>NC_090928.1:1049452242-1050052242 GCF_040938575.1 Ambystoma mexicanum
TGGAGCCAGAAGGCTAAAGAGGGGCATGCCCAAAAGGAACATTTGACGGTAAAAGTAGAGACATGTCAGTCTCCCCTCACAGTGATTGCATACATGCATACTATACTTTTGAGCACGTTTTACTTACTTGGCCCCTGCCCATCAGGTGGCACCTATGAATGCACACAAATACAACGTTTATGTTCTGATAATGTATTCCTTTCAGGGCTTATACAAACATCTTCCATGGACAACAAAGAAAAGAAGTGAAATAAAGATTGGATATACATAGTAGTGTGTTTTTGATTTATGAAGCGTTTATCTTATCTGTGTAACTTAAAAGGCAACTATTCGGCTTCATATTCGGCTCCAGATGAAAACTTGTCCAACCATTCGATATACGTCCGAATACTTCAGTCTACTCTTCGGTACTTGTTACCGTACTTCACATGGTTTTCTTTTTTTCAAGCAGTCTCTGAATTTAATTTCTCAGCACTGCTGAACTGCCTATCCCAATATGAAATGATACTGATACATGTGCTCTTTCGGTTAACTTTGGTTTGGAGTGTTAATTCTGCGATTGTAAAACGTTTCAGGCAACATAGGTTCTTTCTCTTCACTCTTGGTTGTTGGATCCAATTTCACATGGTGTAGTTATTCCCGAATTACCTGCTCATTCTGTTTACTATGAGTTATTGTACCGCGTCCCCCAATATGGCACAGTGCAGCCAACACAAGCTCATTATTTGTTATGGCTTAATGCACTCATTTTGCCAATATGTTGCAGTACAGGAAACTCCTTCTCTGTCATCTCCTTTTGCAAAAATGAAAAGGTCATCTAAATTGCCCACTTAACAATTAAGGAACCATACTTTCCGAGAATATATATTTTCTCAAAGACGTACATTAACAAACACCCACTAACATTTTGAAAGCATCACATTTCAGAGGATATAAGAGCAACATGAATCTTATTTATTTTTGACAATTGTGTTAGAAAATCTAATAAATGTAGTAAATCAAACACGTAGCTTATGTTACAATAAAACAGCACATCATAAACATACGTCCTATACATAAACAAAACAAAACATATGCAATACTAAGCATTATTAAAATATTGAATAGATACACCATTCTGAAATTGCACATCAACACAAAAAAACATGATTTATTGGGTAAAATATCAACTAGTTTTAACAAATGGCATATTTCCTACTGGCCCCGTCTTCATCAGCAAACAAATGAGAATACTATATTAAACATAAAACCAATGTATAACCTTAAAAGAACTGTTTGCACTTAAATCTTTCTTACAGTGTAGAAATGATTGCTATAGATATGTTTTACTGTAACATACTCTTTCTCCAAGCTTTTTTACTGCACAGGCGGAAATGTAATTAATCCTCCTTTGCAAACAATACATATATGTAATCTTAACGGATGTTTATACTGCACTCTTCACCACCTTAGTGGGCACACGGTAGCTGACTTTCCCCAATATATGATGAGTAATGTAATCTAACAAACCATTTATATAATATTTCATTAAAAATAATTATGCACATTCATTACTATGCAGATTGCATTGTCAAAACTCAATGCAAGCATTGCATATTGATCCTGGGTGTGCTCAAAAAGGTGTGCGGTGTCACTTCCAAGAACAAATCACCACTATGGTGGTCACAAAGTAGCAAGCCCTGACCACGTAGCGGCATATTGAGACCCCACCCAGGGAAAAACCCAAACATTGTCTGTGGAGGAAGATGAAACTGGGAAGAAGATGAGCAAGAAGTGCAAGAGCGGGACATCAAGCGCTGAACAGACAGACTTAGGTCAGAGTACAAAGAGAAATAAAACAGAGAGGTGTGTGGTAGTGATCAAAGGGATGATATTGCATTTAGCGGTGAACCAATCAATATGAACATTAGTTACAGGTTGGGAAAAATCTGCACAAACCTGGTAGAAATCTATCTCAGATACAATAGTACAATACCGGAATGGAACTAGATTAAGTGGGGCTGTGGATTCTTGAGGCCCTTGAGGTGTGCTCAAGAGGGCCTATGTGCTGTGGAGGCTTCAAAGCATATATTTACAATATAGTCCCTCCTTATGAAACCAATACGTGGAATGGAGGAATATGGAAATATTGTTTGGTAATTCTGCAACGTTAATGGATAAACTGTACCACCCCTTTCAATGTGGTGAGATTTAGCAACATGCCGATAATAATCCACCTCTAAAGAGAAATTAATTTGGGTCGATGGCAAATAATGTACACAATTCCACATGCAATAAAATACATTTTGAATTGATGTACAACTTTTTTTACAAATCGTGGAAATTATAATCATTTAGATGATTGGGTCTGAGCAAGAATTTAAAATGACCTGCTCCAACTTGAAAAATTGAACAATACTCGTCCACCCAATGCTTACCTAATGGAACACGGGTAAACTTCCATCTTGATTTTAATGTGGCGTGCGTAACAATCTCTAGAATGATAAAGGCTACACTAATTCTCCATCTTGCCAGGTGTAATTTACAATTAGTAATCACCATTCTTAGCCTTGTTTCTGTTTTGGTAAATATGCCATATTGCTCAAAGGGACTTGTTGGCAAATGTATCTTTCATTACCAGGCCATGTACAACATGTTAGTCTCATAATATACTTCTGTAACAAAAGAGGTGAGCCTTCAATAAAGTAGCATATTGCAAGCAAATACACAAATCTATTGAGCCTTCATGAAATGTAAAGATGATCATTTAAAGGCACATTTTACATTATAGGGAAGTGTAACTCACACGAAAAGATGCAAGCAAGGTGTCGTTTTAAAAAACAACACATAAACTGCAGCGTGTACACAGCATTTGGAAAACACACATGACAAGACATGGGAAATATTTCGCAGTCACTCAAATAAAACAATTACTGTCAAGCCCTGAGATGACCATTTCAAGTACCAGAAAATAACCTGCAACTTTCGTTAAAATGGAGAACTGCTTAACCCGAGGAGAAATAGAATATTAGTTTCAAGAATGAAAATATAATTTGCATTTTATGATGCTGTGTTTTTGGGGAAAATATAAAATCAAGGGGAACAGAACATTTATTTTTTGGGCATTTGTTAGGCGCTTATACAACAAATAAATTGCATTTCAAAGCGCATGGGACCACATTAAAGGAAGCCAGGACTGAACTCTGTGTTCTGCCCACACTGCCTCTCCCAAAATGAGATGTGAAAACAGATACCATAATTTCTCACTGAGATGAACTGTTGGAGGATAGGGCCATAAAAATAATAACTGAACTTGACTGGAAATCCTAAGCCAGAGTTTATGGATTGCATCTTTGTACAGTGAGCTTTAGATAAGGATAAATAACGGAGGTTCAGCAGATCTGTGGTCCCTAACCTGATTTTCCATCTCCCTGGACATTAAGGCAGAAAAACAAAATACATGGAAAAACAAGCGACAAAAGTAATAAACCCTGAAGAAAAAAACTTCAAAGACCTTATCATCAACAGGCGTCGGGTCTTAAATATTAGCCCTGAACTAATAGCTAAATATCTGAAGACTAATGATCCTCTATGAGTGGCAGACCCATCTGCATTTTTGCACAATTGATTCACTATTTTGGCTATAATGCTTGAACAGAAATATGTAGAAAATAATTTATTCTTTTGCAATGTTCAGCTAGATATGCTCTATTAGGTGGTAGAAAAACAAAATGTGTGTGAAGTCCTTTTCGCTATGCAAATTAGTTAAATTTGCATTTTATTTTCAAAGAAATGGCTCACACTAGTGTGTCATATGTCATAGCGTCCGTAGGGATGAGCCTATCACTAAGAGATGCTAAAGTAATTTGTACAGAAAAGTATCAATAAGGTATAAGAGAAAATCTGTAAGTAATTAACCATTGGTGCTATTATGATGAGAAGTGTGTTGTTTGATTAACTTCAGAGAGGACTCGGGTGAGCACATTAGTAAAGTGTTTATTTGTGTGGAAATTACAAATTTATAAATGTGGCAATATTTAATGCAAGGAATCCCTGGGATAACATTAAATTAAATGGGAGGGAAACTAGGTTTGGAAGTTACTACCATCAGACTGACTCTTTCATTAATATGCCCAAGGACTGTGGAGGGGTATGTCTACTGTGATTTCACTTTTGGAACATTGTCCAATCGGATATATTGACCAACTAGATTGGGGAAAGTATACAAACCTCAAAAAGGTGGGGTTACTGTTCTATGTAAAATTCAACACACACCCACTGACAGACGCTGACAGACTCACTCACTCGCTCACTGACTGATAGAGAGAAAGAAGAAGTGATAACAGGATGGCAAAGGAATAGATTTCTCTCCTTTTGGACTCATTGTGGATTATCACCAATACCCTGAATGTGAGGCTTAGTAGGAGTTAAAGCCCCATGACTTCTTCAGTAGAAGAAATAGCAGACCGGCAGTGGAAGAAAGCTGACCCCATCTTGCTGGCTGATACCCACCTGTTCCTAGCGGGGGTGAAATTAACTAGTCCTTAAGAGGGTGCCCACCTCTCTGTGATAAATCCAGAAGAAAATTGCATGTTAGTATGATCTAAAGAGGAAGGAATCCTGAGGGGAGTGATACTATAAAGGGAATTAGAGTATATTGTGGTCCTGTTATTTGTAAGTACTGAAGGGCAGGGGTTTAGAAATTGACTGTACATCTGGGGAAATAAGTAAATATGTCATAAACATATATGCTTCTGGAATTGTAGAACAATGAAATAGTTCCTATGGTCTTTATATGGTGAGATCTCCTAACTATTCAGCTCTGCATCTCGTGAGCACAGAACAACAAAGGGCATCTGGCAGTGTGCATACAAAGACAATTAAAGTAATGGAAATCACATCCTGGATATGCCTTTGAGTAGAATACTGTTGTTAAAGTGAAGTGTTCCACACCAAAAGGGTGATTATTTGCTACCCACTCTCTTTAGAGTTTCCCATTGAAAGTGAGAAAGGTACGCTTTTACACGATAATTAAATAGAAACACCATGGAAGGGAATCTAGCTTAAATGCATGTTTAAGATACTTTCCTTTCTATAAGTCACCTACATACATGAAGGTCTAGTAGTCTATTCCAATTTAGTATACAATTATGTTGAAATTCTGACCTGTCTATTGCAGAAGGGGGTGGTATCTTTTTTAGTAAAGGTCAAGTAGCGAGAATTGGATCGGTAGGGATACTTTTAGTTAATGTGCTTTTTAACAAATGAAAGATTCATATTGAACTCTTGTGCATTCTTCCCATGATGCATGCATGCTCAGGGTGAATTGAATACATAGATACCTATTGTGAAGTGTGTCTTACTAAAGTCTTTATTTCTATAAATAGAGTCTCGGGAGAATAGCTCAGGAGCAACGCGCTCATCTTGGAAGCAACGCAGGTTCGATCCCCAGGTCCGCGCTTTGAAACCTCTGGGTATTAAGTATGTTATAACTAATTATACAAAATGTAATTAATTATAATTATAACTGTAACATTGAAAACTAAGGTGACTAGTTTGTTGATTATACGCAGTCATGGAGGTATAATTTATGTATCTTTAAATTGATTAATTTATTGTATTTTGTTAAAAAATAGACCTTCTGTGCAACCCTAAGTGCTTCTCATCCTGAAAGAAGAAGGAAGCTGTAAGGAATCAATGCTATTAAATTGGCGGTTCCAGATTCATAGAAAAGTACTTAATTAAATAAAGGAACACTGTGCGCACCTGGTTTGGGTTGGTGGAAAGTTTCCTTTAATCAGAAGTTGCCTGATTAAAACATCCTACAAAACGCCAGCACTCTATGATATTACCACATAATGTAGTCCTGGTTTTACTGCAATAGCATGCTTCAATCGGTCCATATCATAACGGCAATGATTCCTTTCAAATACTCTTAACAATTTATTCTATGGAAAACAAACATTCAACACCCTTGATAGTAGATATTATCACATTAAAGTGATAGTACCAAATTACCTAAATAAAAACGTATACAAATCCAACCCGCCGGAGATTGCATATTTGCACTTATGTACATAAATTGTATATGCACTATGTCGGCTCATGTTGCTATTTATGGACTCATTTTCCCAGTATGCTGTGCATCACACACAGTTCTCTTCCACGCGAAGGTGCTTCCAGCGTTTAATCCCACCAGCCTTGGGCAATGCATGCTCTTTGGGAGCACAATGGGTTGCTGTAGTCAGTTTGATTGTTGTTGTGGGATCAATCTGTTGGATGTGAGCTGGTTTCCACTCATGTGTTTAGTATATTCAAACCAATAGCTAAAAATAAGAAAAAACTGGGTGGCAGCGAGTGAGCCACTTCCCTCAAACTTCCCACAAAGTTTGCAAATAAGTAATCAATTAATTTCTTGGTTCAGGAAGGCGTCTCGTGCACAAAAAACCCTAAGGTTGAAGGAATCCACTGGTATAAAGTTTATATCATTGGAGTGAGTCTGATAATAGAAACATGTTTTTGTTGTTTATTCCTTAAATGTTAGACAGCCAACACGTGTTTCGACCCCATGGTCGTTCTTAAGGCTGTTAAATAGTTAGCGCACAATTCAAAGTAAATAACATACATATTCAACACATGAATCAAACCAAATTGATATTATGCATTGGTCATATAGTAATGAGCATTAGAAGAAAATCAGAAAAAAATTGGTTATTTCAATTATTACTAATTTAAAACACATACCATATAGTGTCACAGGTCGGGTTAGGGACGGAGGAATGGAGAAAGGTTGATTGAGAGATAGATAAGAAAAAACGGGGGGATTCACAAATTAGAATCGATGACCAAACATTTGGTCACTGTTAAAACGAGTGGTGACTCATCTACACATTGTAAAATAAACTAAAATTAAAGATATATAAGTTTTCTGGGTTGTGCATGCTAAGGATCATGCATAAACATGAGAAATAGAACATGTGAAGCCATTCTGCCTAGCCCATGGTGTTGTAAAGGGTACCTAACCAAGAAATCTAAGGTATTATCATAAACGTGAAAAAAAAGTTCCATGCTTTGATGCAATGATAGAGTGTATTTAGATATAGCAATCTCTAATAAACACACCACTTAGCCATGATTGTTCTCAGCAAAAGCCAAAATATTAAAGTGATTAAATTGTTTTTAAGGTGGTGAGGGACAAATTATGCAGGCTTACCCCACACGGTAGTTAAACATTTTGGTCCCTTGATAAAGATCAAAATATAGTGGCAAGCACTGAATTAGGCGCTGTTGGTCACGAGTTACATTGGTTGAGTTAAATTGAACTGTCCTTTCTCTAGAATTTAATTAATGAAGGAGAGAGATAGAATCCTCATTATTATTTTGGCTGAAAGCCCTACTAAAAATCCACTGTGTACTGTGCTGGGTGCAGTCTCACCTGTTGCTGGGTGTCAGTCTCACCTGTTGCTGGGTGTCAGTCTCACCTGTATTCCGTATCTCTTATGCCCGGTAGAGTAACCTCGTTGATGTCTGTAGCTCAAGCTTCTTAAAATATCATAACCTGAAAGTGATATATGTACCAATACCTCAGTATAATCCGATAAAATAGAAAATCAAAATAATTCATGCCAATTGCCAATTAATGTCTGATGGAAGAGCTTAAACATCTGGGTTCCCTGTCGCTGTGAAAGTATCAATAATGATATGGGCGAACTTGTGAGGAAGATCCTGTAAATATCAATCGTGGCACAACCTATGTTGAGCTCAGTTCCCCTTACACAGAAAAAAACGTAGCCAATCGAAATTGGCAATGATACAAAACATTGAAATGACCTGCTATGTGGATGCTTGAGCCTTAATATGGGATATATCCCTCAAAACATATATGCGGCTGAAGCCTCGACCGTTGTGTCTCTCGGTTAGAATAGAAATCTACAGTGAAGAAATGGTGTCCCAAACACGATGACATCATGCATGATTCTACGCATGACTTCAGATGTAAACAATGCGTTTCTAAGTGTGCTGATGTCATGCGTGGGTCTGCGCATGATGTGAGGTAAGCAATGCATTCAAACATATTAGAAAGTATTCCTCCATTACAGTACTAATATCTGTGCCTAGAATAAAATCCTGCTTGAAATTAAACATGGCTAATGCCTGAGTAATTGAATAGCTCCATATGAAAGACGTTCAAATGCGTGTTGACCTCATGTGTTGGTCTACGCATGACGTCACATGTAAACAAAGTATTCCCGGTGCATAGTTTGAGAATATTGTGAGTATAATCTTTTAGCATTCATGATCTGGATACTGGAATAGACAAAGTTGAATAAACAAGACCTGAGGTCCGAGAACAAACTGATTGGTTTCAATAAAGGTGTGATTTGAACTAGCCACAGTAAGTGGCATGGACAATTGTTTTCAGTGTTGACAACTTAAAAATTACTGCAAGATATTCAAAACTAGCGATAGCGATATTCATGAAACTATCTGCTCTTGAGCCGATGGGTAAAATAAGTAAAGAAATATGTACTTAGAATTTAAATTACCACATTCATCACAAATATATCTAAACAGTCCAGTGTTACTAGGGGAACTGATCGACGTATATTGTGCTAGATGTTAAGATTAATCCAAATACAGCTATAAGCCTAACTTCAAAAACTGCCTCAATGAAGGTTATTGAGAACAGGAACTCCCCAACTTCTGGTGATTGTTGGGGATATGTAGACTGGCTTCACATTTTGGAAATAACCTTTATGAAATCATCCAAAAATCTCTCGTGAAGAAACATCCTCTAAAGAACAATCATGTCCTCAGATGGAACTTCACAAAAAGACATGCATCTCATGGTCACAGTTGAGACCAACCAGAGTACATCTCAGGAAACAGATTCATTTGCATTCCAATTGTCTTAGTTTGAGCATAATATTGCCACCTCTTTTTCCCTTCTTAACTCCACTGATGTTGTTCCTGCCAGTGTATGGCCAATGGTGATTTGGGGTCAATGCTTCTCAAACTCGCCATATGTTCCCTAATTCAAATTCTCAACTGTCTAATGGTGCTACCAACACACAGTTTACCACAAACGCAAATAATAGCATATACCACGTAGCACGTTTTACAGTGAATGAAACCATTGGTCTTTATGGTGGTACCTGAAGCAGCAGTAAATGATTCACAATTCTCATGTGCATATTTGCAGTAATTACAGCTACCACATTTGAAAAAGCCTGTGCTTTTACTGAGCCAATTCACATTGGTACTGTTATCGTTGGTGTTCAAGAAAGAAGGGCGCAGTTTCTGCTTAATCGTCTGAGCTCAGGTAAAAGTACATTTTGGTTTGTCAGACAAAAAGGTTGCTGTAGTCACTCTCTCAGGGAGGGTTCAGGCATCCAATTCTCATTCAGTTTACTTTGGGTACATTGGGCACATTAGTACTTTGGGAACTCCCCAATATGCTGCCGCTCAGCCGACACCATACACTGTTGGCTCATCTTGGACTCACTTTGCTTTGTATCCACTGACAGATTCTTTTGTACCAATTATTTTCCTTGCTGAAGTACTCCTGCCTCCTCTTTCCATCCTCTAATGCACAGCTTTACTCCTTTGCGTAACCAGGCTGTCAGCCGCCACGTTACCTCTCTCTGGGTATGTGACTGTGTGGACCCTTCGGCATTGGCATGTACCGCTTCCTTCCTCCCTTGGCACACTAGACAGGGGTTTCCCTTTCTCCAGTGCTGACATCCTCTACATCAGACGCACAGGGTGTCTTTTATTGGCGGGTTCTGTTCCAGCACAGCTTCTCTTTCTTCCCTTTTGTTGCCCCGACTGTAGGTCACATCTTCTCTTCCTTGTCTCCCATGTCTCCCTCAGAGCAGTAGATGACTCCTTTGGCTCAACTTGTCCACAGGTGGCGGGTGAAAGCTTCAGCTCCCCTCGTCCTCCACAGGTGCGTGACCCCTCCTCTCCTTTCTGCTGTGGTTCAGAAGGGGCCACAGTACTACTGCCATTGACCATTCTCCTGAACCTCGAACTTACATATCTCATGCGTGAAGAAGCACACATTGTGCGGCATTCAATCACCCCGATCAGTTATAAGATGCAATGGATCGTTATATCGGCACGTTTGCTTCACTGAATATTAGTGTGCACTGTGTTTGGGTCCTGGTCTCAGCCATTCCAAAATCAATTTTGTTGATCACTGGTAAAAGCATTGAAATGGTGTGATATATAAGAAAATTGGTAATTTGAAAAAGGCGACTTTGGACAGGCTTCGGACACAAACTAAGAACCCATTTGAATTGCATAAGCATAGAATGACGTATCAGAGAGGGGAGGGGACACGGTTACTTTTTACTCAAGACTGCTGGTGCCCTGGCTCCAGTGGAGGATGCTTGTGTCTATGGAGCTGAGGCTCTGGGAGTTTTGACAGTATTACTTGACAGGCCCTCGGTGATGGTGCTCATTGGACTGAGTACTCATCTGAAGCCTCTCGTTAGAATGCCATTGCGAAGCCAGACTGGGTTTCATAGCAGTGCAGTGACAGGCAGAAGTGTGTAGTGCTTTTTTCAGGGCACTCATCATGAGCTACTCTTTTAGAATAGTCTAATGACACCACTGACAGATTGAGCTTTGCCAGCTGAGCAACGCACCTGCATCTTCACTGCTGCTCCAGTCTTCATTTCATTAAGACGAGTTCAGTTTCCAGAGTATAACGCATGCAATCCATAGAACGTGCTTTATTTTCTATTTAAATACTTGGCAGTGTCGTAGAACTCCATTGATGTACCGTTCTCTGGAACTGGAAGGTAATTATTCTAGATTTCTGGTACTCTCTGTGTTTATGAAGTAAGATTCATTTTCACATCTCGTGGGAACAATGAAATAGCTTCGCATTGAACGTCTCTGAAGTATATCTTTTCTGGTAGGGCCCGTCGACTGATGTGTTTCTGAGTTTAAGTTTATTTTCTCTCTTAAAATGCTGTGACTCAGAGACCATTCATCTAATAGCTTCCCTGAGATGCCTGTAGTGGTCCCCACCCACTCCCAAAGCTCTCTTCTGTCCACAAGGAAGCAGAACAAGTGGACGTGGGACTTTCGTGATCAGGTCTAATTCTTATATCGATAGAAAAGCAGGTCAGCTAGTTTGGATGGTCGGCAAACGATGATGGCAAACAACACCATCTCGTTTAACTGTTCCGTGGCTCTTCAGTTCGGACACTTACTGTCTAACGTGCAATATGTTTGCTCTGGTCACACTGAGTACTGTTGACACATCCTGCAATTCCTGGGAAGCAGTGACTGCTCCTTTCGTGGCTGCTCAATGATCCATACCTAACCATTAGCATGCTGGGTGGGGGAGCGAGCCAATCAGGTAGCTAGGAACGCTGGCTTGAACTGTCGGTGTAAGCCCGCCGCCTGATGGCCAGCTCCCCAGCCGATATCATCCCCCCACCCTCTGTCCCTGTTTTATTTTGTTATAACCCCAACACTACTTACCCTATTTGACCAGTGGCGATCCTTGCCCCTGCACCTTCCCTTCAGCTTCCTACGGTCGCCATGGAAAGGGAAGAGGGTCTCAGTACGGAGCCCTGCTTCCCTTTCCATGGCGACCATGTTGGTAAAGGATTTTCCTTCCCACAACGGGACGTGAGCGGTGTACTTGTTGTAGGAAGGAAATCCTTTTGTTTAGCATCCCAGTTGCTGCTTTGGTAACCCGGGGTGCTAATGGCCTTATTTACCCGTTCCATGGGCAACACCAGTAGGTAATTCCCCTGGGCCTACATTGAAGGCCCTAACAGGGTTTGCTGGGCATTACCCCCCAGTGTTGCCCATGGAACGGGTACATAAGGCCACATTAATGGCAGTGGGCAATTTTCTTCCAAATTCTAATGCATGTTCCCATGTACACCTATGAACATGTAAGTACAACATCACTGGCGTAGCAATTATCCTTTTGTAAATTGTGTATATTTTTACTTAGTCACTTGTCTGCAAACCACAGTTACCTAGTTCCTATGCTTAAAATCCTCCTGTTCCCTCTCACACTTGGACCTTAAAAGCAATTCTTCTAAATACAAATAATAATTGAACGTTAAACAACATCTTGCCTAATACTTCCCACCAAAGCCTTCCTTTCTATCCTCTCATTTCCTCTAGCCAAGATCTGCATGACAACCTGAGGGCATAGCTATGAATGTGCTCAGACATTTCTCCCTGTCCCCTCAACCCCCTGCTTCCATCGCCTTTAGTGATAATCCAGAAAGTAGTTTAGGGAATTAGCTTTGAACAGCCCTCTGGCATTTCCCCTCCCTGTCCTCTCTTTCTTTCTCCTCAAGTCAAGATCTGGATTATGGCCCTAGAAGGTAGCTGTGCACATTCCCTGACCGTTTCCTCTCCTTCCTTCGCCATAAGGGAGTATATAAATGGTAACCCTAGTGGTTACCTGTGAATTCCCCATGAGCCTCCAGTGCTTTGAAGCAAACGTTATTTGTGATGTTGTGCATTCGAAAATCCAATAAATAAAAACACACACAAAAAAATGTGATTATAAATCCAGGACTACAAGTCATAGAATGCAAAGGAAAAACTGAATGTGCATTTTTCACTTAACATGGGGTATGGTGATAGGTACAAATGCCCCCTCCCTTCTTCACCTGCAACTCATCACACTGCCATATGTCAGTGCATATCTTTGAGGGGACTATCACTGGTTCCTCGCTTCACATTTTACTAGTGGGTGGAAAGGGCATAATTTTGTACCACCCACTGGTCAGCGCCCAGCCCTTCAATGTATAACTAACTGACTCCACCCCAATTACTGCTTCTAAACCATCATTGCAGACAGTAGATCCGGTTTCCGTGGGATCTCATTATAGACCCCGCATCAGCTAACCAGAATGCTGTTGTTTAACCACTATGTTTAACCTCTCTGTGGCTGACATGGGGGAGAAAGTAAGTGCGACACAGCTTTTTCCACCTCGTATTGGAGGGAGGGGTGGCGTTACCATGGATCACTTAAACAGACGGAACGATTCTTCTTGACCGCACCCCTCTTTGTCTATAAATTGTCCAGTTCGTGAATGGGAATGACTTGATGATCAACCTTGCAAACACCAAGGTTATGCACATTCGGAGCAACGGTTGAAATACTACTGGGTTTGCTGGCATGTTAAGACTATAAATCTGGAGCAAGTTAAAACCTATATCTATCTTGGGCTACCCTTCTACAGTGCTCCTACATCCTCACAATACTATGCCCATGTCAAAGCTAAGGCAATGCGACAATGGCTGGTATTGAGGGGATTTATCGGAAGGGTCGGTGGAGAGTCAGTAGAAGGTCTTTTGGAAGTTTACACCAAAGCCATCATACCATGTACATGATATGGTTTAGGAACGGTTCCTAAAAATCACATAGATTGGTTAGAGAAACTAGAGGGGAAAAATACTTTGGTAACTACTGGGATCCCGTACGAACGTTCCTGTGGCCATCTTGAGAACGGAACTAGGTACAACCTCTTTGCACACGAATAGGAAAACACCTGCAGGAAGTTACTATTGTAAATAAATCAAGCTAGTGTGATTATCGACCCCCTGATGTATTCTTTAGGGCCAAAGAACATGCACAATATCGAATGCGCAACAAAGCAAAAATTGAATTGGTTGATGCAGTAAAAAACTATGTGGAGAATATTGCACTGCCCTTGATAGAGGCAGTTGACATTGGATTCTATTTACATAAACTAACACCCAAGTCACTGGAAGGGCACAGCGTGAGATCTATTGGCATATCAGAGACTAAAAGGCATTATGAGGAGTATGTCAGTAAAACTTTTAAATAGCATAAGCCATGCAATTACCTGATTGAGGCTCGCTCTTGCGCATTAAAACGCGTTATTGTGTATCTGCCACTACTAGAATATATGGGCTCTTGGCAAAACATACCACAAGAAAAAAGACTGTGTCATTTGTGTGCCAAACATATAGAAACTAGTAGGCACGTATTGACGGCATGCGAAAAGGTAACTGATCGGGCTTTGACCGTTTTTGCACATGGCCAAGCAGTTGCAACAGATCAGTTTTGGTCTATGATTGTGGTGGCAGAGTCGCTTGGGATTACTGCAGTAACAATGAATGTTTGGGAAGGTATGCAAGGCGTGTTATTAGCTTCTTCTCGAAAATCTCAATAATGTAATCTGAAAATACCATTATTTGTGTATGATAACTTGAACTTGTTGTATGGGTGTTAAAGGATGAGGATTTTAACAAGTTATGTTTTTATGTAAAAATTGTAATGCTGTTTAAATAGTCTTGTAATTGGTGTAATGATTAGTATGCAAAAGGCTTAATTGTGTTAGCTATCAGCATTAAATAAAATAATGATAATAATGTACACATCATTAGCACTACGTTGTAGGTAACCTATCCGAGGGATAGCTGCATTTTACACCCCTTTGTAACTGAATAATATACAGATCCCACACTAACACTGTACCATGTTTTTGATATTGGTGGATCATAACAAAAGCAAACAAACAGTATTATTTATTTTCACCAAATTCACTATTCCCTCTTAAACATATTTCTTACTATTCTCTTGTAAACAATCTGTTCTTCTGAAATGTCTCTGTCAGCTCCACTAAGACTGTCTGAGGAAAAGACTGATGTATTGAAGGCTACTGCATATGAGAGTGATTTTGATATTTCACTCATTTTATCCACCACAACTGCAATCTCCCAAGCACATCTCCACATTTTTTTGTTCCTAATGTACACCCAATACAAGGCTGATACAGAAATGCTTTAGACCTTCAAACCTTTTGCACCTGCATTTGCATTCTGTGGCCCTACACACACACACCATTTTCATGCACACAGGCTTTCAGGTACACACAATAGTATGTAGTGGTGGTTGACCAATTGTCTGGCAATCCTGTCAATCAACAACTAAGAACCAGGGTTGGATCTGGGTGAACCCATCAAAGTACTGGTTGAACCCTTCAAGGAACAGGGAACCAGGGTGGAATCGTCGCTGCAAGCGGTATCTTTCCAATTAGGCAGACTACTTAGCCAAATTAGTCACTGATATATGCCCTCTTTTTTCCCAGGTCAATTTGTCAATCCTGCCCACATAAAGTCATGTCAAACAGTATTTCAGTCTATTTCGTTTTTTAACAGCAGCTCCTTTTTGATTCATTACAGGGTGCTCTGCTATATCTCATGCACCTTAAATCTGGGGTGACCTATGATTCAGATTTGATCAATTTAAGGCCCTTCGTGTTATGGGTATGCCTTTCTAAAAATAACTTTTGTAATTTCAATTATATTATTATACAAGATCTACAAAAGTAAGAGGTTGGTATTCCCTGGCTTTGCTATGTAAAAAATAAATGTTCAAAGCTGGGCTTTCTACAGGTCTTGGTGGATTGGGCAGATATAAGTATAAACACTTTGGCAGGGTAGGCTATCACCCAAAATAATTAAAAACATGATCTAGCAGGGCTAGGAATGTAGGCAGTTCATCAGTGCCTTCAATTTAGCTCGGGGGTCCAACTTTTGGGGTTTATTGAGATTAATTTTAAACCCTGCATAAAATAATTCTGCTACATTTGAGCACCAATCGTCTTCCTTTGGCTAGAATCCTAGTAAAATAAGTGATTTCACAGGAGGCTCTGTATTCTGGGCCTATGATGACACACCCATACAGATTTGACAAATTTCTTATTTTCTATACAACATTACGGTACAATATGTAATCCCTAGCTTGAGAGGCTCTGAAATATATGGGCCAATGCTGCTTTACATTTCTTTTACATTTTTTATGTTTACCTGATAGCCTTATAGTATTTGCACTATACTCTTTTACTGAATATTCATTCGATAAGACTAAACATAGAGTAAACACAGAACTATTGTAAGCCACATTCAACTCCATCAACCTAACAGTAAGTGAAAAACAGGCTCTATTGCAGTAAACTTGCTACCTACAGAGTTGAAGCAGCGGTTTCATGTATTGTACTGCATATCAAGCAAATGCTTACACATCCACTTTATGAGAAGGGGGTGAAATGTAAAAATCCTTTCAAGCACATAGGCATTAAATCAACCATCATACCCATCACCCAGGAAGGTAAGCTTATTCCCTGGAAATGTCCTTGGAAACCCACAATCAACTGGGGCAAGGTGACATTAGTTCAGTACCTGCTGTCAGTGTTGACACTATTATCCTTTTATTTCTGAGGTCATGCATAACGATCATATATAAAACTAGCACAACGTACCCGTACTCTGCACAGATTCTGTAGACAGACATGATAACACTCTCATCAATTGTTGAAAATCAATGATCCTCTATTTTGCTGGTTCGAGTCGCTTATCGCTTGATGTGCTTTACACTGTGAAGTAAACTGCAATGGGCGTATGTTTCAGGCTCTATACCCTGTAGCAGACATCCAGTGAAAGTGAGACTTGGTGTGCTGCAGCATACTGGGTCCATGTGTGTGCTCTCCTCACTTGTCGCATCACTGTGACGCTTCCCCCTGTGTACCTTCTCATCAGTACAGCACTTCAGAAAACCCAATTCTCAGCTCCTGTTCATGCATCATTTTAGCATTGGTTTGGCACAATGTTGTCACAACGCCAGGCTTTCTTTTGCTGAGTTTTTGCGGAAAGTTGTTTGATAAAAAACCTCATTAAAAAATATGGGGGGGTGGTAAGGTGATATATGCGGTAGAGAGGTGTGGGGAATAGAGACTAGATAATACAGAAGGGAGTACTTGGGTGGACACCCTAAATAAAATAACTACAAAATGTCAAATAGTTTTTTCGCCCAAAAATATTCATTAAAGAACTCAGTGAAAAATACATCTTGCAATATAAGAATATAGAGTCATTTGTTCTATTCTCCCACTCTGATATCCATTCCATTTCCCCTCCTACTCACCATCTCTCTGTTGTCTACTCTCACCTTTTCCTGCCTAACATACTCACCATTATTTTGATCCCCACTTCCCTTCTTTGCTTCCCATTGCACTTTAACCCTTGTCGCCTGGCTTGCCAAGCCAGGCACAAATCCTCATGGCTATGTTTACACTTCTGAACCCCTCCACTATGCACACTATCTCCCCATTAATCCTGTAGCTCCCTCTAGCCAAGCCAGACACACATCTTTCCTTTGCTTACATTCTGGCCCTCCTCACCACATCCTTATTACCACTGATCCCTCACTCATCTTCCATTCTTACTCCTTCCCAAGTCATCCGAGTCCCTTCAGGTCCCTCAGAATATTCTTTCAGTGCCTCCAACTACTGCTGCTCAAGCAGCCTCTGTCTTTCCCCTATGGAGTTTCTGACCCTGCATCTCCTCAAAAGTATTTATGTCTTGACTTTCAGGCTTACACTTCAGACTTCTCTGTATCTTAATTATCATCTTGACTCTTGTCCTGTAGTCCTCCTCTCCAACCTATGCCTTCCATCCTTTCCAGAATATTTTCAGAGCTCTCCTTGACTCCTCTAACCTCTCTATCTTGTATTTACCATCTCTTCTCTGGTTCTCCATTCCTTCCTCTACAAGCTACACTTACCCCACCTCTACCTGATGCAGTAGTCTCCTCTTCTCACTACACCTTTCTTCCAGTCTGCTGTGGCTGGCTTCTAACATGTTTTATAGCTACTACACTTTTGGATAGTTTCTTCAAATGTACAACTATAGTTTTTGATGGTGACTCTACTAAACCATTAAAAACAAATTATATAACATAGCCCTGCACTCCCAATTGCAGGTGCCTACATTAGTGTGCATGTGCTACAAAGTGTAACTGTTCTCGCCATTCTGCTTTACAAAACAACAAATAAATACATAAATAAAGAAGAAAAATCATCGTAAGAGATTGCCAGACACACCTTCCTTTATTTCTATGACCCAATAGCATACGACACCCACATATATAGGGTTCCTTGTTTCCTACAACCAACTTCTGGCTCCTCGTCAAACATGGGCTCTCCACACTCCCACAAACATTGTATATGTACATTTCACTTAAACTATCACACACATACTCCTACATGCACAAACATTCACACATGGACACATGCAAACATGTTAACAGTCGCAATCACACGCACACAAACAACACCTCACATTCATTCACGCATACACACAACGAACATAAATATGTGCCTAATCATATACATCCATATGTTCTGTTTTCCTGCCTTCTACCGCTGTCTAAGCTCCCTGCTGTCAAACACTATTGAGCCAGATGGCTTGCACCCATCTCTCACCTCTGCCAGGAGTCTCCAGCTCACAATCAGTAGTCAACCACATATGATATGTACGCAGGGATTGAGAGCTATGGCCAGATATTGGATACCCTGCCAGCTCTATGGAATTTGTTTTGATCCGTTCAAATTTCTTACTACAACAAAAGAGAAATAATATCAATCCCATTAGGTGTGACTACTGCTACTGCCATGAGGGATTTACTTAATGGCAGCACAACATTCTGAGTGATAGATTGGCACTCTTCAGACCTAACAAAACCTCCACCACTGTGCCTTGCTCCAGAGAACATTTCCAGAGAGCTGCACAACCTAAGGTTTAGTGCAACATTCATTGAATCACAGAAGAGAGAACTGAGGTCTCACTCTTCATGCTGGAGCCTGTGGTGCTGTATGAAATCAACATATGTGAACTGTACCCTGCTTTTACAAAAATCCATGATGCAATTTTACTCTGTTTTTTTAAATGTGCCTGGGTATTTTTTGTGTTCACCAGTACTTCATACTCTCCGTCCACTAGACAGACCACTGCTGCCCCTGAGTGCCTCCTACCTGTCTCGTGGTCAATATTTGATGAACCACCAGCAAAGAATACTTTGCCATCCTCAACAGCAGAGTCCCTGGCTTTTTGTAGGTCATCGTAAGGACCTTGATATGTGACACAGCCATGCACGTGATCAGTGTCAGTGATCGGTTCAGTTATGAATGTGTCTGGGTTCCCTGTCTTGCACCAGACAATATGAATAGATCGACTGGACAGTATTACTTCACACTCAGATGCCCTCTGCATCGTCAATGTGAACTTTAACCTTTCTAGGACAGCAAATATTGCCTGCTCTACATACAATGTCACTGAACATCCCATTATAATGAAGGCAGACTTCTCAATGGCAAGGTCCGCTGCAGCCAGCACCTGTTCACAAAGAAACTGTCCCAGCATCACTGAGTCCAACATGCCGCTGTAATATTCTTAGGGTTTGTGACCCATAGTACTCTTCTTTCTCAGGACAGCTGTCATCATCTACCCATCTGAGTGAGAAAATAGATTAAACTCTTGTGCATAGTTGGGTGTTGCTAATGATGGGACAGTAGCAATTACATCCTTAAGTTCTTTTAAAATAGTGATCCTCTCTTCAGTCCGTGTGAGGGTACTTTCAGTTGTTTTAGGCTTTCGTAAGTGCTTGCAGCAATGGTTGTGTGTACATCATGTAGTCAAATATCCAGGCCATACAGTAATTACATAACCCCAGTAACCTCTGCATGTGTTTAACCATCCCTGGTTGGAGGTGTACTAGGAACTTCTGCAGTACGCTCTGGAGTTTTCTTTTTGCCACTAACAGAAATGAGCTGGCCTATGAATAGTACTTCTTGATGACATACTGCAACTTTGGTCAGTCCAATTTGTACAGATTGTCAGCTAGCCATTTTAAGAAAGTGATGGAGTCATCCCTACAATGCAAATCATCAACATGATGAATGATGGTACTCGGCACATATATGTTGCCTAAATCTTCATGCAAACCCTGTTGAAAATACTAGGAGACTCACTGAAATCACCTCCCGCCATAGGTAAACATGGTGAGGCATTGAAAATCGGGGTGCAATAGGACAGAGAAGAACTAATTTTTCAAATCAATTGCTGTGAAATGGATTGCTGTGGTGGATATGTTACACAATATTGTCACAGGGTTGGGCACACAGGGAAATTCATCCTTTTCTATATCATTTATAGGATGCAGATCCTGAATCCTCCTCCAACTTGATCCCTTTGATTTCTTGACAATTGGCACCGCTTAACTCTCGGCAATACCACACCTATCTTAAGTATAATGTGCTTTGGGGCAGTTTGGATCTATTTGACCTAAAACATTTGATCTAATCACAATTTATCACATTTATTTGATCTTTTTTCAGTCTAAAATGTGGAGGGAGACCCCCCACAACCCACCCACTTCCCCTCAACCTAATCTATACCCTTACCCACCTCTATATATATATATATATATTTAAATTTCATAGAAAAAAGGTCAAGAAAATGTGATCAAATGTTTTAGGTCAAATGTTTTTAGGTCAATTATGCTAATACTCATTGGGGCAACCCTTTGTAATAGCCCCATACTGCGGGGATTACTCATACGCAATTTGTCAGTTACTTGTGCTAGATCACTTTGGGCAAAGGAGGGGCCACTACCTTCCAACATCATGGGGCATGGGACATGTCAGTATTGCACCATTATCTCACTGGGGAGGCAAATTGCCAATATTATTTCCCCATCGTTGTCCATATCCTTGAACAAATCACAATCTGTAACTTCTCTTAAGGGCTGTGTTGGGTCAATGCACTGGACGGTGTGCCATTCTCACCCCTCGGCATCTGTCCCTACCATGAACATCTTCTCTTTTGACACCAGCACCAACTCTAAATCGAGCTTAAGAATGGCTCCCACGACATGTTTCTGGGGCTGGGCTGGTCTAAACATGAACTCGGATGGCAACCTGTGTTCATCAATACAGTAGGCCTGTACCTTAACAGGTCTGGTTGCACTGGGATGCCCCTAGTCGCTGCTTCATTCCCCTGTGCGTGTATGAACATCATCGCCCTTACAATAACTAATGCCTGGGGTGCAGCACAACATCCCTCTCTCAGTGAACAAGATGGTCATGTTCAATTTACTGAGCACATCTTGCCCCCAACAGATTGATAGGTGATGTCGTTGAATACAGCAGTGGTGCTGATACCACCCTGTCACCTATCTTAATAGACAGTTCTTCTATGAAAGGAACCACTTGTATTTCCCCAGAGAACCTTGGCATGTCCATTACCTCAGCTGACAAAGGGGAAAACCCCTCACTGATACATGATTGTGTGGACCAAGTGTCTACCATAATAAATCCTGTTTTTCTTCCTATCTCCATGCCCACCAATGGTTCCTCTTCTGGGTCGGCAGAGGCTGATAGTACTGGGTATGTTAAAGTTCTCTGTGGGCTGTCCTAATCTGGGTAAGTGTTTGCCCCTGAAAGAGGAAAGGATTTCCTCTGGTCACACTGGCTCCGTGATAGTGTGCCACTGTGCCATGATGCACTGCATTACTGTTGGGTACTTGATGGGCCTGTGGATGAGCAGGATATGCTACATTGGGTGGTGTGCCACTAGGCACTCCAAACATCATAAATCTCCCACCACTACCGCACATCAGTCCCACACTTCCTCACCCCCAACACCTCTCCCTCGAAATCCCAGCATCCCCTTTACAGCACGGTCTCACAAGGACAACCACAACCCACAAACTCAGCACACCCCAGCGCTCTCCTACTTCAACTGCGATACCCTCTCACCCAACCCCCTCACAATGCACTGTCCCCCACCCTCAGCTCCTTCTTGACCCCTACCCACAGCCATCTCCCTTGAAACCCTTTCCCTTCTCTCAAAGTAGCACATCCTGCCCTTACTAAAACAGTCACTTCATCCTCCTTTCCCTCCGACCCTCCTACCCTCCTCTCACACCCTTCGTGCAGCCAAACACACAAAACGCAGAAAGGGTGACCGGCCCTCTCCCTCAACTCTCCATACCTCACCACTTCTCCATTGGTCAAACCTCCCATCCTTTCCCACCCCTACCATCAGACCCTCCCCTCTCTCCCCGCCTCAACCCCCTTAATCTTGACATCTCACCCAGTACACTTAAACCCCTAGAGTCCTCCAGACTTGAACCACAAACAACTTGCCTGACCCCACATACCACATATGCACCACTCAGCACCCCCTGACCCTCCTCACCACATCTCTCGCACACCTTCTACCACCCACCTACTCTTCCTGCTCCCAATCAACCTAACACACTCACCTCCCCCTCAAAGAGTACCTGCACCCAGACCGCGCACTACAACCCATCAGTCAGTCTCAACCACCCAGCCTTTCTCATGACACCTCCCATCTCACAGAGCAGCCATGTCCACCGAGTACTCCCAGCGACGAGCGTCAAGAAAATCACCTTGCTTCATGAAGTCACATGCCTTCTTTTCAATGCCCACACTGTGGCGAGAAACAGACACAGCATCTTTGATCTCCTTATCTCTGCCAATCCAACCTAATTTTTAGCACTGGAAACTGGTTCTCTAACGATTTTGCACCAGTTGTGCACAAGGCCTTCCCCTGGCTACTCGCTTATCTCCCATAACAGACCTTCCAGAGGTGGCAGAGTGGCATTCCTCTACAAACCTCATTTCTCCATCTCACTCATCGAAACAGACATGCAACGCCAACTGTGAATCCCTTCTAGTGAAACTCTTGCTACCATCAACACTCACTCAAAGCTTCCTATTCATATACAGACCCCTTGGATATTACAGACATGTTGCCAACAATCTCTGTGACTCAATAGTTACCATTCAGGTAAACCACCCAACTCTCACACTATTGGAATGTTTCAATATCTGGTTTGATGTCCCCAACAACTGCATGACCCAACCCCTGGTCGACAGTCTTGAGGCACTCAACCTCTCCCAACATACTACTGGTCCAACCCACTCTGGTGGTCACAGCCTCGATGTGATGTTCAGCTCATATGACCTTGTCTCTATATCTTGTCCCAAACCACTTATATGGACAGACCACTCTGCCACCCCTTTCTCTATCCACACACCAGCCCCTCCTCCATTGGCTCTCCCTGCTGTGGGATGTACTGACCCACTAGCTCTGCCCTGCGACATCACTGTGTGCTTGTGGCACAAGAACCAGCAAAATAGCTGCAAAAAGCCCTATGCGTGCTAAACCTATGAAAATTGCGCAGTGAAACCGGAAAACAAGGCTGCCAATCTACATTCAGTGGTGGAACACGAGACCACACTTCTGAAACCTGTCATTGGGCTGCCCACCGAGTGAAAATGGAAACTTCATGAAAGGCAGTGCTTTATGGCAAGGAAACCCAAAGGGGCTCTGAAATCCGTTTTTCCTAGGTTGCTGAAATTGCAAAATAATTGTTCCAAGCATCAGAAAATATCCAACATCCTTGCTGGGTGTTACCCGTCACCTTATTTAAGAAATCCACATAAGCACACAATGTCAGGAGAAGCAGAATCCATCATAAGAATATCCACATTAAAAAGTGGCTTGTCTGTAAAAATCTGTAAAATATGGGTACAGTACCGTTGTCCGCCTGTGTGACAGCTGTCATTTAATTACACTGGAAGCTTAAACTTGTGCAGGTAAAATCAGGTAAAATCAAATTGTTGCAATTAAGTGACTTGCCATCAAAAGCAATATAGGTTGCAACTATTTAATCTCTATGTTTAAAAAGACTGAAATTAGAGATGTTTGCCTGTTTTGAAAAACTGTAAGTTTATTTTTCAACTAAGAAAAATGTAACAATTGACTTTAAAGTAAATCTGATGCAAGCCAAAGAACTTCAAAGCAAATTCCATAGTTGCCCCAACAAAAGGCATCTCTCTTGCTTTTCATCAAAGCCCAGGAACTCCCAGTCAGATGTTAATGTTAATGAAGAGGGGAGGGGACTTTGCTCTGCTGCTCTTGGGAGAGACAAAGAGTGTCCTTGGCTAAAAAGAATAGGCAGATGCAAGTGTCAACAGAAACTCCTGCCAGAGGAAAGAGGCGTGATTGCTCTTGACCCACCAAAACTTTGGGATCGGGACAGACAGTGTTGTATATTCTTAAAGCACAGAAAAGTGTATTTTTGAAAAGGACTGACACAGAACTGTGTGAAATTGTAAAATGACAGTATTGTTGATGTGAAATTTCTGGTCACGTTTATAAAGTATTCAGAACTCTGTGCTATGTTCAGGGACATGACTACAGAATTTGTGGTTTTTGTAGCAATTTTGGTGATGCCAGAAACATGAAACTTCACATGAATATGCCCCGATATCATGCGCACATATGTGTAAAATTGGGGATAAATCCGACATTGGGTACCAGACCAAAAGTGTAAAAAATTGCCAAATCTAGACCCAAGCTCTCACCGTGACGGAGCTCGGATGAATCCTTGCTCCAACAAATATCTGATATGAATATGCTATTAGTCTAAAGTTTGTAACATTGTAAATATGTCTTGTATGAAAAATAGATTTCCTGTGCAGAAACAAAGGGGAGTTTTCTCTCTGGATCATAAAACACACTGTCATAATGACACCCTATTTTCTTCTCAAATCAGGGGAGAGGAAAGACCCTAACCAATAGAATACCAGGGGGTGTGCCTAGTAGAATTCAGCATACCCACCCCTTTAGAAAATACAAAAATAGAGATAGTTTAGGACCTAGAGAGACACACATTCACTCACCAACCAATGGCTGGCAGAGCACTTTGCAAGAGAAATCCATATTACAGACTCCAGACTCCAGAACTCTGAAAGCAGAAAGGCCCATTTCGAAAGCTGAACCATTCTCAGCTTGGCCTTTAAAAATCCTGAAACCAGATTTTACCCCAGATCTATATGGGGAACCCAAGAACAGCCTGGCTGTGCTGTTGCTGCTTTCTTGCTAAGAATTATTGCCAGAATCCAGAGATCCAACCCAGTAGAGCCGAGCTGTGACCAGATAGCTGTGGACCAGAACCAGAGCCCGTCAGATCCAGTCCAGTCCCGCTGTGCAGTATCCAGAGTGCCTTGATGATTGCAGAACCAGAGCGCCTTGAGTCTAGTGTGGTGTGCTAGCAGAATTCCAGTCCATAAAATCTCTAACCAGATCTCTGACGGGTCCATTCCAAACATTGGTAGTGAGTATCCATAGCATAGGATTGTCACTGGCATATGACATATGTATTATCCATAAGTCATCCTATCCAAACCCATTCTCTTATTTCCCAAACTGCATTGTTAGAATCTTTTGTCTTATCTGAACTCTTTCTCTTACCGTATAGTCCTTTGTAATAGTAGTGTTAAAAAGCATCTTTACGCTAATTTTATTAATATTTTCTGAGAAAGGCAAGCGTCTCGGCAGGCCAAATCAACCAGTGATATCCTGGGCTGGTGGCTGCGCTGTCGTGTAGTTTTCGGCTTCATAGTCCACCCCTAGTGTAAAGAAACCTTGTTTGTTCATTTTAAAAAACGCATTCTTGGTTTGCTATTTTGACTCTTTCTGAAAAACGGCCTCCACAAAAACCTTCATAACTTCTTCACCATTTATGCTAGAAACGATATTTAAGTGTTCAATCGGAGGTAACATCCTCAGCTTTCCAACGAACCCAAAACCTCATCCCAACTCTTTAGATTTATTCCGCAATCGCGCTTACTGCACACGGAAAAGTTTGCCTGAAATATTTCGTTTGGCGCAAATCTATCACGTGTGAAATAGCTGTTCATTGCATCTGACCTCAGAATTCAGTTTTCAACGTGCTAGTTATTCAATAATCATTGCTAGTGTTGGTCTGAAACTATACAATGTGGCTCCCACTAGTATTGAAACTATTTCAGTAAATTTAATCCATTTTCAGTGTTTTTACCATTCATGCAAAGCCACATTCAAAGCCATTTTTGATCAGTTTGCAATCATTCCTGTTTTTCTCAGTGTTTGCTGGAGGGAAATTGGGATTGATACTATTTTGTTGAATTCTGTATTCCTGAAACCTGTTTTCTCTCCTTCCATCTCTTTATATTGCATATTGGGGGGATTGAGTAGTGTGCAGGGGGAAAGAGTAATCACATTGCATTTTGATTGAACCCACACAAATGTATTATCTATGTGCTGCATTATAAGGGTACATCATTCAGAAATAAAAGAACTTATAGACATAAATAAATAATTAAGGGTTTCAATTTTGCATCCCACGCTAGGCATTGACTTAGGTGAAGTGCCGGGTTGAAATCACTTACACTGGCCTCACAAACGATCACAAATGCTGGAACAAAGTAAAGGTACTCCCTGACCTAACCGAAGACATACTACTCTGTCTCCCAGCCACACTGACCTCTGATAGACCCTTAACCATCAAATCCTTTGACTCCTGGCTAAAAGAATCATTAATTCCACTCACCCCCTCATGCCCTAAAGCTGCATGCAAAGAACCGTCCCACAAATAGTTCCTGCCTCACCTGAAGACTTTCAAAAGTCAAAATAACTCTCTTGAGCACAAATGTTGAACATCTAAAATCCCTCTCTGCAGATCTATATACACCCACCACCACTGTAATTACAAATCCGAGATCAGAAAGGACAAAAAGGCCTATTACAATAAACAAATTCTGAACTGTAACAGCAGCAGCAAAGATCTCCACAAGATCATCTCTGAATTCGTAAAACCCACTTGCACTCCTGCCCAAACCACGCCCACGCAAACGCTCTGCAACTCCCTCTCACTACATTTCTACAACAAAGCACTTGACAGGATGGTAACCATTAACCGCAAGCTCTCCACCCTCACCCCTTGCCCCACACTACACCTCCCGATTCAGTTGCCCCAACAACCGCATTGCCAGCTTTCAGCTCCTTCACCCCTGTCCCGCATCTCTTCTGAAAGAAATATTCTCCTTTACTTGCGCAGGAGATACTAAATGACTCCCTCACCTCAGGCATATTTCCAGAGACCCTTAAATAGCGCATGTCAAACCGCTTCTAAAAGAGGCATCCCACGACCCTAAGAATTACAGGCCGATCTCCAACACCAGATTTCTTGTGAAACTCATTGACCGTGCTGCATACTCCCAGCTCAACCGCTTCGTAGAATCCATCAAACTATTCGACCCTGCTCAATCATACTTCAGGACGCGCCATGGAACAGAAACCACTCTGATCTTGCTCTGGGATGATCACAAGGTAGCGGTAGACTCAGACGGTTGCGCAGCAGTGATTCACCTTGATCTGTCAGAAGTCTTTGATACTGTTAACCATTCTATCCATCTTGATCGTCTCACCACCTAAGAATCAGAGACTCAGCACTCAAATGGATTGCCTCCTTCCTCAGCAACAGGAAACAAATCGCTTTCTTTTCCCCTTTTGTCTCAACCGCTCGCGCTGTGAACACTGGAGTACCTCAAGGTGCCTGCCTCTCTGCTCTCCTTTTCAACGTCTATTTGACCACTCTACAAGGAGTCATCCACATGCACAACCTCTCCTGTTACAACTATGCTGATGATACCCAAATTATCCTAAGAATCCCCAAAAGAAGCTCCAACCCACGTACCGACCTTGAAGTTTGCCTCAGTGATATTGACCGATGGATGACAAGAAACCACCTCCTTTTGAACCCAGACAAAACTGAGATCATGGTGTGCTGCAATACTGCCCTTCTCACGCAACCACTGCCATGGCCCTCCTCCTTTGGCACCCCCCTTCCAAAATAGTCAACAACCTTGGCTGCACAATGGACTCAGACCTTACTCTCTCCCATCAGAAAAATAATGTGTCAAAATCCTGTCACTACCACCTCAAACTCCTACGATTCCTTACCTCACCTACCCCAACAGACTTGCAGCTATTATGTCCATTGTTATGTTGAGACTGGACCATGCCAACTCCTTATACCTGGGACAACCGCCATACCAATTTAACATACTCCAAAGAGCCCAAAACGCTGCGGCCAAACTCCTTCTTGCCCTGGGACACAGAGATCATATCTCCCTTGCTCTCCGTACCCTTCACTGGCTCCCTGTGGGACGAAGGGCCACTTTCCAAACCACATGCATTACCGACTGAGCAGTGCACAAGACCGGCCCTACGTACCTACAAGAGAAGATTAAACCCTACCTCCCATCACACACCCTAATATCAAGCACTGCCCTCTTACTAGTGATTCCAACCTCCAATTCAGCCAGGATTGGGAGATCTGCCTTCTCAACCTTGGCTCCAACTCTATGGAACCCAGTCCCCCCACACATTCAACACATCCAAGACTACATGACCTTCCACAAAGCTCTAAAAACTGTCCCTTTCCGTAAACCTGACTATGCTTTTCTATAGCCGCTGAAACCCAGCAACACCATGGACCACGACTTCAATGACATTACAATGGAAAGTAATTACAGCCTGCGGACAAATGTTTGAGGATGTATCGAGCAAGGAGACCACTGAAAGCAAATAATAAGTCACCAAGTCAGAATTAAGAAATGGATAACATGGCAACCTTAAAGCCTGCACACGCTAAGATAGTCAATGGCTGACGTCCCACTTTCTGAGTCTACTACACAGGCCTAGCAACCCCCTGTGCCATCTCCCTCTGAAGTGCAGCTACCGCGAAACACAATACTGTAATTCGGAACAGTGGGCTCGTAAGTATAAAACATCCACTCCAGACACTCACATCTCCTATCACTATGCTCACTCTCTACTCTACACCAACTCTCAACAGAGCGCAGCTACACCCCTCGATCAATTCTGGCCTAGCTGCTCACATACGAACAATACTCCAAGAACACTGCAATATCCTTCTAGAACGCAGCTATACCACATGAAAGAATCAGCCTAGCTGCACACATAAGTGCCCTACACATGCCTAATGCTGCCAGAATGCAGTCTCAGAAACCAATCACCTGACTGCACACATTCAACTGATCGTTCACTATCACCGCACTTAATGCTAGGATGCAGCTTCCATCTGACATTTCACGCTAGCTACACACATACTGAGTGCACCCAAGCAATCTATATTATCCTACTCTCTCGACTGACCTGGACTACGGTCCTCAAGGGCATTCAACCCACATGCGCTTTGTGGTCATACCAATGATATATAGAGTGTTATATAAATGCCAAATAACAATAACAATAACATTAACTAGGCGCTGGAACTTTCAGCTGCAGAAACTGTGATGGGCAAACAGGCAGGGCCATGGGCAATGGTGCGTCATACGGAACGGTTGGGGGTACTTGAACATAGGGCTTTCGGTACGGGCGGAGGCTTCTTGTGCATACGGGTGCATTTGCTCGTTGTATACAGCTGCTTGTCTGCTCCTACACTCCTATGAGAAATTACTCATTCCCCCACATGTCCAACATTGCCCCATGTTTCCCCCCTTGGGTCCATTCCTCCAAAACTCCCTTTCCCTCCCTGGGGGCAAGCAAACACCCTTCTCTCCCTGGGATACCCTCCCGGGGGCCTTCCCAGATGCTGTGGCTAGTGTCCACGATTACAACCATTTCCTCCTCCCCACACAGGGGCTGCCTGCACCTCTCCCAAGATCACCATTTGTTCTGTTGGTCATTCCTGGTGCTTGGCTACTACTGCCCCTCCACTGATAATTTTGCAAATTTCTTTTGCACTAGCCTCGGTTCCTCTGTTTGTACCCTCTGTGCTGTCTCCTTTTCCTTCTCTTTCAACCGCTTGCAATGGTGCACAATTATATACTACATCTCCACCCACCCCTTCACTCCAATTCCCAGTATTTTACCAAGTGCCTTCTGCATGTCCTTTTCTGACCCCAAAATAAAAAAATTACAATTGACCAGTCCCATGGTTCACCCATTTCTGCCCTCTGTATCTCTTGTAGCTATAAAATATAATGAGCTGGGTTCTCGTCATTCTACATTGTACATTGCATTATTGACTGCAGATCTGGTGTGTCAGGGTATACCCGCTGCAGCGCCACCCGCAAGCAGTGATGTCTTTGAAATCATCCACTATTCACACCCCGAGATACCCTGATTTAGCCCAAATGGCATCCACCTGATCTTCCAAAATTGCGAAAAAGACACTCTTCACATCACCCACAGCCAGGGTAAGACTTGCTGTTTGCTTTTCAAATGCGTAAATCCACTTTCCCACCCCAACTTGAGTGACAGTAGTGAGTTTATCAAATTATTCCTATCCATGTGTTGCCATGGTACATACTGAGCCAGGCCTCCCTGGTGCTTTGTACAACAACAGAAGATGCGCTCCACCGTCTTTGTCACGTTCTTTTCCCCTACATGCTTTTACTTTACAAACGCCATGTGCCCAAAGCAGTTCCTCAACCTAGTTCCCCACAAACTCTCAACCCATGGCAAACTTGTGGGTAGGACCTCTTCCTCCCCCATTTATTCACCATGTCCCACATCTCCTCCTATGCCTCTTTTCCTGCCTCATCAGCCGACCTCACAGACTCATAGTCAAAACTCCCTGCTTGAGACCTGTCCTCGCTTGCCCCCCAGACTGCCTCTGCATCCTTAATCGCTGTACTGTTGATTCTGAGCAAAATATCTTCTGCTCTCCACTCATCTGTCCCCATAATTTTTTACTGGCCATCCCCTATAGCTGATCTCAACCCCTGCCATCCTTAATGCTTCTCCTAACTCTTTCTGTACCTTTCACTCTGGATTCTTCTGCTCTTGGGCTCGAGCAGCTGCAGATGTTGAGTTTGGAGATTCTGGTACTGGGCCGATGATGATGGAGGAGGAGGAGTGGCGGCGGGTAGTGGGACATAAACGGGATTCCTGTACCCTGATGCTGCATTTGTGGGATAGCACCCTAATGGGGGAGGCTGTGATGCTTGTGTTGTAGTTGATGGGCTGGCGATTCCTGGACAGTCGGAGCAGTGGGTGTAGCTGAGATCAAAGCACATGACAGAGGTTTTCCGCCTGCTATCTTATTGTTGTCCGGGGGGACATCTTGTAAATCCTCTCCCCTCCTCTATAATTCCAACACTTCCATTCTACTCTTTAATTTCTTCCCCTTATACTTTACTGCTAGAAATGTATACATATGACCCAGGATGTCTTTATTATTCATTCCCTGTTCTGGCCATGGCTTAAACATGCCACTCTTTGTCTTGGCCACCCACTCTCTATGATACTTTATAATCTTCTCCCCAACATTGGGAGAGCTGTACACATGTACTCCAATGGGGGGTGAGGGGTTGCTAGCTCCATTTTAGCCACCTCTATTCAAACGTTATGCAATAGCTTACTTTACCTAAGGCTCTGGGCCTGTGGTGCCCTGTCATCCGATTACCCCGCCCTTTGTCCGTTACCAATGCCCCTCCCTTCCCCTTTGTCAATCTCCCCATACACAAATGCACTCCTCATTCTGATCTGACACCATTACTTCCTGTGCTCTCTAACACACACCACCCACACCCTTACTTCGCTCCACTTCAAGATCTACACACAACAAAAACTGGAGCTATCCTCCAATAAAAAACACCAAAACCTATCTTTTCTTTCTCATGCTCCCTTTATGCCAGGCAGAGAGATCCCAGGCTCACTCAGAGCCTCTACTCAGACTACCTTTTCTTTCTCACGCTCTCTTTGTATCGAGAGGAGAGGTCCCCGGCCCACTCAATACACAGAGTCTCTACCTTTATTCCTCTTAAATAACACAGTGCTGTCTTTTTCCCCCAAACGGGAATGATCCAGTTCCTCTTTGCTCCATATAATAAACAATACAAAAGTACAAAAAATACAATATGCCACATGGTCTTCCATTCCAGAACTGCACCACTGTCACCACATCAACACTCCACACTCTCCAACACTCACTCTTCCCCCTCCCATGTTGTTTCGTCCAGCAAAGGTGCACTTACATCTACATGTTCTCCCGAGCTCCTACATCACGGGGTCCAATCAACAGCCTGCACAATCTGGGAGCGACACCCTGCTCCAAAGAGCAGACAAGAATTCAAGCAACGCAGCCCTTGTAATCCTCTGCAATTTGTGCACAGCGGACTGGTCACTGCAGGTGAGCACAGCCCCTCCGGATGTTTAGCCGGAATCCTCTGTCTCTGCAGAAAAGCAATCCTCTAAGGAAAAAAACCTGGTGTACCTCTTTGAAAGGAAAACGAGATTTATTTTGCATACAAAAAGGAAAAAGGTGACAGAGGGTGCCGTAGAACCCAAATGCTGTGGAGCTTGCTCTCTGCTAGTTCAAGAAATGCAAGTAGTTCAATAATAAAACATTGTCATTCGTGAAGCAAACAGAATACAGTCTTATCCCACCACTCTCATTGGCTACCACCCATATACTACCAAATATACATATATATATATATTCAGTAAAAAAACATTGTTAAAGGGACGTTATGGTTCCAAGTAAAACAAAAAAAAAAAATGAAATTCACTAGTTATGGTTAGCTAAGCAACCATAACTCATGCCACCACCGTGCATTGCTAAGACTAACACCCAGGATATCAAAGATGACATCACAAATGTGTTCTAAGAACAGTTCCATTTTGATTGCGGACATCCCGGACATCAAGTGTGTTCTAAGAACAGTTCCATGTTGATTGCGGACAACACAGACATGTATAGTGCCCTTAGGACACCTTCATTTTGGTTAATTGCGGATATTCTGGACACAGAGTGTGCTCTAAGAAAAGTTTCATCTTGATTGCGGACAGTTCGGACAGGTATAGTGTCCTTAGGACACCTCCATTTTGGATAATTGCGGACATTCCGGACTCCGAGTGTGTTCTAAGAACAGTTCCATTTTGATTGCGGACAGTATGGACAGGTATAGTGTCCTTAGGACACCTCGATTTAGGTTAATTGTGGACATTCTGGACAAGGAGTGTGTTCTAAGAACAGTTCCATCTTGATTGCGGACAGTACGGACAGGTATAGTGTCCTTAGGACACCTCCATTTTGGATAATTGCGGACATTCCGGACACCGAGTGTGTTCTAAGAACAGTTCCATTTTGATTGCACACAGTACGGACAGGTATAGTGTCCTTAGGACACCTCCAGTTTGGTTAATTGCGGACATTCCGGACACGGAGTGTGTTCTAAGAACAGTTCCATTTTGATTGCGGACAGTACGGACAGGTATAGTGTCCTTAGAACACCTCCATTTTGGTTAATTGCAGACATTCTGGACACTGAGTGTGTTCTAAGAACAGTTCCATTTTGATTGCAGACAGTACGGACAGGTATAGTGTCCTTAGGACACCTCCATTTTGGTTAATTGCGGACATTCGGGACACCAAGTGTATTCTAAGAACAGTTTCATCTTGATTGCGGACAGTACAGTCCTTGAGGACACCTCCATTTTGGTTAATTAAGGACATTCCGGACACCTGCGCTGTCCATGGACACCCCAACTGCCTTTAAAAAAAAGAAAGACACAGAGGACTGAATTAAAACACACATAATACTTTTGAACACATTCGATGTCCGGGATGTCCATAATTGGTACGACATCAATGAAGCGACACCTAAGGCCGTTCCACGGTGGGGCTATTCGCAAGGCTGTACCTTGTGATAAACGTAGTAGATTGAGTTCCTCTACAACATCCTCCGTTTCCGCTCCTGTCACCACAAGAGACACTCCTGTGGGACTGCACATCCCTCCAGCTGCCTCACAGGCCATTGATGATGCTGTTGACCCTTACCTTTCGAGCATCACAATATTGTGTTTGTACTGTGACACAGTACTCTGCAGGGGGGAGAATCTTCTGAGTGCTTTCGAAAATGTGGTCAAGGAGCACGAGAAGGTCTGGCCACTACCTGAATAAGGCCCACCCTACATCTTCCTTTCTCCACCTGCCCTTTCTTATCCCAGTTGTTAGTGTCCCTTCCTTACCCTCCTTTCCCCTCCTTTCCTTGTGTGTCGTGTTTAAAAAAAACCCCAAAAATATAAAATAATAAATACCAAAAAAAGGCTCTTTTCAGAGCCGCCTTTCACAGTTTAAAAATAGAAGTGACAAATAAATAGTGCAAGGCCCTGTGCATTTTTTAGGAGCCCACGGAGAGTCAGAAGACATTTATTTTTTGGGAGTGCTGCCCTATCACAACCATTGCACATTTTTATGGGAGGAAGTGGTGGCTCTGAAAAGAGCCTTTTGGTGGTGTTTTTTGTATTTCAAAAACATCAAATGATTAACACCAACTGCAAAATGTATTCATGCAATTACAAAAAAGGTTGCAATGCATTTTGTATATTTCGCAGAAAAATCTGATTTCCAGCATAAGTAAAATGTACTCCATCTCTGCGAAAAATGTATGTGCTACGAAACATAATAGTTTCATTGTGAAAAGAGGACATGCCAAAATCTCTTAAAAAGGCACAAAGCACTTACTAATTGGAGGAGACTTTAACCTCCCTCCAGATCCCAACATGGATAAGACACTCCCAGCCTCCAGGGAAGACTTCAGCAGATCCCTAGCCATGGCCGAATTCCTCCGGGAAACCAAAACGATTGACATCTGGAGACTGCGCAACCAGGGAGAAAGAGACTATACCTTCTTCTCATATGTCCAAAACGGGTATTCGCGGATCGATCTCTTACTAGTCGCTAGCCCCATTGCCCCCTGCGTGGAAGAAACTCAAATTGGGAACATTACTATCTCAGACCACGCACCGGTCACGGCGACTCTGCTCCTCCACGGAGCCGCAGAACCCACGCAACGGCATTGGAAATTACAGGACCACATCTTGGCCGACATAGTGGCTAGCTCCGACCTCACCGAAGCGATCCAAAACTATTTTGCTGAGAACGCAACCCCAGACTCCTCAACGGCAACAGTGTGGGATGCCATGAAACCGGTGATCCGAGTGGTGGCAATGGACGCCTCAGGCAGGCTCAGGTGGCAAAACCTGTTGAAGCAGCGAAAGCTGGAGGAGCGGCTAGTCGAATTGGAAAACAAGCTTAAACATCGCTACACAAAAACAATGGACCACAAACTAAAAAAAGCAAAGAGAGAACTGGAGATGCACCTGGCAGACCGGGCCGCCAGAACTTTAGCCTACATGAAACAATTTTACTATCTCAATAGCAACAAAGCGAACAGGCTCCTAGCTCACAAATTGAAAAAGCTCCAAACCAGGAACTTCATCCAAGCCCTGCTGGATAAAAACGGCTCCCTACACCACCTAGACCTGGAAAAGCTCGAGATAATGACCCAACACCACCAGGAAATCATGGCGGGACCCCCAACCCCGGGCCACTCCATTGCTCAGTTCCTAGCTCCAATCCCAAAGATGCAACCTTCCCACCTGGTGTCCGACCTGGAGGGCCCAATATTGGCAGAAGAAGTCAGCGAAACAATCTGCCAGCTGAAGAATATCACACCTGGGCCTGATGGGCTGACCACGAAATTCTATAAGAAGTTTGCCCACTTGCTGGCACCCCACCTGGCATGTCTATACAACTCGTTCCTCTCCACTGGCTCCACGACTCCATCCATGAACGAATCCTTAACTGTGTTAATCCCAAAACCGGGGAAAGACCGCACGCAGTGCGCATCATACAGGCCCATATCCCTCCTAAACAACGACGCAAAGATCTTCGCCAATATCCTGGCGAACAGGCTCGCCCCGTTCCTCCCAGAAATCATCCATCCGGATCAAGCAGGCTTCATCCCAGGGCAGGGAACCCTAGACAACATCCGTAGAACCGTTAACATCATAGACTCAGCAAATAGGATGGGTTCCATGATGACAGTCCTCTCCCTGGATGCGCACAAGGCTTTCGACATGTTGGACTGGGGGTACCTGAAGGAAGTCCCAGGACATTTCGGGTTCGGCCCAAACTTCACAAAGTGGGTCCTTGCCATCTACCAAAATCCCCACACGAGGCTGCGACTGAACGGAGTCAAATCCGACCAAATCAAAATAACCAGAGGCACATGGCAGGGATGCCCACTTTCACCCCTCATCTTTGCCCTCTCAATCGAGCCTTTCGCGGACAGGATCCGCCTGAACCCATCAATACATGCGCTTACGGTCAAGGAGGAGTCATACAAAATAGCACTGTATGCGGACGACGTGCTGCTCACGCTCACCCGAACCACGGAATCCATAAGAGCACTTTGGCAGTCCCTCGAGGAATTCCGCACAGCATCGGGGTTCACAGTAAACATCCGCAAATCTGCTGCCATGGGCATCAATATCCCAAAGAAGACCAAAACACTCCTGGAAGCCGAGCTCCAGATCCCCTGGGCAAAAAGCAACATCAACTACCTGGGAGTCCAGCTCCCCAACAAAACCGAGAAGCTGTATAAGGCAAACTTCCCGGCACTCTTCAGAGAATTAAAAAAAGACATTGAACCCTGGAGAGCCCAGGAGATCTCGTGGTTCAGGCGGATCACGGTGATAAAAATGAACCTAACCCCATGGCTGCTATATTTTGCTCAGGCACTGCCAGTGGCGATCCAGGAGAAGGCTCTGCGTAAGCTGCAAGGGGAGATGCTGAGCCTCGTCTGGGAAGGAAAGAAGTCAAGAATCCCAAAACGCATCATGCTCTGGAGTGCTGCCCTGGGAGGTCTGGGGGTCCCGGACGTGGCGAGGTACTGCTTGGCGGCCTAGCTGGCCCCAGCCTTCTCCTGGAAGCTTCAGACCAACCGCCCCCAGTGGCTGCAGCTTGAAAAAGATTGGAGTAAAACCCTGATTGAATGGCTGCCCCACAGCATGGAACCAAAGGGACCCCCAAATGAGGGTCCGCTACCGTCAACCAGAAATACTGTAGCCAGCTGGAGGAGGGCAGCCCGCCGGTGGAGATGCAGGAGCGCAATGGGCCCTCTTACCCCAGTCTGGGACAACCTTGACTTTTTTCCCAGGAATCGCACCAAACCAATTTGCGGAGTGGAGAGCCGGGGGCCTGGAGACCTTAGCAAACTTCTACAAGAATGGTCACCCATTAAACTTCGAGGAGTGCATAGCAAAGTTCAAAATCCCAGAAACCGAAAGGTTCAGATACACACAACTAAGGCACTGGATGTCGAACGAGCAAGTCAGGAAGCACGGCAGCAGGGAACTTTCGGCACTAGAGCTTACTCTGTGAGAAAGCCTCCCGAAAGGGAAAATCTCCACCCTGTACAAAATTCTGGACAGGACCGACCCCTCAATAAAAGAGCCCTATATGCTTAAATGGGAAGAAGACATCGGCAGACCGATCGAACCCGAAGAATGGCAGCACATCTGGTCCCGCGCACAAAAGAGCTCGAAGTGCGTGACCAACAAAGAAAGCGCGTTTAAAGTTTGCTATAGATGGTACCGCACCCCTGAAATTCTAAACAAATGCAACGCAGCCATCCCTGCCCAGTGCTGGAGGGGATGCCCGGACCGGGGAGCCTTGTTCCATCTCCTTTGGACTTGCCTGAAAGCCACCCAGTTCTGGGAAAAGATCCTGGATCAGATCAAGGGAATTACCGAACTTTCCATACCCTGGGACCCAGGAATCGTGCTGCTGGGGGGGACTGGAGATGGCCAGTTCCCCCTGACAGGCACCGTGGCGGATCTCTGCTCCCACCTCCTCACGGCCGCAAAAATTTCTATCGCCAGACTCTGGAAACACCCGGAAGGCCCGTCTACGCAAATGTGGCTGTCCAAATGCTGGGACATTGTGGCAGCCAAGAAAGTCACAGCTGTTAGACTCGGCAATAAGCCTAAACTTGAACGTACCTGGGCCCCCTTCCTAGACTTCGTGCAGCAGTTCCCCGGCCTGGCAAGGCAGTCCCCGACGCTGCGCTGGATGGAATCCCAGGACTGAAAAGTGGGGAATGGTATCGCAGGCCGAGACGTGGTACAGTCCCCTGAACACCCCCAAGTCACTATAGACTATATAGACTGGTGACACGAGCCCAGCAGAGCCGCCACAGAAGGAACCCAACCCACACCCAGCTACATAGAAACTTTCGAAAGGTGGTCCCTTCCCCATTGCGGAATAAAGCGGTCTCCCCCCTCGCCCCTGTTACTCCTGGATGACCCCGTCTCCCCGTCTCCCCCAGTTGTTATTTTGAACTTTAACGATGACAAACTCTCATGATTGATGATATCTCAGCTATGTTTCTTGTTCTTTTCTTTTGTTGTCTTTTTTCTCTTAAAAAATCATAACAAATGTAACCTCAAGCAATGCTTGCACTACGTACCGCTTGTTATGCCAAAACAATAAAAACAATGTTGGAAAAAGGCACAAACAGCTTTATTGACATTGCGCCTCGCTTTCTCCATTTGTGGACAAAATGAAGAAGAATGCAGCCACATTTGTTTCTGCGCAATACAAGAAAAAATGACTTGGGAATTTGGAAACATGTCCATGACCTTCCCAAGTCCTTCTTTCATTGCAAATTGCAAAGAAATTCCAGACACATGTCCTAAACTGCTCCATCGACAATGAAGTATAATTATGTGTGGATGACGCTGTGTCTCCAAAGTAGCACACAGAAGTACCAAATCCAGCCACTTCATTTCACGCACACCATGCCAGTGCACTTCCACATGATGGAATCCAAGATGTGGAACCACTCCACAGCGTTCTTCATGCACCTCCAACCAATGTATCCATGAGTCACCCAAAATCCAGATAATCTTTTTTCTGAAACACACAGCCATAGCTATCTGTTCTTCTCTCAGGAAAATGACTTTCTGACAAACTCTATCCTTACACAACACACCCAGTAAACTTTATTGACAAATCCCTTGCTCTACTTATTCTCATTTGCATGCCTCTCCACCCCAAAACCCCTGTATGTAATACGAGCTGTCCGCGAACAACCACCATGTCCGCAGACATATCGAAAAATCTGAGCGTGATGAATTTCAATTTAATGAATGCACCCGATTTCCCCTTTGAGGTTGGCTCTGAAAAGAGCGTTTTTTGGGGTTTTTTTGCAGATGCTTGAGAGACACCTGTTATTTTCTTACTTTACTCCTAAAATCTTCACATAAGCTTCTCCAAAGCAACCCTTATATTCCAAAACAGCATGGCATTTCCCATAAAAGATAAAGAAATGCCATCTTCTTTAAAATAAACAGCATTACTAGAATCAATGTTCTCATTATTACAAAAGAACATACCAGCTCTAAACATGAAAGCAAACATGCCTCGGTTGATTGCACACCTAGCAATGTTTTGCTGAGGACAAAAAAAACAGAACTATTGTCCCATATTTCCCTAGGTACTAAACCAGAAAATATAACTTCATTTGCAAGGACGTTCATTACTGCTTGAACCAAGTGTTCCAAATCTGCCAACAAAGTAGGGGCACTGACATAGCCCAAATGCAAAGCACCACAGTGAAAACTACAACATGGGGACTGTTCATCCTACCCATATCTTCACAAACTTGTGGAATTCCCTGTACATTGCAATCAGGCACAGTGCTCCACACCACCTCCACTCCTTCAACATCAACATTGTTTGCCACATTCCTGCATTTAGAATACTGCTCTAAACCATGCACAAACATATCTCCAACCACCAACACCCTGACTTTCTCCACCTCTGCTATCTTCACTACACACAGCCTCTTTCAACACAAATCCACAACCTCAACACCTGATTGGCTAATCCCTACAGTCCCCTTTGCATCCTGGATTTGCTGGAAAACTCCAGATGGGGCACGCCCTGTCCGCGGACAGCCGCTGTGTCTGCGGAGCATGTAACTCTTAAACAGCCCTTCCACCCTTTCCACTTCACTCTCTGTGCCATTCCCTCATTGGATACAGCTATGCAGTCACACAACCATCCATCAATCACATGCAAGTCCTCTACATCTAACTCCATCATCATAGTTCAGCACTTCAAATGTACTGTTGACCACTCTGAGTACAATTCTCATGTCATTGGAAAGCACCTACTACAAAACTTCTGTACAACTCTCCAAGATTTCTACTTGCAGCTGCATGCATATCCACATGCATGAATACAAACTACAGGTATGCATATTTTCTACACAGTACATGTACAACTCTTATAAATGCATATAAACAGGGCAACTGCCAGTTAACCTGTATAACCTATAAAATGAACTTACTGTCATGTTCCCCATCTGCTATAATCAACTGTCACTTCCAAACCTCTCTGCTATCTAAATTCTGTTTTTACACACACAGCTATCTAAAAAAGTATAAATTAATATTAAAAGATGGGAGAAATAACAGTATAATTGTAGCAAAACACGTAGTAGTGTATTATAAAATTACACACAGCCAAGATGAGTTTATGAATCTTTATACACTCACACAGATAGACACTATCAGTAGAAAAGCTCCCAGCTTAAAAACACCACTGCCACTACATCACATTCTTCTGCTTTATTACTCACACCTTCACAAATGCATACATTCCATGCTTTTCCATGCAGTTTCTGCCATCTCCTAACATCCAATACCACACCCTTAAGAAACCAAGTGAGTTTCATACACTTAGTATTATACTCAATTGCAAAGCATGTTCAACTAACAGATTGTAAGTAAAATATAAAGGCTGCACATAGTCAAAGGAAACTGCATGCACACACTATGTTCAGTTATCAAACAACAATACTACTACAAAAACATAACAATCAATGTCTAAGTTAACAACAGTGCTATAAACACACATAATTAAGAACTTCTTTCTTTTACAATTGCTGTGAAGACCACTCTCCTGAAAAGCAGCAGCATCTGAAGTACAAACAACAACTCAGAAAAACTTGCTCATTCCAAACAAAAAAAGTAAGTACAATACTACCATAATGTTCTAACTGTACCTCAAACACACTGTGGGGTTGATTCATGAAATGTGTGCGCCGAAAAACAGGGGTTTGTGCGCCATTCTGCCCACAAATCCCCATTTGTTAAATAGGGATTTGTGGGCAGAATGGCCCACAAATCCCCATTTTTCAGCGCACAAATTCCATGAATCAGCCCCTAGAATGTTAGTAATGAAGAACAAAGAACTGCTTTAATTCTATACCATTAAATTTAGTATTAGTACTTCTCCTCACCACTAGCTTACTCTGTATGGTCATCTGACCCCCAGTATGCACACAGCACACATATATTGCAGAACAGTCCAACCCATACCTTCTTTTTTTTCCAACAGACCCCAAAGAATGGCTACCAAAAAGCAAGTCCGTAGAAAGCAACGCAAAAGTAAAGCAAATCAAAATAAAAATGTCCAAAATAAGCATCCATCTCTAGCAGAATTTGTAAAAAAAAGTTCAAACAAAACATCTAATACTGTCCTTAAGCGAAACAAAATAGGCTTCCAGTACAGGAGATTTGCCTCCTCTTTCAAAATGTAAAACAAAACAGAAAGTAATTAACAAGAATTCAGCTACCACTACTGCTAACACTGCTCCTATAAATCTTGATATATTGGCAAGTACCAATACCAAAAAAAGTATTTTACAAAAAATGTTCCGCCACAGAGTCCTACAGAATCTTATGAAAACAGGAGAGAAATTATGCACAACCCTTAAAACCTACCGTAGAAAAGATCTCATAGATAGTGCAATCCTTCTCAAAAGGAAGTTATTTATTTTAGTGTTAAGCAGAATGAAACCACTAACAAAACTAACTACTAAACTTCAAAAAAGACTTCTCAATAAACGGAATGTCAAGAAAAATAACTACTTAAATATCTGTGAAGGTGAATGGAGTCACACCACGAGCACAGAACCATATTTCAATGAAGAAGCATACAGGCAAAAGCAAACAAACACAATTGCCATACATAGCAGTGGACGAGGGTCTGTAAAACTTAATAATACCATAATGGAACGAGAAATGCTACTTACAAAAATATCACCAGAAAACTCAGTATCACCTCTCCACCTGACTGAACCAAAACGTCCAGTGTACAAATGGCTGTGCATGTCAATGTGTAACATTGACAAAAAATCTTTCAAATCTTTACGCCAGTTACTCAATCAGTATGTGAAAGGCAAAGACAGATTCAAAATGAAACTCCTACAAAATATGGATACCTGTCCAGTGCGCAAATACACAGGACTACAAGGACATTCATTAGCATGCATTTCAGGACCTATTTGCAAAAGCACCTTCCATCATATCAAAATGATATGAACACATCATTCAACTATAAGAAATCTAGTCCATAAACTGTACTATACTAAAAGTCCTGCTTTAGCATTAGGCAATTTAAATAACAATCTTCTACATGGTACAGGCAAAGACATACTCGAAGAAATAGAACATATCCAGAGAAAATATTTTGTTAGTGAAATCCACTCACAAAATGCAATAGCATTACAACAGACTAGGAAAAATTGTACAAATGGCAATATTCTACTACGCAGATACACAAAAGAAATACTAACATTTTAAAAGTACATCCGCTGAAGTACCAAACCATGTGTGTGTGTGTTGCAGCAGAACTTTCTATAAAAGTAGCACAAAAACTGTAGACATAACTTACAAAATAGAAGACAATGAAAATTCAAAATGGTTTGAATTAGCTCTCTACCTTATAGCAGAAAACAAATATGAAATAACAGACCCCTTAATACTTTGCAATTACTGCAATGCAAAACTTGACAACAACCAAACTCCTTCACGTGCTATCACAAATAACTTGGAATTATTCCCACTACCAAAACCCCTGCACCAACTCAATTTATATGAGAGCATCATAATTCAAACAGTGCACCCATTTCAGGCAATAATACGCCTTCAACCAAAAACAGCAAAATTACCTCACTGAATTAGTGAAAGGCATTCATGGCAAAGTAGTTTATTTACCATTAGAACTGAAAGAACATGTACACACTCTTGGAGCACAACGTCCAATAGATCAATCTTTAATTGTCTTAGTAAATGGTGTACCCACAAAAGACAAAAAAAATTGGCAACAACTTGTGGACTTACATAAAGTTAGAGAAGCCTTGCAATATCTAAAAGACAATAATGAATACTACAAAGAAATTAATATTGAAGAAAATCTGAGGGAAACCACTGAAGAAATTCAAGAGTCACCAGAAACTGGTCAATTTCAATTTCTAGACCCTGATACAGTATCCAATATTTTAGACCATTATACAATGCATCCATTACACTCTAAAGACACCATAGATGATGCACTAGAAACGTACCAAATGTGACAAACCAAAGGATCACCAATCAGCATATGGGAAAAAAGTATAGAAGCACGTGCCTTTCCTATACTCTTTCCTACTGGGAAAGGAGGAAGGTACGTAGATAGACCCACTCAGATAACAGTATCAGAATACCGCTTGTTACAAATGTATTCTGAAGAACCCAGATTTAGGCAAAATGTGGAATACATATTCCACCTACTCTTTGAAAGTGAACTAGCAACTCTATGCTACGGAGTTGCACACACATTGAAATCAGGTACCCATTTTCAAAATATGTCAGCTATGCAATTACTACAAAAAGTGAAAGAAAAAGATGGGATTCTACAATCAAGCATTACAATCTCTGTTAGCAAACATGCGTGGTACAAAGGAATACTGGTTCCGACGTCACAGAGATGTACGTTGTATGATAAGAAAACTTGGCCCACCCACTTGGTTTGTTACATTAACTTGTGCAGAATATGCATGGGAAGATTTACATGATTTACTATGCATATCAAACAAAAACAAAACAGACATAGATATACTAACACCTGGAGAACTCTTTTCTCTAGATCCTGTTAATGTTTCAAGATATTTCCATAATCGCTTCATTGCTATGCTACACTTTATTTGTAATAAAACTGTTCCTACCCCTTGGAGAAGTGCAACACTTCTTTTGGAGAAAAGATTACCAAGCCAGAGGAGTACCACATATCCACATGCTTTTATGGATTAAAGATGGTCCTAAATTTGGTCAAGACAGTGATGCCACTGTTTTACAGTCTATCGAAAAATATGTCACTTGTAAAATTCCTTCACAAACAACAAATAGTGACCTTAATGCACACATTTTACAATTTCAAAGACACAAATGTGGGAAATATCGTCGTAGCAAATATAAAACCAAACCAAACACCAAATGCCGCTTTGGTTTCCCTAGACCAGTTACAGCAACAGGTCAAGTAAACAAATTCATGTCTTCAGTTAGACAGAGTGTTAAAGGTAAATCACCTACGAACACATATTACATAAAAAGAACAGAAGAAGCAAAACATATCAATGATTACAATGCAATCATTGCCCTCTTATGGAATGCAAACATAGATCTGCAGTACTTTGCAGACAATTCCACTGCAGTTGCACGATATGTTACAGCCTATTAAACCAAAGCAGAAAAAACAGAGCATCAAGACCTCTGGGATGACCTATCATCGGACAAAACACTGTCTCAGAAATTGTGCAGCTTAAGTTTAAAAATGCTCTCTCATAGAGAATGTGGCTGCTATGAAACTGCAGGCCGTTTAATCAGTACTGCTTTGTATGGGAAATCTGAAAATATACTATGGCTAAGTCTTGGTCCTGCTAAATCTAGGAAAAGAGTTCTCAAATCATACGAGGACATAGAAACAATAGCCACAAATGATCCCAACAGCCAGGACATTTTGAAAAACAATTTACTAGACACATACTACCCAAACAGGAGTACCACTTTGGAAACCATGTGTCTGTTACGCTCACCTGATATCCCTCGGGGCGTCTGGAAGGCTCTGAGATCTGGAACCCTGGATGCGTAGTTGCCCAGTGGTGAATAATGAATCTTAGTTATTTGTAGGGTGAGCTCTCCGTCCTGCATTTCTTGTGCATGGGTGCTTGATGTTTGATGGCGAGCTGCCCAAGTTGCTTCACTGGTGCAGTACGCCTTCCTTGGGCCCAGGCCTGCTGTGACCCTGAATCTGTGGGTAGGCAGGTAGGTTTGTTAATTGTAAGTCTTTTTTCTGTTTATGGTGAGAATTTGTTAATGTCTTCATCTCCTTCTCTTTAGGTGCAAATGTCTTGATGCTGGCGTGCCGGATAGAGAGGCACGTTTCTAGGTAAGAGAAAGTGCGTAGCAGAGTGCCTTTATTGTCTTTTAAAGCTAACCTGTGCTTTCTACTTCTCACAGGTCGCTGTGGTGCTGCGAGTGGATGAGAGCGCGATGAAAAACAGGCCCCTGGAATCCGTTAAGGTAAGTACAGTACTGTGCGGTTGTTTAATATTGAAAGCAAACCTGAATATGTTCCTTTTCCTTTGAAGATGTTGCTGTGGTGCTCCGGATGGAAGTGTGGCATAGAGCGATGGAATTCAAGTAAGACTGATGGAATTCGATGTTTTGGAAGCACACGTTCTAATATTGTTTTTCCCTTTCTTGTTATTGCAGGTCACAATGTTCGAACAGCAGCTGTAATAGCAGTTCGCCGGAAGTCCTTAAGCTAGTACTCACAGGTGAGTGATGTTTCTTCTTCTCTCAGTTTCCACAGATTGCAGCCCATTTGAGATGCTTGGATGGTGTTTTCTCAGGTAAAACAGAATAATCTTGTTCTTGTTCTTGCAGGATTACAGGAAGATGCTGAAGACCGGACCCTGGACACGGTGAGAGTCACGCTGCTGGTTGCAGAATAACACGAAGCGTGTTCTGCAGTCAGGGTGTGGTTTATATAGCCATGTAAAGTAGTACCAAGGAAAGTAGATCCAGGCCTGCCACACCCAAAACACTAGACCACATGGCTTGGTTCTTAGAACTAGACTGTGTGGGTGCTTCCATTTTAGATTTAAAGGCCCATGTACATAAATGGGACCTAGTGTGAACAGCCCTTCCTTCCTACATATGAGCCTGGCGCCAAAGGCTCCAGGACTGGCTCCAGGAGCACTTTTGCAGAGATTTTAAGGCCCTCAGAGTTCTGGTGGGAGCCTGCTTGTGGCACAACTTGTGCCCCCTCGCAGTGGTCATGACAGTGTCTATACCACATAGCCCAAAACCTCACATACAAAAATAATGTAAAACCAGATGAAAACAAAGGTAGATACAGAATGACAAATTGTGAAGGCAGCTTAGTGAAACCTACCAAACAAATCTTAATTAATCATATCAAATTGTCATTAAAAACTCCTCAACATAAGGAACTATATTACATGTCCCTGCTACAACTTTTTAAACCATGAAGAAAAGGAGAACAGTTACTAGATATCTATGACTCCTATGAAGATGCTTTCAAAGCAAATGAAAGCACTATAAGAGATGTAAACTTTACACAGTACAAAATAATGTTGCACAATGAACAGCAACACAAAGAACTCCAGGCCCAACTAGATAAAGACACTCCTGACAGTAGTCAGCCTTCTGTAACAGGAAGCCAAGAACCACTGGGACAGCCACTAACAGCAAATGAGACAGAATTGGCTATGACAGAAGCAGAAAACACCATGTCTCACTATGAAGAAGATAGAGAAGACTTCACTGTACTGAAATCAAAACTGAATAATGAGCAGCGTAGCATTTTCCAAGAAGTAACAAAAGAAATTGAACATGGTGTACAACCAACCTATACTGCTATACGCCAGTCTTCAAGCTGGTGCAGGAAAAACATTCTTAATAAAATCATCAGCAATTTCCTTCATCAATTGACAAACAACAAACTGTCAGCTGTTGTAACTGCCCCCACAGTTTTAGCTGCTTACAACATAGGTGGTGCCACTTTATAGCGATTACTACTCCTTCCAGTAGAACACCAAAACAAATTAGATTATTATAAACTTTCTACAGAAGCTGCAATGGAACTACGCATAGTTTTGAAACAAATGAAAATGCTACTAATAGATGAAGTGAGCATGGTCTCCACCCTAATGTTGGCTTTGATTCACCTTAGATAACAGGAAGTACTCAAAACAGACTACGAAGAGCTCTTTGGAGGAAAACACATTATTGTTTTTGGAGATCTTCTTCAATTGACACCAGTGTAAGGTGAACATATTTTTAAAACCTTAGCGCACAAACTCAGCCATAAACTGTTGGCAGCATAGGAAATGTCAACTTTTGGCAACATTTCCAATACAGAGAAATAAAAGAAAACATGCACCAGTCTGCAGACGTCACATACGCCAACATTTTTAAAAGTATTAGAGTTGGTGTACTATCAAGAAGCACAATCAATATTAAAAACCCAACACATCCATGCAGTCTATGGCCATAACCCATGTGCTACTGATGTCATGGAAAAATTAGCATACAAAAATGTCAATTGTATGTCCTTGATGCCAACTCTTGCAAGCTGTTCAAAATTTAATGAAACAATGTTAAAAAAAGAAATGCAACCAATAATTGAAATTTGCTCCACAGACAAACTGGACATACATGGTATGACACTTACCCATGTGTCAACAAGCCACAACAAGACTAATTACCTTAGAAAACTCTATCTGCAACACAGCTGGTTTGGAAAAAATATTAAAATTATCTTTAAACTGTAGAATAATGCTCAAATGTAACCTTGACGTGGAGCAAGCACTAGTTACTGGAGCACTTGATCCAGTTTTTGGCTTTCAAACATACCCACGTGACAACAACATTCAGTTTATCAATATTCTTTTTGACAAACTATGAGAAGTTAAAAGGATAGGACGCTCAACAGCCCGATTCCTTCTTTTCAAAGACATGTATGTACACAGCGAACAATTTTCTCTAACTCTAGCATACGCAGTCACCATTCACAAATCACAAGGTCTTACTCTAGATAAAGCATTAATAGATATTGGTAGCACAGTCTTTAAAGAAGGCATGAGCTATGTAGCACTAGCATGCTTACGTACACTTGACGGGCTATTTCTAATCAACTTTGTTGCAAGTAAAGTAAATGCTGATATTCCTTGCATTCTAGAATACAATAGACTACGTTCACAGTACACCCCATCTAAAACCCCCATCTAAACACCTATCCTGTTCCACAAAAAGCAAAACATTGTAAAAGAAAACTACTTCAAAAAGAAACAAAACAGTATCTCACGGCAAATCCTCCAAAGAGAGTAAAAGAAGCTAATACTTCATCAATTACTACAACCAAAGAAGAATCTACTGCTCAAACTAACTCAGGTACTTCTTCAAAGAAGCAACACACACTCCGAAAAAAAATGACTTGGACACAGAACTATCAGGTCCATTCAAATTTTCAAATATAACTGTTGTAAATTGCTACGCAAATGTAGCAATAAATATGCTATTCCAATTGCCACCAATTATTGACAATATTTACTTACACAATACAGACCAATTGTGTTTGCAAATGTTAGCCCTACATAGAAATGCACCCAACAATCATGACAACACGTACATTGGCCATGGAATATAACAAAAATTGGACTACTGTGCTGGAATGGTCACATTCACTATAAACTCACAAGAAGATCCACAAGAATTTCAAATGTACTTACTTCAAGTACTGGAAAACAAAAACATACCAATAAATGAAATCTTTTAGATTTCATATATGTAGAAACATACATGCACTCTCTGCAACCATGTGGCACAGGAACAAATCCCTAATGAACACTTGGTGTATCAATAACTAACTGTGAATCCATTGCATTTCAGCCACTTGTGCAAAATGCAAACCATGACAGATTATGTACTACCTGCAATTCAAATAATCGCTTCACCTTACAAATACAAACACATAGTAAATACGTAATACTAATGCTTTTATGTTACAATACAGATGGAACCATAAAACAACTGCAAGCTGACTAGATTCACACATGGTCAAGTATCACTTGGTAAGAAAACCTTCATAACAATAGGTATAATCTACCAGGCAGGAGCCACAACCAATGCAGGTCACTACACTGCATATATAAAAAAGAATTGTGGATGGTTTGAATGTAACGATAGTACCATTACTCTGAAGCAGAGATTACAAGCAAATCTTATAAACACTTATTTAATATTCTTAAAACCAAAACTTAATAACTAATCTGTGCATAAATATTAACAAAACTTTAGAAAACTATAAACAGTTAGAATACGCCAACAGGTATCTAACTGCCCCCAGATTCTGCAACAACCAAACTGATAAATCAATACCACTAAAATATAAGAAGAAATAAACAATTAGAATACGCCAACAGGTATCTAACTGCCCCAAACATCTGCAACAACCCAACAGATAGATAAGTAACTTGAAAATATAAATAAAAAACTATAACCAGTTACAATACGCCAACAGGTATCTAACTGCCCCAAAAAATCTGCAACAAGCCAACAGATATAACATTAGCCAGAAACAACAAATAAACACTGAAAACAAAGAAAGGAATATATTGTAACATAACAAAAAAAAGATTTTTTAAATCCAGCATGGATTTTTTTCCCACAGACCCAATGATTTAATTAACAAAAACAGAAACTGAGCAAATTGCACAGTACACTGGTTCTTAAACTACTAAATATAAGGGTTGAAATAATGCAGACATGTCTATTATGCAAAGCAATAACTCTTAATGAACTACCTACACTAAAATGATCTTTTCTTTTATCACAGAAATTGAAAAAAAATATCTGCTCCAGTTACCCAAGTCATGAAAAAAATATATCCAATCACAAAAAATCAAACAGTAAGTATATAATAATTCAAAGCACAAATACTGCTCCATAACACAACCATTGAAGCAAACATCTTACCATACACCACAATCCAAAATGTTTACTTCCATGGATATGTTATACTGCAGTGCTTGTTACCAAACTCTACAATCTTAATTGCATGACTTTAGCCAAAACTTCACATACAAACCATACAAATCAAATGGTACACAAACTGTAGTAGATTTGTGGATATTTGATGGATGTTTGATTCTATGGGTGTGTTAGGCTGCGGTGGTTGTGACCAGGGCCTAGAGTCTTGGATGCATGGCCTGTGGCCTACTGCCTTCAGCGAATGTCCGCGGATCCAAGATGGAGGATGCATCAAAACAATACGACGCACCTCATGCTTCAACTCAGCAATCAGCGAACACGTCGTATGTCCGTGGACATGACACAAGCCGATTAGCCAATCGGTGTCCTGTCCGCGGAGCGAACAGGGAAATATGTCTGCGGAGCGGACATAGATATCACTAATTCTTTAGACCTACTTTTTGGTCATTTTTAAAAAACACTACTGGACAGATTTACACCAAATTTTAAAAAGCATTCTTTTGGGACCAAGCCACTGCCCCTGCCACTAATTTGGTGCAAAACCATCCAGCGGTTTGAGCTGTAGGCATGAGCAAAGTTTTTTCCCCATTCGCACAATGGTTAAAAAATACATTTTGGGACCCCCTTATAACTTTGCCCCCCCTGCACCAAACCTCGCTAAATGTTGCAAATGAATTCAGAGTGGGCCATATACCTTTCTTGCAAAGTTTGGTGAGGATTCGTCCAGGGGGAGCAAAGTTATAAGCCACCCAAAAAGTGCTCTTCCTATGGGATTAGCAACTTAACCATAACTACACGGCCACTACAGTGGGCCGTGCAATATATAATGCACTTGTCCTATGATCCCTTGACCGATTGGCACATCTTCATCTACCCCTGCCCTTTAACACGCGGTCTTCTACTTCGTGATTTGGTTCCCTGCTAGCTCATTGGCAGTATACCTGATATGTTACCCCCTCACTGGCATAGTCACATGACATGCACCTTAGTCGTTACCATAAGCTCAGCGGATACTCTCGAGGTCAAACTGACCTTTCAGAATTCATAAGAGCTTTTCTTGATCCCAGACATAGGGGTGCCCCAATAATGCCTCCCTGTCGCAGGGCTAAATTTATTTGCCTCACCTTGTCATCCTCATAGTACAAATCACATGATATTTTACTTCTTGCTCCTTGCTTTGCCCTTATTGGCTGCCCCTCCTGGGAGTTCCTCCTGAGCCTCTTGGAGACCCCACTTATCAACTGCATTGTAAAAGATGTATGCGTCTTGTTTGTGGGCATCTGGCAGTTCAAAAGGGACAGTCATTATTCTGGGGGGGTACTAGTAAAAGGGAAAGTCATTATTCTGGGGGGGTACTAGTACCTTAAATCTAGACCAGGCCTTTGGCAGCTCCAAACTCCTGCCCCAGCTCCCATCGTTTGCCCTTTAAGATGGGTGCAGCCCACCTCGTGCTCAGCCATTCACATAGTTTTCTTGTTTTGCAGGCCTGCAACACGAGACAATCAGATTTGATCTATTAGACCTAAAGGCCTCTACGTTTGGTTTCTCTGCTGGAGCTTGGGATGGGAAAGCGATTCAGAACTCATTGCCATGTTATGCTACTACGTTCACCATGGCCTGCTTCAGAGTAGGCCTCACTTTAAATATGGCAGGGCTTCAATATTTCTTGTGCCAGGGACCAGGGCCTACATTTACATTGTTATACACTGTATTTCACCTATCATACTTCATCATCACTATATCCCTGTACTGGGGCCTACCTGCGTTTCCACAACTATTGGAAATCACTACATTTGTTAGTCCAAATGTATGTGCTCCACCCCACTTCAGTGGCGAACATGCATTTTCCTTGTGCATTATTATATTTTTCTCAATCTAAATTATATGGGAGGACATGGGACCTTTACGGGCATCCCAACAACAGTAATGCCGGCCACCTGTTTCTAAAGGGTATAAATCCACTTGCTAGCTCCCACTGTAATGGAGGGCAAGGCATCTATTATAATTTTTTTCCGATCAATGTGAGATCAGGGCACATAAAGAGGTCCCCTCAGTACCTTCTGTAACACTGGGACATGTGTTCCCCGCACCTATACTGCTATTTTCTGTGTTCCCTTACCAGGCTCGTATCCATGCACTTGCTTTTTAGTTTTGGCTAAAGCCATTCAACCAACCTGCAGTTAAGGCCTGTGCCTCCATGATAGTATCTCCTCTGAGTCAATTGACTCCCATTCAACATCGTCCTACTCTAATTCTCTCTCTGTATATATTGAATCATAGTCTGCAATACTACCATGTTCATTCATACCAGAGAGGCCACTAAGTTGGTTGTCTCATTCAGGGCCATGTGCACTGTAGGAAATGAATTGTATTAATTTTAATTGGGGGGTCTTCGACAGCTTTACTATCGATCTTGAAAACAATCTGTCCCGTACTCCATTGGTCTATACCTATAGATCTGCACTGCCCCTGCCCTCACTCCTGCTGTCAGTTTTGGTTCTTGACTGCTTGTGTTAGCACCCTCTCTGCCTTTTGTACTATGCCTCTAGCATTGTTTTCAATTCCTAAAATCAATGGATCTTTGGTGGTGGCCCAAGGCTTCCCTAATGTCCCCTTCCCATCTGCTTCGGTGGGAGAAAACTCAGGGTAGGTGTACCCTATGGCATGTTGCAAGGGGTAGGACTCATATGGGGGTGGTGGGTTGTTTGCCTTTTCGGCTGTTTTTGTGGATCCCTCCCAGCCACTATAATGGGTACTGTCTTCTTTTACAAACATTTCCATAAGTTTAGAATGCCCTGCTGATGGTATCAGGTAATAAAATGGTGGCAAAAATGTTGCTGGTAAAACAAATCGGGGACAAAAATGCTGTGATTTGACCTAGTAAAGGTGGACCCTATTATACCATTAAAGGGGAGCGGGGTTTGCTATGGTGTCCCCCACCCCCCTTAAATGGTATAATGGGTCTGGGGGTTGCAGGGGTGTCCCCTGCATCCTTTACATGATTGTGGCGACAAAACCAAGGCATTTTTGCATCAATATTAAGTATCCACAGCCATTTTTGCCACAATTTAAAGACATGGAACCCTGCTGATTCTGTAACTTTTTCTCCATATAGGTTGACAACAAGTTAGTGTGCACATATTCCAATAAACTCTTATCGTTAGTGCCCTCTTCAGGCCAGGGTTTGGACATTTTGCTTGCAGATCTCTGAACCCACTTATTGTGAATACTTCCTTATACTGAAGAAGCGCTCTACACTTATGCTCCAATGGTGTATCAATATTATCACAAGGCTTTGAAGATTGCTTAAATAAAGTCTGCTAAAACTGACCTAGTGGCCATTCCCTTAACTAAACATCAGACATTCCTTTTTTTAAAAGCTCAACATCCTAATAGCAGATCTGCTTATTCACACAACTACTAACAACACCTAACAGTAACCACCTTCATTTACACAATCGCTAAAAATATCTGACTCCAAACACCTTCATCTACACAATTGCTACCAATACTTATCCTTCCTCTGTCTCCTTACCTCGAGACGAGGGTACTCAAAACTTCCTCAAGTTACCTTCACTCTAGCACTGTGGATATCCTGCCCTTTTATCAAAGGACGATTATTTCATATACAACGCTGGCTTTCCCCGCTAAGGGGAGCTTCCCCACTGATATCCAGCAATCCACAAGCAATAACAGAATATCAAAAAACACTACATTTTATACAAAAGATGCACTCAACCTACTATGTGATCTCCGAGTTCCCCCGATGTTGTGTCCCCATCAACAGCCTGAACAGCCCTGGCCCGGCACCCCCAAGCCATAAAGCAGGCAGACCTTCAGAGAAACATAGCATTTGCTCACCTTTCCTGATCGCCTTCCTGATCTTTTTTTGTGACTGAAACCTAGCTTCAGGAGTCTTCGACTCCTGTTGAATCAAGCCATACCTGAGGGTTTCTCCATCATCCATGTTGATAGCCTCCCTCTGCAGAAGGGAGGGTGGTTAGCAGTCATTTTTAAAGACCACCTGAAAGTTTCTAAATTGGACCAACCTGCTAACTTAGCTATGGAATCCCTCTTGCTTCCCTGGGTTTTATCTCATTCTTTTGTATGCCATTTTTTTTACGTATTTACCGCCGCCTGGGTCCTATGCTGGCCTTCTCAAGTCCCTATTGGATACTGTGGCTGACCTACATTCACAACTCTCCCACCTTGTTGTATTAGAAGATTTTAATTTAAAATTCAATAAACCTCATTCCTCAGCTCTTAGTTCCTTTTTTGATAGAATGGTTGATCTGGGTCTTGTGCAACTCGTCTTAGAACCTACACATAAGTTGGGAAATATTCTTGATTTAGTGTTAGCTAATGAAGACCTACTGTCCACTTTTTCAGTGGGACCAGTACTTTGGTCTGACCATCATTTGGTTTCCTGCACACTTAAGATATCCTTTACCTACCAAAAGATAGCACCCATGAAAAAATTGCAAAAGAGCTGGCGCTCAGTTGACCTACCGAATTTGATATCTATTGTCAAAAGTAAAGGGTGCGAGGCACCTGCACCCACACTATTAGGGCTTACCAATGCACTGTGTACTGCAGCAGATTTAGTGGCCCCTCTTTGGTTTATTCAGCCTTGGAGACTCCCTTCACACCATTTGTTCACAGAAAATCTTACATCACTTCGCCTTATCATGAGACAAGCAGAACACAAATGGGGGCGGACGTGTGATCCCAGTTTAAAAGTCAGCTACAAATCTTGTGCCACTGTTTATTTTGCAGCTATCTTGGCAGCTAAAAAAGTTTTATTTGCTCTGAAAATCGAGTCCGCCATTTGTCAATTGAAATTGCTTGTGACTGTGACGAGATATCTCTCATCTACAGCTAGATTCACCCCCTTAGTTATGCCCTCTCAGGACTTTTGTGATATTCTGGCTCTATCATGTATCAGAGAAATCGATAAAATCTGCATTAATATTGCTAACACTTTAACCCAAACCACCACTGTGGCTTCTAATCTCACTGTGTATCACTAATATCACATCTGTAACCCCTGTCTATATGAACCAGTCAGTGTTTGAGGGATAGTCTTCTTTTCTATTGTTCACTCAGTCAGATGTTCATACCGCTATTTGTCATATCAAGTCTCGGTCTCCCTCTGACGCCATTCCCTTGGCTGTTATGAGAGACATTTCCTCTGAATTGCTTGCTGAGATCACAGCTGCAGTAAATCATTAATGTCAAACTGGCTTTCCCCCCTCTGAACTCAAGCCCACCACAGTGATCCCTCTACTTAAGAAACCTGCACTTGATCCTTTGGTGTCATCTAATTACTGTCCTATTTCACTTCTTCCATTTCTTATGAAACTCCTTGAGTCTCTTGTCTCTCCCTTGCTTTCATCCTTTATGGAATCTACAGGGCTTTTCGATCCTGCCCAATCTGGTTTCAGGCCATTTCGGGGGACCGAGAGTGTCCTGGTCTCAGTTCTCGATGACATGGCCAGGCTATTTGATGCAGGAGGGGTGGGTGTGCTGATTCTATGAGATCTGTTAGCAGCTTTTGACACCATTGATCACCCCATCCTGCTCGACCACCTGGCCTAAGTCGGAATTCCGGACCAGATTCACACCTGGTTTACCTCCTTCCTGGCCGATAGAACTCAGACTCTTTCACTCCCCCCGTTTCTCTCCTCTATCTTTTCACTTCTCTGCGGTGTCATTCAGAGTTCCACCTTATCCCCTATTCTCTTCAATATTTACATCTGGCCTCTTGTTTGTCTCATCCACTCCTTCGGCGTCAGAAGTTACTTAGATCTTGATCCGGCTGAGATGTCGTCATGCCTACGGGGATGTCTGGCAGCCGTGGGAGATTGGATGAACCTCAATTGGCTGAAGTTAAATGGGGACAAGACTGAGGTGCTGGTGGTAGGATCCCTTCCTGACCCTTCACTTTGGGTTCCTTCTTTCAGGCCTTCTTCTTTGGGTCCCCTTCCTATCCTGGCCGATAAGGTGAGGAATTTGGGGGTAATTATCTCGGCCTCTCTTTCTATGGAGTCCGAGGTTGCTGTTGTTTGTAAAGCAGGACATTTTCATCTAAGAATCCTCAGGAAGGTCCTTCCACTAATTCCTTCTCATCTCCATCCTCATGTTGTGGCTTTCCGTGTGCTTAGCTGTTTAGACGATTGTAATTCTATTTACTTGTCCCAACCAAAGAGACTCATTCAGCAGCTTCTTCGGTTACAGAACATGGCTGCTCGGGTCACCACCGGTTCTCCTTATGATGCTCACATATACCTGGTTCTGTGTTGCTTGCACTGGTTACAGGTTACCCAGCGCATTGCTTTTAAAACTTCATGTCTGGTTCATCATGTTCTGCATTCCCAAGGGGATAAATATTTGTGCGCTAAGTTTACGCGCTACCTCCTGATGCGGTCTCTGTGTTTGGCAACAGCTGGCTTACTTGACGTCCCTGTGTTTCAGCGTTTGCCCAATGGTAGGCGTGCTATTTCTGTTGCCGCACCCCGGCTTTGGAATTTCCCTTTAGGAAAGTATTAAAAACGTATCTGTTCTAGGATTATGGTTGTCAGGTACATTGACCTCTCTCCCTTTCAGCGCCATGATGCCTATGGCGAAGGTTCACTTAACAAGTATGCATAACATAACATTTCCATCTTGTGTGCGAATGAACTGGTTTTTGGTGCGAGGCGCCACAGCACGGGACATGTGACGAGGTCCCCAGTGTCTTGAGGGGGCGGTGGAGATAACGCGGGGGTCACCATGAATTTCAGGAAACAATAAAGAGATGCACAAATTGCAAGAAAACACAGTTTTAATGCAAATGCAAGCATGGCCGGGAGGTCATCAGTTCTCATGAGACCACACACACTGAAAACTCTCAGCATGCCCACATTGGGCTGCTATTTACAGGCAAAAAACAGAAAATGTTAATATATTACAATACATTCTAGACAATAGGTTTAAGTACATTCTAACCCTCCTATTGGTACCTGCATATATAGACTAATTAAAAGAGGAATTGACATATCCTGATTGGCTATTTCAACAATGTGTTACACTCTATGTGCATCCCATCGCAGATGACCTAATGCAAGCAGTCAGTGGAAGAGCAACATGATTGCCTCACAGCAACATACTAGATACAGTAAAAAAACTCCCTACCTTGCACCCAGACATCATAGCAACCCACGCTATTCCCAAGCCTTGCTGCTCTCCACATTAAAGCATGTCCTTGCGGTTATCATGTACCCGTCTGCCCATATCAAGGACACAAACCATTACATCTTACATTATTGAGTCTGTGGGAAAGGGTTTCTTTGGGAAAATACAACTGAGGCCTAATTTTTGGACAATTACAGGTTATCTTGAATGCTGCAGAAATTAAATCTAATTCAGCAAACGGCAGAAACATTCCCTTCAGCAATGTTCACAAGGCCTAACACAATTTAATAGCCACAAAGCCTAGGCCCAATTCAATAAAATTGTGGAAATGCTCCCTTCAATAATATTCATGCAGCCAGTATTTCTTTTTATTTTTAGGATGTTGGATGTATATGTTTACATTACATAGTAGGGTCTTCTGTAATTCCCATCTCATCTTTTAGGAGGGGTCTATTTTAAATGAATTGCCTGTGTTTAAGGATAGATTCATTAGTAGTCAGAAGTATGCGTTTTGTGGTGGCAACGTTTTTTGTAGCTACCTGATGGTCATGGCTCACTGGGAGATAAAGTGATGTTGATGTCTTTTATTCATTTTTTGAAACTTTCATCGCTTGTAGGTTCAAATCGATTGAGTGTTGGGGTGGTGAATGGAGTGCTGGTTTCAGGAAGGTTGCTTGTGGTACTGCAGCCTGCATCGATGTATTTTATTATATTGATCTATTGTATTGCTTCTATTTCTGCTCTTAGATGGGTCGTGATATTGTCACATAGGATTTGCGATGACACGATGCAGTTATTATTATTTTTCCTCAATGATTTTGTAACATTTCATTTTGTGGGTTTGTTTCTGATACAATTCTTGCAGCATATTATGCTTTTTTGCCTTTCAGGGCTGCTTATTTGAATTTTCAAATTTGCAATTGGTGGTTGGTTTTGTCCAATTTTTTGCAGTGTGTTATCCAATGTTTTTAAAGGTTACGGTTTATTTTTTGAGTTCCCTCAGTTCTTCTGTGAACCATATCGTTGTGGTTTTCTTTGGAGCTGTATTGTAGAGTTTCTGGGGAGCTAATTGTTCTAGCACATCTGTGATCCAGGTGTGAAGCTTCTCTTCCACTGATTCGGGTTTCATCCTGTTTAACTGGGATGTGTCGGGTTTGGTAGATTCCAATATACCTGTTAAGATTTCAAGGTCAAGTCTTTTCAGTTTCTTTTCTTTATCATCGGTAGTTTTATATTTGTCGGCATCATGCAGCTCGGAATTCTGATGATGAAATGGATCATATGATGGTCACTCCTTCTGATTGATACCGGTGGGGCGGCGGTCGAGAGTCCACCCCTGCAGAAGATTGTTTCTAAAGATTGTCCAGCTCTATGGTTGGGACTGTTTGCTATTTGTTTGAAGTGAAAGGTTTTCAGTAGGGGGTTGAGTGAATTTCTTTTTTCATTTTCTCTTTTGAAGCAAAAGTTGAAGTCCCCCAGCACAATTATGTTGTCATGGTTTGAAGGCAGAGAGGTTGGCTATGGCGTCAGTGAGATTTGTGGTCAAGTTGTGGTTGTAGGTGGGCGGTTTGTTGATCAAAAGGAAGAGTGGGGTGGATTGGTCATTGAGCTTGAGTTTAACTTGGAGTGAATTGCAGTCTTCTATGTCATTTGAGGGGACAGGTGTTGAGCCGATGTGATTTTTGTGCGCTAGGGCGTTTCCTTCTCCTCCTCATCTTTCTCATAGTGTATTAATTTGCAGTTGTCGTTAATGCTATGTGGGTGATAACATTGTAGTTGTCAGATAGCAATGTTTCTGTGAGGATAGGAGTGCCTGTGCTGCTTCACTTAAAATGTCGGAAATGCCTTTTTTTACTTTGACATAGGTATGTTTTGTAGACTGCAGTGTATAGTGTGCGAGTTGGCTTGTTCTTCGTTAAGTTTCATTTTTTGCGGTTCGGTTGGTGCAGTGACCGTCGATTCTTCAGATCTCTCTTCGGCGAGCCTGGGTGCACAGTTGAATTATCTGTGCCTACATTAAGGAGTTCCATTAAGTTGTGCAATGGGTTTCTCTGTTCATATTTGTTGTAGTGGGTGGCTGGTTGTCCGTGTGGTCCTTTTTCCAAATTCTGGTTATGCAAGGGGTGTATTGGGCTAAGGATTCTGTCTTAGCTCGAGTCTTTAAGATGTCTTTCCAAAGCTGATTTCAGTGTTGCTGGGTTCTGTGTGTTGTGGTGGGGGGTTCAATAGTTTGGTGGGGTTCACTCTAGTATTCTGTCGGTCCTTTGTTGTAGTTTGTTTTCTGCTATGGTAGGATTATAGTTGGAGAGGTAGCAGGAGATGTGTGATGGCTTTGTCTTTGTCTTTGTCCATATCTTTAGTTCATTTAGAGGAGGTTGACGGTGATTTTGAGGTGTTGTGAAATCTGGTGGGTAGTTACTGTTATTCAATGGGGTGTGGTTTCATTTTTCTTCCTTGTTCTGTTTTCCATTCTTGTTTCCTTGTCCTTCTTGTATCGGACATGTTTGTGGTTGGGGTTTTCCATGACTGTTGTGGGTCGGTGTTCTACTGCGGATTTGGTTGTGCGTTAAGCTATTTTGGTGGAAGGCTCCCTAGTTGATAGGCACTCTGTTGTTGATAGATTCCTGTTGGTTTTATTGAGACAGGTGAGCCGTAGTGTTAGATGATTGTTTACTGGTTGGATTGACGTGGGGCTACACATAGAGGCGGGTGCATCGCTGTGGTTATATGCTTATGGTGGTTTACTTTATCACAGGGGTCTGGTTTTTGACATTTTTTCCAGGGGCAAAAGCCCCACTGGGGTAACTTGTTTTTTGGTATCTGGAGTTTTCAGGGGTTCGAAGTGATTCTTTGTGGTATCTTGTTTCGAGGTTGGTGATCTTTATCGAGGGGAATATCTCAGAGATTCTTGGTGTTAAGGTCTCAGGATCTCAGTGTGTGTGGGGTTTGGTAGAAAGAATTCAGGTAGTTAGAGTTCAAAGTGGCAGAATTCAGATTGGTTAGGTACAAGGAAGTATCTGCATCAGAGTATTTGGCTGGAATACACAAAGCAGTGGGATTGCAGGGATAAAAATGAGTAAGAATTCACAAGGATTTAGGTTCAAGGTATGAATGTCAAATGTCAGGGTTCAAAGTGGCAAGGAATAGATGGGAAGACTCCAGGTGGTTACGTTGAAGAGTAGTAGAGCTAAGATCATTGAAATTTAGAGGGGCAACGCAGGGTCTGGTTTTCAGAGTGTAGGAGTTCGAGGTAGCAAGGGTTCAATTAACAAAATGTTGAGGGCAATTGGGAACAAATTAGTACAGTTTGAAGCAGCACATTTTCTCTTTTGGGGAAATGAATGGAAGTAGGCTGAAAACAGCGTTCATGTGCTTTCTTAAGAACATTTTCATTTAATAAATCTTTCCCAAAATGCCCATTCTGGAGCTGGCAGGGGCCATGACAAATGTTTTGTTTGTGAAATATCAGTCAACTCAGTCATGAAAGTCAAAGGTTATTAGCAATTTAATGTTCTGGTATCCTATGGAACTTGATACTCAATTATAGTGCATGAAGAATGATATGATATGATAAGGCATTTATAACACGCCTATACGCAAGGCACGACGAGTCACAGAGGGGGAAAAGAGGGAAGATGTAAAGATACAAGCACTCTGAATACTTCACTTGAAGGCAAAATGCAATAAATCATCATGATGTTCAAGGGGCGTGGCTACGAGAGCCATGTAGGAGGACGCGTTCTGGAGGAGCTCCCGAGATCCTGCAACGATCCGGGCAAAAATGTGCGGTACGACGGATCGCTGACCACCGACGATACACATGATGGTGTGTGAATGTATTTGCCACGCATTGTGAACTTCTGGAGAGAATAGGATTAACGGCGACGGAGATCGGTGGCTACGAGTTAAAAGACTACGCGAACAAAGGGCGACTCAAAATGGCCGACCAGGGCCCGGGACTGGAATAGAAGCGAGTTGTACGGTGGCCTAGCTGTGAAGGTGCACTGTACACAAACTTGCTACTTTAGCAACCGATCGATTTCCTGAGCCATGTCGAGCAGGCCGGTGCGGCCGAAGGTGAAACAGCCTACCGTAGACGATTTCACTAAAACTCCCCCGAGCCAGGACACTACCAAAAGTAAGGATGCACTGGCTGGGAGTGGCACGACGTCTTCGTGCACCAACCAAGAAATCCTGGCGGCGATTGTGGAACTGAGGGCGGCCTGGGAATCAAAGCTGGAACTGGCCGTTACTGAACTAAAGACTGCACTGGAACGCAAGGTTGGAGAGGTCCAAGAGGACGTTAATCTGCTACGACAAGATGTCAGGGCCCTGGCGGAGCGCACGGAGTCCCTCAAAAAAGAAGTTGGCCCGAATACAGCAGATTGCGCCACTCATAAGGCCGATTTGCATGCCCTGACACAAAGGATGGGCAACCTGGAGAGCAGAGCGGAGGAGGCTGAGGGACGAGCCTGTCGCAACAACATCCGCATTGTGGGCCTACCGGAGGGGATAGAGGGCCGTGACCCTACGGATTTCATCGAATCCATGTTCTTACAGGAGATACCTGGAGGGGCCCTATCTCAAGGATTAGCAGTAGAAAGAGCACATAGAGCCCTAACTAGGAGGCCACCTCCGGGGAACCCGCCTAGGCCTGTGATCGCCAAAATCCTTAACTACTGCGACCGGGAGAGGATACTGGAATACTTCCGTAAAGGAGGGACGATCACGAGAGGAGCGGCAAACATCACGGCTTATCCAGATTATACTCTGACTGTACAGCGTAGTCGCATGAACTTTGGGTCTGTAAAGCGGAGGCTGAGAGAAGCAGGCCACAAATATATGTTACTCTATCCTGCAAAATTGAAGGTCTTCCATGCACATAAAACCTTGTTTTTTGAAACCCCGGAGGATGCTATCGGATGGCTCGATGCGCAAGGATGCCCCCAGGAATCAGAAGTTCGGCCCAGAAAGGGCTCGGAAGAGATACGGGAATCGTAAAATGGCGTCGCAAGATGGCGTGGCTCGTGGGACTTGAATATAGTCGGTGTGACACCTTCGGTAAAGAAGGTCAGATGATTGCACTATTTGTCAAGACACTGTGAATGTTTATTTGATCGGGAGCCTTACGGGGCGATACTCTCTACCCCACAATAGTTTTAGTTGGGTGGCCGTTAGGGTGACCTCACCCTACTGGGCTTCGTTCACCGACCGGTGCTTGCGGAGCTAGATGTGGGGGTGCCTCAGCTCTGAGGCTGGAGCTGGGCAGCAGTTGGGGTGTGTGATGTTGGGGAAGGCACGGGTGGGGGGAGGGGAGGGAAGTTGGGGTTTAGTTGTGTATATAGTTGAAGGGATTTTGAGCTTATATGAGGAGTTACTGGACCGAAACGCTATCTGTGTCATGTGGGCGGTTGGGGGTCGCTACATGGGAGGCAGGGAGGAACGTACTTGCCATGGGAGACCTTAAGATTGTCACCTGGAATGTCAGGGGACTTAATAGTTATTTAAAAAGGAATAAAGTTATGTTGTACCTCAAAAGGCAGAGGATTGACATTGCACTATTGCAAGAAACACACCTGAACCGGCACAAGTTAGAACTGGTTGAGAAAAAGTGGAGTGGCATGGTGGTGGGCTCCCCGTACTCTGCCTATGCCAGGGGAGTGCTAATCTGGGTAGCACCGCACGTTCCGTTCAGAGTCACGTGGCAGGAAGTGGACACAGAGGGCAGGCTGGTTATGCTCAGAGCCCTGGTAGAGGATAGAGAGGTTTGCATTATTAACACATACGCCCCCAATCAGAATGCTGCTGCATACTTCAGGACCCTATGCACCCGTCTGGGCACATGTGTGGGGGAGCGATCATTTGGGGAGGGGACTTTAACTGTGTTCTCGACCCAAGGGCAGATAGGTCCGATGATAGGATTGATCGGCCCACCCCGGCGGCCAGAGTATTACAGACGTTGCTGGCCGACTTTGGGCTGGCGGATGTTTGGCGACTGAAATACCCTGATACCTCGCAGTATTCTCACTACTCTGCTCCACAGCGCCTACACACGAGATTGGATTATTTCTTTGCCACGTCAGAAGTGGTGATGGCGACCACTCAAATTGAATATAAAGCGAGGGTCCTGTCGGACCACTCGCCCTTAGTGTTGACCTGGCAGTATAGCCGCCCTCGTGCACGGATACCTACATGGCGCCTCCGTGCGGAGGCGCTTAGGGACACGGTTTTTAGAGAGGACATCAGGGAGGTGATCCAGCGGTACTTTGAGGTTAACACGGGCAGTGTAGATTCGGCTGGTACACTTTGGGAGGCATTCAAGGTTGTGTTATGAGGGGACGCTATTTCCAAGTCAAAGGGCCTGCAGGGTGGGGTTCTGATGGAGCTAGAGAAGGCGGAGAGACAATTGGAGCGCGAATGTAGCAAGGCAGGAGGGGACGCAGACCTAGTACTTGAGCTGCAGCAGCGGTGTTCGGAGCTTTGGGAAAGGCCCTGTAACCTTAACTATAGGAAATATGTTGAGAGGCAGCATGCGGGTGGAGACAAAACTGGCCGCCTACTGGCATGGTTATATAAGAGAGAAACCCCTAGGCCCCCGATCAGGATGGTAGTTAGAGAGGACGGAGAGGAGGTAGACACCCAAGAAGGAGTTAATGCAGCCTTCCTTGATTATTATAGAGCACTGTATGAGGACAAAGGGGGAGAATATCAGGCAGAGATCAGAACTACATTGCAAGACATAGAGCTGCCCAGGATTAGTGATGAAGAAAGAGAGGAGCTGGACGCACCTATTACACTAGAGGAACTGGAGGAGGTAGTGAAGGGATTGCCCACTTGTAAGACTCCGGGCACGGACGGACTCCCGAGTGAGTTTTATAAAGTGTATGGGGCAGAGATACTCCCCCCGATGCTAGAAATGTTCAATGAATCTTTCGAGAAGGGTCGGTTACCGGAAACGCTCAGAGAAGCGCTGATAGTGCCGCTCCCCAAGCCTAATAAACCCCGACAAAGCTGTGGATCGTATAGGCCGCTGTCGATGTTGAACCAGGACAGCAAGATCCTGACGACGGTCCTGGCCAACAGGCTACGAAGGGTCATCAGTAAACTGATACACCCGGATCAGACGGGCTATGTCCGCAACAGAAACATAACTCACAATCACAGGCGACTTCACCGGGTGATTGAAGAGGGGAACAGAAGTGATGAAGAGATGGTGGTGGTGTCCCTAGATGCAGTTAAGGCATTTGATTCAGTGAGGTGGCCGTGGTTGCTGGCGGCCTTGGAGTGGTACGGGTTTGGGCCTGGCTACGTGAGGTGGGCGAAACTGCTGTACAGCGAGCCACTGGCCAGGGTGCGCACGGGATCTGTGATATCCAAAAGGTGGCGACTTAGCAGAGGCACCAGACAGGGATGCCCCTGGTCCCCGATGCTGTACATATTGGCCCTGGAGCCCCTGGCGGTGTACCTCAGACAACAATATGACTTGGTTGGCATCGAGGTGGGAGGAGAGAACCATTTGATATCCCTATATGCTGACGACCTGTTGTTGTACCTGAAGTATCCGGAGGAAAACCTCCAGTACATTTTAGAGGTCATGGAAAAGTATGCGGAGTTGTCCGGCATAGCGGTTAATCCCAGTAAATTGAGCATGTTCCCGCTGGGGAGCTTCATTGGGGTCCCTCTGGAACGGTTGCCGGTGTTGCCCGTGCCCTGGGCAACTGAGTCTTTCCACTACTTCGGAATTGATGTATATCATGCTGTGAAGGAAGAACACTTGCACAATACCGAGGCGGCGGTAAAGAAAATCCGCGATAGTATGCGGTTTTGGGAGAAGCTGCCGCTGGCAATGGTGGGCCGGGGGGCGATGCTTAAAATGGTGGTCCTGCCCAGGCTTTTGCACTTTTTCAGCAATATACCATACTTGATACCCAGGAAGTTCTTTGTCAAACTTGATAGTGTATGCAGGGACTTCCTGTGGCACGGCATCCGCAACAGGGTAGCCTTGTGGAAACTGCAAAATTTCCACGATAGGGGAGGCATCAAGCTGCCGAACTTTGAGGCCTATTATGTGGCCAGCCAGCTGCAATACGTGACCAAATGGCTCTCTTATGAGGAAACTCCTGAGTCTAGGCTGGTTGGGAGGGACTGCGCCCCGTTTTATCTAAAGGAGGTTGTCTGGGTCCCTAGGTCGGACTTGCAAGGACGCCCATGTATGTTGCTGTTGGGGTGGTAGAATTTGGCGCAGAATGTGCCAGTTGATTGAGAACCCGTACCCGTGTTACCCGCATGTGCCACTGGTCGCCCTAACTATGGGGGACAGCCAGCTCAGGAAAATTATCAGGACATATTGGAAAACGGTTGGGCTGGCCACATTGGGAGACATATGGCAGGATGGGGCCATTAGAGAATTCGTAGACCTGGGTGAAGAAACAGGGCTGCACGGGGGCCAATATGTTACATATCTAAGGCTGGTACAGATCATCCGCAAGACTTGGCCGGAGACGGTGCTAGCGGAAGATCCGGACGCACTGATCGGAACGATATATGATATATCAGAGGGCGGGCATGAGATCTCTAGATTATATGAGGTGGTGATGACCCGGGTGGGGAAGGACTTGATGGATTTGAGGCTTGATTGGGAAGCGGAAGTGGGGGCACAGATGACTGATGGGATGTGGGAACGGGCCATGGGATACCATAAGAAAGTGTCCAGGAATGCTAGATTGCAGCAAATACAGCTGTACATCACGCACAGAGCATATATGACCCCGAAGAAAATAGCCAAGTTTGCGAACACAGGTAGACAAGCATGCCCGAAATGCGATGAAGAAGACGCAGGTATGACACATATGTTCTGGTCCTGCCCAGTGATTGAAGGCTTTTGGGGGGAAGTGGCACAGAAATTAGCAGATAAGGGGGTTCTGCTACGCATTGACACGGCCTGGGCCTGCCTCCTGGGAGGGTTCCCTAGACCACGGAACACCAAACATCTCGGGAAACTGAGAGACCTGGCGTATGTACTTGCTAAGAGAAGGATAGCTATGAGTTGGAAGCAACGCCATGGGCCAAGAATAGAGATATGGTGGCGGGACCTGCAGAAGTGGGCGGAGGCTGAAACGGTGGTATGGCAGGAAGCGTGTGGTAATTGTGGGGAGGAAGAAGTGGGCAACCTGGCGGCTTGGAGAATGTTAACTACGGGACTGTTTGGCACGGAAATGGACCCTGCTGCTTCTGAGAGGGGCGACGCCCAGCCACACCAAGTGTACACAGAACTGTAAGGTTGATAAGCTCTTGGGGGGAGGGCGGGGTTTGAAGTGCAGTAACATGGCATTAATTGATGTTTACAGTTTGTAATGTATAATGCTGCAAGTTTGGTTTGTATTGTTTTATTTTGAAAATAAAAAATATTTAAAAAAAAAAAAAAATCATCATGATGTTCAAACGGATATGCTTCTCGATGAATAAGGGGAAACAGGGTGGCTGAACCAATCTCAATGTATCAGTAAATGCATAAGGAGGGCTTTCCAACAGTACTTGAATCGGTTCTTGGTGGTTCGATGCATCGGACCATGCTTCTTGTTGTTGTGTGAGCAGTTTGAATCAGGTTCAGATACAGTGAGTTGCAGTGATCCCAGGATGGAGCAGGTGTCAAGTCAGGTTTGAAGTGAGGCTTGTTGTGGTTCGATACAACTTCTAATGACGCACCTCAATGGGGACTCCAGTGTCGGTTCGATGTTCAAAGACCGAAATGCTTGTGACTGAGGCATTGATCACTAAGAGGTGGTTCAGATTCTTCCACAAGGATGACCAACTTGTTCGAGCGAAGGCAACAATGTGCTCAGATGGCGGCATACTAGTTAGAGGGTGTAGCAACTGCATTTCGAAGAGCTTGAAAAGTGCTAAAGGAGGCATTATAGGTTTAATGTATTTGACAGAAGTAAAAATTCAGGAGATCAGCTGCTAAGACAAATCCTTGCTCTCGTTCTCCCAACCCTGAGATTCTGGCTAGCACCTGCAGGAGTCCTTCTCCTTCAGTGATTTCCTGGGTACCAGTGTCTGCTGCACCGACTGATTGCTTGGCACCCCTCTGAGCATAATGGGTACCAGGCTCCTCCATGATCAATCTCCCCTGCTCTGCCTCTAGCCCACCACGCACATAGGGGCTGTAACATTAACCGCTACACAGTCCCCTGCCACCTTGCACATACCCAGAGCTGCGCTGCCCTGGATGCACTTACTCAGGACATTGCTGCCCTGATGTAACGCTCACCTGATTCCCGCAGAGGCGCCGGTCTTGACTGGGTGAATGCCGTATCTTCAAAGGTGATGTGTAACACACGGTTGGCTCTTTGGGCTGGACCTCTGTGCACTGTATGTCTGACTTGAAGAGTAAGATGTCTGCAGATAGAAAATATGGGATTAATGAACTGGGGTTATTGGGTGCCTCTCTCCTCTTCCCTTTCTCTTCTCCTGTAGAACCCCAAAGGTTAACGCCCTCACCTTAGGTAAGTGAACGCCGAGCTCTCCATCTGCCTCGGGGCAGGGTGCCGTAACCAGTTTCTTCACTGGATAAGGGTGCAGGCCTCTTGACCTCAGAGGACTGCTGTCCGTCGTTAACTGCACGAACGGTAAGTTCTGGGCACTTCAAATGTCTTAAAAGTCTTTTGTAATGATATCTCTTGTTTTGCAGGGTTCCGGCGATGGCGGATGGCGGGCTGATGAAAGTTGAGGATCGAACCCGCCTGAGGAATAGAAGCGCCTGGAAGCACGTAAGTAAGCGCTTGTAGCCTGCTTCACGATGCGCACTAACTGTCCCTTTTATCTTGCAGGTACAAGTTCGGAGCTTTAGAGAAGCTGAAGGGTGCTGGAATACCCACTGGATTCGGCGTGGGAAGGAGTAATGGCACGTGAGTAATAAAGTTGCCCAATGTCTTTAAACGCACCTTCTTTTGTCTTTCAGATGCGGGATGCAGCGCCGAAGGCATCCGGAGCGTGCGAAGAGTAGGTAAGTCTTTGTCTTTCAGATGCCGGAATGCAGCGCGAGGCGTTGGTGACAGCCGATGGACCAGGTAAGAGATGCGCTGCCACTGAAGACCGTAGTGCTAACCTGTTCTTTCTTTGTCTTTACAGGTGCTGCTGAAGACTGGATTCCAGGATGGTAAGCCTTTGTTCCCTTAGGCCCAGGATCAGAAGCAGAAGACACGGTGAGCTTTCTGCTGCAGAGAATGCAGAATAACACAAAGCAAGATTCATCCATCGGGTGTGGTTTAAATAGCCTCCTGTAGTGCTTAGGTGTCTCCTTCCACAGCCACGCCTAGGTAAGAAAAGAGTTCCTGCTTTCCAGAAGAGTTCCAGTGTTCTGAACCTAGGGAGTGGCTCCTGCCCCACCCAACAGGAAAAGTAGTCCCAAACAGAAGAGGATCAGGGGTTCAACTGGCAGGTAAGTAAGCAGCATGGTCTGCTGCAGGTAAGTCCACCCAAGCATTATGAGCCCGGCGCTTCCAGCGCTGGGACTGGGCATCTTTATGAGCCTGGTGCCACTGGCGCCAGGACAGGGTCCAAAAGGTCCCAATTGGGACTGGCTGGCACTCGGAACCGGGGTTATGGGTCTGCTTCCAAGGGAGTCGGGCAAGTCCTGATCTTTTGGAAGCAGAGATCATGACACCTGATTGCACTTCCCCTCTCTCTCCTTGGCACTTTCCCCTCGCCCTCCCCCTGCACTTTTGTGCTGTCACACTTCTGAATGTCACAAGGCCTAGTAAGTTTGTGTATATTGTCATCCGTCTGTCTTCCCTCCCTTGCCTTGTTGTGTCTATAAAAACTTGTGTACAGGCGCGTTATAAATGACTTATCATATCATATCAGATATCATATCAGTAATAGTTCATCCTCAATTTGCCCTTAGTGTGGTTAGGGAGCAGAGCGAGCCTCTCTCTTGGATCACTCAATCTTCACCTCACTGGTGGAGAGCTCTAAAATGGTCAAATCTCCCAAAATAATTCCAAATGAATTATTCTTGCAGTCCAGGAATGATCTCAAAATCAATATTGGCAAAAGTCCACCACTGATTTGGAAAAAGCAAGCCTGCTTTATGGGGTCCAAATCCTGGACTTGTGTTAAGTGGTCTTTGCCTTATTGCATCATAATCAAAGTGGTGTGTGCCATAGGAAATGTAGGAGGCAGGAAAGAAGGATAGGTGCAGATAGTGGAATATTCCACCAACTGTGCTGATCTCCCTCTGTCTGCACTCATCCCACCCTCTTCTCAGACCCATAACATCAACAACCCTTTTTTGTATGCAGCAGTAGGGTATGTCATTTGATCCCTGTCCTGTTTAAAAGGACAGCTCATATTTAGGGTGATGACTTGCTGGAGAGAGTTGTTATCTAACCTTACAAAGGATCAAAGAAGAGGCATTCCGCCTCATTACGAGTTGGTCGGTAAATAAAACAAATTACCGGCATGCTGGTGCAACCGAGTCCATGTTGCTCTGCTGCCGGAATCAATGGTTGATTCCGAGTCAGCGGGCATGCACATACCGGCATGCCGGTAATGGCTGCACCGGCTCGCCGGTAAGGCCCTCCAAACCCCCGATAGCGGCATCATCCATGCCGCAGACACAGGCACCTGCATCCTAGATTCCGTAAAGAACGGTACCATTGATACCGATATCATAAATACCAGCACCGGAAGTGCTTCGGCGGCCATCTTTAAAAACACAATCCATTCTAATCCTCTGCCTACAGCACCTGGATTCGGAAACTGTGGACAGTGTTAGCAAGGACATGGCCAAGGCAACCCGAAAAGGTGCAGTGTGGCAGCGAAAGCCACGTTTTTCAAATGAGGAACGCAACATGCTGGCCAACACTCTGGTCCAGCACGCAGATGTTGTGTTCTGTGCAGACCTGCACCGTGCAGCACAAATAAGAAAAAAGAACATCTGGGAGGAGGTTGCACAGAAGTTTGCTGCAGTAGAGACAACCCCACGCACAGTTAAAGACTGCAGGAAACGTTGGGACGATCTGCGGCTGCGTGTCACCAGCATCCTGTCAGCAAACCGCAGCAAGGCCCAGGCAATAGGTGGTGGAGCATTATCGCCTATAAAGCTGGCAAGGTGGAAGGAAACCTGCAGCTCCGTAATAGATATGGAGGCCATTGAGAGTGTTGGCAATTCCGTGATGGGAGTCCCATCATCGGCGGATGATGGTGATTGACCCTTAGCGTAACACAAAAGTCACCACACATACCCAATACCCCAAGTACAATGTTGGAGTCCAAATGGCAAGTAGATGTGAGCAAATACATGGGCCATCACCTCCCACCTAAAGTCAGCCCCTACAAAAGCGCAACATCCCTGCCAGGAAAACACACAACTAACCCCACTGACACAAACCACATGAGTCCCCATTCGCAAACACACACATCATCTGCATACACACACACACACACACACACACATATATACATCACCACAAAGATACAGGCATGACCACTGTGCCATCCCATTGCATGGTGCACACATCACCACTGCCGATTGCACACTTGACACACCCACCATGACCATGCATGAAGTGTAAACACCAATGCAACAACTCACATAGTGCTTGCACGCTGGACCCACATCTAGACACCATATGGCACACAACCCCTAAGGCATCGCCAGAACATGCAAGCCACGATACACCTGTCGGCCACCCAACAGACACCATGCCCAGAAGGATTGCCAAACACTGCACCATAAGGATTCTGCACCAGAAGGATTCCCAAACACTGCACCCCCCCAACTCCTGTAAGCACCATGGACACCCCTCCAACATGTACACAACAATGCACAGGACTCTAAATGTAGTAGCATCAATGTATATAGGATGTACGTTCACCCATGACTGATGCTGTGCCTCTCTGTCCCCCACAGGCACCAGATCAGACAGCGAGGCCGAACACACCGCAACAACTAAAAAGCCAACATCACGCCTGTGCAGAGGGACCGACGCCTCCAGGCCGTCGACATCAAGGGCTGGCCACAGGCATACCACCGCTCCCAAGCCACAGCCCCCCAGCCACAGGGTGCACAGGCTGGAGAAGCAGATGAGCACCTAGCTCCAACACCTAGCCAGGAGCCCCAGCAACAACACACTGGTGCCATTAAGGCACTCATGCCAAAGGGCACACCTGCCACCACAGTGACATCAAGAAAAACTCCTGCACCTCAGCAAACACCTCAGGTGGATGAGGAGGGATCACCAGTGGGCAGTGATGTCAAGGGGCCACAGTCGATGGTCACAAATGACCTTGTTGAGATGGCACAATCCACACAAAACAGCATAGAGGAGGAAGATGAGGAACTGGAGGAAGCAGACACTGCAGGCTGTTGCATGTCTGAGGAAATGTCACACACCCCTACCATGCCGTCTATGCCAGTGTTCTCCTTCAAATATGGCTCTGATGGACGCAGCTCTACGGAGGACATGCCTGTGGTAGCAAATATCCCCGGAACCATGCAGACACCACCACCAACTCCTGTGCAACCACCAGCTACGGAATCCATCCGGGACTTGGAGGGACGGTTCACCCGCATGGAGGAGTGGCAGAAGGCCATGCATGATATGGTCAAACAATACGTCATGGATGGGGAAGCCACACCCCTGGCCATGCACAACAACACTAGGACAATTAGCCGCGCTGTCTACCGTGTGTGCCGGAGTGTGCATGAGGGCATGGCAGCATTGACACAGGCTGTCACCCAGTTGGTTGCCACCATGGCCAAACACCATGATGCACAGGCCGACCCACACCCACCATCGACCAGCTCAACCCCGGCGAGTTGTACACAGATAAGCCCGGTGCGGAGGTTGCTGGGTGGTATTCGCCGGCCAGAGGGACAACCCCCTACACCTAAAAGGGGGCGTCAGTAGCCTGACACAATTGAACTTGAAATGGGTGCAGGGGGTGGGTGGCATTGGTGTGTGGGGATGTTGGGGGAGAGGGGTGGGGGGCGTGTGTATGTTGGGGGGAGGTGGGTAGGGGGTGTGGGTGTGTGGGTATGTTGGGGGAGACGATGGGGGGCATGGATGTGTGGGGATGTTTGGGGAGGTGGGTGGGGGGCGAGGGTGTGTGGTGATGTTGGGGGATAGGGGTTCACATTGTTTCCTGTTCACTGTACATAGTTTTCAATCATTTAATACATCTGGTGTGCATAAGAAAAACACATGACTGGACATTGCTTCTTAAGTGTGTGTCAATTTATTTCTGAACAGTGCCCAGTGCTCTGTGTCCCCCATTCCGAGTGCCTTGTGTCACCCAGTCCATCAGAAGTATTGTGCAATCAAAGTTTGCCATACAACACGTCCTTCATTCACATTTTGCCGTGGTCGATATGCATCTTCATCACCATCATCTTCCTCCTCTTCTGGTGGAATCTGGTACGTGTCAGGGGCCAGGGGTACGACGCAGCGGAAGCACTTGTTGTACAGCATGGCAAATGCTAACACTATCTTGCCCACCTTCTCAGGCCTGTAAATTAGTGTCCCACCCGACCTGCTGAGGCAGCGAAAATGGGCCTTCAACATGCCAAAAATCTGCTAATTCGTTACATGCGTGCATGCATATACACGGTTGTAGTCCTCTTCGTGCCTGTTGACTGTTTGCCTGATGGGGGTCAGGAGCCACGGTTCAGGGAATACCCAGCATCACCTGCACAGGAGCATTGGAAAGTGTATTTGTGAACGTTGTTGTCATCCGTTGTGTGCAATGCCTGTACAGTGTTCATGGTGACATGTCACAGATTCATCATGACTGCACTTGACATTTCCTCATAGTAAGACCCAGGTAAGTGTACTCAGGGATGACCCATGCTTGGGGGATATGTGTGCCGTTCACGTCTAAGGGACCTTTGCATCAGGTACAGCACTCACACAAATGAGTTAATAATGACCATGATCTGCTAACATCTGATGGGTGTGTTCCATTTGAAATTTTAACTATACCTGTGGAATGCATCATGACATGTTTGTCTGATGTGCTTCATGATACACTGTGCTTTGCTACTCATGTTCATGACTACTTGATGTCACCATGTACTTCTCTATCACTGCCTTCGCCCATATATCCAAGGCCCAATGGAAATGATGGTATGGTCCGCCAGTGACGGCAAACATTTCTGTGAGGGGGCTGGGTATGTACTGGCATGGTGGAACAGAGGTACTGTGGATGGGTCCTGCGCCACTCGCTCATATGTTAGTGGTGGTACCTGATCAGTGATTACATGAGTTTCCTTGCTTGCACCATTGCAATTGTAAGTGTCCCTTGAGATGCCTGGGCTGGTATACTGGTCTGCGGTGTAGCTGTGGGTTGGGTGCATAGACAGAGATTTGCATGTGTGGTAGTTGGATTTGCCCCAAGCATGGCTGCATGTCCCATGATGGACTTTGCTCTGCTCATGTATTTCAGGCATTGTGCCTGCAGGGTAGTGCATCGTGGTACCCGTGGTTCATGTCCGATGTTGTTCAAGGTGCATGTGCTGGGTGGGTACTGTGTATGTTGCTTACATTTACGCACAGCTGTGTAGGCATGCCACATCTGCATCCATTGACTGTGTCAAACCTTCTGTCAAGGTGATTGGGGTCACAGTTTTGCCTCCCAGGTCGCTGTGTCCCCCTCCAGGCAACACGGCTGATACTGCAGCCAGCAGATAGGTTGCCTATGCTTGTGCCCCCCCACCATGTAACACCACTCATACCCCAGCCAGCAGACAGGTTGCCTATGCTTGTGCCCCCCCAGGCAACACCCCGTAGACCCCAGCCAGCAGACAGGTTGCCTATGCCTGTGCCCCCCCTCAGGTAATCCCCTTCATACCCCAGCCAGCAGACAGGTTTCCTATGCTTGTGCCCCCCCAGGCAACACCCCAAATACCCCAGACAGCAGACAGGTTGCCTATGCTTGTGTTCCCCCCAGGCAACACCCCTCAAACCCCAGCCAGCAGACAGGTTGCCTATGCTTGTGCCCCTTTCCCCAGGCAACACCCCTCATACCCCAGCCAGCAGACAGGTTGCCTATGCTTGTGCCCCCCCAGGCAACACCCCTCATACCCCAGCCAGCACACAGGTTGCCTATGCTTGTGCCCCCCCCCCAGGCAACACCCCTCATACCCCAGCCAGCAAACAGGTTGCCTATACTTGCGCCTCCCCCGGCAACACCCCTCATACCCCAACCAGCAGACAGGTTGCCTATGCTTGTGCCCCCCCCCCAGGCAACACCCCTCATATCCCAGCCAGCAGACAGGTTGCCTCTGCTTGTGCCCCCCCAGGCAACACCCCTCATACCCCATCCAGCAGACAGGTTGCCTATGCTTGTGCACCCCCAGGCAACACCCCTCATACTCCAGCCAGCAGACAGGTTGCCTATGCTTGTGCCCCCCAGTCAACCCCTCTCATTGCCCTGTTGTTGGACTTACCCAGCAGCCAGGTACGTTGTGCAGCATGTTGTGCCATGTAGTGGGGAAGCGTGGAGTTGCGCAGCACCATGGCATCATGTGTGGTTCCCAGGATCTTGCACAGCAATGCATGATTAATTGCCTTGCATCGCACACCATCTGGACATTCAGGCAATGGTAGAGCTTCCTATTGTGGTACACTACCTCCTTGGGATGCCGGACTACCAGGTCCACATGGGTGCAGTCGATGGCACCAATTACGTTTGGCATGCCTGCCAGTGCATAGTATGCTATTTTTGTAGCATACACCACCTCCACAGTCCGTGGTAAATATATGTGTTCCCTTTCATGTTTCAGGAGGGCATCTAGCACCTGGTTGAGCAAACGAGAGAAACATGGTTGTGAGATGCCATGCAGCTGCCCCACTGTGTGCTGGTAGGTGCCTGTGGCAAGGAAGTGCAGCACAGACACCACCTTCAGCAAAGGGGATGCCTGTCCGTATGTTGATGAGGCTTAACAGGTCATCATGGATGAGGTCCACTATTGTGCTTATGGTGTCCCTGTCCAGGCGGTACAGGGTGTGTATCTGTGCAAGGGTTTGGAATGGGCCTTAGGTGAGGTATTGTTGGCTACCTGCGGGGTACAACTGCCTGTCCTGGTGGTATGTGCTGGCCCTGTCTCACCCTCCTTCTCCTGCGCCTCCGCTGCATTCCTTGGTTCAATGCCTGCTGGAGTAGTAGCAGTGCAGGCATGGTAACATTTTGGGTTTGGAAGGGGTGTGGTATGTGGGTGTGCTCCTTTTGTGCTGTGCCAGACTCCTGTGCTGATTGTGTGCACCTGTGGCAGGTTTCAACACAGCAGATTACTATTAACGGCTGCCCCGTGATGCCGGTGTTAACAGCACCATGTTACCTGTTCTTACCGGCATCTGGATGCGGATAAATGCATGTCCATGAACCTCGTAATGTGAACTTACTTACGGCATGCCGGTGTTACTGGCACGGCTGCCACGTGCCCGCACCCTTTCCAGGTAGGTGCTTCTCGTTCACAACGGGTCCCTGCAGATGCCGGTGCTGGGTCGTAATGTACCGGTCCGGTAAAGATGCCGATGCTCCATTAGCAGTATCGTTATAACCGGACTGGCAACCCTGTAATGAGGCCCACTGTCTTTCAGCCGTCTGTCCTGCTAGCTGGCAGGGACAGGCTGCCTGACTAGAAAACAAACAATTCTTACACAGCTTGCCTGGTCTAACAGTGCTGACATGTGTATGATTCAAAACAGATGTGGCTTCTATTAATTATGTGTATTTCCAGCCACCTCATCCATAAACAAATATGGATTGTGTTTAAAGAGTAAACTGACACCAGTATAGTTATTCCGCATAATTGTTTGGTTTTGGAACAGAGGCGAAAGATGTAAATGCAGCTTTTGCCATACAGTGCCCTGGCTGACACGCTGTCAAAGGGCCACCTGTAACCTCTGAACCTGTTCTGTGCCACTGGGAGAAAGTGCTGCACATTATCCGAATGATGCAGCAGGGCTCAAAGGTCACTATGCTTTTGGAATGGAGCTTTAAGCGGGGTCTAGTTAGCACACCACCCCTTTCTGAGATTCAGTTACCTCCATCATTGTATTATTTAATAATAGTCGGAAAAGCCAGGGCTACCACACCCTTCCAAGAAGACAATTCCTCAAAACATCACTTGGAAAGCAAAAGTTAAGTGTCTATGGTGTTTGGCCAGAAGTACAATGCTGCATTGTAATGAATCCTTCTCTCTTCGCAATTGCTGATTGCTTGCCTTTCCTTCCCATAGCAGAGCTCTTCATATACAATGTACCCAATATCACCAGGCACTTTTTGATACTGTTAAGAAAAATGCTTCCTCCCTGACATCATCATACTGTAAAGTCTATTTTGCTATGAAATATCACATGGAACATTTTTCTGAAAATCAGTTGGGAAATCTAATTGATATTCTCTTATCTAATTCAACCTTATCTATATTCATAAAAGTGAATAATTGTGGGTTTGTGGCCGGGTTTGTGGCTTGGCAAAGTGTTGTTCCTTATTCAATTTTACACCGTTTCACGAATTTGCACCACATTTTGCATAGTTACCTGTTAGGGCCCTCGGAACATTACGGACTGTATGACATTTGGACAAACCACCCATTTCCCTGGATTCCACTAAATCTCTAAATTTGTTTGTGGGTTTGTGGCTTGTTGAAGCATTGTTCCTTATACTATTCTACACTGTTCCACCAATCTGCAGCAATTCTTGCACAGTTACCTGTTAGGACCCTCCAGACATTGCTGGCCTCACAACATTCCCCCCACCATTTCCCCTGAATTTCAGCACCTTCACACATGAGACAGTTGTCTGAAATTGGCAAAACATCAATGTGATCATAGAAGGACCGGTCTCGAGACGAGGGAAAAAAACTCACATTTCAAGGCCCTATATTTCCGAGATATTTTCACTGTAATGCACCACAATGATTGCACCACGCCAGGGTGAGGCAACAGATGGGGAGAGCGCACAGAAGGTCCCAGTATGCAGCATTACAGTAACTCTCGCCTCCCTCCAACGTCTGCTCTGGGGAATGACAGCCAGCCTCACTCACCCATTCTTGGTGCACTTTACTTCAGAGTGCAAAGCACATCAAGTGATAAGCGAATCGGAACACTGACCTACAGGATCAATGATTTTCAACAGTTGATCAGAGTGTTGTCATGTTTGTCCACAGAATTCGTTCAGAGGACGGGTACTTTTTTACTAGTTGTTTATATTTGTGGGAAGTGTAATGAAATTATATTACATTAAATTGAATTTTAACTAAACCAATACCATGTCTCATATCCACCTTGTGAAATGCAGTTAAATAATTAATTTAAACACTGTAGTACTTTCAGAGGGCCGAGATGCCTGCTGGAAGATTTCTATGTGTAGGACAACTGCAGTACTGCCAACTTAGATGGTAAAGTTGTATATATTTTGGTAATTTTGCTTCTCTCCCATGTATTAAATTAAACACGTAGAGAATGAAGATGTTTTGTCTTGCTTTGTTTGCTCGCCAAAGCTTACAGATCAAAACCCAGAAGCAGTCTGCATCCCAGAGTCTTAGAGGGCTGCATCTGGCCCTCAGGACATATTTAGTGTACCATTGAATTACAATACATTCCATAAATGATCTACAATTAAACAACATCAGCTTGAAACACAGAAAGAAATACTGTTCTACCATGATGGTATTATGTGATAGAGTGACTAGACTATCTCATCATATGCTGCAGCTGAGAGCTGTCACTTTCATGGACAATTCGCTCTGACCAGAAAGAGCATAGCAGTGCTGAAAGATACACGTTACAACAAATGTGTTAGGCAAAGCCCACCTTTCCAGGATGGAACTTGTTAAAATACTGCTTTCGTTCAGGCGCAATGCCCTAACAGGCATTCGTGGTTATTATGATTGTCCCATTGATATATATTTTAACAAACTTAATGTAGGACAAAAGTGCAAAAGTATCAATGCAGCAAATGGCACAGAAACAAAAGTAGCTATTGGATATCGACCTTTAATTAAAGTATACACAACCTAAATCGGGAGAAATAAGGACTGGAATGAGAACATAGTTCATCAAACAGCAATAGAGAGTCTCTCCTACAAACTGAACGATCAGTTTAATACACATACATTAGAATGTTCCAGATTTGGTGAAGTGTAGAGTTTAATGTAATATGGGGCAACATGTGCGCAATTTACTTTTATGCTTGTTACCCTATCTTTGAGATGATGCATTGTGTTGAGCTTTACGAATGAATTGCATTTAAATGTTGGTTTCCTGAGAATCTCTATGGGGAAAAGGCTCCTTTTTCATGGTACAATATTAAGCTTCATGTGTTCCCGAAAATGCTTCTTTGTACTTGATTATGAGTTAACGGTACAAAAATGCAGTATTCAAATCGAATGCATGATTTACCTCGAAGCCTAATTCCGAGTTTCATTTCCAAAACTCTTCATGGATGCTTCCACACAAAAGCAGTACCACATCAGATTTTACCGCATTTAGTAATATGGCATTTCCACTAGGAGTCCTAAATGGACACCAAGATAAAGAATACCTGAAGTCTCCACCTGACCCAGAATCACACAGACCCTTCAGGCTATCACATGCTTACTGCATGAGGTAACAGTAATTCCATTTGGTGGTAATCCTGAAGGAAATGCAGCCCAACTTGAAATCAGGCCTTTTGGGGGTAATTCATAGAATTTAGCACACAAGTGGCGCACACGGCTTCGTGTGCGACAGTCTGCGCCAGCCACATGCGCCAAACCCCATTTTAGCGCACAGCATATTCATGGATACTTACATCCATCACCAACCGTGGCGCAGAGTGGCGCAGTGATCCTGCAGCAGTGTCAGTTACGCCCCCAAACCCGCCCCGTGTGCCAGGAACATCGCACAAATCCCCTACATGGCGCAAAGGCCAGTGGACCAGCATACAGCCCCCCAACAACGGAATTGCGTGTAAAACTCCACGCGCACCCCTGGAATACAGATACCCCGCTCACGCCAGTGAAATCGCGTGTAAAACTTCACGCGCACCCCTGGAATACGCATACCCAGCTTGCACTAGCAAAATCATGTGTAAAACTCCATGCACACCCCCGGAATACTCATAGGCCAGCAAAATCGCATTTGAAAGTCCACGCGCACCCCTCGGAATATGCGTACAGCGCTCGCGCTAGCAAAATCGCGTGTGAAAGTCCATGCGCACCACCGGAATAGACATACGCCAGTGAAATCGCATGTGAAAGTCCATGCGCACCCCTCGGAATATGCGCAGGCAGCCCATCCACCCTCCCCATGCCCCGCAGGCAGCCCATCACGCCAGACCATGTCCCACAGGCAATCCATCACCCCAGACCATGCCCCACAGGCATTTCACATGGCACCATGCACTCGGGAGCACCGACACATGTCCCCCACCCACCCCCATTGACAGGGACCTGCCAGCAGGCCCCGACTCGTGTCCCCCACACCCCACACCCACCCCCATTGACAGGCACCTGCCAGCAGGCCCCGACTCATGTCCCCCACCCACGTCAAGGCCCCAACTCATGTCCCCCCAAATCCCCACCCACCCCATTGACGAGCACCTGCCAGCAGGCCCCGACTCATGTCCCCCCACACTCCCCACCCACCTACCCCCATTGACGGGCACCTGCCAGCAGGCCCTGACTCATGTCCCCCCACACCCCCTCCCACCCCCATTGACGGGCACCTGAAAGCAGGCCCCGACTCATGTCCCCCTACACCCCCACCCACCCCCATTGATGGGCACCTGCAAGCAGGCCCCGACTCATGTCCCCCCACACCCCACCACCACCCCCATTGACGGGCACATGCCAGCAGGCCCCGACACATGTCCCCCCACCCACACCCCCCACCCACCCCCATTGACGGGCACCTGGCAGCAGGCCCCGACACATGGCCCACCAAACAACATGTTCCAAAAAAACAGACCCATGGCCCTAATGCCAACCCAAATTTCCCTTGCCCCCCAGTAGAAGCATGCAACCATCCACTGCACCCACTCCCAAATTACCCATGCCATGACAGTTTTAAAAGAACCACCATGCCCATGCATAAATGCACAACAGAGCCACACAGTGGCAACACATGACTGAGGCAATGGTCATTGAGACATGCACAAAAACAATGATAGTACACACCACCAATCATGAAGTTAGAATAAATGTATTAAAAACATAATGAAAAACATGAATAAAATCAAACTTGACAATTAATAAACAATGACAGACATTTCCAAAAAAAACTGAAAATCCAATGAAAACCAAAAATCCACGGCATGAAAAAAGAAAAGTGGTCCATCACCAATGTCAACATGATAAAAAAAAATCCCAAAAAAAGAAAACGATTGATTCATGGAGAATGTCAAAAAAGAAAGTATGTACAAGTCTCCAACTATATACAATCCAAGTCCAAAGGGTCCATGATCCCAAAAACAAATGAAACCTAACAAAATGTCCTATGAATAAAAAACTATATACATGAAATTGGAGCAAAGTCCATTAACTCCAAAAAAGAAAAAAACAAAGGAAACCTAACACTAAAGAACTATGTACAAAGGTGGTGGGCAAGTCCAACAGCTCACTTGTTGATGTTCCGGGCCAGGGCATCATCGAACTCCACGTCGATGTCCCGGAGGCGAGCCTCTTCCCTGGCCTCGAGGTCTCGCAGGGATGCAGTCATGGCGTCCTCCAACTCCCTGCAAGTTGCCTCGAGGCACTCAGCCTGCCTCAATGCCCTGTGCATGGAGTTCTCCGCCCTGACCATAGTGAGCCGTGCCTCCTCCGCCCGCCGCCGCTCTGCATCTATCCGCTGGCCCAACCGCTGCCACATGGAAGACACTCCCAATCCAGGGTCCTCCTGCCCTCCGGCCGATTCCTGCCCCTGTGATGTTGAAGACCCCAAGCCATCATCGCTCCCACCCTGAGCCTGCTGCCGTGCTTGTGCCCTGCTTGTCGATGCCTGCACATCCTCCTCTTGCCGGGATCAAGTTGTTGGGGTGGCCACCCATGCTGGACCTCCAACTCCCGACTGTGGCAGGGATGTGTCCTCCACCAGCCTGGCCGCTGGATCAGGGGCCGCTCCACAGGGTCCCCAGGTGATACTTGGGCAGGAAGATGGCACGGAGGATGACTGGCACGTACGGGGTTCAGTTGAGGAGGGGGTCGCTAGAAAATCCAGCACACGGAGAAACCCAGCGCTGGCAACCTGTCCTAGTAGGGTTACGTGGTGAATGAGGTATTCAAAATGACGTGCATTGTCCACACGAGAACACTGCACGTCATCCCGAATATCCCGTTGATGCATCGCAACCCCAGCTAGGACAGGCTCAATCTGGTCACGGATTGCCACGTCCGCAGGGAGAGGAAGGCCAGTTGTTGTTCGTGCATCCCCTCCCTGAAAACGGGTCTGGACAAAGGCATCCCTGCTGGTGCGGGATGATGCAGTCACAGGATCAGGGACAGGATTACACACAGGCACCTCCGCGGCAGCCTGTGCTGCCTCCTGTCCCTGCCCCTGGACTGCACCACTAGCACCAGTGGAATGCCCCCCTCCAGGCCCTGTGCGTGGGCCTTCCACAGCCTCCTCCTCAACCAAACTCTCCACCAACCTGAATGTCTCTGTGCCATCTTCCTCCATAGGCCCCTGTGGGGGCTCAGCTGCCCCTACTGCTGCCGAGGAATCCACCTCCAACCTCCGCCTCTTGGACCTTCCCTCGGCAGCTGCCGCCATGGACGCGGCACCAGAGTCCTCACTCCCGGAAGAGATGACAACGTGGGAGGAGAGCTGGGTCTTGCGTCTCCGGCTGGCGGTGGGATCCCTGCCTCTGTGCTCCACTGTACCGTCTCTGCCCTCTTCATCAGTTGACGCTGCAGACAGGGAGAGACAGAACACAGGCATCAGGGCACTGTGCAATGGTCGGATACACACATGACAGTTGCACATGAGTGGCAGTGTCAAACTTCACAGATGGCATCACACTACCCAAAACACATATCATTTGAACCCACAAATATGCACAAATTGACAGGAATCGTGCAGCAGGCAGCAGGATCCATACACACACACCAGCATGAACACCTGAAGGTTGGCATGGTGTCACAAGCAACATGGGGAGTGCCGAACATGCATTCATCTGTACATCTCCACTACCTGTCACAGTACAATCATCAGCAACTATGTCACATCTGCCAATTGGGTTCCTACATGTCCGTGTCACATGCATCCATGTAGTATCACTGTCGCACACGTGCAACCCACACACGCACACATATGCCGTGCACATACATGAAGGTGGAACCAGCATCCATGTGTCACACCCCAACCATGCCATGGTACATACTCAGAAATACCAACATGTGTGCATCTCCACATGCAGTTGTGCATCATGATTTGTAACACATACACCATCGATGTGCATCACTCATGACAGGACTCACATGCAGCACGGTCATGTCCCTGCACATACACATCCATACCTGGATCTTTTCAGACATATGTCCAAGCTGCACACTCCTGGCACACCTCAACATGCACTGCGTTCAACAAGTACGCATGGACACTTACCGCTCGACTCCGGACCGGTCACCCTCTCGAGGACCTGGCGGTGAAGCACTGGGTTAACGCGTTCCTGGACCCTCATGTCATTGGTGGTTAGGTGGACCTGGCGCCTCACTGAATCTGCTGCTTCCAAGAGATGCCGGGCCTTCCTGAGGGCCCTGGACCTGAAGTGCTCCCAGCGCTTACGGACGTGTTGTGTGTCGCGGTTGCACCCCCTCCGCATTGATGGCAACCACGATGTCCAGCCAGATCCTCTCCCATCCATCCTTGTCGGCGCGTCCTCTTCCGTAGAGGGCATCATAATGCACCAGGACTTACTCCACCAGGATGCCAACCTCTCCTGCTGTGAAGCTGGCAGACCTCTGCCTCTCTGGCAGTGGTGTCTGATGTTGTTTCCCCCGACATGGCAACCCCTGAGGCAGGTGTGGGTGGGCAACTGGGTCCTGGTGCTGGGCTGTGGAGCGATGGAACTTCAGTCGGGAGTCTTCTGTTCCAGCAGGGGTGGTCACTGCAACTGGACCCCTGCAGATGGCTGATGTGCAGGCACCAAATGGCAGGGCACATGGCCAGCAGGCAGGCAGGCAGGCAGCAGCAGATGGCAGGTGGGAGTTTGCTTAGAGTTCTGGGGGGCAGGAAAATGGCCTTCTGGGTAGGAGCGTGATCTTCCGTGTGTTGTCGCATGGCCAGCTTGATATGGAGTGATTTGCCATGTGAAAAAATAGCATGTCAGCGTGTAATTCGAGGAAAGGCCCTTAGCGCGTAAACGCATCTGTTATGTAACACGCGCGGGTGTTTACCTCAGCACGGGTGCATCCGCATGTGGCAAAAAATCACGTTCCGTGTCAATGCGTGATATTGGAGGAAAGGGCTTTAGCGCATAAGTCACGTTACGCGCACCGGAGTTGCCTTCAGCACGGGTTAAATGTGAGTGCGGGCCAGCAGAGCTCTGTACGTGCTGTTCATGGAGACCGACGCATGCGTTTACTCTGCTGGAATCACACGCGATCACTTCACAGCATCTGAAGTCTGTACCTCTTCTTTTGGTGGGGTCTTGCCTACGCGCACAAGCGCATGTGTTTTTTTTTTTCTCCACGCAAGGCAGGCGGTGAGTTGCGTATGATATTTTTCCCACTGTGGTTTCCTCCTGTGCATCGTCTACCGTTTTTGAGGTCATAGTAGCTCGCGTGTTCCACCTGTACGTGTTTTTTGTGTTCCTGGGTGCCACACCGTCCTGCTGGAGGTAAAATCCACGCATGTGGGCTACCGGGGTCACGTGCACATTTTTTTTTCTTCACTTTCTTGTTCTTATATTTTGTAAATTTCAAAAATGTTATTTTTTATTTTTTAATATTTCTTTTTGGGGGTGCCTGAGTGTTGCGTGACCCGTCATTTTCCCCCAGGGGTCACAGACAGCCTTACTGGGGTACCTATTCCATCAAGTACCCTGCCCCATTCTAGCCAATTGCCCAGGACAATTGTTGAGTGAACCTCCCCTAGCCCATTTTCCATCAGTGCCATGGTTGGGAGACCACCAAAGGCTAAGGGCGGCAAAGCTGGGCATCCTCCCAGGGCTGGACATGGTCGGGTACGTGGGCATGGAGACCAGGGAGGATGGGCAGTCAAGGGTGGCCAGGGTGGCTACAGAGGGGGTAGAGGCAGGGGTGCCCCTCTGGTACGGGATGCCCAGCCACGTGCTGGTGCAGACATGCCACCACCCCCTGTGGCTCCTGTTGATGCAGCTGTTGCATCACAACCTGGCGCCCATATCACTCAACAGCAATTCACATCTGCTGTCATGGGCCCACCGGTGGTGGTAGCTGCAGGTGCAGCTGTGGGCACCCCCACCCGGGCTCTGGGTCAGGCAGCTCATGTTGCGTTGTGTGATGAGGACTCCCAGGACGATTTCCATCTTGTCCGGAGGTTGGGGTCATGTGTGTCCACTGTAGCTGTGACAGTGGCACACGTATCTGGGGCAGTCATGACATCTGCTGCCCCAAGCAGCCGGGTGGTGGTAACTGCATGTGCAGATGCAGCCAACACCTCCCCGGCAGTGAGTCAGACCCAAGCCAGACCTTCTGTCCTCATACCAACACCCACTGCCTTGGTCCAGTCCATCAACGCCACTGCCCCTACTGATCAGGGCAACATTGCCCACTCAGGGTCAGTACCACCGGCCAAAAGGAGGAAACATGCACCTGCACAAGAGGCTGGGACCCCAGACACGGCTCCGGCCTCCGGCACGTCAAGGAAGAAGACTTTCTGCAAGCAGGAACTGGACTTCCTTGTGGACTACGTGTCGAAACACCAATGCAATATGCTTGTGGGCCCACAGTGCCATACAACGCATCACCAGCCTTGGGTCCACTGGCAGCATGTTGCAAATGGTGTGACAGCCATGGGATTCCAGGTGCGCAGAGCTCAGGACTGCTACAAGTGCTGGAATGACCTCAGACGCAGTGCTAAGCAAAGGTGTGCCTCCAATTACTCCATGTCTCTGGTGACTGGTGGTGGGCCTCCAATAGAGTAGGATGAACTCACTCGACATGAGGAGATCGCTTCAGAGTTCATCCCGGAAGAACAAATCTGTGGAGAGGGAGAGAGGATCGATTATAATGCATCATCTGGTGAGTATTGATGCGTGTAACTCACTGATATGTGTGTTTGGCATGTGTGACCCTCCCAGCTACAATTTTGCTCTTTCATATCTTCAGTTTCCCTCGCCACCTGTGTTGTTCACCAGGGGTCTGACCTCTCGGCCTCAATTTACAAAGAGCACCTGAAAGCTCTTGACTAGTGCATTATGAGTTTCTTGTATGACTTCCAGTGCTATGCTGATGACAACAAACTCATTTTACTGCTGCCCTTGGTCACCTCTTATCCCTCCCTTATTTCTGATAGCCTCATTGCCATTTGCTTTTGGTGTACTACCAACAGTCTCTGTCTGAATGCCAGCAAGACTGACATCCTCCTCATCGATACACCTTCGCCATCCTTTGCCCTCAATCTCTGGCCAGCCCCACTTGGCCCTCCTCCTGCCTCCACCTGCAAGGCCAACAACCTCAGGGTCACCTTTGACTCAACACATTCCTTTTACACACACATTTCTGACATATCTTGAGATGGATTAACTTCTTGCTTCACTTCCTCAAGGGTACTGTGTCTTTCCTATCATTCTCCTACATGCTCACAGTCTCTCAAGCTCTGGTTTACTCAAGGTTGGAGTACTGTGACAGTCTCTTTCAATATTTGACCTGCCTCCACACTCCGCCCTCTACAACTAATCCAGTACAGGACTGCAAGACTTGCCCTTGGCCTCAAGCCCTGGGATCCTATCTTTCCAGCTCTGTAATCCCTTCATTGGCTACCAGTAGATGTAACGATGATACTTTAGATCCTCTGCATTGTGCACAGGGATTTTTTGGGACTGGGTAGAAAATTCCTTCAACAATCCCTCTACCAATTCCTCCCCTCTTGAGTCCTTTGCTCCTCTACCTCACACTCCCCCAAGGTCAGTCGTTAATTGAATAAATAAGGTAGGAGCAGATCTGTGTGTATGGCTGGGAGCTCCCACCGGAACAGCCAACTGGCCACGTTGAAACTTGAGGAAAAATATCTCTGCTTCTGGAAGCATCTCAACACCTTCCTACTTACTCCTGCATTAGCCCCTCTGCTCCCCAGCTAAAAAGGTCCCTCTGTTGGCACTGTTCCCCTGCGCACACTCTGTCCATCGGGCCAGGTACCTGCTCACCCTGCCTCCCTGCCACACGCCTACAGGCCTCACATAGCAATGGGTCCAGTGCATGTACTCATACAGTCCAGCACTTTTCGTCTGCACTCATCATATTTGCCCTGTCCAAATCATCTTGCACTTGCCACTTGCTGGCTGCACTACCACTTTCTGAATGGCTATTCTATCATTGGACTTCATTTTCCTTCTTTGTTCTGCCCTGTTTGGCACGTTCCCCTTCTCCCCCTTCCTGGTTCCTGATCCCTTTATCCCTTCTCCATGCACTTCCGTGTTCTCAATGTCACCGTGCCCAGTATGACTTGTTTTGAATTCCTTTTCTCCCTTGTTCCCCTCCCTTTGCTTGTTTGCGCTCTGAGCCACTTGTGTACTAGTGCAATCTTTTTTTAATAAAACATTTTTTATTGTTTTATATTCTCATTTAAACAACAACAACATATGTGGACTAGCATGTCCTTTCAAAATTCCATCATTAACAGATCAGTTATCAGTCACCCATGACATTACCCCGGGTCTTCAGTGCGATTAAACCATATCCCCCTCACTGCATACAACAGGGTCCAACAGGATCTAAGGTCCATCTTCTTCCCACCTCCCCCATATCTTATCCGCCTTGGTAGGGCAACCTCTGGCAGTATATACTCTGTGCTCTATAGTTGCACAAATGTTCATGTCTGTTGCCCATTGCTCCATCGTTGGGGACTCCGGGGCTCCCCATTTTTGCGCTATATTGCGCTTCATCAATCCCGCTGCCGTATTCAAGAGCAGTTTGCCCCATTTGTCAAGTGCAATCTCATCCGGAACACCCAAAATGAGAATCTTCGGGTCCAGTGGTATACGGCATGCCAAAACATTGCTAAGTACAGTACAGCATTCATTCCAGAAGGTACGGATTCTGGGACATGTCCAGAGGATGTGAAAGCAGGTCCCCTCCTCTTCTCCGCATCAGAGACAGTTCGGGTTCGAGGCTCTCTCCGACCTATATAGTATCCTCCTGGGGTAATAGACCCTGTGCAGGATCTTTAATTGGACCAGCCGAAGCCTGGAAGAAATGGCCACCTCCCTTGGGTGCATTAATACTTGGATCCAGTCCTCTGGATCTATTACCCCTACATCCACCTCCCATTTGGCTTTCAGGGTCGTGAGTTCTGGCGTAGCAAAGGATGTAATAGCATTATATAGGATGGAGGTGCATTTGGTGGGGATGAAGGCTGGCAACATGTTGCGCTCTATTGGTGTATAGTCCGGGACGTTGGTGCCTGCAGGTATGTGGTTTCTTAGGGCGTGAGCCAGTTGTACATAGTGATATCGTTCAGTGCCCGGGAGTTGGAATTTTTGCTGGATGTTTTCAAATGAGGCTATATCCCCCTCCTCAAGAATATCCCCGACCCTCAGAATCCCGGCCGTTACCCATCGGGGCCATGGTTGGAGCTTCTTTATCTTGGGCAGGTTGCAATTTCTCCACAGGGGTTGTGCCACAGTTACGTTATGTTCCCACCCAACGAACCTATGAGCCTGTTTCCAAACCGCAATAATATACTAGTGCAATCTTGATGAGATGTCATATTATGTCATACACATCCTTTGTCCTTGGTGCAGTGTGTCTCACTCTGACTGTGCTGATGGCAGTGACTCCCCATGCACTTATGTGCACAACCATGTTCCATGTGCAATCCATGTGTGCCCCCAGGTATCCTAGACCACATGCTCATTGTAGTATTTGGCCAGGATGATCCAACTGTCATCTCATTTGGACAGCCATGTCATGCTCACTGTAGGTCTTTGTGTCATCACGCACGACTTTAGGCTGTGCACATCTGTATCATGCACATGGCTCCCCCTGTTACAGGCCCACTGCCTCTTTTCAACGGAGGTTGTCTTCTACATGCATGGATGTACTATGGATGGTTCCTCACCTCTCCTCCATCTTGTCTATTTTCCATCCGCTGTAGTGACATTTCAATGACGAAATGCAATAGATGCACGCCTACACTGTCTGGCAATGCATAGTTCTGTGTGGAACATGTCATTGCCATGGATTGCCTCCCTGCTATTGCCCAGAGGGTGGGTATTTCACGGAAACCATGCTACATGGTGCATGCGCTTTGCATATGATGGCTGCAATTGTCGTTACACTGCCATAATGTTTGAATATTGTCATCACTACGTACGTGTTGATGTTGTAAGTTGAGTGGCTACACGTGCACTGCACCGCACACACCCACTCGTGTGCCAAGTTAAGCCCTTCAACATGCAAACAATAATGTTGCTGTGTGATGTTGACCTGACATGTATGTACCCATGTCCCTCCTTTCACTGTATTGAAAGGAAGTAGCGTAGGTGCCTCCTGTGACACATGTACTGTGCATCGTTGATGTTAGTTGGTTGCTTAACATGAACATGCATGTTACATGTATCATGGTGTGTTTGGTTAGATTTCTAGCTGTGTATATTTGTGTGTTCACACATGCTTATGCTAGGTGCACTCTCTTTGTTCCCATCTCTCATTTTGGCATTGGATATATGCCTGCAAGAGGTTGTGTGTGATGCAGATGATGTGCAAGATTCAATACATGTGTTGCCTTCACATTTTGCACACATCCTTTTCTGCTTTTGGGATGGCCTTGCATTGTAATGGCACTGGATGCATGTTGGGATTTGAGTTGCCTGTGACATGGCTGTTTCATTATTTGGCTGTAGACTCAGACCTCCACAGACACTCTGTCCACCCAAAAAAATAAACGGTCACTTAATCACTCAGGAAAAATCGGACAAAACAAAGAAGGGTCAATCCATCAGGGAAACCCAAACCACTTCTGTAACTGAAGTATTAAAAGCAGGTGTTTATCAGAAACCCATGGACCTAAAAGGATGTGTGGCCGAACCTAGGAGAAAAACGACACTGTCCATCGACATAGAAAAAAACAGAACAAAGAAACCGGAATCCAAAGTTGCGGACATTTTTAGCTGGAGCAAGCAAGGTGGGGAGCCGCAACCAAAAAGAATGCCACTGCAAGCTGTGGCACAGAACCCACTGAAAGAAGCAGTACCTCAGTTAATTGAACCAATAATCGAGGTGGATATCTCACACTCATCCACCCCAGATTCTTCCTTGATGAATCTAACACAGCACTTGGAACAGGAAGTTGCTTCAAACTTACACCTTGTTTCACCTAAGCCCTCATCTACAGGATCAACTAACACCTCTACTTCCTCACTTACATTGGGCCTTATAAAAGTGTCCCTTACTTCATCGAATCCAGCCACACCGTCCGTACCTAACGCGACTAAAGAACCATCTCCTGAGGAACGGTCTGGAAACAAGCATTCTATAGTTGCTGCCAAAACGACTCTCCACGAAAACAATTTGCAGGAAACCAAGAGTGCACTGAAACAGTAACTCCGTCAAATCTAGAAGCAAATAAAACAACAAAGGACCCTTTAATACACATCCAAACTATGAGACAAATTTGCCTTTTTAAAATGGAACAACTAGTGTCAGGAAATAATTTCCTAGTCTTGAACAGAAAAACAGTTCTTACCATACTGGCCAAAGTGCCCAGTTTGACCCACTTGTCTACCACCAATTTTGTCTTAATTGAGCCTTACCATAGGCATAAAAAGGCCAAAGCATATCTACATGTAAAGACCATACCTCACCATGAGCCAACTAAAGTCATGCTTGAAGCTCTGAATCAATTAGGCTTTGGTCTATCAGAAATGCAACTTTTTCAATCTGTGACTCAAACAGGATCAACACAACACAAGACAAATTCGCCAACCACAAACCACAAAAACGATCCCCTCAAGCACAACTGAACACCAAGCATCGAAGTTACCATACAGAAATGCGAGAATATCAACATGAAAGACCTAAACACACCCCACGGGTCTGGACGAGAAGAGCCCACCACCTTAGACCGGAAGGGGGCCAAAGTTGGAAAAAAACTTGTCTTAAGTCAGACAGAAATTCCGTGGAAGACGTTCTTTCGGACCATAAAGAACCGCTGAACCAATCGCAACCACAAGCTCCATCAGGTCCTTGGTCTTGGCTAAGAAAAGTGTTAAAGCCTAATCCTCAAAATTAGCAACGAACCAACAAAGAACTGAGACCTCCAGATAATCCTTCGCAACTAATCACTGAAGATTTCTCTCAAACCATTTCTATGTGTTCTTGGAACACGAGAGGCCATGATCATCTGCTAAATCCGGAAACACAAGACCTAGCAAAATTTGACATAATTTGCCTCCAAGAGACTTGGCTGAGAGAAAAACCAATTTTAGACGGATATACTACCGAAATATCACCAGCGATAAAAGGCATCTTAGGCAGACCGTCATCAGGCCTTCTGACTTCAATCAGGATTGGATCCGGAATCGATGTTAAAGCAAAGATAGCTGAAACCTATGGAGTCCTTGCTCTTCTGACGGAGTGGTGCCATCAAAACACAAGTGCTAAGGGAAACCAAAAGTCAAATATTGCTATTATCAATACTTATTGGAACCCGCAAAGATCTAAAAATAAGGATTTCTGCGAAGAAATGACCACTCTATTAGATAAGATCACTACCGAACTCTGTATTGATTACATCATTATTTGTGGCGATCTGAACGCTAAGTGCGACCATTTTAGTCACTCTTCACTCTCGACAGCCGCAAAAGTAAGAGGAGATCTCTGGTCAGACCTGATGGACGCCAGAAATTTCCACAACGTGGCAATGGTGAGGGGCCAACTTCCTGCTTTCCCGACATGGGAACGTGACTTTTCAACAGCTACGCTTGATTACATCTTCACATCCCTCGCCCTACTACCTCATGTGACTGCTTTCGAGATCCACAAAATGAAAGAAAGCGACCACCACCTTTTAGCCATGATGTTGGAATCCACAACCGCGCCGAGGTCGACCTACACAGCGAAGGTGGAATTGGCAGCGAACCAAAGGCGGCTTCAGCTTACAGCATTAAACGTTAAAGAAATAACGAAAAATTATGACGAAGTTAAAAAAAACGCCACTGGTGCTCTGGCAGGCCAAACTACCTGCCTCTTCTTCTACCTCATACGCAAAAGCAAAAGAGCTTCAAGCCTATAGGAACAACTGGTCAGCACAAATATGATGAAGCACTAGTGCAAAAACGAAGAGAAATGAGAAAACTACAACGCGATTACAAAAGAAACACCAATGAAAATCTCAAACAATTGCTGACAGCGGCGACCAGATCTTACAGAACCTGGGTAAGACATCGGAGGGCTGAACTTTATCAGAAAGATGCAGAACAGATGTTAAAAACGTTATCCTCAAAAAGTGTAGGAGACTTCTGGGCTCTAATAAAGAACAAGGGCATCCAAAGAGATGACAAACTCTTCAACTCGATATCAGAATCATCCTGGACATCTTTCTATTCTGCCCAATTCGCCCCTACCTCTTTACCTGCCACTGAGGCGGTAAACCAAAAAGAAACACCATGGATAAATCTAGCAGTCCAAGACGAAATAAAGTCAGCAATCTCAAAATTGAAAGCATCTAGAGCACCGGGGCCGGATGGGTTGACTAACATAGACCTAAAGCAAAACCAAATCGAATAGTCCCTCTTGTTAACAATAATTTTCGACCATTGAATAGCATCTAGACAAGTCCCGAAAACATGGACAGAGGCGGTTATTGTACCCATTTTTAAAAAAGGAAGTAGAGATAACCCGACGAACTATCGACCAATAGCCCTCCTGGACATCATGGGTAAAATATTTGCGACTCTACTCCTCTCAAAGTTTCAAAACTGTGTAAGATCCTCTCCTTCAACAGACCACTTCCAAACGGGATTTCTGAAGACAGCCTCAACAAGTATAAACATCATGATCTTCAATATCATCAAGGACAACATAAAAAATGGGGCTCCGAAAGTTTTCCTTGCATTCATTGACTTATCCCAAGCCTTTGATAAAGTAAGCCGGCAAAGACTATGGTCTAAATTGACCAATTGGAATTGTCCAGAGGAAATCTTGGACCCAATAATCGCATTACATACAGACACAACTATGCAAGTCTGTCTAAACAGGCAAGGCATGCTATCGGAAGCAGTCAAGGTTGAAAGAGAAGTCAAACAAGGATGTCCTCTAGCCCCTGCATTATTCATCGCATTTCTGGGTGACTTTCAATACACGCAAACTTCATTGAGATCATTCCCTCCGAAAGTTGGAAACACCGCAGTGTCCAGGTTACTTTACGCAGATGACATGATTCTGATGGACCAAACTCAAGTCGGTCTTCAGCGCCAGTTGACAAACCTGGCCAGATTCATCTCCGAAAAAGACATAGAAATAAACACAGAGAAATCGAAAATCTTGGTCTTGGGGAACAAGTGCTCAAAATCTAAACCGGGCGGTACCTGGTTCTTAAACAACGCAAAGATTGAGACAGTCACAAACATTAGGTACTTGGGTGTTATGATTGACGAATTAAGAACTGAGAACTAAACCATTGTGGCTCTGTGGTCTAAAATCAAAACACTCACTACTCAAACAAACAAATATGGAAAATGTTCCCTAATACTGGCGATTCAGTTTTACAGACAGAAGGTGGTACCGTCCCTAATCTATGGAATGGATGTGGCGCGCAACATTCATGATTCAATTTGGCCGAAACTGGAGGGATATCACTGAAAAGCTTGGAAAGCTGTTCTGGGCCTGCCATAATCTGCATCCATTGCAGCTATACGACACGAACTTGGCTTACTATCTTTGTCAGCATCCATAGAACAAAGCCAAATGAGAGCATTGAGGAAAATCATCGTCCCAGACTCACTGCCTATCTATAAAACGATTCTAGAAGAACTCCGGCTGGGGCGCTGTAAAGCGCTGACCGTTTGGGAAAATAAACTAACGTCAAAACTAAAAGATCTCGCCTGCACTCAAGAGGACTTAATCCAAAACCCGGAAAAAATTAAAATCAAAGTGGCACAAGAAGACTGGATCACTACATGTAATTTGGCATCCGCAAATAAACTTCTTGGTCACCTCCCATATACTACTAACAAACTGAATCTTCCTTTGAATTACTGCATCAAATTCCCAAACAAGAACTTCCAGAGAATGTACATGCGAACAAGATTAAATCTGATGCCAACACAAGAAATTCGGGTTATTCGCACTCAATCCAAAGACAAAACTTGCAGACTATGTTTAAACTCAGAAACCATAGAAACAGCAAGGCATCTGATTTTGAACTGTCCAAAAACCGACTACCTGCGTGAAGCATTCTTACTACCGCTACTCCACGACACCCCTCTTAGAGAAGAACACATTTGGTGGTGTAGATTGATTGCCGGCGAAAAAACAAAATGGGTTATAGTGGCAGTTAAGATCTTCAATGCTGCCTTAAAAAAGGCCACTGACTCTGATTCTGATACCAAACTTATTCAAGATGGAAAACTGCGAAATCACATCAACGGACTTTGAAAACTGGTATGCAACCAAAGAAGCAGCGACTCTTAACTTTTATACCTTGTAAAAATCAATTTCTTTTGGTTAAAATCAAGTAATAAAAAATAAAAAAAATTATTATTTGGCTGTCAATGTTGTGAACTGTATGTGTGTGGTATGTGCTACTGACATGCCTGTCCTTGTTTCTTTTGTTTATGTTGCAGGTGATGACACACTGGTGGCAGAGGATGAAGATGTCATCCCAGACACGGTGGTCAGTTCACATGACCAACCAGGCACCAGTGGTGGTCGTGGGGTGGCAGCCCACGAGAACCCACAGGTGCTCCAGGCCATCGTGTCCAGAGCTGACTCTGAGTCAGGCTCTGATGTATCCTCTGACCACTATGTTGAGCCGGATCTGCATCATGATGTGTCGTTGCCGGTAAGTGATCCTGTGTTGGATGATCTTCTGTCCGTGACACCTGCATTAGGGGGCCTGGCAGGTTCGGAATGTCCGCCTGTGGTGGTACAGGTGCACGGTCACACTCAACACCAGTTGGTCATGTTCCTGGGGCATCAGGTCGACGGAGGGATGCAGTCCTGCAGCCGCGGGCAGCACCAACCCAGCAAGGACCATAGCTCCTTGGGCCCAGCAGGTGTGGTGTCTGGCAACCCGGTGGCCGTGTGTCACTGGGGTCAACTGAGTGGGAGCGTTCCATGATTGCCATAGCACAGCAACATGGGGGAGCAGTTGAGATGATTGCTTAAGGTATGGAAAGTGTGGCCCATTCCATCCTCCCCTCTGTAAGGCAAATGGTGCTCCAGCAGCGGGCTACGCAGTCCACGTCCTGCTCACTCAGGCTTGGCATGGCGGCGGCTGACAGGGCGCACTGGGCTGAAATGGTGGCTCTGCATGCAGCACTTAATGCTCAAGCAGAGACTGTGATAAAAATGAGACAGATTTCGTAACAAAGACACCCGCTGGCTCAGGCTCTGTTAATACTAGGCAGAAAGTCCATATGAAGGGTTAATTGTTGAGATCTAAAGAAAGGGAGTAATTGACAGGTCACTGGGCCACTCGCAGAGAAGACTTCAGGGAGATGACTGTGATGGCAACAATTGTCCTTTCTTTGTTTTCGTTCTCTTTTTGGTTACCAGGAGACGGAGGAGGATGTTTTGAAGGAGGACGGTTGGAGCTGGGCATACTAGGAGAGCAGGAGAAAGAAATGGAGTTGTGCCGTTGCACCGAGAAGAACAGAAGTTCATGAACTGTATAAATCTTAAGCGATAGTTCGAAATCGCTAAGGACTTGGCTCCAGGTGAGGCGGAGAGAAAGCGAAGAAAGCGAGAGTCCGAGTGCGAGGGGAGAAGATGATCTGCCGAGGGGAGTGACCGCCGCGGAACTTGTGGCAGCGGAGATCAGGCCGAGACGAGCAGCGGATGACTCGCTGATCCTCCCGGGAATAAAAACCCTTTTGAAGCGGTGGAATCCAAGTCGATTGTCTGATCGTTTGTCCCGAGTGAGAAGAGGATGCGACAGTGACGGTCTCCTAGAAATAACCTGGAGGTGAGACAGAGAGAAAGTTCTCGCCGGATGATCGAGGGGACCGAAGACGATATTCGGAAGAGGCGTGAACTAACATGGACCAATTCGAAGAAACGAAGCAGGGGAGTGTCAGCGGAGGATCGTTCTGAAGACCCATTAAAGTAACGCAGCGGATTATCGGTAAGAGATTGTTATGAGAGAACGAGCACCGCTATAAGAGTAAGTGAACGGCTGCCGATAAAACCTTACGCAGACGATTTATGAGGTTGAAAGTGGGGCGCCGTTGCGCTACGTATGAGTTAAAGAATAACCTGCTACGAGTTCTTGAGGAGATGCCAGTGCGCTAGCAACTAGATGCCAAACGCCGAGGTGTATGTTGAGAAACCCTGAATATAGACTATTATAAGAGGGAAGAGAACAAAGAGGGCGACAAGTATTAAAGAAAAGGAGAAGAGACTAGTTATCATAGGAAACTCTTGACCAGGGCAAGAGGAAGACAAGGAAAAGAAGCGAGTCTGAACAAAGGGAAAGGAGAAGAGATTCAACCAATATTATAGACATTAAAGAAAGGAAGACACGAAAACCGATAAAGACTTACCTGAGATATTCAGTTTCGCTTGCACCAAAAAGAACTCGATCCCCTCCCGAAGATAACCGAAGACCGCCTGTATCCTTTTATTGGGTTATCTGAAAGAAAGCATAAAAAGTTTATTAGAAAAGTTGTATGTTGATAATAAAATTTATCTTGGGAATAAGACTATACATTCTCCGTGGAACTGCATTTATTTAACAACATTGTGTCCAACCATCACAATTTGGTGTCAGAAGTGGGATCTAAAGGCGAACACCATGGAAGAACTCATTAAAACGCTAAGTGATGGGCAACAGTTACTTCAACAGGCGCTACAGTTACAGAACCAACAAGCCCAAGCAGATAGACAAGCATTTCAACAGGCCATACAACTACAACAAGCTCAATTAATGGAGGCGACCACCGTACGAAGACATTCCCAGGTTCCAGCATCAGTCTTACAAAAGTACGCAGTAGGAGAGGACCCAGCTCACTTCTTTGTAAATTTTGAGAGAGTGGCTAGGAACGCTCAATGGCCAAACGATAGCTGGTGTCACTACATAGCACCACTCATGACAGGGGAAATGCAAAGTGCTTTCCAAGCAGCCAATCCAACCGGGGAAACCCCGTATGCAGAGATGAAACGAGTGGTACTGGAACGCTTGGGACATGATGAAGAGGCATATAGGATAAAATTTAGAGAAGTCAAGTTACAAGCCGAAGAAACACCGAGGCAGCTCTTTTATAGAGTCAAAGAGTTAGGGGAGAAATGGTTGCAGTCTAACACCAGTACCGCTCATGAGATGTCAGAGAAAATTGTTATGGAGCAGTTTGTGGAAGCCTTACCTTTACCAATGCAACGCTGGGTACGACAACATCACCGACCCAGCCTGGTAGAGGCTGTTAACATCGCTTCAGCCTATCAAAAGGCTGGGCAAGGCAGATTCCCTACATATGCAGCAAACAACAAACCAACTCCCACACCCAGTGGGAATAACCCTTCTCTCAGAACAACTACAGTGACAAGATGGCCGAACTCGATGTTACGTAAACCGGAGTGGGAGGCTCTAAAAGGGAGACCAACGAGTGAGAGCCCTGTAGGCATCAGGTCCATCAGTATGGCCCCAAAAGGCATACAATGTTTTGAATGTGGTGAATGGGGACACCTAGCAAGAATGTGTCCCAAAAGAGTTAAGTCTGAACCTATGGATGTGGGAAACTTGGAGGTCCCCAGAGAAGGAGAATATCAAGAAGGAACGACGATCCCTAAATCCTCATATTCCTATATTTGCGAAGCAGAAGTTGATGGGAAACCTACAAGAGCTATGGTGGATACCGGCAGTTTGCAAACAGTTGTAAGTACAGAACTTGTGGGGAATACTGGGGACTCGAATACACTAATTCCCATACGTTGTGTCCATGGGGATGTCAAACCATACCCGACCAAAGAGATTAGGTTAAAAGTAGCCGGGGAACAGATGGAGGTGAGGGCCGCCCTAATGCCAGTATTACCAGAGCCTCTACTTATTGGGTCCGATGTTCCCAATTTTTCACGGATCATAAAGTCAATAGAAGAAAATTGGTTAAGAAGTGCCCCTTTTGCCCATGAGACAATTGCAGAGCCATTAACTAAAGAGAAGAAAGGGAAGTCGGACTTAAGAAAGTTAAAGAAGGTTTGGGCCGAAAAAAATGTTTGTCCCATTGCAATTGACTGGAAAATTGATGAAGCGGGAGATTCTTTCAGAATGGCACAAGAAATAGATCCATTATTAGGAAATGCTAGGGCTGCCGTTAACTCAGGGCTATCGGGAAATGGTCCCTCTTTTGTTAAAGAAAAAGGATTATACTATCGAACTAGCAAGGATGCTACTGGAACCATTCTGAAACAGTTGCTAGTACCCCAGAAGTATTATCAAACAGTGTTGGAAGTGGCCCACCTACAAATTGGTGAAGGCCATTTAGGAACTGAGAAGACCACACAGAAAATCCTTGCCAGGTTTTATTGGCCGGGGCTGTATGCTCAGGTGGCTCGTTTCTGCCAAGCATGTCCAGAATGTCAGAAGAAAAATAAAGCCAATGTAAGGAAAGCACCTTTACAGCCGATGCCAGTCGTGTTGGAACCTTTCCATCGGATTGGATTAGATATTGTTGGTCCCTTAGAACCTTCATCCAGAGGCCATAAATATATCTTAGTGATTGTCGACTATGCTACCAGGTATCCAGAGGCCTTTCCTCTTAGGTCTACTAGTGCCCAAAGTATATGTGATGCCTTGATTCCCTTTATCAGTCGAGTAGGGATACCCAAGGAGTTTGTTACCGACAGAGGATCCAACTTTATGTCGTCAGTGATGGAACAAGTGTGTACGATTCTACAAATGAAGCATTTAAAAACCGCTGTCTATCATCCTCAAACTGATGGCCTTGTAGAGAGGTACAATCAAACCATAAAACAAATGCTGCATAAAACAGGGGAACCAGGAGGAAAGAATTGGGACAGATTGCTGCCATGGATACTCCTTACCTTAAGGAATACCCCCCAGTCATCGACAGGGTTTTCACCCTTTGAACTTCTGTTTGGTAGATCAGTGAGAACGCTACTAGATATTTTGAAGGAGAACTGGGAAGAGGAGCCGAGTCAAGAGATCTCACTTACTGAATATGCATACCAACTTAAAGAAAGGGTAGAAAAGTTACAGAACATAGCCAAAGAAAATCTGTTACAAGCACAAACCAAACAAGAATACTACTACAATAGAAACACTCAATTAAGATCATTTAACAAAGGAGATAAAGTGTTGGTCTTACTCCCGACGTCTGAGAACAAGATGCTGGCGGCATGGAGAGGACCCTATGAAATTGAAGAGGTACTAGGTCCACTAACCTACAAGGTGAGACAAAATGACAGAAGGTTCCCAACACAGACCTATCATGTGAATCTACTAAAGAAATGGGTAGAACCTATAACGACAGTGGCAGTGATTAATACTAAAGAAACATCTTTCGAACCTTTTCCAAGGTTAAAAGAAGATTTAGGATTGGAAGCGTTAAACATAAATCCAAATCTATCTGAGTTACAGAAGAAAGAACTTCTAGGGTTGGTAAGGAGATTTACAGATATCTTTTCGTCCTTACCGGGGAGAACGAACATGGTATGTCATCGTATTGTAACTCAGCCAGGAGAAGTAGTAAGAATTAGACCCTATAGAATTCCAGAGACAAAACTCCAATCTATCAATAAGGAGATCAAAGAAATGTTGGAGATGGGAGTAATAGAACCCTCTCATAGTGAGTGGTCCTCCCCTGTAGTAATGGTGCCGAAGCCTGACGGAACGGTTCGTTTTTGCATGGACTTTAGGAAGTTGAATGAGATTTCCAAGTTCGACGCCTACCCTATGCCACGAATCGAAGATTTACTAGACAAGCTAGGAAAAGCTAAATTCTTAACAACTATAGACTTAACCAAAGGATATTGGCAAATACCATTGCTCCCCGAGGATAAGGAAAAAACTGCGTTTGCCGCACCATCAGGTCTGTTCCAATTTACAGTCCTACCGTTTGGGTTGCATGGGGCACCAGCAACATTTCAAAGGCTCATGAATTCAATCCTTCGAGGACAGGAAGAATATGTAGGAGCATACCTTGACGATATTATTGTCTTCAGTCAAACTTGGGACGAACATTTGACCCATTTGGAAAATGTACTTAGGTTATTACAAGAATCTGGTCTACACATAAATCCAAAGAAAACGTTCAAGGCTAATTTCTATACGAGATATTTGGGATACTTTGTAAGACAGGGGATGATTAAACCACAAGAAGACAAGCTGAAAGCCATAAAAAGCCTACAATTTCCTACAAACCTCCGACAAGTACGAGCCTTTCTTGGTTTTATTGGGTACTATAGAAGGTTCATACCCCATTTTTCAACAATAGCATCACCTCTGACAGATTTGTTGAAAAACTCCTCTAGCAAGAAGAAGGACTGGTATACAACAGAGACAATGAATGCATTTAATAATCTAAAGAATGCTTTATCTGAAAAAGCCATCTTGAAATGTCCAGATTTCTCAGCTCCGTTCTTTTTACACACAGATGCCTCTGGAACAGGGCTTGGAGCGGTATTGTTTCAGGGGCAAGATGAATCAGAGAAACCCGTACTTTTCATAAGTAGGAAGCTCTTACCACATGAACAACAATATGCTACCATTGAAAAGGAATGTCTTGCAGTGAAATGGGCCATAGAAGCACTTCGCTATTACTTGTTGGGAAGAGAGTTTACTCTGGTGACAGATCATGCACCTCTTGTATGGTTGGCGCGTAACAAAGATACTAATCCCCGAGTACTAAGATGGTTTTTATCACTACAACCTTTTACGTTCAAGACAGTTCATCGTCCAGGAAAATTAATGGCCCAGGCAGATTTTTTATCCCGAAACAATCCCCTTACCAAACGTAAGGGACTAGAGGGGAGGGTATGTGATAAAAATGAGACAGATTTCGTAACAAAGACACCCGCTGGCTCAGGCTCTGTTAATACTAGGCAGAAAGTCCATATGAAGGGTTAATTGTTGAGATCTAAAGAAAGGGAGTAATTGACAGGTCACTGGGCCACTCGCAGAGAAGACTTCAGGGAGATGACTGTGATGGCAACAATTGTCCTTTCTTTGTTTTCGTTCTCTTTTTGGTTACCAGGAGACGGAGGAGGATGTTTTGAAGGAGGACGGTTGGAGCTGGGCATACTAGGAGAGCAGGAGAAAGAAATGGAGTTGTGCCGTTGCACCGAGAAGAACAGAAGTTCATGAACTGTATAAATCTTAAGCGATAGTTCGAAATCGCTAAGGACTTGGCTCCAGGTGAGGCGGAGAGAAAGCGAAGAAAGCGAGAGTCCGAGTGCGAGGGGAGAAGATGATCTGCCGAGGGGAATGACCGCCGCGGAACTTGTGGCAGCGGAGATCAGGCCGAGACGAGCAGCGGATGACTCGCTGAACCTCCCGGGAATAAAAACCCTTTTGAAGCGGTGGAATCCAAGTCGATTGTCTGATCGTTTGTCCCGAGTGAGAAGAGGATGCGACAGTGACGGTCTCCTAGAAATAACCTGGAGGTGAGACAGAGAGAAAGTTCTCGCCGGATGATCGAGGGGACCGAAGACGATATTCGGAAGAGGCGTGAACTAACATGGACCAATTCGAAGAAACGAAGCAGGGGAGTGTCAGCGGAGGATCGTTCTGAAGACCCATTAAAGTAACGCAGCGGATTATCGGTAAGAGATTGTTATGAGAGAACGAGCACCGCTATAAGAGTAAGTGAACGGCTGCCGATAAAACCTTACGCAGATGATTTATGAGGTTGAAAGTGGGGCGCCGTTGCGCTACGTATGAGTTAAAGAATAACCTGCTACGAGTTCTTGAGGAGATGCCAGTGCGCTAGCAACTAGATGCCAAACGCCGAGGTGTATGTTGAGAAACCCTGAATATAGACTATTATAAGAGGGAAGAGAACAAAGAGGGCGACAAGTATTAAAGAAAAGGAGAAGAGACTAGTTATCATAGGAAACTCTTGACCAGGGCAAGAGGAAGACAAGGAAAAGAAGCGAGTCTGAACAAAGGGAAAGGAGAAGAGATTCAACCAATATTATAGACATTAAAGAAAGGAAGACACGAAAACCGATAAAGACTTACCTGAGATATTCAGTTTCGCTTGCACCAAAAAGAACTCGATCCCCTCCCGAAGATAACCGAAGACCGCCTGTATCCTTTTATTGGGTTATCTGAAAGAAAGCATAAAAAGTTTATTAGAAAAGTTGTATGTTGATAATAAAAGTTATCTTGGGAATAAGACTATACATTCTCCGTGGAACTGCATTTATTTAACAACATTGTGTCCAACCATCACAATTTGGTGTCAGAACTCACTCAGGCTTGGCATGGCGGCGGCTGACAGGGCGCACTGGGCTGAAATGGTGGCTCTGCATGCAGCACTTAATGCTCAAGCAGAGACACACCGTGAGGCCCTGAGGGTGGAACACCAAGCCCTTCGATCTACTCTGGCTGACCTCATGATGGATGAGAGTAGGCGGACAGAAGACAGGATGGTACAGCTTGAAAGAACCATCTCAGCTGAACTCCATGCAAGCTGGGAATCGCTCCGTTTGTCATGTGAGGCCATGCAGGCAGAACTCCGTCTCACACGTCAGTCCTTGCAGGAGGAAGCACGTGTGACACGTGAGGTAATGCATGCTGACCTCAGTCTCATTACCAGCCAGGACCTGGCTTACCAGACCTGCATGCTTGCTGCCATTGAGGGGCAAGGCGCGGCTAGGTGTGGTGAGTCCTGTACCTCCCCCACCTGGGTTCCCCCACCATTCCCCGGGTCATATATGGCTATTTTTTATTTCTTTTTTCTAATTCATGCAATTTGTTAATTATTTTTTCAACAGTTTTTTTTTTATGCAAATATTTTTGATTTTTCATTAAAATTGTACGGTTTTGGGTAAGTGTGTTTATTTTGAATTTCATTTTTCAATGTTTTTTTATTTTTACTTTATTTTGTTGCTCTTTTACAATGATTTATTTTTTTTTGTTTTACATTTTTTAAGTATTATTTTATTTTTCTTTATTTTCTTCAATTAATTTTTTCTTTTCTTTTTTTAATTACACATTTTTTAAAATTGATTATTTGATTTTACTTGTTTTTTCTGCAAATGTATTATTTTATTCAAATTCTTTTGTCTATTGTGCATACATGTGAGAGTGTGGTGCTTTGTGGCATCGTAAGGCATCCACTGTGTGTTCGAGCTGGGCCCATTCAGGCTTGTCTTGTGTATGTGTTTTGCTTGGGGTCCCGACACATATGTTACTCCTGCTTCCCCTTTCCATGGGCTCACAAGGATGGCTCAGTGTAACAGCATATCACACATGGGCATTGGGCTTCCATCATTTCTGTGGCCAGCCTGCAGTTATACTTGTGTGTACACCCCTACTGGGTATTCCGGATGTTTTCTCCAATGCATGTCTGCACTTCACTTTGTTGAGTAATATGCTGACTGTGCATTTCATCATGTTGCTTGAGATGTTTGTTATGTATTGAGTGTCTATGTTAATGCACTTCCTGCTGTGGGTGGTACCATGCACCCTTTGGCTGTGTACGACACACTGATGGTGGGAAGGGTCCATGTGCTGAAAATGTTGAATTGGGACAGTTTCACACCAGTGATTTTGATATGCCACATGAAGGCTGCACGATGAGTTACCCATGTCACCACGCATTTCAACAACCACTCATTCCTTGCTAGCACCACTTTGGCCATCTTGCAGCCCTGGCTGGTGTTTTCATGTGCCATTTGAGGTATGACTGCATTGTTCTTGATTTGATTGTCCTCTTTGTGTCCAGGACCTGCTCTCTCCTCCCACTGGTTGCACTTGGCCCTGTGACAATCCGGCCAACCAGGATGCTAGAGTCTGCCACCACTACCAAAAACCCACAAAGGAGGCCCTGTCTAGACCTGTCCACCAGCCTTCTGAGTCACTTAAATGCCCCCCTGTCTTCCCTGCCCCTGTCAGTGTCCCTCTGTCTCCCCCTTCATCATCACATCCCCTACTCTTCTGCACCGTCTGGTTTCCCTCTGCCCCGTGTGTGCTTTCTTTCACCATCTTCCTCATTATGCATTTTGAGCTTGGCCCCCTCCTCCCTTCTCTCCTCCCTCTCCCTCTCCGCCACCCTTTACCCTCCTCCTTGTACTCTGGCTGTCATTTTCCACCACTACCCCAATTGCCATCAGCCATGGTGATACGTAGGTGCTTGTTCTTTGCAGACATTTGCCCTTCTGCCTCCGTCCTTCCACACAATTTCAAATATTTTAGTAGAATTTTGCGAGTTACTTTTATCATTTGTCCCTACATCCACTGACCTACATCCACTGATTACAGGTCGGCTGTCCACCCATTCCATTCTCTGTTTCTTCTACTCCTCCCCAGCAAGATCTTGATTCTTTGTCGACTTACCAAAGTTTGTCACTTGTTTTGTTAATCTCCTCACCTCTTCCCTCCTCTTCCCTCACTCACCTCCTTATGTGACTCCTGCACTGCGACTATTGACATCAGGCATACTAATGTTGATGCTAGTTTTGTCATCCAGCATTCCCTCCCTAGACTCTCCCTTATTGTTCCAGGCACTTGTAATATGTACTTTGATTTTACAGTTCATTATCACATTGTGGACTGTTTGAAGGACATGTAGGAAAGTACTGTTCTTCTCCCTTGTTCACTCCCTCATTGATGTGCTTTGATGAACTTTGTGTGTAGGTTGTATTTTGAATTTCTATGATTCAGTAATGGGTCACTGTCTGCCATTGTCGATGTGGGGTACTCTGTACATGGTATGTTCTGCTGGTCAATGGCTGATGCAATGTTGTGCTTTATTTTGAGGTGTCAGGGGGTGGGTGTGGTTTAACACACAGGGGGGTCCTTGAGTGCTATGTTCACATGTGCTCTGTACGGGACACTGGCACTCACTTCATTTCACATGCATGTATACAATGCATGTCCCTACTGACAAATACACTTAGGCAACGCCCCCCCTACTCCTGTGACACCATACACATGCGTGCACCCAGATTGTCTTCTCAAGCATGCTGTGTCACAACAATCCATTTTCACTTCTGAGTCATTGATCGTGTACATGCATGACAGGGTACTATTTGGTTGAATGCTATTTTGTCAAATGATGCTGAAGGGTTTTTGCCAATGCAATGCACACTCACTGTGCTGTCCAGTGAGAGGTGTTTGATATGACAATTTGCAATTGTACAATGTGCATGGCAACAGGTATTCTGACTTTTGTTGGTTGCACCATTGGTGGCATGCATTTGTGCCACCGTTTTCATGGTGTGAGGTTTTGGTCAGTCATTTCTTCAGTTTCCATGTCAGGTATAATTGTCTGCTGCCTATTTACATTTCTCACGTGGCACTTTATGAATATTGTGTCATGTGTTGTGCATATGGTTTGATATTTTGCTGTTGCATACCATGGTATGGTGTGGCAGACGGGGTACAGGGGTGTTGGGAGGGTTTGGGTGGCATACCAGTACTTTCATGCCCTGTTTAGCAAGGGGAGGAGGGGAAGCACCTTGCATGTGTTCCCTTTGGTCACATGGGATTGGTTGTGTTTAATTAGCCTGGGATGCACACAATGTGGCCCTTCCGTGTACACATTCTCAGGGTGGCAAGGTTGTGACAGTTAACTGTCCCTTTCTCATCATCGATTGTGCCTGGTATGTGCCAGGCCTGTGTGCACTCCACAGTGGTTGGAGTTTAGGTGAAAAATGTGGCCACATGCTGGGTACGGGCTGCCTCGCCACATGCCCTTTCCTGTCCCATGCGCAGTGGGCGTGCGTGTGGTTGGGGATGTAGAGGCACCACCATGTCCACTGGTACGCCATGCTGTGTTGCAACGTTGTGCAGGACACATGCTGCCACTATGATCCTGCACACTACTGGAGGTGCACATAGTAGCTGTCCACCAGGGCGGTCAAGGGAGCGGAAGCGTGACTTGAGGACTCCGAATGTGCATTCCACTATGGCCCTGGTTGCAATATGGGCTGCGTTGTATCTTACCTGGGGTGGTGTGGTGGGGTTCTGTATGGGCGTCATCATGTAGTTGCTCAGAGGGTAGGTACTGTCCCATGGTAAGGTGATAATGGTTGTCATTAGTTGGGCTTGTGTATTTGTCTGTGTGTGACATGCATGCATATGCACAGGCATTTGTACTCACCTAGGAGCCATGTGTCGCCATGCTTCCCAGCTTCCAGGGCCCGGCTCAGGGCAGACATTCTGAATATGAAACTATCATGGGTGGACCCAGAATAGTTTGCATAGACAGAGGTGATGATTCCCTTGGAATCGCATACCACCTGCACATTGATGGAATGCCAGTGCTTGCGGTTTCGATAGATGTGCTCAGTGGCCCTACGTGGACGTAGGGCCACATGGGTGCAATCTATGGCACCGGGCACTTGGGGAAGTGTGCCACCCTGTAGAAGTCCAGGACCATGGACTGCCTTTCTGCGGGGGTTCTGGGCATGTATATGTGCCTGCGGACTGAGAGGCGCGCAGTGATGATTGCCAGCACCTGGTGTACGCAACGTGACTGCGTGGGCTGTGAGACACCACCCACTATGGCAGTTGTCCGCTGAAATGACCCAAAGCCAAAAAATGCAGTACATTGAGCACCTTCTCCAAGGGGCTCAATGCTTGGGGGCACAGGGTGGGTGATGTGAGTTCATCCTCCCACTCCCTGACCAGCTCTAGGATGATATGAGGTGGAAACCTATACCTGCCATAGACGTGGTCATCAGGCATCCGAAAGAGGCTAGTTCTGTGCAATAAAATGCGGGACCTGGCTATTCTCCTCCTCCTACGGTGTCCCACAATCACTGCTGCGAGGAACGGGACATTCATCGTAGCTGTACATGCTGGTTTGTTGTTTGCGGGCACTTTTATGCTGCATGTGTTTTGACGTGCACAGGTTTTCCCTATTCGATTCCATGAATACGTGTAGTTCGTGTGCGTGTGGGCATTTTGTGTATTTCCCAGCAGTACTGCCCTAGTTACGCCCTTATTTTCACGCGTTGTTCCCCATTCCGCGCGTTCAACCCCTTGTTCTGCCCCCTTTTTGATGTGTGCGCTGACGTTGTGCACGGCGTTCGGAATGTGGAAGTGACATGTGCGCCAGTGTGCACCACGCGTGGATTTGGCGCACATCCGCGAAATATACGCGCAGGTCCTTCCATAAATCACACGCGTGCAATTCACACGCGTGCGCCGGCTTTTTCACGCTTGCGCCAGCTTGCGCAAGTAATTTCGGCACACATTTATTCCATGAATTACCCCCTAAGTCTTTTCTAAATAGGGCAGCTGTTTCTATGGTGCAGATTTACACTTTGCCTGTCCCAAATAATGCATTGATAAATGCCCTTTCGTTGTTTCATTTGATAACTTGCTGCTGTTTCACTCGGGAGAGCAACTGCATGTCTACATAATATCACTTGTTGATATAATGCCAGATTCCTCCCACTTCTAAGTGCCGTATGAGTAGGTGGTATTAATATTCAATGTAATGGCGCTTAATTTTTTGACCTAGAAAGACTGTAGGTTGAGCCGTCATGCTTGGTCTGGTACGTTTGACTTTATGTTGCATCCAAATAGTAAAGGCAGTGGCACAACTCACTGAGCTGTTTCAAGGATACTCATGGCCACCGTAGCATAATATGCAATTGCAAAACAAACGAATGAGACCAGAGACTCATATTCCAACTACCGTAGCAGCGACCAACATAAACTTTGTTTGAAACTCTTTCCTCCACACCCACCAGTCCTCCGGTTTCTCATTTTAAATCTTGTCATTGGAGTTATTTCCGCCTTCGCTCTTGAGTGAGTGTTTGAAAATATAGTCGCCATTTCTGTTTCTTAATGGCTGTCAGCACCTCAAATGGCTTTGGATTTAAGGGCTCTATAAAAATGTGCACAGACAACGATCCCTTTTACTCCACCGAGATGAAATACCGCCGGGGCGGGCCTGGTGACAGGTGTGAGGTTTTACATTGCGCTGTCAATGTTTCCATTCCTATATTTAATGACAATATTCCCCAGTGCAAACATAATCTCTCATTATACAGTGCAGCAGGCTCCAGTGCAGGAGATCGGCTTCTATTCAGAATGCTCCGACTTCATCCATCTCTCAGCGGCCTCTTCCTCTGGCTCATGTGCCCTGCACTGTTGAATGGTGAGTGATGATTGGACGCGCTTGGCCCTAGTGCTCAACAGTGTAAGCACAGCTCAGCATGTTGGAGAAACACTGGCAGATGCTACCGCAGGAGGCGAAGGCTGCACGATTATGGTGGAAACACTTCCAGGAACAGGCCCAAGCGTGCTTGCTCCTTGCCGGTTACTTTTACTTTCTCTGGGGTTTATTCTAAAACGTCTTACATCTGGCGAAATAGGCAGCAAATTAATTTTAAAATAGTGTGTCCATTGTTTAGAGTACTGGATTTGGTGGACCACTGACGCCTAAAATCCAGTCTGTTTTTCGGTATTTCCGAGTAACGATGTAAATGGTGTACACTAACGATTCTTATGTGCGCATATTTCCTATGTACATATGAACATTGGACGAGGCAACATGAAAACCTTACTTGATGGTGCGGTGCTGCGGTGTGCGGTTCCATGTCATTTCGCTGACCCCCGTTTTTCCGACGGGTGTTTAACCGCGTGAGATTTGCCGAAAAACGACATTGACATTTATTTTAATTATTTTTGGGGGATACCCCCAAAGTCGCCCTTAATACAATTGTTTGATTTCACTGCTCCCAAACCCTTTCTTTACCCTTTCCCATCCCCTCTAAAAACATTTTGATGGGAATTTTTGGCAAAACTCCTGCGGCAAAACACCTATCGGAAAAATGGGTGTCGGCAAAAGGATGCGATACCTGGGGCCAGATTACAGAAACTTTGCACCGGTGCAAGTGCAAAGTTTCACGGTATTAGCACATGGGCAAAAATGTAGCCAGTGCAAAAAAGATACATTTTCAAAGCGATTTTTACCAGGGCAAAGTTTGCCCTAGCGCTAATACCATTCCGTATTAGCACTAGGGCAAACTTTGCCCTGTTGCAAAAATGCTGTGAAAATGTATCTTTTTAGCACTAGGGCAATTTTAGCCCTGGTGCTTTTAATAAGCCAAACTGCACTTGTCAAGGTGCAATCGTTTTCTAATGTGGCCCATTGTTTTAAAAACAATAGGGCAAACTTTGCCCTAGTGCTAATACCGTGCAAACTTTGCACTTTCACCGGGGCAACGTTTCTGTAATCTGGCCCCTGGTGTGCAGGCAATATGTTCTTACTAAGTGTTAAAACCCGTAGATCATGCTATTTTTTTCTGTGCCATATTGTATTAATTCTATGCTAAACTTGTGATCTTCACACTCCTTCAAATAACAAGCACTCACAAAGGCAATGTGACTGTCATGTTTGCGGTGCAGCCTCGAATGCCCCAATAGGGCCATCATATCCCTTTCACAGTGATCATCTACTAAGGCACTGTATGTGAAAGCTGCAAGGAAATCCACACCTGATATTAAGTGGCAACAGCAGCAGAGTCTGTTCTTTTTTTTTACAGCTATGGAGTAACATGGAATCCGGCAGAGTATCCCTGTCCCCAGAAAAAGGCCACAAACTGAGATTATCTGATGTTTCATAGGCTTTTGCACTTTGAGAATCATACATAAAACAGCAAGATACATTTAGCCAGTCTCATTTTAACAATGCACTAGCTAACAGAAGATCCTTCGACCTTGAGGGGCATGGCTAACAATAGCAGTTCTTGCAAATCCAAATCCATTTGTCCTACCCTGGTGACACAGACTCCCCCTGGGGCAGATCTCCCACCATATGCCATGAGCCACTGCCTCATAACTGATAACCACGTGACATCTATTCTGATTTTCAGGCAAGACTGAGCGTCGCCTTTATGTGTGATGTTTCACTTGTATGCCACTGGGCATGTCTATGCCCTGAGCCGGTGGCAATGTCACAGCTCTTCTTATCAGGTCTTTGCCAACAAATTGTGGCTCCGTGGCCCGTGCACATCATAAGAACAATAACTGCTGTAGTGTTGTCTTGTTCAGTAGGACTGCATGCTAATTGATCATAACCCCTTTCTCCGTCGAATATTTTAAAAATTACTGGATGGTTTTACCCCAAACCAGTCAAGTAAATTCATTTAACACTTTGTGCCCAAGTTGTTTCTTAATTGGCCCAAATCTGTCCAGCGGTTTTTGTGCTACGGCTTCCCACAAATTGCCCTTTATCTTTATGGGAAAATGAATGGGAGTAGACCAAAAACAGAATTTTATGTTTTCTTAATAACTTTTACACTTTGTAAAAAATCTTTCCCGAAATGTCTAGTTTGATGTGGGCCCCGTAAAACACTTGCTATTTAGAAAATGTCATCCAAATCCATCCAGCCAGTCAAAAGTTATTAGCAATCGAGTTTTCCAAAAACTCCATGTACAATGGTTTTACTTAACTATGGGCCGGAACAATATTTTACAAAACAGTTAAGGTTAAATAAACAAAAACTTAAAGATCCTGATTCACAAAGCATTTTCAATGGGATTTTCCCACTGAAACACGCTTTGTGAATCAGGTCCAAAGTCTACAAACAGGAATAAAAAACATTAAGGTAACAACATCAAAATATATTATCAATATGGCCCAAGTTACAGGCCTGAGCACAGCAAGGGCATTAACGATGCACACAGCGCCGTTACCAACCGATCCAGTGGACAGAATTGGGCGTTATTGCTATTAGCGCCCCATGTTTTCAATCCAAGCACCTGGGGTGCTGTCAGCAATGTGTTTTGTTTGACTGAATGGGACAACTCAATGCGCCATATTCATTCAAACACAATTCAAATTTAAGAAGGCTGCTGTGGAGACAGAAGGCTGGGCTCCATGAACCCCTCTTCCATTTCCACAATGGTCCAGGATGGAGCTGGAGCAGCAGCGGTGCTTGCACCGGTGCAAAAAGAATAAGGTGAGTGGGGTAGGGGAGTGAGGAGGGGAGGAAACATTGATAGGAGGGAGGGGAGGCGGGAAGATGCCGGGGAGGAGGCGCAGCCATCCGGTTGCTTGAAATGCAGGCTTGGATCGTAAGATTCATCCATTGATCCAAGCAACCTGAATGGCTGACTCTCCATCTGCAAGTGCAAACACATTAAAAAATATATTATATTTAAATCAAATATCATGGTAACTTTAACTCACCTTGTTTTTGATTTGTAATATTTAGCTTGGGTTGTAAGATTGTTTACAGGTAAGGTGATGTAATTCGTTTTATAAGTCTTTGTGTTTGATAAATGATAATGTCAATGTTACTACATGTGTAAATTGCATAAATTGTGTATATGTTGATGTTATTTGTGGAAATACATATTAGTAAATAGTGTTTATTACATTTTTTATGTGTACTGTATATTGCATATTATGTTATGTTTATTGTGACTGAATTATGTATTTGTAATAGTAAAATGCAATGTGTTTATTTATTGTAATGCAAATTCGAAAATGTTAAATGTTTTATTTATTTATATAGTGATTTTTTATTTAGATGAAAAAGTTACTTTTTAATTTAAAATATTTTCTGATAATTTTATTTTTAAATATAAGTGTTGTAAATAAATGATATGCATAATATGTGTTTAATTAAGTAATATTTTTGCATTATTAGAATATGGTATGGGTTGTTTGATGTATTAACAGTGTACATTTAAATACGGTTTGAATACTTTTACTTTATAAATGATGATTTGTTTGTATGCATATAATTTTATTTATAATATTATCATATTTGTTGTTTTAAGGTTTATGGGTGAGTTAAGGTTACCTTGATATTTGATTTAAATATAATATTTTTTAAATGCATTGATAACATATGTATGTATGTATTTATTTATTTATTGCACATTTGTAAGACGCTTAAAATCAGGAAATTGTCTTTCAAAGCGCCCAAGCGCTCACTTATATGTTGTTACCTTAACGTTATTATTTCTAATGTTTGTAGACTTTAAGTTTTTGTTGATTTAATCTTAAATCTTTTATACAAACATGTTTTACAGTTTTCTGTGTTATTAATGTGTTATTAATGTTTTGCAATTGTTTGTGAAATGTTTTAAGTACTATTTCATTTTATGAATTAATTTGTGTCATAATGTATTTAATTGACAAATATGAATGTTTGTTTTAGGTGTGTTTTTATGTAGTTGTCTAAAATTGATATTATTCTTATTTGTAAAACTGTAAATATAATTCTTGTTATAGCCTCACCCCTTAAAGAGTCCTTTACATCCAATGTTAATAAGAAATCCCAACCCCTTTATTCAAGTAGTAATTCTATGTTGCGAAAGGGGTGGATGGCCAAAAGCCAGTGTCTCTAATTCTACTTAATCTGTATTGGAACCCTGCAGGGGTGGGAGAGGAAGATTTTATGAAGGCTGTTCCTAAAGTAGTAGATGAATCATGTGTAGCAATTAATGAGTCCGAGGTAGTGCTGTGTGGTGATCTCAATATTAAATGTCTGGATGAGGCAGGAGAAAGGCTACCGAAATAACTGTTGTGCCCAAAGGTGGCTCAGTGGGTGTCAGAACTTAAAGAGCGTGATGAGGCCAAAAGAAGGCAGAACACAGAACAGTAGGACAATCCAATGAACAGGGCAGTCAGTGAGGAAGAACAGAGAAGGGGCATGCGGGAGCAGGAGGAGAGAAGAGAGAAGGGAACGCGCGCTCCGGGAAAAGCGAGGGACACGCGGTTGGGGCGTAGAGAGGGAGTTGCGAGGAACACGCGATGGATGCAGGAGGGAGAAGGGGGGCACGAGGAAAGTGAGTGTAAAACACGGTCCAGGAGTAGTGGGAAAGTTGCAAGGAGCACGCAATGAGGAAGTAGTGAAGGACACATGAAGCGTGCAGGAGGGAGAAGGGGGCACGAGGAAATGTGCAGTACAGGTGGTCTGGGAGAAGCCAGGAATTTGCAAGGAACATGCGCTCGGGCAGTTGGGAGGAACCACGTGATCAGGGGTGCGCCGTTGTGAGCGAAATCAGGGTGGAAGTGCGAGGAACCACGCAATCAAGGATTGTGACGGACCACATGGGCTAAGTCACACAGGCACAAGTGAGGGCGACAAGGGAATGCCGCCAAGATGCACAACAATCACGGACATTCAGGGAACGCACCGACCGAGCATGGCCAAAGATGGAGGGAGCGCTAGAGCACACGTGATTTTGGGAATGCGAGGGACCCCCCAAGATGGAGACGCGTAGGGAGGCAGAGAAAGTGAGGGCATACAGGCGTGCACCATTGAGGATTGCAGGGATCACGCAATCATGGGACGCGCAACATGCGCTCAGGCAGAGCAAAGGAGGAGTGCAAGGGGCTACGCAGGGTAGGCAGGCGAGGCACGTTAATAGGTTCGCATGGGACAATGGATCACTCAGAGAGCTTGAATGACGACATGATGAGAGGGGTGATGCACCCATCAGCAGGATGCTGTTACATTGGACTTTTCATCTTATGCGATAACTAGAAGTTGACATCAATGAAGGAACAAACCTGCATGAACGGTGCATTATATTCACAAAATAACTCTGCCAGAACACCTAATTATGGTTTCCAGAATTGTCTTAAGTTTCAAATCAGTCAGCTGACTAGTGACCTATAAAGATGAGGGTGGGACAGGTTATAATAGTCAGTGCCCAAGAGATGTAGGATGCAGGGATTTTTGTCTTGCAGCACAACAATAAAAATGATAATGTCATTACTCAAAACTAAAGAGTGAGCCTAGTTTCTCCAATATCCAGAAGCGACCAGCCAAACCCTATTTGGTTTTTCTCACACTTCAGTCTGATTTCCTGTGATCTTACACAGCCCTTCCCACATGTAATACTGTTGTTGACAAACCATGCTTGACTTTTCCAAGGCGTGTTCTATACTCTCCTATACTGCATTCACAAATCCAATCAACTACTACCATATCTCACTTAGCTCTACCAAAGCCCACTCCTAAGCCCACATGCCTGTTTCCACACTCCATTCGTAATCTCCTTGTTTTGATGCACCATCTTCTTGAGACAGTTTATCCTCTCTTACACATCATGTGTTACACCTGATACCACCACAGAGATGCTACTTACCTATGCCTAGATGCACTTCACCAACACTGGAACTCTTCCAGTCACTCCCACACAAATGCAAACACTACTTCTCAGTTTTGGGATGAAAGGTATCACACAAAGGGTGACAACAGGGTTTTTGAAATGAGGGGGTGGAGGTGCTAAGAGGAAGTAGGTGTTGTGATGAACATCCAACGTCCCACCCGTGAGAGAAAGAATAAGCTAAGAAAACACTCAAATCACGAGTCTGAACCGACACCAAAGCCCAGAGGCCCAGACAGTATGACCGATACATGGACACTTCTGTCATCTCCCTTTGATATCAAATAAAAAGTACACAGCAAGACAAACCCCTATGCACTTAGAGATGGGCTTAGCAGAAAGATGGCAGACACAAGTTGCCAGTAGACACATGTTAAGAGTCACTTCAGTACAGATAAATATGTGTGCAAGAGAAAGGGAGCAGTGTAAGCAATATTTTGACAAAATTAAGAAATAACAGAACCAGACACGTGTATGACACACCAGCTTTTTTGCTAGTTCCCTTTTAGCATGAGATAGCTAGTAGCCACCAAGACACACACGAACGTACTCATTTACATGTAGGCCTCAAGCCATATAAGTGGTGGCAACAATGATAACACATAGGCAAATGACATACTTAACCAGATACACAAACACAAAGAATAGCAAGACCAAAAGAAACGAGAAATGCTTTTGAGTAGTTTTGAGTAGTTATATGAGTGTGCAGTAGAAACACTGAGGGATACAACATGTAATGCACGACCTACAGATACATGTTAACACTGCGCAGGTACATAAAATATAGAGTAGGTCTCAATGCAAAGAGAGCTCGTAGGCCAGTTAGATGTTGCTAGGCCTCAAAACTACTTCATGGAGTGTCTCAAACAGTAGAATGTATTCAGTTCCAGCACACACATGAGAAACGTGCTGATCAAGAGGAGAGAAACATCTTCATTAATGTGCACAGGGATTCGAGGAAACTACATTACATACAGGAAGGGAAAGCTGTACGGGTACGATCCGATAGAAGGCACTAGGGCCCTAATGACATTTTCGAAGTGGGAGGCCGCCTGCTCCAAACCCATAGACCAACCTTATAGGCCTATAATACATAATAGACAGTGAAAAATGGACTGGGTCTTGGATATCAGTGCTCTACCCAAATGCTATCTAATGATCCAATATAGCGAAACACCGTCATTTTGAGGAACCCGTAGACCTTACTTTGCTTTAATTTGGGTTTTAACCCGTAATTGAACGTATGACTTATCTTCATCCATTACCTTTTGGTTAGTCAACAGACACTTAATATATGAGTTGAAATTAACTTTGTATTGGACTACGCATATGGTCTATGAGAAGGACTTGCTAATATATATATGTTTCAACTCTACATGCCGATTATGGATTTGGTTGCTTGATAAAGACCAAACGGCCTTGTGGACGAACTAAAGGGTCGAAACACGTGCCAGCTGAAACAACTTCTTTGGGACAATAAACAATCAAAAACATGTGAATATTATGTTTGATGGACTGTATGATTCTACTATATTGGATCATTAGATAGCATTTGGGTAGAGCGCTGATATCCAAGACCCAGCCCATTTTTCACTGTACATTGCATACCGAGAAGTTGGTTAGTTGCTCTGATCAGAGTTCTTATGCACTGCACTTGAACAGACAGCTTTATCCCGGCTACGGAGACTGCAGTTCTGTTGACCAGGACCTGCTCAGAAGATATTGTGGTATTCTTCCAATACACCAGTTAGACATGAAACTGTGGCCACTGACAGCAGCATGGGAAGGTTGTGTGCAAATGTTGCATGCTGCTGCCTCTCAATTGGGCCACTTCACCTTATCTCCAGAGCTAATGTCCGAAAACCAACATCTTTTTCAAATATTGGGTTAACAGAAACCACCTGTGCCATCAGCTCCCCGTGATTTTATGTGTATTCAGAAACTATGGCTTTCCATGGTTTTACCCTGGTCAACCATTGACAAAATGAATGGATGACCATGGATTGTCAATGATTTCGGCAATAGATAACCATAACAAACTGCATAAGATAAATTCCTCAGCAGCAAACCCTGGATAACCGATGTCTAACTGTTCCCATGGTACCATGAACATACGTGGCTGCCGTTGCTCCGGAAGAGTTTTGATAGCCGCAAAAAAACATATCAACATTTTCATGAACATTTATATGGTCTGGCATGTTTGTTCACCATTCGTTCATTTTACATGTGTATCTACTACAAGTTGCTGGAAATGTGCCATGGGTGTGTGGGTATGAAGAAATTCTCATCACAGGTCTAGTTCTATATTCTGTTAGTCCCTGCTGTGCCAAGTCTTTCAACACACTCATATTTCACACTGACTGTGCTAAACATATTTAAATTAACTGGATTTTTAGGGGATGGAAAGGGACACTTTTGTGGTTGGGCTGAAAATAAGTTGAATGATTGAATTTTGTGGTTTTGAAGTGGGAGTTCCTTTGATGAATTGCTGGAAAGCAGTAACGAGTATTGTATTGTTACAATAAATACACACTTTCCTCCTAACCATTAACAGGCCTCCGCTACATAATTTTCCATGATAATAAGAGACGGGCAAAAATCAAAGCTCCATGTACAACATAAATTGAACACAATCAAGGCTGACCACCTATGACAATTGGCAGATGTTGTGGCCTGTCCTTGTATACCATTCTTACATGCAGAGACCATAAACAAAGTGACAGTGCTTCGGGGCCAGGACATGAACAAAAATAAAGTTGGCAAAATCCAGAGACGTATCAATGATGACCATGCTTATACATGGACAAGTATGTGCATCCGTAAAGCACTGGAGAAATGAATGCGAGGGCTGTCCGCGTATCACCTTTACCCGGTCATCACCTGCCACCTATGGCCATGCACGTCACATGCCCCCTACCCTCTATGTGAACCCCCTGCTGCTTGTTATGTGTGCTCTTCCATATCCGTCGCTCACTATTTTGCAATCACATATCCCCCTTTCAGTGTTATCACCTGCTACATAAAGCCCTTTTCAATGAAATCAACTTCCACCTTTCTTCTTCTTTTGTGTCCTTGCCTGCCCCTATTCTGTTTACTGTAGTAGCTCATGGCACTTAATGTATTTTCTTCTGCTGTGCCCTCATTTGTCACCATATTACTTTGTAAAGCTGTATTGCCTGTTATCTGTCTAATTTTACTTTGCTACATTGAATGCCCTCTGCTCTGGTATCACCTCCATAAACCCTAACTGTGTCCCCTACTGTGACATCCTGTTCAGCCTATATCATGTCACTGGCCATATATCTTGTTGTCTGTCTCCCCCCTGTTTCCCCCTTCCTTGCCTCGTCGTGCCTCGAAACACTTGTGTTTAGGCGCGTTATAAATGCCATATCATATCATGTCTTATCATGTCATTAGCTGACACCATATCCTTCTATTTTCCACCATCCACTAAATACATGCCACCTCTTGTGACATCAATATAAACCTACTCGCTCTCTGCAACAGATGCCTATCTAGTTATATGTTGGCTGCAAAAATAATTACATCTGGCATGTATTTATTTCTCTGCGTATAAGGCATCACTCATTTTCAGTAGCTGTACATGTGTATGGTGTACTTTCTCCTAATACCAATAGTGACTGAATCAAATTTGACATCATATTATGATGAGAAAGTTATTTTGCTGAGCGGGTGACCAGGAATGGATTTTGAGAGAGTTGGTGTGAAATCAGGCTGATTTCTCCTTCTTTACTGTATCCAGGAGGAAGGTTAAAGAAGCCAGGTAAGCAAGTCCTTCACGAGACATTTACATGCATATTAACAAAGCTGACATTCATCATCATGTGATCGAGAACCCACCATGCAACACAGATCTCTCCAAGCTTTCTGGGCCTGTAGATGCAGTCCAGTGCCTGTAAGGGAAACAACACATTCACTAGAAAAGAAACAGAGAAAGGTGTAGACAAAAGCTCAAGGCAAACTAATGGAAGCAGGACAGTCATCGTTGGGAATATATCAGCCCAGAAGCCAAAAGAACTTCCACTTCTAGGATGCAAAGCAATGATTTTAGGATTTGTTTGCAGGCTGTAGCCAATACGGCTGGCACAGATAACATTCTGCAAGCCCAAAATAGATTCCAACAGGAACATCAAAGGTGAATAAAAGCCACAATTTCAAAGACCTGATGGTCTTAATACCCCTACCAGGGTTATAGACTCTAAGCAATATTTATTTAGTTGGGCTGGTTATCCTCCTAGTCCTGAAAGAATAATTCTCTAGCACCCAGCTAGATGTGATCCTCATCACTTCAGGTATCCCACTGGATGCGTACCAGTGTCTGAGCCCAGGACTGCAGGCCTCCTCATCTATTATTCTCTCTTCCCTGGCTTCTCCCAAGGTTTAGCTCCACTGTTGCAGCCTACTCCTCTTCTCTCTGCTACTTTATATTTTGCCCCTTTGGATTGGTTACTGCACCTCATCTTCTCTATCCATCAGCTCAACTCTACTTGAACTGTCACCACTCGCTCAGGAACACTGACCTATTAATCACACTTTCAGGAATGTTCTGCCTCCTTTTGTATACAAGCTGATAAGTGATTGACAACTGACAGTCTAGGCTCGGAATCATGTAACCGCTTCCCTATTGGCTTTGTGTTTGGTGACTGGTCTTTGCTCAATAGTTTCACCTCTTCTGCAATTTCATGGCTAGTGATGGTGATTCCTGCCATTGTGGAACAGAGAACTAAATAAATAAATAAATAAATAAATAAATACATACATACATACATACATACATACATACATACATACAGAGATAGTGTGTTAATGAGGGTTACCCTTTGGGCCAATGGTTGTGGCCCTAAAGTGATAAATAACCTTCCTGCCATAGTGGAATCATACTGAAAAGGGGTGCTTTTTGTGTCCTTAGAAGTTTGTTTGTTCATTGCCTTTTGGCCTGTGAGGAGCATCAGCGTCTGCCATATTGATTTTCTATTAGCGTCAAAGGATTCACACCAAGCACGTGGGCAGGTTTGCAGATTGTGCACAAACCTATTTTCTTGGTTTTAACATTTAAGAAGACTGGTATGAATTCTGTCTCACTCTGCCCCTTCATGAAGAAGATACACCCATTGTCTACATTGACACGTCTAACTGCTAGATGCTGCGGGTACCCTAGTAGGAAGGGCCTGAGGAAGCTTTCGGGGCTCCCCCATTTTCCAACTCCAGCTCACGGAGCTTGTGGTTCTCCCTCAACTCCAGAGTTCCCCAGGGAAAGAGAGTGGTGAACGTCTAAAAACCATTAGAAATCAGATTGGGCACACCACTAAAGGTCTATTGGATTCATAGTCTACAACTGTGTTCATATGAAAACAGAACTTTATTCAAGATGTCCCAAAAGGCAGGCTCAGTGCCACCGAGCCTAATGGTGAACCGTTCAAGGAACCAAGCTCTGATATATCAGCTATCCGTAGGTCAATATACGGCAAAATTTCGATGAATTCCAAATTCCTAACGGAATCCATTTCACCCCAATGACTACCTTTTCTGATTTGATTTATAGTCATGAAGCAACTGAGCACCCGGTTTCATGTTTTTCTTCAGCATCTAAGACATGCATTGAGAAATGTCTTTTGAACAAGAATTGATATGTAAACAAACGTAATACACGTGCAACAGGTCGGTTTCATCATTTATGCACTGCCAACACTCACCATCCCCACTCAAGTGCAGCTGGCGTTTTTTCATTGCTGACCAATAGAGGTGCATTGTGAGTTTCAGTTGAGTAAAATCCACATGCAGATTAGGGCTTACTTTGTGTGTGTCTCTTGACCATGTTTGCTAAAGCCTGGGAGACAGTAGCAGGTGTAATGAATTATCCGAGCTATGTCTACAGTTGTGCAAGGAATCAATAAAGCTTCCAATGAAGGTTTATTTGATCATTAATGTTCCGATGTCCTGAGAAATTCCTTACATTTTCATGTTCCCTATAGGCTTGCAGGATGTTAAAGAAGATCACTCATGCATTTTTTTAGTTTGGGGTTTTAGGTGTCACTTGTAAAACCTATAAGTGTAAACTACTGCAATAGAGTAGAGATAGGGAGGAATGGCATATGAGGAGGTACACAAAGGAATGACATATGAGGAGGGACACACAGTCTATAGGTGTTTGGATATGAGCCCACCCATTGACTGCCCATGGCCTTGCTAATCCCTATGGCCTTTACCACCCATTCCTGCCTATCCTAGCCCAAACATCCTCTTCATGGGAACTCTCTAAGCTCGCTTTAATATCAAGCCTTACCATCAGACTTTTGACTCCAAGTGCCTGTCAAGGTTTTTTCAGAGCAGTCTTTTGGGAGTTAATGACTTAATTGATAACCATGCCTGCGTTTAGCCACTCAATTTACAAGCACTCTGCGTGTCCTTCACTGAAGTCCTGTTAAAAAGCCAAAACCATGCTGGAGAAGCATCGGCTGTATGGAATGGAAGTTCCACAGAGAAGCTCCGCCTTCATCATCTCCATCATCATTCTTTGGGCCATTCTTGCATGTTGTGCAGGGGGATGACTGTGGTATCCGGAAAAAAGATGGCTGGTGGCCCTCTTACCTACTGCTGTTAAAACCTGCCTCTATATGTTCATAATAAAAAGGCCTGTTGATGTACAGCGCATCATGCTTGAACCCTCCAAATTGTAAGTGCAGTAACAATGGTGGCATTATTACTAAATGTAATGGTACTCAATGTATCAACTTCAGAAGGATGAAGAGCTGATTAGGAGCTGGCAAGATGTCAGCCTGGAAGGTATCAGCTGTCATATGTCACAGTTCAGCATTTAACTCACTGAGATATACATTTAGTGCAAACAGAAACATTTATCATATTTGCCCCACACCCTCTCCTGACCCGTGTTACCTATTGAATACTATCGCATTTATAAGTTTTCCTTGCTTCTAAGCACTGTAACAAAAAGTGAAATAACAGGTGTTTGTTTGTTTATTGATTTGTAATGAGCACCGCACCTGAAGGTATTTGGGTACAGGATTAACAGGAGATCAAGTATACATTTGGCTTATGTTACAGACGACAATAAAGGTCACATCTTACAACATTTGACATGTGCAGGGTCAATAGTATATATACAGGTCATAGTACAAAGCAATAAGTAATGAGAAATGGGTTAACATAATATATACATAAATGGTACAAGGCTACAGTAAGGTAAGTCTAGAGGCAGGGGGCAGATGTCCAGTAGAAGCGAGAGTCGTGAAACTCACGTGGGTGCTGTGTCAGTCGTGGAAAGGAGTGGGTGACGTGGGAAGGGGATGAGTCAGGAGTCTTTGGAAACAAGCCAATTGATAGTGTTACGCCTGCAGTGTGGGAAGGGTTGATCCTCTCTAAGTGACGGGGGAGGTTGTTCCAGAGTTGTGTCGCCAGGACAGGGAAATTTCTCCCTCCTGCCTTTATTCGTTTGAATCTCGAAATGATCAGTTTCGAAGAGTTAGCTGTTCTGGTTGGTCACGTAGGGACTTTCTTGATAATTCGTGGGGCCGCACCATTCAGACATTTGTGGGTAAGGTCGAGCGTTTTGAGGGTAATTTTATCATTGGTGGAAATCAATTTATTCTGTCTTCTTATATGTGAGATATGCTCTCTCCGAGGGATCCCACAAGCTGATCTCAGTACATTGCATTGTTTTGTAGAATCTGGATTATCTTGATAATGCCCTTGTTAGCTCCTAAATAGAGTGCATTACAGTAATCCAGCTTCGACAAAACAAGGGCCCTAGCCAGGATCAAGCAGCTTCCCTCAGAGAGAAAGGGTTTACACGCTCTAATCAGTTTGCAGGTGTAAGCTGTAGAGGAAGAAAAGGCACTTTCTTGTTTGTTTAGAGTGAATGTGGAGTCAAGGTGAAAGCCTAGTGCCTTGACCTCCCTTGCCACTTTGATGGTATTTCCATCAATATTGAATTCAGAATAGTTGGGGTTAAGTTTGCTCAGGTTAGCTGCCTACCCAAATATAAGGAGTTCTGTTTTATCATCATTCAGACATAGGCCATCGGCGGCCATCCATGCCTAAAGGATTAGGTCAATTCTGTTCACACAGGCCATGTCTGCACTATAATCGCCCGTGAGTGGAATGAGGATCTGGGTGTAATCTACATAGTTGGTGTAGGTGGCACTCAGATGGTCCAACTTATCGAACAATGGCTTTGTGAAGATGTTGTACAGTGTAGGTGAGACACATGAGCCTTGTGGCATACCACAGGTAATGGGAATGGGGTCAGCAGAATCAGTGGTAGAAAAGACTCTTATAGTCCTATTATTCAGGAAGGATGCAATCCAAGAGATAGCATCCTTAGAAAAATGGGCAGCGCTGGACAGGTGTTGACACATAACTTTGTGGTCAACCAGGTCGAATGAGGTGTTATATTAATGAGAAATGTAATACCCACTGTCAAAGCATTACAGAAAGTAAGCTGTGGGTATGCACATGTACGGAGAAACGTTTAAATATGAACATTAATAATTCCATACAAAGACCCAGAATGATGTAATAGTCTTAAATCAGTGTTGTCAGTGTTGATTGAACTGTGACTGCTGGGATACCTACTAAACTGCAAACATGCCCCTACAAAAATCATATCCCAAGCATATCTAATTAGTGTAGGCTATTAGGTGGCACTTGCTCCACCTATAAGATGAAACTATTGCAGTAAAGTACAGACAGGGAGAAATGCATATGAGGAGGGACACACAGTGTGTAAGTGTTGTTTGGTTATGTTCCCACCCATTGACTGCCCTTGGCCATGCTAATCTCTATGGACATTCCCACGAGGTTCCTGCCCCTCCCGGCCCAAAACACCTCCACATGGGAACTCTGTTCTTGCTGTAATCAAGCCTTACAATCAAACTTTGCACTTGAAGTGCCTGCCACTGTTTTTCCAAAGCAATCCTGAGAGTTAATGACTTAATTGGAGCTGGAAAAGCACCACTGGTGTAATACAAAAGTCATTACCAGATTTCCTTCAACCACTCAATTTGTACGCACTATGTATGTCCTTCACTGAAGTTCTGTTAAAACAAGCATTGGCAAAGTCAACAGTTTTGGCTTGTGTATAAGTATTAGGGATATGCCAGGCACAGCTATGAAATGCCCAGTTACTTGCACCATTTTGCATCTGCTACCATCAGTGACCCCTAAATGCCACTATGGCAATGCCTGGCAAGTGCCTTTACTATGCCAACACAAAAGCCAAAACTGTTGGTTTGCCAATGCTTGTTCACTATGTTATTGAACTGTACACTTGATTTCCAATCCGTGCTTTTCCACATACGTTCTGCATGTATGTAGGAAAAAAGTACTATACGACGAAGGACCCCCAGCACCTGTCAACTGGTCAAGACAAACATGTACGATTGAACAGTCAGTTGAATTCTTTTAAAATACAATCACCTGCACCACAAAAAACCTCACAAAAAAGAAATAAATCAATAAAACACACACAGGACGATTACAGAAGAATATATGACAGGGCCTGCAGTAGTGGGCAAATAGTTATGGTTACCTTGCTCAACTGAAGAAAAGAACACTTTTTAGGCAGCTTAGAACTTTGCCCCCTCTTCCTAAAGAAGTCGGGGTCAGCAGGCCAAATGGATCACCCAATTACATTACATTCTATAGTTTTCCGCGCACACCGGATATAAGCTTTGTTAATTTCGAATTTTAACAAAAATCACCTTGTGGTATTCTGTCCAAGTGGAATTGATGAATTTTATATTATTTAGTTAAATAGGCTACGGATCTACATAGTTTTGCCCCACCCCCGCTATTAAGGGAAAGGACTAAAGGCCAGAAGATCCCCCCACCTTTTGGTTGCAAAGGGTTCATTTTTACTTACATATAAAATCTATGTTGAAAGTTGAGGAAAGCATGTCAGGACCCCAGGAAGGACAAGGCAGGGGTCTGGTCACTCCACTCTCAAGGATGGTCCCCAGCTCTTCACTATGGATACTAAACAGCTTTTTAGGCCTCCCTAGCAATAGACTCTACCCAGATGCAATCTCATTTGGTGAGTCCTTGTGGCTGTAGAATGGTAAGGTTCAGCAGCTCTCTACCTTCCTCATAGCGCATCCACTTTATACAGCAGCGATGATGCCATTATGTTTACAATCTTGGGGATTACCCTACAAGAGTTCTCACAAATAGGATTGGACAGTTACCATTCTCTCCCCTCCCAAATCCATCCCCTCTCTAAGGATTTGCTTACGAGTCTGGAGCAGACATATGGCAGCGCCCATTTGCAATCCCCATTTTCTCTCATATCAATTGGCATAAACTAGTTATTTGTCAAAGACTTTGTGATTCACTAATAACCTACTAACTGCCATACTATATATATGTATATATATATATATATATATATATATATATATATATATATATATATATATATATATATATATATATATATATATTACACAGCCACAGTAGTGGCTGTGTAGTTATGGTTAAGTTGCTGTTTCCATAGGAAGAGCACTTTTTGGGCAGCTTATAACTCCACTCTCCCTGGACGAATGCATTTTTTTCAAAGTTTGGTGATGTTTGGGCCAGGGGGGGAAAAGTTATAGGGGGGGTCCCAAAACGTCTTTTTTTCCCATAGACTGAATGGGAGAAAAACTTTGCGCACGCCTACAGCCCAAACTTCTGGACGGATTTTCACCAAATGTGCGGCAGGAGCAGGAGCTTCGTCCCAAAAGCGTGCTTTTGTAAATTTGTTGACAATCCGTCCAGTACTTTTCTTTAAAACAACCAAAAAGTATGTGTCAAAAAATTAGTGATATCTATGTCCGCTCCGCGGTCACACTTCGCTGTTCACTCCGCGGACAAGATAACGATTAGCTGATCGGCAGTGTCATGTCCATGGACATGTGATACATTCACTAATTGGACGGTGAAGAGTGTGAAGTGCGTCAGATTGTTCCAATGCTCCCGCCATCTTTCATCCGTGTTTTGGTGTCTGTGCACATTGCTGCTAAAACATATAAAAAAAACTAAACATTGTACTTGTTAAACTTAGCAAATACTGTCTCGGAAGGTGAGGGTTGATGAGGCTGGGATGGGATGTGGCAGCAGGAAGAAAAAAAATTGTGTTTTTTGTCACAAAAGGGATACGGTACATTTGAAGGGCGAAGTATTACTGTGTCTGTGTTACATTGCATTTAAAATAACATTGCAGTCAAACTGCTGCCCTGCAGTGTTTCATGGAAACAGCGGGTCTGCAAGTGTATAGGAGTAGCAGTTCTCATGAATGCGTTGAGCCATTTTGTTGCAAAGTGAGAACGTATTTGAATTCTACGTGAAGGTCACTAGCTTTGCTTTTTTGGTTGCAAGTTCAGGAGGCCCATGCATGGGACTGAACCCATAACGGTCAATTGTTTTTTGACCTTAAGCGAAAGGGAATATTCAGTAAGAATGCAGGGAGTGGAAGTTTGCAATAAGGACAATTTGATAAGGTTATGCATACCAACCGTTTGTAAGACACATGTAATATCAGTTCATAAAGATTCTTTGATGCAAGCACATTGCTGTCTGAGTTTCACGAGGAGAATGGAAATGGTTAATATCATGTAAGTTTGCTTTTGACGACTCTACACCGGAACAAGTTTTAATTTTTTATTACCGGAACATTAATTTTGGCAATGTAACTGAAGTACTATTTTTTTGTGTAGTTGTCATTTTTTTGTTGTTATGGGGAGTGCACAAAATCGCCGTTTGCAGACATCATCGAGAAAGGTGTTGAATATCACTAGGGTTGGTTATGTGAGGATCAGGGGCAGGCCATATGATTTAGTGACGTCAGGGCGATTTATCTTAGCCAGATGCATCAATGGAAAAGATTAGCACACGATGGACACGCTCTGCTGTCAGATTTCGTATGTTTCTAAAAGAGGAAAAATGAGGTAAGGTACACTGAAAATGTTTGCGATAGATGAACGTTTGTAAACAAATACATGGTGCAACCCTCGGGATAACAATATATTCTGACCGTTCCACCTGTGAAACTTATGAAATAATGTGTTGGAAGGTGAGGGTTAATGCTGATGGTTGGAATACTTCTGACGTGATTGGGAATGAGTTCACAAAGTTTGTTGGTATTTTGTGCACATGTAATATGACGTATCATTTGTGTATTCTTTTGAGAGTTTTGAAAAAAAAAATAGGTGGATTTACAGTAAATGTGCATAAGGCTCATTAGCAATGACCGAAAAGCATGCTGTTGGACATGTGGCAGAGTTTTCGTCTTTGACAAGTAAAAAATAGCGGTACAGCTTCTGTGATTGAGGGGTAGGCTGTAGCCATGGGCAGTGGGCAGAATGAAGGGGTTATGGTATAAGGTCATGATCCGGACAATGTGGCTATTGGCCATTACCAGAAGGGACAAAACATAGGATTAAAGTTGCCATGTCCACCTGGGACTGGCTTTGTGGTACAGTTGTTGCATATTAGGATACATTTGCAAAGGGAATAAAAATGTGCTCATGGCAATATGGTCACAGGGTTTCATTTTTGCTTTTTGCAGGCTGCAATGGAAAGTGAAGAAGGGCCCTGTATGGAACAACCGCCTTCCCTTTCTATGGTGGCCATCTTGGACAAAAAAATCATCTTTTTCAGTAGCACGTGTTACTGATTTGGAAATCTAGATTGTTAATGGCATTCATCCCCCATTTTAGAGGTGGAAGGGAGGTAATGATCCAGAGGCCCTGTTATGCACTCTCGCTTCGATTGGGCTGATAACTTGGCCTGCTGGCCCTTTATCCACCGTTTGTCACGACCTTATCTCCACGGTATTTGAAAATGGGACCCGAAAAGTCCTATTTTGCCCCTCTCGGGTCCCTTGGAGTCAGTCCTGACGCCGTTGGCATCAGACTCACATGTCAGGGGCAGTTTTCAATGGGCAGTCGACAAACATGGCTGCCCCCACTAGGACCAATGGGGAACTGCAACTAGCAGTCTCGCATCCGGGACGAGGCCCTTCTCGAAGGCACCTGGGATACCTTCTGGGTATTTAAACTATGCCTGACTCAAGTCACGCGCTTCGCGTTATTCTGCTCTAGCAGCGTGACGTTCACCGGGTACTGCTCAGCATCCTGGCCTGCACGGGCGAGAGAAGACAAAGAACCACAGTCATCCTTACCTGCCCAGCTTCAGCTTCCTTCCAACCAAAGTCTTCCAGTCATCATCATCTTCCTCCAGCAACATCCCTGGAAAGGAGGGCGTGAAAGAGACATCAAGTAAGCTTACTTACCTAGCCCATCTGGGAGGCCATCGCCACCCGAACATCGTCCATCGGCTTTGGGTTCCGGTTGATCCTATCTTTCCGGATTCTTCCACGACCTGCAAGAAACAACAGCACAGGTTAGCAAACTCAAGGGTGCATCCATCCTTACCTTCTCGAACTCTGCCTCCAGTATCCGCTCGCTACCCAACAGCATCTGCAAGATAAGTGGAGAAGGTTATTTGGTGCATCAACCAATACAGACATTATTCTTAATACAAAAGACTTACCAGAAAAGTGGAGTCGCAGCAGGTCTGGAATCCAGGCCCACGCCAGTTAAGTAACTCGGCGGAACGGTGCCACTGACAACGCACCCCTGCCCAGCACAGCAGGACGGAGAGCGCATCTTCACAGAAATCAAGGTGAGAGAAGCCCCAAGGGGAACCGCAAGGGGAACACCGGGAGCTGGGTCGCGAGGGAAAGAATAGCAGCTAAATTCCACCTCATGTCTTCTAGAACTGATCCCTGGCAGCACAAACCCCAGAGAAGGTGCAGAGTCCCAGAAGCATTCCGGGCCAGTGGAGGGGCATCCCTATCGATACAAGGTGAGCGTTACAGAACGCGAAGCCCAAAAACCTAATAATACATACGGGCGCCTGGTATGGAAACTTCGGAAACAGATCAGTTGGCCCAATTGTTGGGGCAGTTGCGCGCAGAGGTCCACTCAGTGCGGCAAGAAACTAACGCCTTGCGGAGAGAACTAATTGTGGCCAAAGAAAGAACTGACGACCTTGGCAGTCAGCTCCTTCAATCACAAGCCGGTCAAGCCCCGTTGCCTGGAATCGGCCCTTCAACGCCAACTCCAGCAAGCAATCTGGTCCAGATCAACCTACCTGGAACAGTAACACTAGCTCCTCCGGAGCGATTCTTGGGGGACCCTGACAATATGCGACCTTCATGAACCAGTGTTGCCTCCATTTTTTGTGCAGGCCTGAGCATTTCCCTCTGACCAATCACATGTGGCCTTCATGTTATCCTACCTGAGTGGAAGTGCAGCAGATTGGTTGGTGCCGTTTATCAGCCGGGATGATCCCCTTTTACACGACTTTGGTGGGTTTCAGCAGGAGCTGAAAAAACGTTTCACTCGACGTCACCATGGACAGGCTTTAGATAATTAACTTTTGTCCCTTCATCAAGGGAGCCAGGACCTGTTGGCGTACATCACCACTTTCAATAGACTGGTGGTCGAGGCAGATTGGCCAGAGGACAAATGGACTACCTTGTTCCACCGGGGTCTGCGAGGGGAATTAAAAGACGTTTTGGCCCAAGTGGTGGCCCCACCCCGGGATTGCGCCGAGTTCATCAGCTTGGTTGTGCAGTTGGATTGGCATCTGCAAGATAGGAAAAATTACCGTAGTATGCTGGATTCACGTCCCTTATTCGTACAACCCAAAGATCAAGCCCCGCGGGGATCCGAAGGAGCCATTGAACCCATGCAGATAGGAGGAGTCAGGCCTCCTTTGACCAAAGCCGAACGAGAAAAGAGGAGGGAACTGCAGTTGTGCCTGTATTGTGGAAAAGCCGGCCACTTCCTAAAGGATTGTCCTGTCAAGCCACCAAGAAGAACCGTCGGAACTACGGATAAGGAGACCTCCGGTGAGGAGTCGGAAAACTGCCATGCCCGGCAATTGTAGGGGTCCAATTGTCGAGCGAGGAAATTCTACTACAGACCTCCCATGTTGCTCCACCTGTGATCTTAATCACCCACCAGCAGCCATCTAACATGCATTCTCTGGAAGCCTATATCGATAGCGGAGCGGGTGGGAATTACATAGATCAGGACCTTGCAGCAAAGATGGGGCTAGCTCTCTGCCCTAAACCAACCGCTGAGACTTTAACCACCGTTGATGGCACCGAGATTGCCTTGGCTCCTGTGTCTGAATGCACCACTGAACTCACCCTCCTGTGTGAAGATGTTCACCTCAAAATCATCACCTTTGATCTGATCAAGGCACTGCAGTTCCGGCTGATCTTGGGAATGCCGTGGCTAGTCGCACATAACCCACGGATCAACTTGCGTGCTCGCAAATTGGTTTTCGCCCCCGGCTGCACGCACACTTGCTACCCAAAAGGATGGAATGGGAAACGTGCAAGCTCTCCTGTTCCTGAGGGAATGGCAAGTGTCCTTGGAGGAGTCGCTACTCTGCCAATGCACTATCAGGACTTCCAAGATGTTTTCCAAAAGGAGCAAGCAAATACGTTACCACCCCACAGGCCCTACGATTGTCAGATCGATCTGCTACCCGGAGCCCGGATTCCATGTGGGCGCATTTACGCACTCACTGAACCTGAAAACCAACACTTGAAGACTTACCTGAAACAATACCTAGCCAACGGTTTCATCCGCCCGTCCAAGTCATCGGCTGTGGCTCCGTTATTCTTCGTACCGAAGAAGGAAGGTGATTTGAGAACGTGCATTGACTACCGTGCATTAAACCAAATCACCATCAAAAACCATTACACCCTGCCGTTTATCCCGGAGTTATTAGACCAGGTCAAGGAAGCCCAGATTTATACCAAGTTGGATCTTAGAGGTGCCTACCACCTAGTGCGCATTAAAGAAGGGGATGACTGGAAAACAGCATTCCGTACCAAGTACGGCCTATACGAATATCAAGTGATGCTGTCCGGTCTATGTAACGCCCCAGCTGCATTCCAATACTTCATGAATGATGTTCTCAGAGAACTCATTGATGTCTGCGCTCTAGTGTACATCAATGACATCCTGGTGTATTCAACATCCGAGCAAGAACACGTTAGGCATGTACGGGCAGTCCTGACCAAGCTCCGAGAACCTCTAAGCCAAGCTGGAAAAGTGTTCGTTCCATGTTACGGAAGTAGAATTCCTAGGCTTCGTCCCTTCACCTAAGGGCATATGAATGGACGCTCACAAGGTCGATGCTGTCCTCAACTGGCCAGCACCGAATTCAATTAGGGGGGTCCAGAGTATGCTGGCCTTTGAGAACTTCTACCGCCGTTTTATTCCCGGGTTCTCCCAAATAGTGCACCCGATTACTTCATTGTTGAGGAAATGCAACAAGACATTTCGTTGGACAGAGTTAGCTGAGAAAGCCTTCCAGGAACTCAAGACGAGGTTTACCACAGCTCCAATCTTGCGATACCCACGCCCAGACCTCCCTTATGTTGTGGAAACAGATGCGTCTAGTTTGGCAATGGGTGCAGTTTTGTCACAAAGGGACACACAAACCGGCCAACTACATCCAGTGGCCTTTTGGTCACGGAAGTTCGCGCCACCGGAGCTCAATTACGCCATCACGGACAAAGAGTTACTGGCCATTAAGGCCGCCTTCAAGGCCTGGCAACACTACCTGTTGGGAGCCAGACACGCCGTCACCGTGATAACGGACCACCAAAATCTCCAATATCTAACGGATGCAAAGGCTCAATCATCTCGGCAGCTGAGCTGGGCCCTTTTTTTTGCGGAGTATGACTTTGTGATCACGTACCAACCAGGGGTTAAAAATGGCAAGGCGGACGCTCTCTCCTGCATTGGCACCGATGAGGTGCCTCACATACCTATGGATCCTGTGGCCATCATTCCGGGGGACAGAATACTAGGTATCGCAACCATCATGACTCAGGACGAGCTCCTATATGAAGTCTGGCAAGTTTTAACCCAGGAGAAACTACGACAATGGGGTTCCAGAGGGGAGCACTACTGTGTTAAGAAGCACTACTGTGTTAAGAACCAATTGCTGTATTACAGGAACCGGCTGTTCATGCCGCTGAAAGAGCTGCAAGAACAGGTCATCTCAGAGTACGATGACTCCCTCATTGAAGGCCACCCGGGAATTGCTAAGACCTTGGCTAAGGTGAAAAGAAGTTACTGATGGCCAACATGGCGTAAGGATGTAATTGAGTTTTTTTCTTCTTGAGGTATCTGTGCCCAGAACAAGTCCTCCAAGCAAAAACCAGCCGGGCGCCTACAACCTTTGGACATTCTGCCGGCCCCAAGGCACACACTATCATTAGACTTTATTACCGATCTCCCTCCATGACAAGGTTACAACACCATCCTGGTAATCGTGGACCTGTTTTCCAGAATGGCTCACTTTTTCCCATTCCAGGGTCTGCCTAATGCATCCGGTCTCACCAGAACTTTCCTTGAACACGAAGTGCGCCTGCATGGATTCCCTTCAGTCTTAATATCGGACGAGGGGACCCAATTTGTATCCAATTTCTGGAGGAAATGTTGCTCTTTGGCTCAAATTGACATCAGACTGTCCACTAGTTACCACCCCCAAACTGACGGTCAAATGGAGAGAACGAATCAGACTCTTGAGCAGTACTTGTGCTGCATGCTCCACCAGGTGGAAGGGGATTGGAAGGACCTTATATGGATCGCCGAGTACGCCTATATTAACTCTCTGCATGGCAGTACTGGACAAACTCCGTTCTTTACGGTGTATGGAAGACACCGCACTTCTGAGCTAGACGACCCTACAACCCTAGAAATTCCAGCCATCAAGACCCTTCACACGACCATCTCACAGGCCTTCACAAGAGCTCAAGAACACCTGTAACAAGCTAAGACACGCCAGAAAAGGTATGCGGATCAACATCGCACCAAGGCCCCTGACTACCAAGTAGGAAGTATGGTGTGGCTAGCCTCTAAGAATATACCTTTAAAAGGGACTCAAACATTTCACCCACGGTTCCTAGGACCATACCCTGTGGAATCCATAATTAATCCAGCAGCTGTAAAGCTGACACTGCCAGCCCACATGTGAATACACCCAGTGTTCCACGTATCTCTTCTGAAACCAGTCAAGCCGGGAACCCGAATAACCACTCCACCAGGGCCTGTCATCGTTCATGGAGAACCCGAATACAAAGTAAAGGACATCCTGGACTCAAGTATGTGAGAACAAAACTCTACTATCTAGTGGACTGGAAAGGGTACGGGCCACAGGACAGGACATGGGAGCCCAGCGAGTACATCCATGCTCCACGCCTGCTTCAGCATTTCCATCGAGAGTATCCCTCTAAGCTGGGGCCGGACAGGAGAACCACCTTGAGAGGGGCCTTAGGGGGGTGTGCTGTCACAACCTTATCACCACGGTATGTTAACGGGACCCGAAAAGTTCTATTTTGCCCCGCTCGGGTCCCTTGGAGTCAGTCCTGGCGCTGTTGGCATCGGACTCACATGTCAGGGGCGGTTTTCAATGAGCAATGGACAAACATGGCTGCCCTCACAAGGACCAATGGGGAACTGCAACTAGCAGTCTAGCATCCAGGGCGGGGCCTACCCCGAAGGCACCTGGGAAACCTGCTGGGTATTTAAACCACGCCAGACACGAGGCACGCGCTTCGCATTATTCTGCTCTAGCAGCGTGACGTTCACCGGGTCCTGCTCAGCATCCAGGCCTGCATGGGCGAGAGAAGACAAAGAACCACAGTCAAGGGTTTTTTGCTTTTACTTGGAACCATGACGTCCCCTTAACAATGATTTTTTAGTGAATGTGATAGGTTTTTAGTAGTGCAACTTAACCATAACGTCCCTTTAACAAAGTTTTTTTTAGTGAATATATATATATACATATATATATATATTCCAATTCAGTTTATCGGGTGAAATTGAATAAAACAGCAGTCAGGTCCGCACCGGCACCGGGTTGCATGGCCATTCAGAATTTTTTACAAAAAGTATAATCGTTAGGAACATGTAATTTATTTTCCACATACCTAATTTTACCCTCCACCCATTCGCCAACGCTCAAAAGTGGAACATTTTCAGACAGAAACACATTTTAGATGGCATTTACAGTTCCCTGAGTCGCAGGTTGATGAATTTTATATCACCAAAATCACCTAGAAATTACCTAAGAAATGTAATATACATGTAATCAGTGCCACCTGTGGTTGCTGAGAAAAAGGCTGAAGTTATAATAGTCCTTTTAAATTAATAACACATCTTTGGGGTATGCAAATTGGAGCCCTGCTTCCTCCAAGTCATTTGTCTCGCTCTGTCAGTGTTTTTATTAGTCTCTTTGTTGTTTGAGGTGTAGGGTGCAGATCGTAAATGGGGATACACAGAGATTTCCCACTGTAGACATCTGGCATCCTGTCTTCTTATCTGAAGGAGACCACCTTGTGATTTGAAAAGCTTCTATTTTCCTGTATTTCTTCTTTCCAGAGTTCAGCCTTGATTATAGCCTCTGTGTTCACACCTCCTCACTAAATTCTGGACATGCACCAGCCAGAGCATGTGACCTGCACAAAACTACCCTTAGAGACAGCAGGTTTAGGGAAACTATGTTTTCAGCACCCATAGCAGGATACACTTTATTGCAGTTGTAAATAGTCATGGAAGGGATGTAAAAGCCAGGCTTGCAGTGGTGGAGTTCTTTGTCAAGTTTGCCCATAAACAAGCCAAAAGTTGTCTGCCTTGGGCCTAAATGCAATCTTCATGTGATCCATAGAACTTTTTATTTTACTTTGTTGCCAGTATTTTGCATGTGAAATAAAGTATACATTATATCTTGTTTACATGTACCATGTCTTTCCCTAACATCTTTATGTTGGCAGGGGAACATTTTTCTCATCTCTTGCATTAACTTGTAAACACACATGCAAAACCGTTTTTGTGTCAATGTTTAAATATCCTGCTTTTCATGTGAAAGGGACCTTTGCATTGCTTCTGCCTTTGTGAATTAAAATGCTGCTTTTCCTTTGATAATGACAGGTAGGTCTTTTTCACCTGGCCCTTCAGTTCTGTTGGTTTGGGGACCATTGAATACACCCCACATGACCGCCCTCCCCACCCCCGATCTTCCAAGATTCTTTCATGGTGAAGAGCAGGGAAGAATGGGGTTTTCATCCTACCGCTTTTCTTTTTCTTATATTTTGGTTTTCGATGGAGCCCATCCTTCTCAATTTCCTACATTAGGGAGTTGGCACTCCAGTCTCCTCTTTGGACTCTGGGTTGGGGGTGAGGAGCAGCACACTCTTTCTTCCTTATTTAGGGAGTGGTCCCTCCATCATCTCCTTCGATCTTTTGGGTAGGGTGTGGTACAGTACCCCCTTCCATCCTTCTTTCTGGGGTTCCATAGGGTCCCCCAAGTACTGCCCTTTTAGCTCCAGGCTGGAAATTAATGGAGTTCATTTATAACAAATAGAAAGAAAAAGTGTTTCAGTACTTTTTACACACATATTTAAGAAGATTTAAACAGAATTGACAAAAACAAAAACAGCATACAATTATAACAGACAACATTGTCACCATTTCACAAAACCATATTTATTTATTTATTTTCTTTCTCTTTACAAACTCCACTAAGTACTTCATGTATGTGTATTTATATATATATTAATCGGCGCGCAGTAGCGGCCGTGTAGTTATGGTAAAGTTGCGAAACCCATTGGAAGAGCACTTTTTGGGCAGCTTATAACTTCTCTCCCCCTGGACGAATCCACACAAAACTTATATATATATATATATATATATATATATATATATATATATATATATATATATATATATATATATATATGGCCCACACCTAATTTTTTCAGCAAATCCGGTGAGGTTTCGTCAAGTTATAGGGTGGTTCCAAAATAGTTTTTTTTTCCATACAGATAATGGAATAAATGTTGCTCATGCCTACAGCCCAAACCGCTTGACGGATTTTCACCAAATTTTCACCATGAGCGGCGGCTTGGTCCAGAAAGTGTGCTTTTGTAAATTTGGTCTAAATCCATCCAGTAGTTAAAAAAAAAAAGTATGTCCAAATAAATATCTGGCTCCGTTATGCAGACCCATTTCCCTGTTTCCCATTTCCCTGTTCGGTCCGCGGACAGCATCCGGTTGGCCTACAAGGCGATGTGATATCCACGGACATCGGACGTGCCTCCTGATTGGATGGTGAAAAGTGTGAAGTGCGTCAGATTTTTGGAAACAGCCGCCATGTTGGATTTGTGGTCATTCCGACGGTGTCTGCGGACACGGCGGTACAAAAATATAAAAAAAACTCAACATTGCATTTGTCAAACTTATCAAACAATCGCTGGGGAGGTAAGGGGTGATGAGGATGGGATGGGATATGGTCGTAATAAGCCAAAAACAGGTGTTTTTCACTCCAAAAAGTTTGCAAACAGTTCGGATGTTCGGGGCTAGCTCTGTGATGTTTGCAAACAATTTGGATGTTCTGGGATGGCTTACAACTTTGGCGCCACTCAATGAAACTGCATGAAAGTTTGGAATTTTATTCTAGACTTGATTCTGAATGGTTTTGTGAAGAGGAAACAAAATTAGATGGGGTGCCAAAATATTATGAAGGCTTATAAATGTGGTGCCATTTGACGAATCTGCACAAACGTTTGTAAAACAATTTTAAATCTAGATATACATGTTTTGTAAAGTTTAGTGAAATTTCTCAGAGGGGGATAAATTAGAGGGTGGGTCTCAACATTTTTAGAAGGCTTATAACTTTGTTGCCATTTGATGAATGTGCACAAACGTTTTCAGAAAGATTATAGACCCATCCTTCAATGATTGTGTAAAGACTGAATGGATTTTGTCAAGTGGGGGCTAAATTATATGACTATTGTTTTGTTTAATGTAATGTTGTTTATTTATGAATTTTTATAACAGCTAAAAGGGTATCTATGTTGTGTAACCGATAAAGCGAAAAAAATACTATAAAAATAAGAAATTGTATGTACATACATTTTGACACTTTGGAAAAAATAAAACATGGGCGGATGTCAAGTAAACTTGTGTAAGGAGCATTGGCAAAGACCTTAAATTATGGTTTTGCAAATGTGCCTGTGTTTTATTTTTTGACAAGTGTCATAATGTAGGTACAAAAAATAGCGATATACCTTTGGTGACTGAGGTATAGCCTGTGGCCATGGGCAGTGGCCAGATTGTCGGGGTGATGGTATAAGGTCATGACACAGACAATATGGCTACTGAGCATGACCATGAGGGACGGAAAATGGTGTTAAAGTAGTCATGTCCACCTGGGACCAGCTATGTGGTAAAGTTATTCGAAAGCAGGATAGGTTTCAAAGGGAAATAACATGTGCTTGTGGTAATATGGTCATAGGGTTCTGACTTTGCCTTCTACAGGCTGCCAGGGAAAGGGAAGAGGGGCTCTGTACGGAACCCCGCCTTCTCTTTCCATGGTGGCCATCTTGGAAAAGGGTTTTCCTTCCTACAGCGGGATGCTGCAGGTGTCCCGTTGTAGGAAGAAAAATCTATTTTTTAGCACCGCATTGGGAACCCAGGGTGCTAATGGTCTCTATCCCCCATTGCAGGGGCTGCAATGGAGGATAATGGCCTGGAGCCCTCGTTATTTATTTATTGATGTATTCATAATGTACCGAAGCCCGCAGATATGGATCAATAGCCTCTTTTATTACTTGCAAGATAGCTGGTGGAATTTTGTGTCCCACATAGGTAGGCTGTGTGGTTACAGTATTGGTTGAGGAAGATGATGTGGAGGAAGTCAGCCTACTACTTGCTAAGAAAGGAACAATCTTTCTGAGAGCATTGCAGTAGTTGGATTTGGTGTGGAGGTCCATGGAGGTGCTCCCGCATTTCACTTTTGTAGCTTTAGCCTTTGGTACATTCCCAACAGTGGTAAAGAACTGCCACACCCATGATTCTCTCTAGGTGATAGAAGTAGGCACTTCCTCGAATTTATCTTCTTTGTCCTCTTCACTGTCTTTGGAAATACTTTTCAATAGCTGATGCCATTTTTAAGATAAATAGCAGTTTTGCTACTATTCTTCCAAGTATGTGCTTTGTACTAGATTGTTAATGGGTAATGAGTAAGAATAGGTTTAGGAGCTGTGCAAGGTTACATTTTTAGCTTGAAAGTTCCTAGATCATTAGAAAATGCAGTTCCAAACTGTCCTCGAAGCAAGGACCAGAACGCGTTCATGGACACATCATCATGCCTAGCGCAAGCGCATGTTCATGTGGCACTGTCCGGAAGGACCACAATGATGTCAGATGTTCGCGGATATCAACGGAAGCAAAAACAGTGGAAAAAGTATAGAAGTGTTAAAAATTATGCTAGAAGGTGGGAAATGGCAAAGTTATCAGGTGAAACATTGTAAATTGAACAGAAATGTTCCTATATTGGAATAAGTATGATACTAAGTTCCTACAACTTAGTAAGTTGTAGGAACTTAGTATCATACTTAGTAAGTTGTAGGAAAATAGAATGCACTTGAAGTTGCACCAATACAAACCTATAAAATTCAAGGAAAAAACGTTGTTGAAGGGACTTCATGGTTACGTTGCACTAATAAAAACTTAAAGAAATTAATTGAAAAAATGTTGTTAAAGGGACATTTTGGTAAAATTGCACTAATAAAAACCTATAATGCTCACTGAAAATCTTTGTTAAAGGGACGTTATGGTTAAGTTGCACTACTAAAAACCTATGAAATTCAATGAAAAAACTTTGTTAAGGGGACGTTATGGTTACGAGTAAAACCGAAAACCCCCAGAAATTCGCCACTTATGGTAAGCTAAGCAACCATAACTCGCACCACCACCATGCACCGCTAAGACTAACACCGAGGACATCCAAGATGACATCACAAATGCCACCAGCTGGAGGACCTACGCAACAAAAAAAACACAGTACTTCCAAAGACAATGAAGAGGACCAAGAAGATGAGGTAGAGGACGAGCCTACCTCTAGCACCCTGAGAGAATCATGGGTGTGGCAGTTATTTACCACTGTTGGCAATGTACCAAAGGCTAAAGCTACCAAAGTGAAATGCACTTAGTGCAACTTTATACTCAGTCGCATACTACCTGGACAGAACTCCTACAGGACCACCTCCATGCGCTGCCACACCAAATCCAACCTCTAAAATGCTCTCTGAAAAGTTGTGCCTTTCTTAGCAAGTAGTAGGCTGTCTTCCTCCACCTCATCTTCCTCTATCAATACCGTAACCACACAGCCTACTTCTGTGGTACACAATATCCCACCAGCTACCTTGCAAGCAATAAAAGAGGCTGTTGATCCTTATCTTTCGAAGACAGCAGTCCTCTGTATATACTGCAACACAAAACTCTTCAGAAGGAATCAGTTTCGAAGTTCTTTTGAAGCTGTAATCATGGAGCATGAGAAACACTGCCCACTACCATAGAAGTAACACATGCGCCACATCTTCCCCTGTCCACCTGCCCCTCCATATTAGTGCCTGGTTCCTCTTCCATCATTTCCCTCCCCACCTTACGTTCTAACCTATCCTACAAAAAACAATACATCAAAAAACAACAAAAGAAAGGTTCCTTTAGGAGCCACCTTTCACAGTTAAAAATAGAACTAAAAATAATCGTATAGACTCCATCTAATTTACATTTCTCAGTGAAATACATAGAGTCAATAAGATTTTCCAACAATTCCATTAGCATTTTTTGTTCTGCTAATGGGAATAATGTGCCATTCATCCCCCATTCCAGGCACTGGAACAGGAATAATGGCCTGGCAGGCCGAGTTAGCAGCACAAATGAATCGAGGGTGTATAATGAGGGCACCTGACCATTATCCACCGTTCCAGCCCTTGATATGGGGGGTGAAGGCCATTAGAACACCAGGTTCCTGAAGCGAAAAGTTTTGTCCACATTTGACAAATTGCAACCAAGTTATAAGCCATCTAAAAATGCTGAGACCCCCCTCTAATTTTACTCCCTCTTTACAGAATTTGACAACTTTGCAAAATTATTTTTTTATTGTTGTTTTGGTCACGAAAAATAATCAGACCTTTCAACATATTTATATAAAAAGGCATTAAAAGTAGAAAAAGAATAGAAAACAGATTATTCTCATAAAAGTTGAATTATACATAGAATAACTTCATTTCAATCATGTATACATTCATTCAATTAATCTAAAAGAAAGATTTGAGTCCAGCAATATGAATCACCGTAGAATCACTGTCAACTTCTACATTATTGCCATGGACCTTAATTTTTAAATGATTCAAATAATTCACAACTGCATATCTCATAGACTTTAAATTCCCATTAAACATTTTCGACCATAGTTCTTCAGTACATAACAGTTGATCAGTTTCAAACAGAGGCTTAAAATAAAAAATGTGCAAAGGCAACAACATTTGATACTCCACCATAAGATGTTTCAAGGTTTCAAGCATTTGATTACAAAATCGACATGTATTTTCATTCCCCATTTATACATTATTTCCTTAGTAGGCCATATGTTTAGTCTAAACCTCATGAAATCCTGACGATGACTTGGATTGGGAGATTGCTGTAAGTAATTTTCAACCTGACCATAAACTTTATGTACAAACGGATTTCAATTAAATTTCTGTATATTCATACATGCTGCTCTTGTCTTTATCCAATCCGATTGCCATAATTTGATTTTAGCCTTGTTTGGGTTTTGCATCAACAAAGATTCAGGTATGTCTGCGCTTTTTAAGATTTTTCTTGCAAACGCACACCAAGATCTTGCAAATGTTTTGTTAGATGTTAGTAGATAATTGGCTAGAATCAGAGTAAGCCATTATTGTTTTCTCTCAGAATACATTTTCTAAACAATGTACATATCTTCCATTTGTAAATTGCAAATACTGAGATGAGACCCAACTCGTGCCTAATTACCGGCATGGATTCAGACAATGGAAGTAGTAAAGACTTCTTCCAGTATTGATTTTCGTATTTCACCCAATAGGTATAATTTTGAAATGTTTTCGATTCAGAACCATACAGGATAGTTGGAATGTACTTCTGTTTATAATATGCAATTAGTGGTTCAATGGAAAATTTGCAGTATTTGGCTCAAATAAGTCTCATTTGGGATAAAGCTGTATGCTGTTTCAGGTGAAGATAATCTTCATATGGCTTATCCAGTTTGCAATTATTCACACACATTTCCAGATAGATATAGGAGTGAACTACTTGCAAATTGGTATTTTGCAATCTCCACTGATTGCATTTTTGTCTGTTTTTTAAATCAAATTGCAATACTTGTTTTTTTTTTAGATTAATGCTAATGCAATTTTTAATGGCATTCACATCCAGTGCATTCAGCATGTTCCGCAATCCAATTGGAGTTTTTGATATGAGAACCATATCATTTGCATAAAGAAGCCAATTAATTGCTGACCCTTTTAATTTAATTGGATCTGTTATGAGGTTACGAAAGCCAAGGCCAATGTCAAGAATGAAGAAATTAAACAAGGCAGAGGCCAACAAACATCCTTGTTTAAGACCACGTGTGGTTTCAATCGGGTCTGTTCAATGTCCATCATTACTCAGGCGAATTTGAATAGAAGTATTAGAATGAAATTCCAAAATCCATTTTAGAATGTCCCAGGTGCAAGCCAAATCAGTTAGTTTTTTAAATAGGAGTTCCCTAGGGACCAGGTCAAACGCTGCTCTAAAATCAACAAAAGCCATGTATATGGGTTGCTTAGTTTGTCTGCTCTGAGCAATAATCACATTCAGAGCAGTTAAATTGATTGCCGTACCCAGCCCTGGAATAAAACCCATTTGAAACGGTTCACAATGATTTGATTTATTAAGCCAATTATTAAATTCATTTAGAATCAAACGTGCAAAGATCATCTTTCCCGGACAATCCAGGAGGGCGATAGGTCTAAAAGATGTTGGATTGGCACGGACCCCTTTCCTGAAAATCGGAACAATCACAGATGTTTTCCAAGATTGAGGCAATTTCCCAGTTCTCATAATTTCAGAAAAAATGATATATAATATCTCTGCCCATAGAACTGTATCCTGCTTGATTAATGCATTATGAAGCCCATCCGAGCCAGAGGCGGGAGAGGTACTTAATTTAGCTATACAATGAATGATGTAATCTAGATCAAAATTAACAATATGATCGGCAACAATACCATTCCAATCAAGGCTCAGATCTGGAAAAGGGGTGCAGTAGATGTTATCAAAGTGAACTATTCAATCGCGCTCCAAAACGGGATTAATCTGAGCAGATGACTGATATTTGCAACATGCAGAATTCAAAAGCGCCCAGATACCCCCTGATGATTTGACAAGGATCTGTTTCAGCATGGCTTCACCATCACGCTGATAATGTAAGGCGCGTCGATCCAAAAGCCATCTTTTGTACGTATACTTTAGCTGTTTTATCTGATCATAATTATCACTCAAATTCGTGGGATGCCTAGACAACATCTTTATATTTCGTCTTAAATCACGCTTTTTGTTTTTTACCTCCAGGTTAAAACAGTGAAGGTGATTAGAGCAACTACCAAGAGCTTTCATACCTCCAGAAGAATTTACAGGTCTCAGTTGAGAAAGGTGCCAATGACAGGTCAAAGTTACTTGACTGTGGTCACTCATTACTGTGGATTTTACATTAAAAGATAAAATCTTTGGGAAATAGTAGCTATTGACATAAATGTAGTCCAACATAGAATTAAAGCCCTCGCTATACCATGTACATCTAGGGGGAAAATCTCCCTGAATCACCCCATTCAACATCACATAATCTCTGTTAGCCATTAGCTTAATGCAGCGATGTTCCTCCATGGTTCTAGAAGACACAGATTCAGACAATAAATGTAGATTCAGGTCACCCATAATGAAGGAGTCCACAATAGTTTTGTCCAGTATAAGCTGATCCAGTATACCACTGAATTGATCAAAAAAATCATCTGAGGTTAGATGTTTCTTACCCCAATAAACATTTACAATGGCACAACAAGTTACACCTCTTCGTATTTTTATAATTTGAAAACATGGCGATGGAGATTTATGCCAAACCACATCGAAATTTTTATCCTTGCGGAATGCCATCATTAGGCCTACCATCAGCCTCCTTGTACAAGCTACGATGGCAGGAACTAAGTATATATCGTAGGCATCCCATACTGGGGCAGTAAGCAGCCATGCCTCCTGGAGGACTATAATGTCATACTGTAGAAGGTCTCTTCTTCCAGTGTTAATAAGGTGTTTGAAGCCCCTAGTGTTCCAGTAGATGAGGCTGATAGAGGGAGCTACCCGGGATTGTTACGAACTACCACCATAATTATGGTGCATCCAAGCATCGTTGCTGTTTGAACCAACATTTGAAAGTAAGCCATTTTTGTCCCCAAAAACTCTAGATTGAGATACGCTCGATTTTTCCACCAATTGTTCTGGCTCATGCGCATCTTGACTTAAAATAAAGCCCAGATTGTAAAAAGCAGTACGCGCTAGCCATAATGTATTGAGTATCACCCCAGATTGAATATACAACCTCGCCTCAGATAAATCAGGTGGGTTAACAAATTCCACTGAATCAATGTCCATGGAGGTTAGATCTTCTAAGGCCGTTATTTCGGCATAGATGTTAAGCACACTAGCACGATTCATATCATATCTGGCAAAGGGGTGACCACGACAACAATCGATGATGCCTTTTATATTGTGCATGGCTCTTAATGGTGGAGGGAAAGGAACTAGGTTCACTGTTTTGTGGTAGGATTGACCTACCTTCAAATTTTTGAAGAGCGGGTCTACTAGCACTCATTGATGACAAGGCGTCATTATCACCACTAGGCAGAGGCGTTGCTGGGGGGGGCTAAAGGGGCTATAGCCCCTGATCTTTTGGTTGTAGCCCCGGATAGAATCTCAGGAGCTACAGCCAAAAGACTAGCTAGCCCCCAGTCCCAACAATTCTGACATCAGCATAGCCCCAGGTCTTTTCCAGACCTAGCAACTCCCCTGCCACTAGGCAGCCCCGGTCCTTTCAAAAGCGAATTGACTTTCGGATAGGTGGTTTGGAGCATCTGACTGACTTCATTGGATGTTTCTTTCTTAGAGACCAACATCAACTGTTTTATTTTTTCCGTTATCCTTGTTGTAATTTATAAAGGAGGCACGAATCTCATCACGTAACTCTTGTAGCGTGCAGTCTTTAGATGTCACCGAACCTTCAACTATATGAAGACTCTCAGCATGCAAGTTACATTGCGATGGCTCAATTGCAGCCATGACCATAGGTATTGTTTGTTTGACTGGGGCCATTTGTACTTGTGGATATTTCATTAGGTTTGAGGCTAGAATACAGTCTAACGACTTTGACATAGGAACAGATTTTGCTAGCGATGTTGAGGCTGCTGTCGCTACTAGGTCATCAAGAGGTTGATATACTAAAGATGTCTTATTTTGAGACTGAGATTCATGATGTGAAGACAAACGCCTTTTTTTCTTTGCTGCTGTAAGTAGTCTGGTTGCTTTCTTTTTGACATTAGACCTCTTATTCACTTCACTAGAAAGCTGATTTACAGTGATAGGGTCAGACTGACCTGGAACACTAAAAGAGGCTATTTTAATGTTAGTAAACAGCAGGTCTAAAGTTGTTATCAGATCTTTCTTAGGTGGCTCTTTGGTCATAGAAGAAGCCTCCATCGAACACATTTGTGCAACTACAGCAGCACCGTCATCAACAACAAGGTTAGAACAGGTAAATGATTTGGGCGCATCTGTAGCAGGCTGAACAGAGATAACCTTATCAGATAAACAAGTCTGAGTCCCTTGACTAAAGGTATTAGTCGAGAGTTTAGGTTGTTGATAAAACTTTGTACTAATCTCATGCATGATGTTCGCATGGGATTGCTAAATAATTTCAATCTGATTTTTTATTTTGTCGTCCAACATCTCATATAACTTAGCCAAGGAAATAAGCGCTGTATTCATTGCTGTAAGCGTGTTATTAAGAGCCGGCGCTTCAGGAAAGGAAAGTCTATTGTTATTAAAAGTCACCTGGGGGTCCCGAATGAAATAGGGATGATTATCCATGGGTGCCTGAAATTGTGTGCGCCTAGGTGTAGGTGCTACAAAAGAGAGGGACCTATTAGACATATTGGGCGAAGATTTGTCAAAAAGAACGGGCGATTTATACAGCTCTTGCTTATCTTGATCCTTGTGCTTATGCTGTTGAGCAGAGGGGCCTTCACTAATTGGCAAACTCTGCTCCCTAGTTCCATCATTGAGGTGTATAAGATCGCCTGAGTTGGAACAAATATATTGTACCTCAGCTGAAATATGTTCATGATCACTTGATGAGTTCATGAACTCAATTGCTTCATCACCAATTTCACCCATCAATGTCAATTTGTCATGGGCCATTCTTAGCAAATGCTGAGCCTGAACTGAACATAAGGGCGGATTTCCAGACTCTATGCCGTTTAAGCCTGACAGTAAGTCAATCATGGCTTCAGGTATTTGAGTTATGCATATATCGCCTGATCCGCAAGCTAAAGCAATAGAGGCATCAGCTATTTCTTTATTAAGAATGGTTGCTGGTGTTTTGTTCTGCTCTGGTGGGTTCCCCTTCACCCGAGCTTCTTGTGTCTGAGCGGCAACTGACAGAGAGCACAATAATTTAAAATCAGGCACACTGGTTGTATCCTTAATAGGAACATTTTTCATGTTGGAGCCGTCTACTTTACAAAAATTACAAATGTCAACATTTAAAGAAATAGAGCGTTGTTTTTTCTTTTCAAGATTCTCTTTAACTCTCTTTGCTAAGAATACCTTTCGAGATTCCAAAGGAGAGACATTATATAAATCAGCATTAACTTTTGGCATACCAGCTTTTAAAGATATACTGGATTTAGACATAATATGCAGTACTACTTTATCAAAATGAAGAGAACAAGAGTCAGGTTATCAGTAATCAGATTAGAATGCCACCACTAGAGCGTTGATGAAGTAAATAGCACTTTTACCTCTAGTCTTACCCGTGTACATCAACAGCAAGGGGCACGCTAAGAAGATTATTTTGTAGAGCACACCTCACTCCCCGTTCACCGTTAACAGTGAACAGTGTCCTTAAATGTACTTCGATGTGCGCGCGCATGTGCGCTGCACACTGGGTAAAAGTACACAATGGGAGGAGGGCCAGGGGACGGGAATTACTCACACACCAATCACTATGGCTCTACAAAAAGAAAAAGAGAAGGGAGTGTCAGTTTAAACTCACGAGAGTCAAATATGCAAATTTCAATTCAAAAGACTAAAGCTACGGAGTAAGACATAAATAAGGCACACATGGCCGTAATGAAAAAAAAAGAAATTGTCCGTGATGAGGAGGTGGCCGTAATTAGGAGGTAGTCACAATGAAAGAGTTCTCCAGTTCAAGGTTACCTAGGTCAGGCAAACACCAGTGCAGCACTTAATGACGTCCTCCTTCAGTGTAGCAATCCTCTGCTTGTTGCAAGTTCACGGGAAAACACACAGAAGTCCTCGCGCGGCGAAAATGCACAACGCGGTAGAGAAGCTCGAACACACTGTGCCCAGTGAACAGTGTACTTAAATGTACTTCGATGGGTGCACGCATGTGCGCTGCATACTGGGTAAAAGTACATGATGGGAGGAGGGCCAGGGGGCGGGAATTACTCACACACCAATCACTATGGCTCTAGGTCAGGCAAACACCGGTGCAGCACTTAATGACGTCCTCCTTCAGTGTAGCAATCCTCTGCTTGTTGCAAGTTTGCGTGAAAACACACAGAAGTCTTCGCGCGACGAAAATGCACAACGCGGTAGAGCAGTTCGAACAACTTTGCAAAAACATTTATATCTAAATTCAAATTCGTTTTGCTAACTTTTGTGCAGATTCGTCAAATGGCACCACATTTATAAGCCTTTACAATACTTTCAGACCTGCCCTCTAATTTTGTTCCCCCTTGACAAAATAGCACCACATTTTACGAAACCATTCAGAATCAGGTCTAGAATAACAATCCAGAATGTCATGCAGATTCACTGAGTGGCGCCAAAGTTATAAGCCATCCAAAAACTGCTTTTAACCAACCCTGTAATGCAGAAATGGGCATAGATTTCCCCGAACATATGAAGTGTTCGTGAACATCACAGGACTCTACCGAACATCCGGACTGTTCACATGCTCAGGGATGAAAACACCTGTTTTTGGCTACTTACAGCCATATCCCATCCCACCCTCCTCACATCCCCAAAGATTGTTTGATGAGTTTGACAAGTGTAATGTTGTGTTTTTTAATATGTTTTTACACCGGCGGCTGTCCGTGAATCCAACATGGCAGGCGTTTCCAAAAATCTGACGCACTTCATGCTTTTCACCACCCAATCAGTGGGTGCGTCCGATGTTCACAGACATCACATCGCTCTCTAGGCCAATCGGATGCCTGTCTGCAGACTCACGCCCGTCCGCGGACCAAACAGGGAAGTGAGTCCGCTGACCGATCCGGACTCACTTCCCTGTTCTACTTTTTTTAACCTACTTTTGGGCCGTTTTAAAAAGAACTACTGGACGGATTTACACCAAATTTACCAAAGCCCGCTTTTGAGACCAAGCCCCAGCGCCCGTATTTGGTGAACATCCATCCAGTGGTTTGGGCTGTAGACATGAGCAACATTTTTTCTTACATTGCGTCGATGGAAAACAAATATTTTGGGACCCCCATACAACGTTGCCCCCCCTGATGAAACCTCAACAAACTTCCCAGAAAAATTCTGACAGGACCATTTACTTCTTTTGTAAAGTTTGGTAAAGGTCCGTCCATGGGGGAAAAGTTATAAGCCGCCCAAAAAGTGCTCTTTCCATGGGTTGAGCAATTTAACCATAACTACAGGACCGCTACCGCATGCCCTGTAATATATGTATGTATCTATACATGTGGTCAAGCAACGTGAAAGTCTCGAAACGTGTTATGCTGACAAACTTTTGGATTTTACTGCTTGTGGGAACACCATATGCTGATGGCTTTTAAATGCTTTTTGATGCGCAAATAAAGGAAAACTGATCATTTTTGGACTTTTTGGACTATTGAGACTTCGGAGAGTGCATCTCGATATCTGTTGTTCATTCAAAAGCATTCTAACATACATATATATATATATTGCAAAAAATGTTGTTAAAGGAACGTTATGGCTAATTTGCTTTAGCAAAAACCAATGCAATTCAATGGACAAACGTTGTTACAAGGACGTTATGGTTACAGGCAAAACCGAAAAAAAAACTGAAATTCGCAAGTTATGGTAAGCTAAGCAACCATAACCAGTGTACACTGCAAGGACTAACACCCATGACATCAAAGATGCCATCACAAATCTCATTGATGACATCACTGAGAAGAACTCTCCAACATAATGAAACTACTGGCGGCATGGTAACACAGACAGCAGTCGCAGACTATGCAGCTGGTTGTGCATATTGGGTGGCATCCAACCTTCTCAGCAAGGCACCTGCTCTCTTACATAGTGGTGCCAAATACCAAACGCAAAAAATATATGAAAACAGCAGCATGACAAAAAATGGCAAGAGATCATGGAGTAGGTGTAGAAATTGTGTACGTACAAAGCAAACAGGGGAACAACATTGGGAAGGTACCGTAAAGGAATACATCAACAACAAAATTAACGTCTGCCTTCACCAATCGTACCGCACTGCTACTGTACATGGGAACAAAGAAGTAACGGGCAGAGTAACGACTGGAAGGAGCTTAGGGCAAAACATTGGTACAATGTACTAAGAAAGCAGAACAACCTCTAATTATTGCACAGGTGTTACAGTATGCAAAAGGACCTATGTGTAACATGTCTTTTTGTAACGCTGCAATGCCAAGCACCTTCGAGTTTCAGGAAAGAAATGTCCCTAAGAACAGAATGACTTTGCACTGTAGGGGGAAGCATACATTATGTACTATACATTCCTCCATGTACAGCAAACACATTCTGTTTCTATAAGAAAATATATTGGAAAAGAAAGCAAGGCTGTAGAACCCACAATCCTTACACAACACCATTTGTGCATAGCAAAAGAAAGGAACTGTGCAAATAGCAAAAAGGAGAGACTGTAAGGCAAAGTAACACAAATGGGGAACAATTGTGATGTTTTGGACAAAATGAAATGGCTGTGGCACACCTGCACGTATACTCCTTCCCCATGTCGCAGGCCACCATCCCCTCAAAATCATATCATAGGAGACGTGACGGTGACACAGCAATCTCTTCCTTCCCTAGATAACCAGGTTCTACAAAACCGCATTTTCCCACACTAAGGGCCTCATTACGAGTTATGCCGGTAAGGGAAAAATGATGCCGGTATGTAAATACCGGCATCATTTAACGTTCCGAAGCATTCTGAGCCACAAACCCGGTATTAACGACACCGTTATTTACGGTGCCGCTAATAGCGGCATAGGCGGGTACACGCGCCTCCTCAGGTAGTAAATACCGGCATGCCGGTAATAGGGGGCAATCACAACCCACGCAAACATGCAAATACCGGCATCGCGAACACGGTAATAACGGGCTGCATGATGCCGGAAAAACAGGCATTGCGGACCACCCGCAAACAGCAACCAAGATACAAGGCAGCTGCCACAGGTGCACACAATCCCCACAGGTGGAGTCAAAGGAGGCTGTGCCAGTATGAACTGAGCACACCCACACACCACAACCCCCCCACAGGTGTAGGCAATGCAGAGTGGCCCAGTACAAAAGGAGCACACCTACACACCACACCCCTTCCTACACCAAAATGCTACCACTAGCATTTGCAATCATGGCGCAGGAGGACATGCCTATACTGCTACAACTACAGCAACAACAGCAACAACAGCAACAACAATAACAACAACTACAGCAGCAAGAACAGGCAGCACAGAGGAGACGCAGGAGGAGAAGGAGGGTGAGACAGGCCCAGCAATTACCACCAGGGCAGCCACCAGCGCCTCGTAGGCAGCCACCAATCCCTCGCACCAGACCCAGCCCATTCAACCTAACCCCTGAGCAGATCCACACCCTGTACCGGTTGGACCGTGACACCATCACCACCATAGTGGACATGATACACAACAACATTGCCAGCCACATACAAATACGCACTGCCATCCCCCCACTACTGAAGGTGGTGTCTGTGCTACACTTCCTGGCCACAGGCACCTACCAACACACAGTGGGCCAGCTGCATGGCATTTCACAACCACTATTCTCACGCATGCTGAACCAAGTGCTGGATGCCCTCCTGAAGCACGCAAGCACCCACATATCCCTACCACGGACTGGCCAGGAGATAGCCGAAACCAAAGTAGGCTTCTATGCACTGGCCGGCATGCCCAATTGTGTTGGTGCCATCGACTGCACCCATGTGGAATTGGTAGTTCCCCATGCCGTAGAGGCGGTGTACCGCAATCGCAAGCAATACCACTCCATCAATGTGCAAATGGTATGTGACTCCAGCAAAATCATCACCCATTGCTGCGCCAGATTTCCTGGATCCACACATGATGCCATGGTACTGCACAACTCCACGCTACCCCGTCACATGGAGCGACATGCTGGACCACGTGCCTGGCTGCTCGGTGAGTTGCACAACAGGCCCATGGCCATGCTGTGGGGTACTCATGTGTGCGGATGCAGAAGTGGGGGATAGTACACCTGGGTGGGAAAGGGGGGGGATAGTTCACCAGGGTGGGAAAGGGGGGGTAGTTTACCAGGGTGGGAAAGAGGGGGTTAAAAGTACACCTGGGTGGCAATAGCCAGTGAGTGGAGAATGAATGCAGAGCTAAACACTCCTCACCTGACACAGCCAAACGGAAAATGACACATCACTGGGCCACATATCACAAATAATGCAAATGGATGACAACAAGTAAGAGGCACAACCGGGGCACCATGGTGATGGCAAGCAATGCATGACTGAAAAGGATGGCAACTGTGCCAATGCGGCCAGTGTGACCATGCAAAGTAAAGAGTACACAGCATGAATTGGAGGCTAAACATTGTTGCACTGCCACAGCACATCTGCCTCAGCATGCATGATTACACCCTGCATCATCTATTCAACCCCATTCAGTGTTCCACACCTCTTTCCAGTATACATCCCATATAGGTGACTATTTGGTACACGTACAGGGACATGTGCATGCTCACACCTAATAGCTGCTGCCATGACCGTGCTCCCTGAAGGTGTCAGTTCAGAGTGTCACACACCTATTTGTATCTGCTTGCAGGTGATGGAGGATATCCCTTGAGGCCGTGGCTACTGTGCGGAACCCGCAGAACAGCCATTAAGAGGAGTACAATCGTGTGCACACTCGTACCCGTGTCGTGATTGAGCAGACCTTTGGCCTGTTGAAGGCGCGGTCCGCTGCCTAAGCAGGTCTGGTGGGGCACACCTATATAGGCCTGAGAAGGTGGCAAAGATCACCATGGCCTGTGTCATGCTGCACAACATGTGCGTCCGAAGGAATGTACCACTGCCACCTGACATTGACATGCATGGCCCGGTTGAGGATGAAGGGGATGGAGACGGAGGCGAAGGAGCCCCCCTGCCAGTACGTAATGCATGGGACGGCCATGCTGTACGCCAAGCACTAATTGACGAATACTTTTAAGACACAGGGACCATGAATGACTTTTGTCAGTCAGACACTGGGCCAATGTGAAAATGCACAAAGGGAATGTTGTAATTTTGAGACTGAACACCGTAACACATTAAATGGATGCACACCAAAAATGACAATGTCCAGCCATGGATTGTTCTCCAGAAAACTTGTGTATTATATGAAAGTGCAAAACTGTGCCCACTCCCCCCTCCCACGATCCCCCAACAAACTCCCTCACCCACCCCACAGACCCCAGTGAACAGCCCAACAAACTCCCTCACCCACCCCACAGACCCCAGTGAAGAGCCCAACAAACTCCCTCACCCACCCCACAGATCCCAGATGTCCCCATGTGTGCAACAAACAGTGTTGCCTGCAACAATCCTACTCCTCACATTTCTTCCATTTTTCAAAAAGTCACTTTTTGGCGACTTTCAGGTCTGGGGGTGCCATGGCCATGCACCGTGCACTCCTGCGCGTTAAGCGCACGGGGCTTGATTGGACAGAGGTGGAAGGTGTTGACGTGGTCGAGGTGTCAATTGTCAATCCTCTGTCAGACCCATGGTGTGGCTGCTGCACTTGCCTGATGTTGGCTAGTAGGGCCTCGGTCAGTGACCCCATGCACTGCCTGAATGCAGACGTGGACGCCTCCACGGCTGCTGTATTTGCGGCAATGGCCGTGGCTATGGCCTTCATGGCCTCATTACCGGCAAGGACCCGTTGCCGCATTATCTGCAGCATCTCGTCTTGACGGGCCTCCACCCTTGCCAGACGGACCTCAAAGGGGGTTTCTGTCGCAGGTGTACCGGTGGAGGTCTGGGTGGTGGAGGGCTGGGTGGTGGAGGGCTGGGTGGCGGAGGGCTGGGTGGCAGAGGGCTGGGTGGCGGAGGGCTGGGTGGTGGAGGGCTGGGTGGCGGAGGGCTGGGTGGTGGCAGGCACCTGCGTGGGGCCCTCGTCCTGGGCACTGTCGTCCTCAAATATGCCGATGTCCAAGTCCCCTAGGTCGGAGTCATGGAGACATGGGTCATCCAGGCTCTCTGTCTCCGCAGTGGGGGAGGGGGGACCAATGGGTGTTGGGCTGGGCGATCCCGAAAATTCTTCGGCCTCTTCAACCACCTCTGTGGACAGGACGTCTGTGGTGGCCGGCGGTATAGCTGGCACTGTCGCAGCAGGTGCCCCCTGCAGAGATGATGCCTTGCGTGGCACACTGGGAGTGGTCAGAGGAAATTTTTTGGAGGAGGGGGTTGCGGTGTCCCTGGTCCCCTTGCTTGCACTGGATGTGCCTGGCCCCCTGTCCTGGGTTCCACCTTCCTCATCGGTGCCTGGGGGATAGAAGAGATGCAGGTCATCAGTGAGATTGCCAAATGGCAGCTGTGATTTGTGGCAGTGTTATATCTTGATACATTCAGGCATGATTTCATTTCTGTTGTGTGGCATTTGGTGTACTGAGGGGACATGTTGGCAATGATTGCATGGCTGGTGGCAATGGATTGTCTAGGTGTGGGGGGGACATGGGCATGGATGGGTTTACAGATTTCATGCAGCTTGCGTGTGGTGCAGGGGGTGGCAATCAATATTCTGTTGGTGAGTTGATGTTGCCTTGGGTATGGGAATTGCCTTGCCTATTCTGACTCCCACCTCACTTGTGTCACATCATGTTTTGTTATAGGTGGATGTGATGGTTCACTCACCTTCCTCTGTTGTAGTAGCTGCCCCGTACTCCTGCTCTCCAATCCCCTCAATGGATTCTGGATCGATGAATCCACTTGCAATCTCCTCCCATGTGGTGAGCTTAACAGGGGAGTGTGTGCCACCGCCTGTCGCCATTGCGGCCCTCCGGTTCTCCGCAAGGATCTTCCGCACACGGAGGCAGAGGTCGTCCCAGCGCTTTCTGCAATCCCGGACACTCCTTGGGGTAACCCCCACTGCTGTTACCTTCTGCGCAACCTCCTGCCACACCTGTTTTTTATGCGTTTGGGCTGCATGCTTCAGGTCCGTGCTTCGGATAAGGTCAGCATGCTGTTGTAGGGTGTCCGCTAGCATTGTCAATTCTGCATCTGAGAAGCGCTGCTTCCTCTTCCTTTGTTTGCTTTGTTTGCTTTTTCCGGTGGCCTTTGACATCCTGGTTCTGTTTTGGCACTCAACAACACGGGTGTAGTGGTAGTAATGGAGGATGGCAATGGATTGTGTTTTTAAAGATGGCCGCCGGCCCATTTCCCGTTCCTGTGCGATGACGTAATTTCCGGGTCTGTTTTTTGCGAACACGGTAATACCATGGTGGTATTACCGTGCCGGTATTTACGGGTTAGTGTGAGGCGGTAGCGCAATGGGAGGGCCCCGCGATGCCGGTATGGGGGGCTTGGAGGCCCTTTACCGGCATGGCAATGTTGCCACTAACGGCATGGGGGAACGCGCGTGCTCGCGCACTCGTAATGACCCGCTATTAGCGGGTTCATACGTGCACGGACCCGCTCATTCCGGTATGCTGGTAATGAACACGGTTTTACCGGCATACTCGTAATGAGGCCCTAAGTATCGAATTGTGCTACCCCTACCCATCTTTAAAGGGTTGTAGGAATATGCAAAAGTGAACATTAATAATGATAGTGTGGGTAAGTGTTTTGGTGGTATGCTTGTTTTCATGAAATGGCGTTCAGACTCAGCGGCACACAATCCTCTTTGCAATGCTTGCAATTAAGCAAAAGATAAGTGTCCTACGGAATGAACACAATAACAAAGGACGCATTCGTATGACGGCAGCAGGCTCCGCATGGCTGCATGTTGTCCACCACCTGGCAATGTGTGTGAGAACAGACGTTTGTGCGTACTGCAAGTGCAGGCATGTGTATATGTGCCTCAGTGTCATGGTAACATCACCACTCTGCATCGTATGTAAAGGAACGTTAATGTGGTAGGGATGTGCAGCCACGTCCTGCAGATAGGTATGCAAATAAGCATCCCGTCTGGTGCATCTTATAAGTAGGCAGCATCTTCCAAAAATAGTCGGCGCATGTGTTGTGCACTATTAGTGTGTACAAAATTGGCAACAGTGTGCATAGTACACCCAGGCACATGCACACAACGCAGTGCGTCCAAAAACGTGTCCAGTGGACAGTCGTCCAAAATCATAGATGCCAACATTCTGTTTCCAAAAATGTGTACGGATGTTAACGTTTCAACAATCGTACCTACCATATTGATGACATCACAGGAAATTATTTCACATTAACTTTCACCTTATGACAGCACAAGAAATGTCTTCAGTTGGCATATGGCCTTCAAGAAATCACAGGAGCGGAGTGCCTATTGGGCTCCATCCCATATCCTCTAACCCAGCATGATGAACAGAAGTATCAAATGAGTGACGTGTACATAGTGTGACACGTTTTTTCATTAGCAGAATCCACTTTCCTCTTGAAACATATCAGTAAGAACAATGTAATTCAGCAATCACTTTTGATTTTTAAAACTCGATAAAACCTAGTGAACAATGTATGAGATCAAGACACATGTACTACTTCTGTAGAAATAAACCATTCGAATAGGTCTTGGTAAAACAAACGACATGTCAGTGAGTAAAGACGAGCAAGTAAAGAAAGTGATAATAGTATACTCAGTAGGTAAATGCAATAACTTTTTGAATAGCAAACAGTACCTTGCCCTCAAACAGATTTTGTTTCCTAGAGGCCTAACAAAGCCTACACTTTTTAACAAAAAAACAGTGCACCTGGTGTCACAAACTGGAATGTTACATTGAAATACGTAAGCATCAGAAAAGTGGGGCCAAAATATGAGCAAACATACAATACACGGTTCCAAAATCAGGGGAGCTGGCAGCAATGGACATGCTACTTGTAGCAGAGAAGTTCCTGCCTAGTTTACCACTCAAAAGTAAGTAGGAGCTACATTGGACTCCCATACAATCTACTGGCAAACAAGCAGAACTATGTTGATTTTGGGACAATCTGTAAATAAACATTATATCACATCTACATCAAAAGCATTCCAAAACACAATCCTGTGCCTGTACAGTCCCATTTCCATAGGCACCATCCTCAAAGTCGCCGGATCTGCCTTTCGAGCTGCGTTACAACACCAGTGCCAACGTGACCAGGCGACCACACCGACGGTGCGCGTGGGCCCTCATTTCAGGAACAGGAGCCAAACTCTCTGACAGCGGCAAAGCAAAGGGGTCAGCAATGTATGCAGTCTTTTCTGGAAAGGGCAGGCTTTCAAACGCATTGCTATGTCCCATTGCATATGCATGCATGTTTCCGAACAATGTACGGCTGCTTTCCGGGTCATATATCTCCACAACAATCCGCCCAAAAGGCACACTGTAGAAGTGCTGTGTAATATGTTTGCGCCTTCTCTGAGCAACGGAGTGCGGCACATAGGTTTGCCCTGCAAGAAATTGTGTCCCACATCTGCTCACCTACAGTGCATCTGCAACTATGACCAGCCATGTCACTGTACCTAGGTAGGCACCCTAGTGGCAAAAATCTTTAACGGGCCTTGGTGGCAGCAGCGATAGACCCCATTGTCGCAATGTCATTGGTAACTTCCAGAAAAAAGGAGGATACGCATGTGCGTGTACCCAAGTACGGCAACGGCATTCTCCAAATGAAGCACAAACATTTATTTTTTGCATTTCCAGTTTCTTCTTTGCAGCACGCCATCATTGTGTACTGTCAAAAAGATCCACATGCTCCCAACAATGACATTGAAGAGGTCTGCACGTAACAGTATCAGTTCTGTACAATAGTCTTCTGCTTTTTTTGTAAGGAGCGGCTCTTAATTGAGCTTTGTTAGTTTGTGAATTGTAAAGGCTTCTAAAGGAAGAACTTCTTTTCCATTTTTTTTTCTCTTTTCTTGCGCGAACATTTTTAAACAAAATTCTTCACTGCATCTTGTAGACGGGCAAACAAAACAGCATTACCAATGGGCGACAAAGTAAATGCCATCTGGTTGGAAATATTCTGCATTTCCGCAACTAATGAGGTCATTGTTGCAGACGAACATCCCAGCAGTGGCCAAAAAAGTATTCATGCTTCTGGTGATGAGACGCTTTCCTGCGTCTGGCTCGGAACAACATCCATGATCAGTGTCCCACTCGCTTCGTGTTGTTATCAATGAGAACAACAACTTTGCAGTGGGGAAAAGCCTCTTCACTAGCTTTAGCAACCTTTTTAGTAGATGGAACAACAAGACATGTAACCCATGAGCATGCCGTCCTAGTGAATGATGATCACGACGCCTCCACGGAAACTTGCCAGGTCTTTACAAAGTGCATCCATCTCGGCGAAACTGCACTCATAGACACCGTCCCACAATGCGACCACTCCTTCCAATCCGAAATTACCATCAAAGTTTCTTTCCAGGGCATAGTTGTGCAGATTTAGTAGAAAGGCATCACCTATAGGCAACACAATAGGTTTCGCCATTTCAACCAGCCTCACTACGCAGAGAATATTGTACAGCAGTGTGACCGCCCCTTCCAGTGAACCATACCCAGAGTACCTGATTGGACAATTCCGAAACTCCCATGTTCATTGGACAACAACGTGAAAAGCGCACATTCTTGCATGTGCGGTTCCAAAAGTACCACGAGGGCTGCACCCCAGGAAACCAGTACCAGTCCTTCTTCCCTTTCCACTACCTTTTGTCCAGCACCTGCTCATTGGATACGGATAAATGGGCACACACGATTCCACCAATGCCATCCAAGATGTTACCATCTAACATTGGCTGCGCTTCACAACACTTCATAGGTACCATTAGAAAACCAGCCTGCTACTGTACAGTCACGTCGTGCCAGCACGTCCAGTAGAAATTTCGGTAACAGATTTCAAAATGTGTTCATTCACAGTCATCCACTTGCGCAACCACTAAAACCAATTTAAGATACCAAAAATGTTTCTGCACTATGCGTACTACTGTGCTGTAAGTTCCTCTGCGCACGGTATCTGCCACTGAGCGGCCATTACGGTATTTAGAACCATATTGTTTTTTCCCCATCCCCTACCATGAAGTGGCAAGTTGGTAATATGTGCTTGCAACATTCTCATTGACCCATATCAGAGAGTGTAATATCGACACAGGATTTCCTTGCTTTGCCTCCCACAATGGTACAAAATGTTTTCCCCACTAACCCACCTTCTACATAAAGTGTACAAAAATAGCATGAATACCAGCATTTATTGTATCGTACTCAGTGAAAACAACTTTCCAAAAGATCATTGTCCACACAGCTGTACTTTTCGGTAGGCTGCACTATTAAAGCAGGCTCTTTTGTAATGTACCCCCTTGCACTCTCCACCCTCTGCAACGCATACAGAAGAGGAGTGCTCGACTTGCGATGGTATCTGTCCTGCACTAAAATGTCGCGATTGGCTCCCACTGCCTTCAAGCAGTAAAAGTAGAAGACTATACATTATGCAGAAGGCCTTCTGGCCCCTGGGACCACAATACCTTCAAATCTAACTCCCTATATATGTGCATGCGCAAGCTCTTCCCTCATCCGTCTCTAACTCCATCAGGGTCAAGTGCTTCTACAAAAAAACAGTTGCTGGTAGATGTGCTTTTTCACCGGGGCTGTCTCTCTGCAACATTCTCCTTGCCTCCTTGGCACTTGAGGGGAACCATCGCTGGGGCCGCAAACACCTCAAACTCTTTCTCTTCGCATCTGTTGTTTCTGCTCATCTCCCCAGCTAACTGCATGACGTACACTTAATCTGCACTACTTACCTGACAACTCTGTGATGTCAGACCCATGTCACCTCTCCCTGCCAGGCAAACCCCTACACTAGCTTTCTAGCAAACCCCGCACTTGAGGACTATTTCCTGTATGCCTAACATTGTATCCACCACCTTGTGTGTGTGCACTTATCCGTACAGTTGGCACAATTGGCCTATATTTCTACTTGTCATTTGTTCTTCTTCCCATGTACTGTACCTTTCCCTCACTTCACCCATGCACTCGGGCGATCTAAGTCACACCTGCACTCGTAGGTTTATTGTCTCTGTCTCCCCTCTGTTTCACTTCCTTTGCCTCGTTGTGGTTTGCTACACGTGTGTGTAGGTGCATTACGAATACCATAGGATACAATTGCATATCATATTATATAATAAACACAATGCATGCACAACAGAGGGAAGCCTGCCACTTACTGTGTACACTGCAAAGTTGTTGTTTGGTTCCTGCACTACCCCCCTTACTGCACACTTGTCAAAAATATTGGGCACACGCATCACACCTTGCATATTATTATCTCCAAAGAAATACACCCTGGCTGCCTGTTCCTTACATTGCTCACTTCCACCTTAGCCTTCTGCACTTCTTTTTGCAAAGAAACTTTCTGGTGCACTTTTTGAGTACACACCTAACCCACCAACCTTATAAACAATGTCTTTTGCTCCACTGTTTCCTTTCCATGGCTCCCACTCAGAGAACGGATGGATATGGCATGTGGAAGCATAACGTACAGTGTAAAGTGCTGAATTTTCATGGTAGGGAGGGAGGGGTGGGGAGTGGGGTGAAAGGGTTAATGTAAAACAGGATTAAGAGTTGGGTCTGTAGTACTGTCTCAGAAAATAAATGTTTTTTTTGTGTCCTCTTTTTGTTATGTACATGCTTGCTTACACATTTTTTTGTTTTTTATGTCTTTTGATGCATTTCTGTTCCCTTCTCCACCTCACACTTCTACGTACTTTACTTCGACGCTTCTCTTACAGTTTTACAGGATTGTACGCAATGCTGCGTGTAAAGAGGCAAACAAAGCAGCATTGCCAATGCAGGGCAAAAAAATGCCATTTCCTTGCACCCAGTGGAAATGTTGCTCCTTAATGCTGTCATAGTCAGTGCTGAACATCCCAGCACTGCACATCAAGACACACATGCGTCTGTTTATGAAACCCCTCCCGACCTGTAGCTGTGGCTAAATTACAGCCTAATGTGCAACACGTGGAATTACCTAAAGCATGTGCTTGCAAATGCATAGCACCTCACTGTGATTGTTTCCACCAAGAGGAAAATGCTCTCCATACCCATTATTCAAAAGTCACCATCCTCGGAGACAAACAGAGGTGACTGTACATGTCTGCAATATGGTATGCTGGCTGTTTTCAAGTGATAAACTCTTGGGTGCATAACCACCGGCCTACAGCCCTTGGCCATGGATCCAATACTGTAGCCCTTACCTACACCCAGCACAATATAATGGCCTCATGAAAGACAACATTTCCCACATACCACAATCCAGAAACCTAACATATGATGGGTGGTGCAAAAAGCATCTTGTATCAACCACAAGTAATGCCATCTGGCTCCCTAATGTACAAGGTGATGCCATAATGGGCACTTGTTCAACCACGTCTACAAAATATTCAGTGTCGCCACCAGCAGACACATGCTTACTAAAAAGTGCATGCCCACCTTATGGTGGCGTGCTATTCAGCAGGCCTCGCCTCTTCGGTCACTGGCCTACGGGCTACAGGCTTTTTGCCATTCACCCAACAGTGTCCCCTTGGGCACACCCAGCTCAACATAACAGACTTATGCAGGCTAACAATTGTCCAGGTACATGCAGGTCCCCCTTAGCCACTTCTAAGCATCCACTACTTCAGCACTTCTCCCAACAAAACACACTGGATGAATCAGCACTCCATCAGGTCCGGGCATATACTACACAGTATAAAAATTGAAACCAATCGCCACAACCATAATAGCAGCATTTTATGCAATAATCACAAACCAGGTACCATATGGTACCAGACGCATGTCATGTCATGTGTGCTGTTCAAGCACATTTACAAGGTCCTGCACAACCATTTTTGCAACATCGCCACCGGCAGAGACTTGCATAAAAGTGCATGTCAGCGTTATGGTGGCGTGCTATTGAGCAAGCGTAGCCTCTTCAATGACTAGCCTACGGGCTACAGGCTTTTTGGCATACACCCAACAGTGTTGCCCTTGCACACACACAGCTCAACATAACAGATTTATGCAGGTGAAGAATTGGCCAGGTACATGCAGGTCACCCGTAGCCACTTGTAAGCATCCAGTACTTCAGCACTTCTCCCACAGAACACACTGGAGGAGTCGACACTCCATCAGGTCCAAGCATATACTACACAGTTTAATGTTGCAACCAATCCCCACAACCATAAAAATAACATTTTATGCAATGATCACAAACCGCACATCAAAGACAGCATTGTAAAACCTACTTCACCCCACAGCACTCTGTTGCCAATGCAAGGTGCCCACTCATTCATGGAAGGGTCTACAGGTTTAGCACAAGCAACACACCGTAATGCACTGTAGGTTGCAGGTTTCATGTGTTCTCCATTGTTCTCCCCTTCTGCCACTAGTCTAGCATCAATAACCTATGGGCCTCACCACTCACTCAACATCCTAGTGCAACCTATGTTTTACTTCTCATTTCATGTGTAATGCAAGCCCCATCTGCAAATTGGCCTGCCAGCTTTCACCCTGGCCGCATCTGTAGAAAAGTTGCTCAATTACATTTTGTTGCTTATGCATACTGGTATGTGAGTCGCTGTGTACATTGGGCATTTTGCAACTTTCTGATATGATGACTTCCTTTTATAGGCCAATGTGGTAAAAGGCTTTGTCAAGGAAGGGTTTGATAAGGGCGTACCCATAGCGAATGCAGATGGTGACACGTGGCTCCCTATTGTGCAACAGGGGCAATGATGTACACCATATCATAATGTATGCATGGCAGCAAACTTCTGCTTTTTCAGCAAGTGCACAATGTCCAATATAACAATTGCAACCAATCCCCACAACCATAACAGCATCATTTTAAGCAATGATCACAAACCAGGTACGCATATCAGGTCACTTTTGCTGTTCGACCACGTCTACAAAGTCCAGCACAACCATTGTTTCAACGCCACCAGCGGAGACATGCATACTTAAAAATGCATGTCGGCATTATGGTGGCGTGATATTCAGCACACATAGGGGCTGATTCATGAATTATTTGCGCCGGAAAACAGGGATTTGTGTGCCATTCTTCCCTCAAATCCCCATTTGTCAGACAGGGATTTGCGAGCGAAATGGCACACAAATCCCCGTTTTTTGGTGAAAATAATTCCATGAATCAGCCCCATTGCCTCTTCGGTGAGTAGCCTATGGGCTACAGGCTTTTTGACATACACCCAACAGTGCTGCCCTTGCCACACACCCACCTCAACATGACAGACGTATGCAGGTGAACAAGTGGGCAGGTACATTCAGGTAACACCTAGGCACTTCTAACCATCCACTACTTCAGCACTTCTCCCACAAGACACACTAGAGGAGGCAAAACTCCATCAGGTCCAAGCATATGCTACACAGTGTAATAATTGCAACCAATCTCCTCAACCATAAAAGCAAAATGTGCAATTATCACAAACCGTACATCGAGGACAACATTCTGAAACCTACCTCACCCCACAGCATTCTTTTGCTAGTGCAAGGTTGCCACCCATTCACGGAAGGGTGTACAGGCTTAGCACACGCAACACACCATACTGCAGTGTAGGTTGCAAATTTCATGTGTTCTCCCCTTTTGGCATTGCTGTACCATCACTGACCACTGTTCGTCACCACAGACTGAACACCCTAGTGCAAACTATGTTTTACTTCTCATTTCAAGTGTAATGCCGGCCCCATCTGCAAATGGGCCTGCCAGCTTTCACCGTGGCCACATCTGTACATACATTGCTCAATTACATTGTGCTGCCTGTGCATACCGATATGTAAGTGGCTGTGTACATTTTGCATTTTGCAACTTTCCGATGCATGGTGCAATGTGGTAAAATGCTTCGCAAAAGAAGGGTCTTATAAGGGCCTACCCATAGCAAATGCAGATGGTGACATATGGCTCCCTATTGTACAACTGGGGCAATGATGTATGTCATACAGTAATGTACACATAGCAGCTCACTTCTGCTGTTCCACACCAAGTGCACAATGTCCTCCGCAACCATTGTTTGCTACTCACCAACTCCGAAAGCATGCACAGTAACAACTGCATTACTGCATTATATTATGGAGGCGGTGAGTAAGGCCTAGACTGTTGGGTGCATGGCCTTTGGCCATGCACCCAACATTCTAGACCTAGGCCACACTCACTATAACATAATAAAGCCATGCAGACGACCAGGTACACACGTGCCAAATATCCCAAAGGCAACAGACACATCAGCACTTCCACCCAACCGCCACACCATAAACCACAGACGCAAGGACACGTGTTCCACTTACCGGCAGGCAGCAACATACCGCTGTGTTTGGCACCGCTACCCACATCCAATCAGAAACCATTTTAAGCATGCCAAACAAACAAGACAATCTTCACAACATTCAGCCAACTCCCACCACTGTAGTACGTGCATAGAACCAATGGTGCATACCGCGCTGCAACACTTACTAATCTGCGCAATGGACACTATGCAAACATATCCAAGAAACATTTGCACCGGCAGCTCTTCCATATGTACACTATTCCGTTACTACACCCAGTAGACACACTGTATAACTGCTCACTGCACCATCTCCACCCATACACCAACAACTGCATGTTCTTCTACCAATCACCACACACATACAAACAACATTGTACGACGTGCCGCCAAATCTGATACACTAAGAAACAAAATGGCACCTGCTTTCAAACACTGGACTTACCTTTTCAACCAGTAAACATCATTTTCGGTGGTTTTTTATTTATTACATTTGTTACACACCCAGACTCTCGTGTATCACGGCGAGATTACATAAATCATTATTAACATTTGCATACAAAATAAACACATGGTTACACAGTAAGTTTAAGCTGATACATTCTAGACATTCTTAACATTTATAATATGGCCAACACAATAAGCATAGGTTACAGGATTATGCAAGAGAGAAGGTTCCAGTTAAATTTACAGTCACTCATGGTTACTGGACTTCATATTATTTGAAAAGCCATGTTTTGAGTGATTTTTTTTAAGCCAGATAGGGAACTCACTTCTTTAATGCTATTGGGAAGGGAGTTCCAATGTTTGGGGGCTAAGTGTTTGAAGCTACTGCCGCCTGCTTTGGCGTTCTTAAAGCAAGGAATTTCCAGTAGTTGCTGGTTGTGTGATCTGAGTGTTCTTAAAGCAGTTTTTTTGTGCAGAAATTTATTACGGTATATGGGAGCTGATCCCTGTTGGCATTTGTAAGAAATGCACATGATTTTGAAGATGATTCTGTCTGCAATTGGTAGCCAGTGATGCTCTCTTCTCGTCTTAACTATGTGGTCGGATTTCCTTATGCTAAGGGCTGCTCTTAGGGCTTTATTTTGTATGAGTTGTAGTTTTTTTAGATTAGATTTGGAGGTGCCTAATAGTAATACATTACAGTAGTCAAGTCGTGACACTATTAGGGCTCTGGCCAGGGTGATGCAGTTGGTAGGGGTGAGAAATTGTCTACTTAATGCAATAAGTTTTTCTGTGAAGGAAGTGGTTGATGAGAGGCTGCTAATGTGTTTATTCATTGTTAGATTAGCATTAAAGTAAACTCCTAAGGTTTTTACTTGTTTCAAGACAGGTAGCATGGTACCATCGATCGTTATCGAGGTGTAATCAGCGTGAAGGGCACTGATTTTGGACTGTGATCCCACTATGAGGATCTTGGTCTTCTCGTCGTTTAGACAGAGGCTATTTAGAGCCATCCAATTTTGAAGGATCGCATAGATATTGTTGATAAGTAGGGTGTCTTGGATATAGTTTCCTGAGAGCGGGATGAGGATCTGGGTGTCATCCGCAAAGTTGGTGTAGATGACACCCATATCGTCTAATGCTGCGAAGAGGAGCTTCGTATATGCATGGTACAGTGTAGGAGAGAGGCAGGAACCTCGGGGTACTCCTATAGGGAAGGCGATGGGGTCTGCGGCTTCCTTACCTACAGAGACTCTGGAGGTACGGTCAGCTAAGGCGTTGCAGAGTTTATCGTGGTCCACGAGGTCGAACGCTGCAGAGAGGTCTAATAAGAGGAGGATACATAGTTTGCCTGAGTCTCTAATGGTATCCATTTGGATTTTGAGATCCAATAGAGTGGTTTCTGTACTATGGTTTGGTCTGAATCCAGACTGTCTTGCTCCGAGGAGTTGGTGGTTTTCTAAATGAGATTGGACTTGGTTATAAGCTATCTTGTCAATGATTTTAAGTAAGAAGGGAACTGTCATTATTGGGCGGTAATTAGTGGGAACAGTCGGGTCTAGAGTAGGTTTTTTTAGTAATGGGGTGACCCATGCTTCTTTAATACTGGTTGGGACCAGATTGGATTTGAAAGAGGAGTTCACAAAGTTGGTGATGATGGGAGTGAGGGTGTGGGCGCAGTATTTGACTATTTGTGCTGGGACTGAATCTCCTTTGCAATTAGATGCTTTGAGTTTGGAGATTGTGTTGTAGAATGATTCTTGAGAGACTGGGGTGAAGGCAAAAGGAGGGGTGGTAGTACCAGTAGTGTTAAGAATATGTTTGTCATTAGGGGGTTTACTTGCTAATACTTCTTTTTTGGTGGCGATTTTGGATTGTAGAATTTTCATTTTGGTGGCTAAAGCATTTTGTATGGTGGTACACCAATATTTGCTTGGTTTGGTGGGGTTTGTGATAGGGATAGGATTTTCCAATTCTCTTAATATGAAGAATAGTTCATTTGAGTTGGATGCAGCGTCACTGATTCTTCTGTTGTAGGCAATCGCTTTGGTTGCAATTATGGCTGATTTATAATTATTGTTTGATAGGAGAAAGGCATTTTTTGATTCAGGCATGGGGTTTTTCCTGTAGGCATGTTCTAGTGCTCGTTTCCTTCTTCTAAGGCCAATCAAGTCCTCATTAAACCAAAAGCAGGATTGTTTGTCCATGCGTTTTGTTTTAGTGGTTAGTGGTGCTATTTCGTTGATTGTGGAGGTGAAACAGTTTTTATAGATGTCTGCTAGGTGAGAGGGGTTATCACTGGAAATTATTGCACTATCTAAGGCTTTGCTGAGCAGGCGATTGATGTTGTCAGGTGTGAGTTTGCGGAGATTTCTGGCTTTGTGGGTGAGTGTAGGTTTTTCTTCAGCGAGGGGGGGGCTCGGCAAGGATAATGGTAAACTGGATGATGAAATGGTCTGTCCAATTGAGTGGGGAGATGGAATCAATATCCATGATGGAATTATGCGTGAGGATCCAATCTAGGGTTCTACCCTTAATATGGGTGGGGGCATTGACTAGTTGTTTGAAACTCATATCCTTAAGAACAACGTAGAGGGCTTCAGCTTTGGTATCACTTCTATCATTGAAGCCTAGTTTAATATCTCCAAGGAGGATACATTTGGTGTTTGGTTTGATGAGTGGGGTGAGTAAGAGGGGGATGTCTAGTTCAGGCTGGCTATTTGAATTTGGCGCTCTGTATATGACTATGAAGTTAATGGTGGTTTTAGCATTAATGGCCAATTTGGTGTGAAGTAGTTCATAGCCATCACGACTGTCGATAGGGCATGCTCTTAAGTGGAGGTTGGTTTTAGCAATGATAGCAACACTGCCTCCCTGAGAAAGGGTCCTATCTGCTCTGATTATAGTATAGTCAGGAGGGATTGCAAGTGAGAGCAGAGGGCCTGAGGCTTGGTGCAACCAGGATTCGGTGATGACTAGAAAGTCTAGTTGAGAGTCTAATATAAGATCATGAATTTCAGTGGCGTGGGCTCCTAGGGAGTGGGTATTAATAAGTGTGCCTTTGAGATTGGGGTTAGGATTTTGATTGGAGGCGGTTGATGTATTTGACTGCTTAGGGTGAGAATTGAGGTGGGTTTCTTTAGATGTGCTATGGATAAGAGGAGGTAGTTGCTTGGCTCTTGGATATGCGGTTGACTTGTGTACAGTAGTACTGGCGGGTGTTCTGTAAACTTGCCTTTGAGTACGGGACCTTATACGGTAGCGTCTAGTCTCCCCCAGAATAGGGAGAGAGGGGTGATTACCAGTATTAGGTTGCATTTGAATGGGCTCTGTAATGGGTGGCATGAACTGAGGAGAGTCAGGGTATATGCTAGCAGGTGGGATAGAGGTGGAGACTGCAGGAAAAGGTGGTGTGGTTGGAAGGAATGGGGTGGGGCATGTGATCGGATGGTGTCAGGGACAGGCAGGTTTGGCTAGACCGTTTTTAAAGGTAACAAAATGATTGCCAAAGCAGGGTAAGCTATTTTCCACAATGCAGAATGGAAAAATCATGAATGTAGAGTAGGTTTGTGTATAGAATAGAAACAGCACTAATAGCGAGATGGCGTGCATCTCGCTATAAATTATAATGGTGGTACATATACTTTCTAAGTAAAGGGTAGGAGGTAGGCGTCCAGGATACTATCCGACCTGTAACAAATCGGTATAATTGGAAGGAAGTGGTGCATGAGATTCTTGTAGAGCAATGTGGGAGGGCTAGGACAAATATGCAGTGCTAACAAGGATGTTGATAAGCATTTGGGCAGAATAGTGGATTCAGGAGCATACACAACAAATGTGGGAGCCGCAAGGAGGGGCAAAGTATGCTATGCAGGCGGGCGTACACTGTGGGCCTGATATGCAGTGACAACAGTGAAGTTAGAAAGCATTTGGGCAGAACAAATGACTCAGGAGCATGCACGACAAATATGGGTACCGCACTGAGGGGCTAAGTACAGTATGCAAATGCGCTATGCAAACCTGTTTACTGTAGACCTGGTATGCAGTGGCAGCAATGATAGTTACGAGTCATTTGAGGAGAACACTGGAATTCGGCGCATACACAGCAGGTATGGGTGCCACGAAGAAGAGCAGGCAGCGAGCAGGGAGGGAGTTGTGCTGACGGGAGTCTACTGTGGACCTAAAATGCAATAGCACTGTAGTTTCTAGAAATGAGTTTAAACAGAGCGGCGAAGCATGCACATATGAGTACCGCAATGAAGGGGGACACCACACCATGAGGTGTAAGCTGCTAGTATGCATGGACAGATTGTATGCAGACAAAAACATAGCATACTGAGGTGACCAATATGCGGAACAGCGAAGGACTCGGCTCTGTGACATTAGAGCGGGTACAATGGCATTGAGAATACACAATTAGGGTGTCATGGTGGCTAGCATCGGCAATGCAGTGAATATCATAGTTTATTAGGCATATTTAGCATCTGGCATTGTGCACAAGCAGTAGGTCCCTACTTATGGCTGGATGAACTTAGCAATAGCCGGGAGCAGACCCAGGAGTAGGTGGAGGCTGTGCAGATGCAGCGTGAGGGAGAAGGTTGTGACCAATAGTGTTGTAAAGTACCTTGAATTTGCCATAGAATGAGGTGGGGGTTATCCGAAGCAAATGGGCAGGGGTCCTGGCTGACGGCTGGGAAGGCAGGACAGGCTCAGGACAGGAAGCCTTGTTGGGAGGCCTTAGTGGGAGGACCGGCATTGGCCTGATGCAGGCTAGAGGTTGAAATCCACATCATGAGCGTTGAGTGAATATTTCAATAAAACGCTGATTTACTGATTCCTGATTCGCGATGACGGTAGTCGGGAAGCGTCGTGGGTGGGTAAAGTGGCCTGGCAGATGAGGGAGTGTGTCCCTGGCCTCACCTGATGAGGAGGGTCACTGCTCCAGCAGTGGCAGGGGGATCCTGTTCCTCCAAGTGTCTGGATGCCTATGAGCAGACTCAGGCTCAGGACAGGAAGCCTTGTTGGGAGGCCTTAGTGGGAGGGCCGGCGTTCGCCTGCCGGCAATGGGATCGGCTGAAGTAGGAACTGGGCACCAATCACGGCGGACACAGCCAGAAGGAGGCAAAGGCTAGGATTCAAATAATTCTATCGGCCATATTGGAATGGCTACAGCCTCATTGTGCCTAATGGAGGCTAGAGGTTGAGATCCAAATCACTATTCTGTATTAGTTCCAGCTAATACAGAATAGGGCTGCAAGATGTATCCTTGGCCTCCAGCCCTGATATCTCTCCACTGACTCCCAGTCACTGCAAGGATCAAATTCAAATCCCTCTGCATCATCCATAAAGCTGTCAGGGTCCTGGGACCACACGATCTTCAACTTGCTCTCACCAAATACTCTCCCTCCTGATCTCTTCGAACCTCTGGCTCCAACTCTCTGCTTGTCAAGCGCTTCTCTAAGTAGCGAGCGGGTGGCCAATCTCTTTCCTAAGTGGGCTCCTTCCTCTGGAACAGCCTCGCCCTTCCTCTCCATCTTGAGCTGGATCTCCTCAAATTCCACAAGCTCCTCAATACTTTCCTCTTCTCCTCCTTTCCCTTCTACCTCCCATGCTAAACACCACAGTCTCAGAGATTGGTGGCCTGGGCTCTTATGTGTCCTTCTGGGTCCTGGCCTTCTGTCCAATTGCCTTCAGCCTCCACCCTCCTCCTGCCATTGCCTTTGGGCACCCACTGGCCTGTGTTTTCTCAAAGGTCTGCACTTATTGTACTAGCAGGTAACCACTCTCCTACCAAGTGGTTACTGCCTTGCACTTACCTGTTGACCTGCAACAAACTATCTGGCACTTCCCCTTCTATGGAACCTCCAGCTCTTACCCCTGTCCCAAGTCCCTTCACTCTCTCGGCACTTGCATGTTCCAAATGTTCACAAGCCCTAGTACGACCGTCTCTGTCTTTTGCTCATCATTGTTAATTTAGCCCATTGTCCTGTTTTGTTAGCTTCTTTCCTCCCCTTAGCCCTGTGGGCACCTTGAAACACAATTCCTTGATGTATAAGCGCCTTACAAATGCACAATAAGTAAACATAAATAACCAGCAGAGGGTTCCGGGGTTTCATTCACCCAGGCATTCCCAATGCCAGCCACCAGTTATTTTTCCCTGTTGTTATCAATATGGTAGGAGCGCCCATCGAAATAAAACGTGGGTATCCCCTGACACATGTCTTCTTCATAGACCTTGTGTGGGAAGATAAGTATGCCTCCATGTTGTTGTTGGTCATTAGACTTTCAACCTCAAGTGTTTGTGAGCACAATTATGTAAGTCCGCTTACCCTTGTGTTAAGGGGACTCTTCTTGTTTTGGCCATAACTGATATCCACAGGAAAGCCTTGCATGGACAGAATTCAGGAATTAATTTTGGAATTACTGACGTTCCCCGCCCGGATTCTGTCACTTTGGAGATATTGCAAGGGTTGGTGAAGAGTCTTGACAATGATGTGCTCCCTCTGGATGACTGGGCAGTAATTTTTCAACACCCACACTGTTGCCAGGAGTGCCTTCTCGCAGTCATTGAATTTTTCCTTCACAGAGGACAAAGTCTTGATCGTATATGAGATGACTTTGCTGACCGTGTCATGCTTTTGATACAACACTGCTGTTAGACAAGTATCTGAGAACACCATCCCCAAGAAGAACTCCGTGTTTTTTATGGAATAAGCCAAACAAGGAGCCTGGGAAAGGCTTCTTTTCAGTTTTTAACTGCCTGGGCCTGTTGTGGGCCCCACTCCCACTTATCTCCGGCCTTTGATAAATGGACAAAAGGGTCAACTGGCTGCTGCATAGTCTTCAATAAACTTCCGACTATAATTAGTGAATCCAAGAAGGCTTCAATTTCTCACAGAATAGTAGGGTCTTTTAATTTCAATAAGGCTTCCACTTTCTTTGCCCCTAAGAAGTTCATTTAGGTGTTACACCACTGTGATTTCTAAAAGACAGTTTCAACCATCTGCTTGAAAGCTGGAAAAACCTCAGGCTTGCCAATTTCAGCGGTATCCTCCAGTTGGGTGGAGAATATCTTTTGATGGTGTTGACCTGGACAGGGGATTCAAGGTCATGGTCCTTGACTCTGAACACTACCTCCTCCCATCTATGTCACAGGGCACCACTTCCACTCTGCAAGGGCAGGTAGAGTACATGTTTATGTTTTATGTTTATGTTTATTAATTTCTACCGCGCTCCATGTACCCAAAGGCTTAAGGGTGCAAAAACATAGAACAGAACAAGACAAGACACATAGAAGAGGGGAGTAAGAGATCATGCTTGTTAGGCAGAATCACATGCAGTACCCTTTGGGAACACTACATGCAATTAGGACTACAAGTGTAAGCACAATTTCACCTTTGGTACAAGCCTGTACTACACAGTAAAGTGGTAGTGATGGCTGAGCAGCCAGACTTATCTCAAGAGTTTAAGTGAACAGTAGAACAAGTTACACAAAGACCAACCAATACAGTGAATCAAGTAGACACTTACTCAAGGTTTCTTGCAAAAGAATATACATTTATTTACTCAGTCAGTTCCAAAACATTACACTAGCAAAAGTAGCTCAATACCACACACTAACAAACCACAAATATACAACCGTGAGTAAATGAACACGTTTAGCTCCCCTGAAGTGGGAGCTAAATGACACTTCAAATACTAAATAAAGGGTTAAAAAGACAAGGTTATAAGAATAGACAGCCCAAATACATTCATAGGCAGGGCAAAGGGTTTCAGTTAAATACAACCAGCAATTCTTCTCAATAGGCCTGTTCCAAAGTCAATGGTTCAGATTCTTTTTATAGGATGGCACAGTTCTGGTAGATAACGGTTAAGTCTTTACCACAGAGATTAGAAGAATTTGGTTAGGTGAAAAGTTTGACAAATGTTAAGGGAAGGACAAGCCTTCATAGTTGAGGAAAGTTTCACGCACTTTCTCGATGGGCGTAAAGATTTCTGGACTGCATTTGCACAGTACCTTGTCAATGAAGAAGAGCTGTAGCTGAGGCAGTCGCTCCTGGCAGTTCGAGCAGATCTTGCTGCTCCTGAGCTTCAGTCGTGGGGACAAGAAGGAGGACGTCGGGAGGTTCCTGTACTGCCCAGAGATGAGGCCAAAAGCTTTAGCAAGGCATCGGTTTTAGGTGTGAGTGCCTTAAAGTCCACAAGCTGATTTCCTTCCCTCTGGCTATCCGGTTTTCACAGCACTCTGATGACAATTCGACCAGATGGGGACGGTGTCCAGGTGGCTTGCGAGTTGGTTGTTCCCACCAAACTCAAGGGAAGAAGTTAACCTTGAAGGGCTTCTCTGTCGATGGAGTTTCAGGTAATTCGGACGTGCAGCAGGGCTTCACCGGTCGTCCAGGAGTTGCAGCAGTCCTCTTCCTTCAGCTCATCTTCAGGTCTTTCGTTCCAGTGGTCGACTCTGCTTTCCAAGTCCAAGAGGCCTGCTTTTAAACTGTTTTCCCCCATTCATTCTAGCCTGGCTGTCACACACACAGCAGGGCGGCTGTCCTTGCCAGACAGCCAGCCAGCCAATCACGCCAGAGTGCATTCAGGTCTCCTAGGAGACTAAGCATAGGGAGTTTCTGGCACCTCCCTCACATCCTGTCCACCCCAGACACCCAGACACAAGAGGAGGACTTCAGCACTGAAGCCTGCCAAAGGCCAACGAACAAAGAGACCACACCTGGTTTGGCGCACAGAAACAAACACAAGAAGGACCTTTCCTAAAAGAAATGGGAAAAAAAGTCGACTGCAGTCTGTTTTTACAGATAGGTCTTGGGCGCCATATTGAAAAACATGGCTGACCCGATTTTTAGCTACCGTTGTTAGCAGTCGAGAAAAATCATGGCAGTTTTGCTGCCACCAGCCATTTAAAGTAGGAAAGGGTAACATTTGACTGTTACATGAGTGTTTTGACTCAGGGGAAGTTAGGCAACCCCTCCAGCACTCTATTGGAAGATAGTGTGTACTGGGTCAGTACATTTAAAAAGACTAATAAAGTCAATTTAACTTTAAGTGCTCTGGGAGACAGTAGTCAGTCCCAGAGAAGGTATTTAAACCTTGGGAAGTCTGAAAGACATCCCTGTGTCACTGCACTTAAGGTGCTGTGTGACACCCAGAAAAAGATGATGCCACTGGAGTTGTTTTAAAACTCCATAACCAAAGAACACAAAAGTAAAACACACATCAAAATAAAAAGTTCAATGTCCCAAAATACAACAAAAGAGCTGGAGTGCTCCAAGGTAGAGGGAATTTTAGCACTTTTGTGAGAAATCTCCCTAACAATGCTGCAAGGTGATAAGTTTTTGAGCAGACTAGCAGAATAGAAGTGTCTTCAGTTTTCTTCTTAAACATGTCTGTTTACTTAATAATCCTGAGATCGGGGGCAGGACATTCCAAGCTGCTATGTTAAAAGCTCCATTGCAGACTTTATTAGTTTTGCAGTGGGTGGTTTTTAAAAGGTTGTTATTATTGGATCTTAGAGATCTGGGGCTATGTTCTTTTGTAATGGCTTCGACTAGATAAGATGGTATATGACCCATATACATTTATGTGTGATGAATAACATCCTGAAAGGTACTCTTGCTTGAACAGTAAGCCAGTGCAGGCTCTGTCTTGCTTCAGACACATGATCCTTACGACTCAAGCCTTTCACAACCCTCACTGTGCCATTCTGAATGACCTAGAGGCGGTCACCATAATATCCCTCCGGATGCCCACATTTGGCACATGCACATCGCCGGTGCTCGGGTGCAAGTGCAAACACATGCGGGCATTTATTCCACACTCATGTGTATATTTGGCCCCCACACCATGGTAAGGCCGATTGCACACAACACTATACACACATGCATTTACTTGTGCTGGTGCTCCTAAATGAATAGGCACAGATCGTCACTGACACGTGTATTTACATCCCATGATCCACGTTCCTTCTCCATGCCCACATTCGGCGTCATTTCTGGTCATTCACCACTCAACATTGATTATATTCACCTCTTTGTCATTTTTAATTAAGGCTCACCTAGCCAACTTGCAAGCACTCGTATGTTTCGCATGCTTGTAAATTTCCTTTTTTGTTTGGTCCCTTTTGCAAACGAGGAAGGACCAACTCATGTTTTCTCTCCCTCTACACACACACCCCTGGACGGACCAATCCCTTTTCTCCCTCCAGCCACTGCCCTTTCCCATTGCCGTCAGGGAGGTTGCCACTTCCGGCTCAGGTGACATAGAGGAGCATATCCCCCTGTTGCCTAGCGACCGACCCTAAGAGCAAAGCTTTCGTTCCTTCTCCTGACGCCGCTGGCAAAGGAATGACACAGCGTTTTCTCGCTCGCCGGCTTCATTCTGAAGTCGGCACCCTGTGGGAACGCAGAGCAACCTTTTGAGGTAAGCACCTCGAATAGATCCTTTACCACAGCTGGTCTAGCCCACGCATGGCCACTGTGCCCCACCTTTTCTACACCAAAACCCCAACCCCTACACCTCCTCCCCCCTCCTCCACCCTATTTTATTTATCACCATAAGAGGAACATAAACCCTCTAAACCGCCTTATTTCACATCTTGTTACAGGTGCAATCTCCTGAGCACCTGCAAGCCAGAGCGGCACTATGCCGCAAAGTGGCCACGAAATATAGCCGCTCCTTTTTCTGCCTGGACAGTCACCACGTAGAGGACCCCACATCGCCAGACACAGCCAAGCAACATAACTCACCAGGTGTACCAGGTGTCTAAGCTACCTCGCCGCCGGATCGTCTGGGCAACGGGGGCTAGCGTGCAGGCTCAGTTTCACGGTCCCGGAGACTGCTTCACTACCCCACTAGGTGAGAATAGATAGTTTCCCCTTTTTTTCTCTTCTCCCACCAGAGTGCTTCAGACAAGACTTGTCAATGTTTACTTTTTCGGCAGACTTGATCTAAACTGAATTTGCAAGCCTGCCTCTTGCCACCGAGCCTCAAATTGTGTTTTCGTGGACTAGAATTCAAATCAATTTTCCTTTGTTCCTTTCTTGTTCCCCTTTGTTGCAACAGGGTACTATGATTCCGCCCTGATGAAGGTGGCAGTTCAAGACCACCGAAACGCGATCAATATTAAAGGGATTCCGCTTCCAGCGGTTGGACAGATGAAATATCTCACCTTCTCTGGGAAGTAACAAACTGTCTGGAATCCGAGTCTTTCTTCTTCTTTCTCCCTTGAGAGCATTCCCTTTATGCGTGTTGGCAGACCCTATGGGGGGTTTTCCCTGATGGAACTTATGGAGTCAATCTCTTAAAACTATGGACATTTATGAACGAGCAGAACACACCAAATGAATACAGTTGCAAGAATTATGAAACTGATGGATTTGTTTAATTATTTATAAACCTGTATTTGGTATTTATATGTGTAAAAATTGAGCAAACCTGAAATTTGAAACACAGGGGCTATGTGTATACACATTAGATTCGTAGTATACACAAAGAGGGGTCTGGTGTATGATTCTAATACCCACAGGAGATAATTCTTTTCTGCAAGGAGACTTGGCCCAGACTTTATTTTGAAACCAAGCTTCCCTAAAAAATCTTTTGACAAAAAACTGAAATATACTTTTGCATTTATCTTCTCTTCTCGACCTGACTTAACCCAGGGATGCTTATTTTTTAAAATTCTTTCACTTCTATTCCTCTTTTCCCTCCAGCACTGGGTTTCTGTGCACCGGTACTACCATCTTTTCTAAAATTTGGTTCTTCATTACTTTTTTCTCAAGCAATAGGATTGCACGAGGTTCTGTATTACCTCTATTGTTTTTACATTTTATGTCTGGCACAAACTTTTATTTGTGTATATATTTTCTCTAGTGTGCAAATATTAATAATCATTTACCAAAAACGTGATGGCTGTTGTGGCCTGTTCATTTCATTTCCTTGAACCATGCATAAATATGATGTTGCTCGGGGCAGAAATGGGTATATTGGCCCCGACCAAAAAGGTATCTCACGAAGTTAACAAATGTTTAAGGTGAAGAGTACCAACCTTTTTGCAGCAATTGTTGTTTCTTTGTGTTATTCTGGAGACGGTGAAAGTCTGCTTGCGTAATGCCAACTAGGAGGCTGCACAATAGTCAATTTTGGATCCAATGATGGCTCTGGCTAAGGTTTCTGTATTTTCTTCTGATATCAGTGGGAAGAGATGTCGTAGTAGCTTGATATAGTAAAATGAGGTAGAAACTAGGCTGTTCACTTGAGCTTTCATATTCAGATTCTTGTCCACAATTATGCCTAGTGTCTTCACTTTACTCTTCACCTCAATGTTACAATTGTCGATGTTAAAATTGTTGAACATCAGACCTAATTTTGAAAGTTTAATGTCAGTGCCACCGATCATGAGCTCTGTTTTCTTGCTGTTCAGGCTAGGCCCTTCAGGACCATCCAAAAATGGATCACATGATATGCTTTATTGATGTTTTTTGCATCAATACTATGTGACCCTGAGATAGAGATGACACATTGTGTGTCATCTGCGCAGTTGGCAAATGGGATCCCCTCTTGTTCTAACATATGGAAAAATGGCACAATGAAAATGTTGTAAAGACATGGTGATACACAAGCTCCCTGAGGTACCCCATACAGCAGAGGCACTCGTTTCGCCTCTGCTACCCCACTAGCAACTCTCACCTCACACAATGAAATTCCCCATATGCCTAGTAAAAAATATTTCTGGAGGAATAAAATCACTGATGTCAAAACAGTCAATGGTATTGGTCCCATGATTTCATTACCTAAATCAATAGAATAATGTTGGACATCAACCTCCATTCCAATAAAGATACCTGCGCTCAAAGTGACACTTCGAGGGTCGCTGTACCAATATTCGAATGGTGTCGTGTTCTAGGTCTACTCGAGGTGTCAGATTTAAATACAAACCTTGTTGTGGGAGATGGGAATTTAAATGTATATAGGCGTCCTCATGTTTGAGGTTCTGTCCTTGCTTTATTTTGATGGGAATAGTAAATTGTTGCACCTGTCCTGGGATGGTAACCTTTTCTTGCACTTGAAATTCAACGGCATAAGGCAGCAATTGAGTTGACTGAAATGCTTTTTTCCGTGTTGTGATAGCCCATGGGATTACCCCCCAGTCGTGACCAGGCTTTATTATTAATTAGGTCCAAATTTATTGCAAATCAGGTAAGAAGTCACTGCCCAAATAAAAGGCAGAAGGGACATATCTCACAACCCAACAACGATTCTCTATGCCTTTGTTGCCAATGGAAATTTTTAGCATATATCTGCTAGGCAGGAGATACTCATTAATGTATATGGCCCAAATGTAGACGACCCTGATTACTATAATGAGGTCTACCGGAAATGTGCGAAATGCCCAAATGCCATATTGTCAGTGGTGGAGATTTCAACACGATCCTTGACACAGAAATGGATCGCACGTCCACCACCCCGAGATCACTCACTAACGCTACCTGCACGATACATGTGCACATAACCGACCTAGACCTGAGGGATGCATGGAGGTCATTACATGGCCTGAAGCGATCATGCACATTCTACTCAACAGTGCATGACATGCATTCCAGGATTGACATGTGGCAGGTATCACAGAGAGTGCTGGGCTGGGTAACGGAAGTAACAATAAAACCTAGGACATTGTCTGATGACTCGCCAGTGGTGATGACACTTATCATCCCCAGATTCTCCCTGCAAAGACCCCCTTGGTGGTTTAAAGAAGCTGCCTTATCAGATCTAGTGTATAAAAACAGCATGTCCCAACATGTCACAGAATACTGGAAATAAAAAACGACAGCACGCTGGATAGCCAAGCGACTTTATTGCAAGTATTTAAAGTATACATCAGAGGCATTGAAATATAGCTAAACTACAGGAGCAGTATGCAACCTCTCCCACCGTGCGGACAATGGCAGACATAAAAATGCAGCTGGAGGAATTCAGAACAGCCGCAGAGCAGAAGGTACAGTACTTTGACAGGCCAGCAGCAGCAAAGCGGTATGGCGAACAAGAACGTCCACGCTACCTACCTAACGGGAAGGCACTGGCTCGGATGGGCTTGGGGCAGAATTTTATAAGGAGTTTGTGGTGGCATTGGCACCCCGGCTTCATGCAGTCTGGAATGAAGCCCTACACACTGGCAAACTCCCTGAAACGACATGTGAAGCAATAATAACTCTACTGCTTAAGCCAGGGAAGTCCCCTGAGGAGTGTGGATCCTATAGACCGCTCTCACTGATAAACACCAATACGAAAATATATGCTAAGATACTGGCCACACGTGTAAAACCCCTGATGCCACAAATGGAACATAAGGACCAGGCAGGCTTCTTACTGGGTAGATCCACAGAGTCCAACATTCGCTGCTGCTATAATATACTAGCTTCAATCTCCAAGGTCATGTAGGGGGTAGCGTCGGCACTTGACACGCAAAAGGCCTTCGACACAGTGTACTGGCTATTCCTATTCAGGATCTTGCATAATTACTGGTTCAGCCCGAACTTCATAAACTGGGTGCATATACTCTACACGCAAGCTTTTGCCAGGATCTGTGTAAATGGCGCTCTTTCGGCGATATTGGAACTGGCTGGAGGCACTAGACAGGGCTGCCCATTCTAACCGCTCCTGTTCGCACTGGTTATAGAACCCCTGGCAGACATGCTGAGGACCAGACATGCCAGAGCGGGGATACCACTAGCAGACAAGGTGGAGATCATCACCTTATATGGTGATGACATAATGTTATATCTGAGAAACCCAGAGGCCAAACTAAAGGAGGTGCTACATACAGTCACGGAATTCGGGAAATACTCTGGCATGAAGCTGAATTTGTCCAAGTCTGAGATGTTTCCACTGACGAGGCGACCTGGCAGCCAATAGAACTACACAGACTCACTTGGGCCCCCAATCTGGTGAAATATTTAGGTGTGGAAATAGCACGCACCACACAACTCACACGCGCCCTAAATTATGGGACTCATACCGAAGCTATCTGTGCTAAACTAGAGCGGTGGAAACATCTCCCAATCTCACTGATGGGTAGACTAGTGTTAATTAAAATGATCATATTACCCAAGTTGTTTTATCTATTCTACACAGTCCCGACGTGGCCAGGCAGAGCATTCCTCACTAAAATCCAGGGGGCATGCAAAGCGTTTGTATAGAATGGCCAGCCTAGAATAAGCTGGAAGCAGCTCACCAAACGATATGATCAGGGAGGACTGGCCGCTCCAGACTTTGAACTCTACTACCTCACCGCACAGGCCGAATACGCGGCATTCTGGACAGAAGAGGTCCTCCACGCACCACACACAGCCACTGAAACACACAAACTTGGTCCAATGAAACTACTACACAGAGTAGTCGAAGCAAAAACCAGAAATGACAACACCACCAACCCACCACCATTATACAACCTGAACATGACATTATGGGATGCACCATATGTCCAACCAACACAGGACACAATGCTGGCCACACACTGGAAGGAGAAAGGGGTAAACCGTTTTGGGGACCTATTTACCAGCAGACAATTTGTCAGTTGGGAAGAGATTAAAGTGACCATAGGAGATGCCCCTTACAAAAGCTGCAATATCTCTGCCTGCGCTCTGCTATGGCGGATACGTGGGAAACATTCCCAAAAGAACCACAAGCACACCCAGGCCTGGGACACATGGTCGCCACGGGCATACCTAAGAATCTGCCTCCGCACTCTATAAAATAGCACTATCATTAAGGGAAATCCCGACTCCAGATGCTAGGGGAAAGTGCGAACCGAATCTGGGGCACACTTTTTCTGACGCGCACTGGACACAATTATGCGGGCTGACCAGGAATATACCCTACAACTCACAATACTGCCAGATACACTATAAGTTATAGCACATAACTCATCTTACCCCAGATAGACTAAAGAGCATGTACCCCACAACAGAAGGAAAGTGCCCCAGGTGTGGTAATGTGGGAGTGGATACACTGCACATGCTATGGTCATGTACACGATTAACTGAATACTGGAAAGATGTGTGGAGGACAATGGATGAGATGTCAGACCAGCCTAAAGAATGGGACCCATGTGTCTGTTTGTTGCGAATAGAGCGCAAAATGAACCCTGTATGATGTAAGTTCCTCAATCTTAGCTTGCTATTGGCGAAACAGGCAATACTACTGAGATGGAAAAGCATAAAACCGCCCACAATATATGACTGGGAAAAAGATATGACGTGGGCAAATGACTGCCAAGAGGTGTATGCCAGCTTGTTACCCATATCATCGAGCCCTAAAGATATATGGGGCAGATACAGGTGATATCTGGCTGATAAAAGTGGAGGAGAAGAAGACTCAGATGCAATGTAAATACGAATGTGAAATGTACCAATCAAAACTCGGAGTTGAATAACAACATCGACAAAATGTCAGTGAAGATGTAATGTTTAAATCTGTGCGAATTTAAATAAAGTTTTAAAAAAAATTGAAACAATGCCCAACTCAAAATGGCTGACATGGTGATGCAAGAGGGGCTTGAGAGCAAGAACTTTCTAAGAGTCCATTATAGCAAAGGAGAGGAGGAGACTACATAGTGGTGGCTGGATGCAGGAGAAATGTTAACGCTGGTGGATCTGAAAGGTAAGAGGGTAGGATCAGTTAGTCGGGTGTAGCGGGATAAAGGTAGAGCGAGGTTTTTGTGATGTCCTTTTGCAGCTTCACTTCAGTTAGCACTGTTTGCTAAGCATGGGTGCGGTTTATGGATTTGTGGTCTCCCATGTGCTGCTGTGCGAGTCTATGGGCCTCATTACGAGTTTGGAGGTAGCCATGCCGTTTTTAGCGGCATGGCTATCCCCAAACTCAGGTCCGGGTCCAGGTCCCAAAAAATGGGAATTACTGGGCCATTCCGACCTTTGAGGGCCCGGTAATTCCCATTCGCGGGACCCGGTACATCCCCATTCCCATTTGACCCCATAGGGCTCATTAGGAATGGGGAGGATGCTAACAACGGTCCCGTTAATGACGGGAACGTTGTTAGCATCCTGTTCTGCTAGCGGGTGCCGCTCTGCACGTCTGGTCTGACCAGGCATACAGGGCGGCCCCGCAAGCAGAACTCGTAATGAGGCAGTGAGGCAACAACGGCACCGGTAGCACTATGGCGCCATTGTTGCCTTACCGCCAGGGTCGGAATGAGGCCTGTGTGGTTTGTTTTGTTGTTGCCATGTAGTGAAATGCTTGTGGTTTACAGTGCGAGAGAGTGGTTATTTTGTTTAGGGTTTGAGAGGTGTGTGCCGAGAGTTAAGATTTTAGCAGATGGGTTAGTGGGATTACCTCTTTCTTTCGGGAATCTGTGTTGGGTGTCTTAAGCTTTGCTGTCTGGTGGAGTGTTCCTCCGTTGTTCTTTCGCCTGGTTCTGCGCGATGCAGTGGCTTATCTCTGTAGCTGTCTAGTGATCTGTTGGTGGGAGAGTGGTGAGGGTGTCCCCCACCCAGGTTTGATATCGCTATGGTTGTGGGATGCTCTTTCGTCATGAGTGGGCCTTGCCCGGCATCGCCTCCCTGCGCTCCTAGGGCGCGGACACCTCCCTACAAATTTTAAGCGCTCCCTGTACTGTCCGGCGCTGGTTAGTGATTAATGCTCCTTTGTCTCCGGCTACAGTCCCTGTCCCTTGGGCTTTGCCTAGCAAAGGATTTTGGCTCTGGAGGGTTTTATAAACAAACAAAAAATGTTAGATTTTTTTTATTTTGTTGGTTCCGTCTGGTTCTGTGGTGAAGAGCCAGGTTTTGAGTAGTTTCCTGAATTTTAGGTGGTCCTTTGTATTTTGTATGTATTTTGGAAGGGTATTCCAAGTGTTTGTGGCCAGGTGAGAGAAGAGGATCCCCCAAGTTTTATCCGTGTGTATGGTTTTGGTTCCAGGCGGATTTCGCTGCTTGATCTGAGTGTTCGTGTCGGTTTGTGAGTAGGTATTGTTTTTTGTAGGAATTCTGCACCTTGGCCTTCGATTGCTCTGTGTAAGTGAGGCACGTGATGTGGAGTGGGGTGTGAGCAAGAGGAACATAGAAAACAGTGCAGCTGGTAGCCATCACCCAGCAAGTGGGGAATTGATGAGAAGTTTCATTGGAAAACAGGGAAACATTGTGGGCTTTGCCTTCCATTCCAGCAAACATATTGAGTAATTCCCCGGCTCTGGGTGCTAATACTTGTTACTACAGCTGGTTACCCCATTTATAGTTGCAGTGCAAGAAAGATGCGATGTAGCAACTTACTTATTAAAAGAAAATATACTGCATGCATTTCTAATGAAGTAACTGTCTCCAATGTTGTTATCGAAACATGAGCTACCCAAAATATAATGCAGAGCACTTTTCTTCAAACAATGAGCTCATGGTTTTTCGCTGAACTTTTTGAGTGCCTTCTGAGCTGGCATACTTGTTTACTAATTGCGAATGCCCATAACTGAAGTCATCCTCCCGTTCCAGAGAAATAAAAAGGGGTTAATTGGAAACACACCAGGTTTTGTTTTCAACAGAGCAAGCTTCTTCTAAAGATCTGGGAACTTGGAACGACCCCATATTCAGGTGGGTCCTGTGTAGAGTTTATGGTCATCAGATTAATTTGACTTCGTCTGGAACAAAAACAAAGTATGGGCTCCCTTACAGTACACCAAGATAAATCCCCATTTGCTTGTGCATCCTAATATATTATTTGCTTAATACATCTGTATTTGCACTGGTGCTAATGCCCTGTGCACAAGCACAAATCTCAGTTGTGCAATCTGAAATGTTAATTGTTTTGCACCATTAATCCTAGAACTGCCTAGAACTGCCTCTCAGATACAGATTTAAATGTCCTATACCTAGTCTCACTCCAATGTGGTGAATTTGTGAAATGGCCCTTAGACTACAATATAACTAGATCAAGCTTGGATGGAAAAATACATTACAGTATTCAAAAGTGATGGCATCAAAGGCTTCTATAATACTAGGGGGCCTAATTTACAAACATGTTTTCCACGGGACTTTCCCATCTGGTCATTTTTGTAAATCAGGCCCTAGGGCTCTGAATAATCTGCCAAAATAATGCCATTGCTGGAATCAGGCAATCCATATCATGATTTAGGTGTGAGCCTATTATTATCCTTAGGCTAAATAAAAAAAAAACTCTCAGCCATAGGTGTAGGTTTAGTATGATATGTATTCATTCAGGGCAATCCATTCTTTAAAAAAATGCGTTAAGTGGTGTTTTTTGATACTTTTCTTCCAGGATTATTGTCTAGATTACCTTGGAGAACACCAATTACACCAGTGACTACCACTCCTTACGTCACTCTCTTCCGAGATATTCTCTGCCTCCTGTAGATGAGATTGCTCACGTCAGAGTACATACCCTGTCATAGCCCCTTTCGCTCTAAAAAATCAGTTGCACTTTTATATCTATCTTCATGCAGCAGACCAGGCTGCATTCACAGAAACAGAATTCGACCTGGTGAAGCTCCGTGGTGTCTTGCTTTCACTACAAACGCTATCCTCTCAGCCCCAAGTGACACACTACGAAGCTACTGAATTCGCATCTCCTCCTGCACATCATCCAGAAACTGGGACCTTTTGAAGTCCCCCCCCACCCCATGTGAGTCAGGTAATGAGGGATGACAGCAAACCAAATAGGGATTTCCTTAAAAAACGTAACCATTACCCTCAGCTCCTCACCCTCATCACCTTATGAGGGTGTAACACAGTTACCGCATTGGAAGGTACTGAGGCACATAATCACCACAATACTATGAATTGCAGTTGTTTTAGTTGTACCAGGCATACGTCAGGCTAGGTCAGGCGACAGGCAGATTTAAGTATAGCCCTTTGCAAGTTCAAGTCAGTTGTAAATCTGAGGTCGTCCGTGACGTGTCTGTGATTTGGTCATTAGGACTGAAGTCAACAAAACAATAGGTGGCACCATGGAATGGCGTCGTTAATAGACCTTGAGTGGCAGCTTTGTAGGAAGAACACATATTGTTTTACCCCCAACAGACCTGTTCGCTTAGGCCGAGTGATAGGAAACATTACCCTGACGAGATTCCAGTCCGGTGAGGTGTCCGCCACGCTAGGGGACATACTTCACAGGGCCTACATGTATGGATTTCTGTATATCTTCAGCACAAATAGAGGAATGAGATAAAATTGTCTAAACCGCAGATACCAACTGAACGAAAGATTCATCTATACATGATCTTTAGGGGATTGGGAACACAGGAACATCTTTCATGAGTGATAAAGGATTTGGTCGGCTTAATGGTTTATTAATGCACAACCGTGGGGTTTCCGGATCAGACCATGGACGCACCATGCGTCAGCGAAGACAGAAATACCCAAACCTGGAAATTGAGGCAATGTGACGCATAAATGCTGCGGAACAACTACACAACGTAGCATGCGGACTGTGGATTTCAATGGGCATTTCCAAGCAGATCACCCGAAAACCACAGCATTGGTTTCGCATCATGCTTGATTGACAGCATCAGGTTAATGCTGATTGTTGGCTTCCATTGATATTTAGCACAACCTGCCTGATGTGGCATATCAATGGTAGCATGGGGATGATCGGGCACCCCAACATTTCTGAAGGTGTGAAGCGAGATAGAACTTGGGAGGTTCTGGCAAGACGCATGTGGCAGCAGTAATGGGGCACCCTCTGACTCAACTACTGTGCATCTGCATTCACGCAAAAGGGGCCAACATGTTAGCCTCTGCAGAGCCGCCGGCACACACCAGTTCGGATGCCGAAAGCGAAACATGGGCTTGACACAAATCATAGAATTGGGCAACTCTGGTAGATTGTGTGGAAGCACCGGACCAGGAAAATAGGCTGTCAATCTGACAGTCCAAGATGCTCATGGCCTTCCTAAGTTGCAGATTGTCCAGGAAAGGAAAGCCCAGCATGGCGAACATATGTAGTATCTATGTTTACCCAGTGCCTTCAGATACTGGTGAATATCGGGACTAACTGGGTGCCAAATGCTCCATGTCCATTGCCCCTAATCCTGACTCCCATAAATAACACTTACACCTGGCACCCACAGTCGCTTCCCTTATATGTCGTAAAGCGCGAGATATCACAGTGGCTGAAGGACTGCAGCAGACAGTGGTGCCACATGAAGGCCAGGCAACTTTCTGATGTTTAGGCTAAATGAGAAGGTAATAGGGCCCAATAGGGCTCTGCTACCTTTAGCTCTCCATATGTTTTAGACTATATCTCCCATGATCCCTCCCCATTGACTATGCTGGCTTGGACTAATGGGAGTTGTAGTCCAAAACAACTGGAGCCTTAGACCGCTCAAAAGACATAGGCCCTAATTCACAGAGCGTTTTCCAATGTGGTTTTGCCATTATAAAACGCTTCTGTGAATTAGGACCTTAATCAGTTATTTGGATTCCCTTTACCCAAATGGTTAATGGCATTTTTGGAGGAGGAAACATCCCAAAAATCTGGTTAGGAGTGGAAATAGCACTGATTTAAAAGAAAATGGAAAAGCAGAGTTTTCTCAAATATCAGGAGCAATTGATATGATGTGATGTGATAAGTCATTTATTACACGCATGTACACAAGTGTTTCTAGGCGCAACAAGACAAGGGAGGGAAGACAGAGGGAGGATAAGACAAACGATCGTGCATGTGCGAGAATGAGAAGTGGAGGGGGGAAGTGCAAGAGACAGGGGAGGGGAAAACAGGGCAGCAATGCTCGGTGTAAGTGCATCCACGGCATCACAGCTATAGGTAGTGCAATGGGAACAAGGGATGGTAGGGTTACAGTTACAGCCCCTAAGTGCGTGGTAGGACCGGAGGCAGTGCAAGGGTGACTGATCAAGAAAGAGCCTGGCATCCAGTGAGAGTCTGACGGTAGCCAAGCAACCAGGTGAGACTGCAGACAGGTAGGTCAGCGGGGGAAGGGGGTAGATAGAGAACTCTGTTTCACCGCTCCATGGCCAAAGTTCATATACATTTGGTACTGTATAGATCACAAACACACCTTCAGACTCAAGACGCTGCAATGTGTCTCCATGATGGTTGCCAAAGGAGCTGAAGCCTCGATTTTCAGATTATTTTCCATTACCACTTTGTGGGCCCTGAACCTACAACTGACAGAATTAATAGGCAGAAGTAGTGGAAGGTGGGAATAGGTGAGGGTCTCTTGAAGGTGACCTAACAGTGTTACATTCACGAAAGTGCTCTCACTGGCCAAGCACCATCTGCGAAGAGAGCAAGGCATCACTATGCACGAGAGCAGACACTGTGTTCAGGGTCGAGCTGGGACATAAAGGTGTCTCGGGCACCAATGAAAAAGTGGCCCACAGTTGCAAGTGGCAGCTCATTCCTTTTTTGACAGTTTTGAATATAGTACCCAAGGGGGAGATTAAAGAATATTTATTCCGGAACAATGGTCAAAACAACTAGCCGTGTAGTGAGGTAACTTATCAAACGGCTCCATATCGGCCTAAAAAGTGACCCAATTTGACCAAAGAAACTACCCCACACTAGTATTTTGCTTTTTCGGTTCGGGCATGTGCTTATTGCCCTATAGGCCAGTCCGAGTCTGACTGTGTTTAGTCTTTTGAACTTAAACTTGGGCTGCTTTATTGCTCTAAATATAGAAAGCATTATGCCATTTCTATTTGTGGACAATGTAATTCTTCTGGCAAGGTCCCCGAGGGAACTGCACTGTTTTGCTCAATGGTATTGTAAACAGAAGAGCTTATTATTTGAAAAGACCTTAGCAACAAACACTAAAAAAAGATCAAAGTGAAAAGTTTACATGAAATAAAAATATTGTTTTCCATATAGCATTTGGCATTATAGTTTTGCAATTGTGCAGTGCTGTACATTTTAAGTCGTGTTATTACCCAATACAATGGTACCCTGGAGGTATTTGATATCGTTACCTGAAGATTGAAATCAGATAACAGCTGTGAATTCTTCATAAGCACGGGCCTCAGGCGCTCAATTTTACACATGTTTTAGTGTCCTTCAGTTCCTGCCTCAGGTTTACGTGGCAATTCTTTCCCCTTCACCATCTTATAACATACGTCATTCAATAAGGGAATGCTTTTATGTGAAGGACCTTCATCCGTTGACAAACTCTGCTACCTATTATTGCCTTCTTTGTTTGAAATAATACTCATACCATGGATAAATAAAATAAATAAATAAATACAGACATAGATCAAATTCACTGATGAATCAAACCGGCAACACTGCTGTACAGATGAATCAATGTGACTACGGTGAGGCCATTTGCAGAGCCAGGGAATAGGCCCTTTCTTGACACTGTTCTAGGAATCGGCTAATTTGATCTTTGGGGGTGGAGGGCTCTTGGCAGCCCTCTACCCACAGGGTTCAGTAAGCACATTTGCATTGTTGGGCACTAAAAGGCTTGTCACTGCAAAATGCAGGGTTTTTTTTATTTGGGAGGTGAACATGAAAACATAAATGTAAACGCGCTCATGCTCAGCAGTTGTGTTTCTATTAGAGACAGGACAATGCTGCTGAAGGTCTAATAGACCTCTGGCAGAATTGCAAATCCCTGCAGCTGGTGTCAGAGGGTGACACTTATGCACAGGGGCGTTGCTAGGGGGGGCTAAGGGGGCTATAGCCCCTGATCTTTTGGTTGTAGCCCCGAATAGAATCTCAGGAGCTACAGCCAAAAGACTAGCTAGCCCCCAGTCCCAACAGTTCCAACATCAGCATAGCCCCGGGTCTTTTCCAGACCTAGCAACACCCCTGCTTATGCATAGAGGAATGCAGCAGATGTAAAGAAGACCTTCTGTGGGTCAGGTGTGCTGTTTCATCTTTAGCATGACCTCCACCAACATGCCCCTATCCCGGTCACAGTCAACACGGTTGCAGAGCAGTACATTGGTCTGCTCACAGCCATGCACATGCATGTATTCCCTTCTGAGAATGATTTCACTCTCACGATGCTGATATGCTCTTCACAAGCAAGTGGTGAAAACTATATGTAAATCGGGTCCTGAATCTCAAGTGTCACTTGACCAGGGCTGAAGAGACAGGGAGGTTGCAGCAGTTGTGACATCATCACAGCCGAGCAGCAGAGGCAAAGCAGATGAGCATCGGTCTTGGTTTCATCCAGCAAAGTAAGATGTCAAGTTACCCATAATATGGGTACAGCTTATCGTCAGGAGGTCTTAGCATGTCTTAAGGCTTCTTCAACAGTGCATCTTGACTCTGTTTTAGGGCAGGCATCTTATTGTCTATATCAAGAAACCAATAAAGCAGGCCCTCACCTGTGTACACTGGCTAAAGTACATAAAGGAAGACATTTTCAGAATGTTAATATATTTTGTGGGATATTGTAATTTAATTTATAGAAAAAAACGTTTTTATTTATTTAAATAAAGATTTTAAAATCTAAACAGACAAGCAGACATGAGATGATAATATAAAGTAAATGAAAGTAAAATAAAGTTTAAAACGTACATGAAGAATATTATTGATATAAAACATACCAACAAATACTACAATTAATAAGTACATAATACATGAGTACATTGTAACTAAATTAACTGACAAAACCTACACATTTATTTAAGGTATATTTATTTGAAAACAATGTTTTTTGGAAAAACGTTGTCACTTCTATCATATTCTTTCTACAGGCTGCAGACAGTGATCGTTGCATGATCCGTTGGAGAGCTGGTTCCTGGGCTGTCATATTGGGCCTATTTATTCGTTTGTTTGCAGTATTGTGCTCATGTTGATTTGCCCTTTGTTGCTCAGTCATATTTGTCCGACGTATATGTTCAGCCTCATTTCTTCGGCGTTTAACGTTCTCTGCATCTACATGTGTCAAATTTCTCTCAGGAGATAGTGTGGAGGAAGGATATGCTGAGCATACTTGTATTCACAGAAAGCCCCCTCTATGTGGAAAAAGGCATGTATTTTGTTGTAATACAGAAATAGTGGTTAATCAAATGAATTTCTGTTCATATTTGTTTTTAATGTACATAATTATTTTGTGTCATATTTTAATTGTCGTAGGACGCTATCAGTGGGATACAGAAGATACATTAGGTTTTCATTCACACAGTAGGACCACTATATATCCTAAGACAACATCTCCCTATGGCAGAGACAAAGGCAATCTCCACAGCACATGACTGCATCAGACAAACACACACCTGGCCTTTTATTACATTGTATGATATTTAGAATGTAATCGAAGACATTGCATAACCACATTTTGTTGTAAGCTTTGTTTTTATTTGTTTAAAATGTTCATAAATTGTTGATGTATTTGTATGGAATACTTTTTCCAAAATTAAACATAAATTGATTGATTATGCAATATCTATTGTTTGTGTAATTCTGTATGCCCTTTCAAATGGTTTCCAGGCCTGTCCGAACATGTACGTAGCTTCATTGGAGTAAAAGAAACAAATTGAGCATAGGGATTTACTGCTTCCAAGTGCCAACCAATCGTGGGGTGTTCTGGTCCTGCAACTTATGTTGTTGTGTTGATTCATAAACAAGATGGGAGCTCATTAAAATCAATTTCTACCCCCCGCCTCCCTTCTGTGCTTCTAATAAAAAGCAACAAACATGTACATGACATTCATATTAATTATTTTGGTTACTTGATTTAAAACATCTGTCCCTATCTATGCCCATCTCAGGGACCTTTATCAAAGTATTCCTAACTTAACACTGTTTGCTAAAATACAGTACATAATGTATGTAACTACAAATATTGTATGCCATCAAGAGCAAGTACTGTCACCTGACGTGCTTAGTGATCAATTTAATATTATTCATTATTTGCAATCATATTCAGTCACTTCACAGGACAAGCACATGTTATGATTGTGATATCAGTTTCAAAGAGCCACATTCCAACTAGGATAAAATGGCCTCTGCATGGATCTGCAAACACATGGGAAATACCAATCTCAGAAGGCATAGATGAGCAAGGTGTTAGTTATAAGAGTTGTACACTCTTCATTTATTTATTTATTTCTAATCACCGTAGCCTGCAGGCATCAGGGTGCACATAGACACATGGACACTTCAGCAGGAGGACGGGACAGAGAGAGGTTAACAGGAGGGATTACTCGAAGAGTAACGTTTTTAAACTTTTCTGAAAGTAGTAGATTTTTCTTCTGAGCGCATGCTTCCTGGGAGAGTAGTCCATGTTCTGGCAGCTCTAAGGGGAAAAGATCTGCCCTTTCCCCTGGCTCGTTTCACGCAGGGAATGGTAAGGAGCTTTGCTGAGCTAGATTGCAAGGTCCTGTTAGGGTTGTATCGTGTCACTGCGTGCTTAAAATAATCTGGGGCATTACCATATACGAATCTATGAGTTATGAATTGGATCCTCTTTTGCACAGGCAGCCAGTATAGCTCCCTCTAGACATTGGTGATGTGTTCTTTTCTGGAAATATGTATTTTATCCTGATAGCATCGTTCTGGATGATTTGTAGTTTATGCATATTTCCTTGTTGGCTTCACTAAGTACAGCATTGCAGTAATAAAGCAGGGCAGTAATATTGCTCGAAGATCTTGCAATTGTCACGTGAGACGAGTGGATTCATTTGACATAGGACTTTGAGATAGTAATAGGAATTTTTAGCAATATTGTTGACATGCGCATCCGGGTTGAGTGATGCCTCCAGAACTGTGCCTAATGTTTTTACTTTTTCAACCCCTGGGATGAGGAAATCATCAACCTTAAAACCTGCATATGCCTGATTTAGATTGTCTTTTGCGTTTTTGGAGACGAAGACCATGAGCTCTGTCTTCGAAGGGTTGAGGCACATACAGTTGTTTACCAACCATCCAAATGGTTGCGTATATGTCATTTAGATTCGTTGAATTAGTAGCATAATCTCCGCTAAGGTCCATTATTAGTTGGAAATCATTTGCATAGTTGGTTAAATGGAGGCCCTTTGTCTCCAGTTGCTCACATAAAGGTTGTATATAAATGATAAAGAGAGCTTGAGAAATACAAGCCCCCTGAGGCACTCCATAGTCAATAGGGGCTGAGTCAGAGCAAGCAGTGCTCCAGCAGATTTTGGACCTTCTTGCACTCAGAAAATAGTTTTTTCCATTCAATGATGTGGTTGGAGCAGTTACCTGTTGGTGCAAGTGTTTTAAGCAGGCATGAGTGATCTAGCAAGTGAAACGAGGCAGACAGATGCAAAAGGATCAGCAGCCCTGTCTTGCTTTGGTCCAACCTCTCCAACATTTGGTTCTGCAAGTTGAGCATGACGCTTTCTGTCCCATAGTTCCTTTTGAATCTTGATTGTTTAGGGTGGAAATCCCCTGATGATTCGAAATGGGCCTGTAATTGCAAAGTGGCAACCTACCCAGGATTTGTAGCAAAAAGTTGTATTTGTGATGCACCTCCTGAGCAGGGCGCAGGCCTAATATTTGCTAGTATTTCGGTCATTTCTTCAATGGTGGTGGTTTTAAAAGAGAAGCCTCGAGGCACAATTGTTACCTCTTGATCATTTGCTAGGCTTTGTTCGTGTTGTTTCCCTGTATTATTTTGCCAGTTTTAAATTTTTTTGCGAGCTAACTGTACTTTATTCTGAAAAGCTTTTTGTACTTTGTCACAATCTACTTTCTCCACATTAGTGTTAAGGAATTGGGCTACTGATTTTTCCCACTTCCTATACATTTCAAAATGTTTTTCGGTGCTATTTCCTGCATTCTCAATTTGATCATTGCAGAAATGTTTCTTGTTTTTAAATATTTTTGTTTTATATGCCTTCTCCAGACATTTCCATACGTTCCTATTGTCTGTCTTTCTATTCTTTGCCCATACTTGCTTTTAGCTTTTTTTATGGTGCATAATTCAGGCGTGAACAAATGTTGTTGTTTGGGGTAGTCACGCACTGTCTTTGATCTTAATAATAATAATAATAATTAGGCTTTTATATAGCGCTACAAACCCTCAGGTATCCGAGCGCTGCTTATTATTACCCACGGTGTGTGGTGCTCATTTATCGACCTCGGAAGGATGAAAGGCTGAGTTTGGCCCCGCCGGGATTCGAACCTGCGTTAACAGGCTCTGCACGGGTGTCAAAGCGAGCGCTCTACTAATGGACCATTGTTGTCAAGTAGAATAGTAAAGTGGGATTTATAGATTTCTACCAATTTACCTGGGGTGTCTAGGTCGGATGAGGTGGCCATAATGGAGTGGATACAGTCTTCTATACCTGCTGCATTGAGTTTATTAAAATTCCTATTTAGAATTCTTTTGGGAGGGGCCCTGGAATGTCTGGTGGTTTGTAGTAGGTGTAAACTACAGTCAATAGTATAATGATCCAACCCAATAAATGGCTTGTTTTCAACCAGGCTAATGCTGATGTTATGTGTCGTCACCTAGTCCAGGCGAGTCGGTTATTTCTGGTTCTAGGTCAATTATATTTCCATAGATATTTATCCGAGAGTCAAATATCAGTGGTAACTGAATTTATGGAGTGGGTGGTAAAGCTTCTGTGCCTATATTACCAACACCTTTCTCTGTAATTTTTGTGGTACGAGGAGCAGCACGATTTTCAGATATAATCCCATAGTACTGTTAGTGGAATTAGAACAGGAGTGGTGTCACTTTACCCTTGTTCTCAGAAAGTATGCGTGAGGCAACCAGTCTATGTCCGCCCCCAGATGCAGACCGGCGGCAACGCACCGACAAGAGAAGAAAAGCCCTGCATGTGCAGGGAAATGTAGTTTTGCAGAACTCCACGCAGGTCGCAGCATGGCCAGCAGTATGCTAAGGCTGCTCGGCTCATTGCAATCTATGCTGCAATTTCGGCAAATATGCAGAAGTCGAATCTAGGTGGTTTCACAATTCCGTAATGGGTTTTACTTTTTCATAAAGCACAATCTTGCAATTTTCACTTTAGAAGTCTTTCAACACAATTTGTTGAATTATAATCAGTTCTTAAGCATTACTCAAACAGGGAATCACCCGTCTCAGAAATGGCTCCATTTGAATTACCCTAGCGTTCCTTCACACACCATACATTCATACTCAGAATAACCAGAAAGACTGGTGGTGTTTGTTGTAGCTGAATAGAATGTGGAATGTAGGCCAGGGAGCCTGGAGAATGGAATGTGGAAGGTAGGGCTTGGGACAGCTGTAAGGCAGTTAATATGAGACATTAAAAGAAGTAAGACCTAATCCATGTCTCAGCGTCATCATTAATGTTATGGAAGATATGCATGAAATCAGGATCACAACAATTGGCGACGAGGAGATGACCGACCCACGCATATGATTAAAAAAAAAGTATGGCTCAAAGAGCTGGACAATAAGGAACTAATGATCAGCGTATGGAGATGGCTGAAAGGACACTGATGAGCCCAGGGAGATGGCTGGAATAAAAAAAGAAATAAAAAAAAGAGGTTGCCCAAGGAAGGGCCAAAGAAAAAAAAAGAGGTTGGCCAAGGAAGGGCCAAGGAAAAGGTTGCCCAAGGAAGGGCCAAAGGAAAAAAGGTTGGCCAAGGAAGGGCCAAAGGAAAAAAGGTTGCCCAAGGAAGGGCCAAAGGAAAAAAAAAAGGTTGCCCAAGGAAGGGCCAAAGAAGAAAAAAAAAAGGTTGTCAAGGGAAAGGTTGCCCAAGGAAGGGCCAAAGGAAAAAAGGTTGCCCGTGGAAGGGCCAAAGGAAAAAAAAAGGTTGCCCATGGAATGGCCAAGGAAAAGGTTGCCCAAGGAAGGGCCTAAGAAAAAAATGTTGCCCAAGGAGAGGGCCAAAGGAAAAGAAAGATTGCCCAAGGAGGGGGCCAAAAGAAATATTGCCCAAGGAAGGGGCCAAAGTGACCTGAGGAGGAGGTTGCACAAAAAAATAAAATAAAGAAAAACAACAAGGAACAAGCAAAATAAAGGTAACGTGACAAAGTTGGAAGTGACATCAGTTGGGAAAAGAAAACTGCAGCAGTCATGGAGAAGGTAAGATGCGCTGCGCTTTTAAGCCCATAGAGTAAACAAACCCAAAGGAGAAATGAACATTATGCTGCAATGTATTAAGCTGGCTTTTATGAATTTATGCTGATGCAGCGTGTGTATGGTTGTGATTAATAGTAAGCTGGTGTGTGGCCATTGAAACCTGCAATTTATTAAGTAACACTGTGTATGGTGCTGTATATTCATTAATGGAAAGAGCCGCTCCATCAGGAAAGCATTTTATTTTAAATTAAAATTGAATGTAAACAAACCTCACTGAGCGCAGGACCAGTGTTTTGTTTTGTATTTGTTTTGCTTGAAAAGATAATGGTCATAAGGAAGCATGGCCACATTGAGTGAAGTCATAAAGGTTACCATGGCAACCCAGCAAGTGCAAATACAAGCAATTTCCTAACCATATTATGAAATGAGGTGAATGAAGTTAGAAACAAAATGCTATTGTAATCTGGAGTATACGGCCCAAACAATCAAATATTACAATATTGTGATGAAAGATAACATTTCATGATAACATTACAAGATTAAAGGAAACTGTAATGTTACATTTACTAACAGTGTTCCTGCCAACTTGAACAGGTTAACATGAAGAAAGGGAAATAATGTTGGAATACATGAGAGTCCACTGCACTCGATCATCTGGCAAATAAACAAAACGTTGAAAACTTGCCACCGTGTTTTGAACAGTAACATGTATTTTTCGTTTACATTAATGCCAATACACCATTTTGAGTTATGTGTTGCCTAACTAAAAATTACAACTTTGACTCAAACCTGCCATTTGGTGCAATCGGCATTAGGACTACCTGCTAAATAAAGAGAGGGTACAAATTGAAAACTTAAGATTGCTGCAATGTGAAGATGCGGCACAGCTGGGGAACTGTTATGGATCCTGAACTGTAAAGGTCGTGCGTGTTTGGTGTTAGCGTGTTCAATCTATTAATGCAGTAATCTGAAAAGAAAACATAGCAAAGTAATTAAAGGCAAAAGGTCACCTGATTCAAAATACAAATGAAAATGAAATGAAAGCGAATTCAATGGAAATAATACAAAATAAAGACAATAGTGGAGAATGAAATGAGAGGAAATAAATGACAAGGAAATGAAAGGTTGGCATAGCAATGCAGTGAGATAGAGGATGTAATAATGCACACCACATCAGAGCAGGAAAGAGGGAGGAACGAAGTGTGAAAGAGGATAAAATAGTGGCACTTGCTCCTGAACAATAAAGAAGTCAATATAGCAGCACTGTTTCAACGCAGGGCAAAACTGCCAATTTAAAATGAGCAATAATGGGAAATGAAAGGAATACAAAGGGTGCAAATGTAAATGCTGTTGTACAAAGAGAAGAGAATTATATCAAAGAGAGTCTGTCAAGGCAGTAAAGCCAAATGAAAGAAGGTCTAACCACAAAGAACTTTAAAAATAGGGGGGGCATGGAGAGAAGAGGGCTGCAGTTTAATGTGAAAGGTGTTGGCGTAGCAACAGGGGATGCTTCGCTCTTCCATGAAATGTTCCAGGATGAGTTGGAGGAGAAACATCAAAAGAAGGAAGAAACAGTGATGAAATATAACAGATGGCATGCCACAGTCTAGGTCACTTTAATAATCTCAAACAATACTTTAATAGACACAGGCTGTGCAAGGACTACAATATGAGAAGTGCCAGCACTGAGAAGTTGAGCCCTTTCATGCCAAAGAACTCCTCTGCTAAAATACTGCACAAACACTAGAGTTCCTCACGTGTGTTTCATCCCCACTCAAAGACATCCAGCGGTTCACAAAAAAACATCCACTTGGGGGAGAGGAGACGAGTTTGAATGCTGCTTTCCCTTCTCTGTGTCAACTTCTTTCTCAAACTTCTATGATACATTTCCGAAATGTCAAATGTTGGTGGATGTAAAGCCAAATGACTCAATTTTCTCATCTCTGGCAGATGAACTTGTGTGTTATTGGCAACGTGCTTCTCAAATGGGTGACGGCCGTCTATATGCATGTTGGTATGTAATACAAGATGGATGTTCAGAATTTTGGAGATTGCTTCGAAGTTACCGCAATGACAGAGTAATTTGAAAGTCGTGGAATACATTACAAAATAAAACAAAGCAATAATGACAGCCTGCAAAAGCTCAACGAAGAAAGACTAAAAAAAAAACAAAAAAGGAAAAAGAGAGGGAAAGGGGAGATATGATGAAGTGAAGGATGCAGTGGAAAGTGTGAGGGGTGCAACAGGGAGGCTCCTGAAGTCAGCAGTAATGAGTTTACAGTGACAGTAGCTCTCACTACCTGTATGGAGAGCAGGATGTGATAAACTGTGACTGAATAACGATGACAACACAACTCATTCCAGATACAATAACCCAGCTGAGTGGAGAACATGGAGGCAGATTAAGGAATAACTGAGAAGGAGAAATTCAGGCACAGACTGCATTAAAAAAAAATGCAAACAGAACTGGAAATAAGGAGAAACACATTGGTTATGCTGTACCATACAATGATACCAAGAAAAAAGGGATGCCAAGGTAAAAGTGTACAGGGTGGGTATATTGTCAGTGGAAGCACGCTGGTTGACTGTCACAGCATTAACTTTACATCACAATGTGCCTTGTGAGGAAGGAACCTTCACAAGAGAATAACAGAGGCGATTCAATGACACAGGAATGTGAGTGGCCTGGCTCTGATGGGAGTATTTTATTTGCAGAGCACAAATTGTGTATTATTCAACGGTCTATTAGTTAACAGAAGTAGACTGTGAATTGTGGACACCTTGAACAGTTGGGTATGATGAATTCAGATGATAAGTAAGGGGGGGATGTTGTAGCTGAATAGAATGTGGAATGTAGGCAAGGGAGTCTGGAGAATGGAATGTGGAAGGTAGGGCTGGGGACAGCTGTAAGGCAGTTAATATGAGACATTAAAAGAAGTAAGACCTAATCCATGTCTCAGCGTCATCATTAATGTTATGGAAGATATGCATGAAATCAGGATCACAACAGTGTTGGTATTTGAAGGCGCAGTCTGGCCCAAACGCGCCAAAAACAGGAGAACAGCCCTACATGTGCAGGGAAATGTAGTTTTGCAGAACTACACGGAGGTCTCAGCGTGGCCAGCAGTATGCTAAGGCTGCTGGACACACTGCAGTCTATGCTGGAATTTCGGGAAGAAAAGTCAGCACCACACATTAAGAAGATTGTTCAAGAAACATGAAGTCTGCTGCACTAACAGTAATGGTGAGGTGCAGGTTTTCTGTATCTTTGGGACTTCAGTATGTGGTAAATGGTGTTGTAGCTTTAGATTTATAGCATAGTGTTGAAAGGGGCCCCAAGGGGTCCCTCGCGATATGGAAACAAGGCAATAACCATACACGAAAAGATGCGCCAGACAAAAGGTTCAAATTCCCAATGCTAGGGTTTATTGCAAGCAAAAATAGTCCCAATTGGCCAACTGTGGTCTCACAACCCGCGACATGAGTTTTCTGGACCTCGAGGGACACAAGAGAGCGAATTACGTACATCAGTTACATATATACAAAATGCATATCATACAATCAGCTATGTCATGTTTAACACCCCCCCCCCCCCTTATTAAGTTTCTTTGAACTCGGGATGACAATTATGACACTTTTGATGTCTATTCTAGTAACAATGTGCAATTGGAAAGTGCAGAGGCAACTTTTAGTTGATGAACAGAACACGGTGGTTCTTTTCTTGGAAGCAAGCTGCACACGGGGAAAGAGCCACATTCCAAGCTTTGCTATCTATGAGGTACTATTCGTGTCCTGGGAGCCGACACGCTCTAAAGGGTTTTGCGAAGGGGGGCCGTAAGAAGAGCATAATTCAAGCCTTTAGCTGTTTCATTCTAATATATTCTACCACAGTACGAGACTGGCTGGCAGCTGTGAAATGTTTAAATGCCCTGCAGCTCTCCCTCAAGGCTACAGAGAGGGAGCGTGGGCATTCCTTTCTGGGCTACTCATGAGGAGTTTCAACGAACTCCTCAGTCCCGCGACCTTGCCCTTTCATATTCAGACAACAATGTTAACAGTTGAGCAGAGTAAGCAGAATTTGCAAGAATTGCAAGCTGCAAAGCAGTTTTAGACAGAAAGCAATGAGCAATGGTTAACAAGCAAAATGGCGATTCTTTCTACGTTTAAAATGGCCGCTTGTTGGTCAAGCATAGCAGTCTGTATTTCTATAATTCTGTTAATAATTCCTTCGGCCATCAAGTTACGTCTGTCATTCAAATGAAGGGTATTCACTTTTCCAGATTGACAAACCCTCCTTTTGGCCGTATGCCAAACGTCTTATTCATTCATTGCATCCTCTTCCGATGAGCATAAGTCTGGGGTATCTATGTCTGAACCTTTCATGCTATCATGAGCATCATCTTCATCATTAATGTCTATAGCCATAAATTGTTTTACTGTTTTTGTTTCATCAGTGTCTCTGTTATTTCGGCCATGCCCTTCTTTTCCTCTCGACACCATGTGCATACATCCCTTAGTACATCCATCAGTTATTTCAGTGCAAACTATTGGTAAGCATTGTATGCAACAGCAACATGTTATGAATATACCAAGTACCACCATTAGTATCGAAATTAACTTCCATCCCCAGGACCGTAACAGTCCCCACAACCAGGATCCTATCCCCCTACCCCCTTCTTCAGTAGAGAGTGTGGAACTTAGGACATGTAATTTACAGATTGCTTTAAATATCGTAGGGGAGTAATCATCTATATACATACAGCATGCAGTTTTTACGAGTTTGCAAACTCCCCCACGATCAACTAATATTATATCGAGAGCCATCCTGTTCTGTAGTGCCATTAGTCTTATTCCTTTCTCTTCTAACATCGTATTCAATAAAATATCCGTTGTTGAATCTATTGTATTTTTTAATATTCTAGACAGTTTTCTTATATTGTAGGAATTTTCTATTTGGGACAAGAATGGTATAAATGATTTGGCTATATCTATTGCTATCATTACATCCTCGCTACTCCTTTGAGTTCTACCTTTTGTTCGTCTGGCTACTTCTGCTGTTTCCAAGAGGAACACTCCTGGAAACAGTAGACCTAGGTAGCATGTACCTCCCCAGTTCCTAGGTAACCATGGATATGCTTTTTCCCCACATATAAAGTAAACAGGGTCCCCTACGTACACGGGTTCTATTTTGTGCTTTAAAACCACTGTGTTCAGGCAGTTGCTAAACGTTCCTACTTTATAGGAACCTTTTTTCTGTAAACATAGGGGAGCAGTTTCGGGGCTGTGATCCACTGTATAGGCAGGGGGCACAGCATCTTTATTCCATTCATCCCTCATTCGAAATGTCATTACTGATGTTTCTTCTGCTGGCGGGGTTGGTCTATTCTGCCTATGTAATCTATTTAGTCTTGTTGTCTTTCGTGTATTCTTCCTCAGGGAATCTGGTGAGAACACGCAAGCTTTGTGGAATATGGAACAACCCACAGGTCTCTTGATCACTTCCTCAAATTCATTCATATTGGTCTCATCTAGCTGACCCGTATTACTCTTGTTCCATTTCCCAAAGAACATTTTACTCAACGATACTTCACATGAATAAACCAATGGTAACGGTTGTACATACCAGCCTATCCCTTTCCCACTGTGCTGTGGTAAATGGGCACAAACCCAGCAATCTTTTTTCTTTAAAACCGCATGGGTCATGTTCATGATGAGCAACAATGTATTGTTGCCATATCCTTCTCTATGTCTTTCCTCCATTGGGGCAAAGTACCAGTGATTACATGAACCGGGCTTTCAGTAGCTGCTTTTGGCAAAAGTGTTTCTAATGGGTGTGCGGACTCCGGGAACCATAGTGTAATAGCTGTTATTGTTGGTACTACCATACTTAAGAAACACAGGACCAATGTCCAAATCAGTACCTTATTCCTTTTACCATGCTTTTTCCCTAAATTTACAGTCTCTAAATCTATCATCTTTTCAGCAGGGGTGCAGGAGGAGGCTGAAACCGGTCTTGACTTGTTCTTCATCGTCCTTCTTCTTGCTGGCAAAGTTTGTCGCAAATGTCTCTCGTTCTTGATGCCAGAAAAGTTCAACGAAAATGTCTCAGTTCAATTCTGCCAGCCCTTTCACAGCCTAGATCACTTATCCACTCCGAGCAAGATTAGTTGTTCTTTCTCCCACTGCTCAGACGATTTCTGAACAGTTCTTTATTGATAGAGTACTATGTGCATCCAGCTTGTCCCGCTCTGGCTTAGGACACATGTACTCTATCAGCCTTAGTACTTATGTGCGTCCAGCTTGTCCTGCTCTGGCTCCTGACACATGTACTTTTATAAGCGCACTGAGGAGCCGTGAGTCTTGAATTGTCCGACTTGCACAACTCTCACACTTCTCTCCTCTACGCCCCTGGCTCCTACTCCGTCCGTCAGTGGAACCAAAGGCAAAAGAAAAGCACCAAAGATCTGTGGATTACTTTGCCTGTCGAGGCCGCAAATTATACCGTTTCACTCCTGGTATTGTATGATCCGTGAATAGTGCCGTTGCACTTCCAATATCAGGCTCAGTGTCAGCCTGCGGCACAATGATGGGTAGTGATGAGCGCCGTGGCAATGATGTACTTTCTTTCTATGGCTTTGGTGCGTTTGCAGAAACTGGTGGGCGCCAAAGGGGTACACGCGTTGTTTCTGCTCGTGTTTGCAATGCAGGGTTTGTGTCGCTCGGCAGTGATGTTGTTTCTGCTGAGCAACATTGGGGCATTTTTCGACCTTTCCCCTTACTGGCAGCCTCCTCAGGCTCTGTTTCGAGTTTCACTTCTCGCTTGGGCTTTGTTTCATCTTTCACTTCTCGCTCAGGCTGATGCTGTGGCAGTGGACTGGCAACAGTTTCTTTCGTTTCCGAGACCGTTCCCTTTCTCTGGTCGTCGGAAGTTGTCAGCAGTCCTGGGAATCTTTTGGCATGTGTTGCATGGATCCATGCCTTCCGTCCGTCCACTCGAATGGCCGTTTGCGTCGCCAAAAGTACTTGGTAGGGGCCGCGCCACCTGGGTGCTAATGCTGTCTTCCGCTCAAAGTTCTTTATCAGGACCCAGCTTCCAGGCTCCAGCGAGTGCCCCGGTCCGGTGTATCACACTGGTAACGCCTCCTGCACCTGCTGATGAATCAAACGCAACTTCTGCATTGAAAGGCCACAGTACGTGCTTAACATAGGATGCTCGGCCTCACATAATCTTTTGGGCTGCGGTGCGCACCATACATTTGCCGGTCTTCCCATTATAATTTCATAGGGGGAGAGCCCAGTTTTAGCCTGCACAGACGTGCGCATGCACAATAGCGCTAGGGGTAATGCTTCCACCCAACTCAACTTGCTCCCAGCACAAATTTTAGCTATCTTTGACTTTAAGATACTGTTATGTCTCTCAACAAGCCCGGCAGAACTGGGATGCCTGGAACTGTGGAATCGTTTCTCTATCTGTAGACCTGCACAGATCTATAGTACTACTGCGCCCACAAAGTGTGGGCCGTTGTCTGACCACTGGACACGGGGCAAGCCAAACCGGGAGAAATACTCTTTCAACATTACTTTTGCCGTTGACATGGCAGTGCAGTCTTTTAAAGAATATTTCTCCATCCACTTGCTAAATGCACAAATCACCACTAACACATATTTGTAGTTCTGGCACCTTTCCATTTCTATGAAATCAAAATGGATCACCTCAAATAGCATAGAGGGTGGGCCAAAACTACCTACTGGAGTCACGGTTCCCTTCCCTACATTGTGTTGCAGGCACGTAATACAATTCTGCACTAGCCTTTCTGCATTCTTTTTTATGTGCTCATTTTTCCATACTGTGGATAAATGCTGTACCATCTTCTTCGAGCAAATGTGGGTAGGGCTATGCGCCATTGTAACCATTGCAGTCACGTAACAATTTGGCAACATCCAGTTCTTGGTCTCTTTGTCCACCCAACATCCTTCCAAATCTAACTCAGCAGAGCCCTCAGCCCACCCCTGAATCTCTTCGGTCGTGGCCTCAGCCTGCATTTCTTTGACTGTGGCAACTCCATTCTCTATCATACAAGATACTTCCTCAGTCTGTACTGTCATCATTTTATTTTCCAAATCTGTGGCTGTTTGCTTCGCAATCCTGTCTGCAAATGCGTTTCCCTCTCCCACTTTACATGTTACTTTTTTATGCGCCTCGCATTTCACTATAGCTAGGCGCTTTGGAAACGTGAGTGCAGACAACAATCGCACATTCAAAGGGCCATGCTGAATCCTGGCCCCATGTGATGTCAAGAAACCCCTCTCAGCCCAGAGTCGGCCAAAGTTATGAACCACGCCAAAGGCGTACTGGCTGTCAGTATAAATATTCACGTTCAAATTCTCAGAGAGTTCACAGGGTCGGGTCAGTGCTATTATTTCTGCGGCTTGTGCCGAATTGTAGGGGATTCTTCTGCTTTCTACAACACTCTCTAAGGTAGTAATTGCATATGCGGCCGTTGATGTGCCATCAGGTAATTTAAAACAAGAGCCGTCACAAAATAACTCCCCATCTGGCTCTTTCTGTGGGATGTCCCTCAAGTCAACTCTTCCCTTTGTTTCTTCTTTAGTGACCATTAAACAATCATGGGGTGGTGATTCGTTGTCACCAAATTCTGCTATCGGCAGTGGCATTAATTCTGCAGGATTCAATGCACTACACCTCATAATTTGGATGTGGGGTGCAAACAAGATGAGCTCATATCTTGTTAGTCTAGCAGAGGTGAGGTGTTGCGTCTGTGTTCTGTTTAATAGAACGTCTATGGCATGTGGCACCATCAGAATTAAAGTGTGCCCCAATACCATTCCTTCCGTTTGTTTCACTGACGCAGCAGATGCTGCGACGGATCACAAACATTGTGGTAGTGCGCGCGCTACAGGGTCCAGCACGGAAGAATAATAGCCGCATGGCCTATTTCTTCCACCTTGTTCCTGTGTCAAAACCGCCAATGCACATCCTTCACTCTCGCTCACAAATAGTCTAAAGATCTTTTTATAGTTAGGAGTGCCTAAAACTGGCGCAGCACACAATGCAGCTTTCAATTGCTCAAACGCTTTCTGACATTCCTCATCCCACTGTAAAGGCATCACTGCATCCTTTTTAGTTAACTTTATCATCGGCTTCACAATCAACGCAAAATTACTGATCCACTGCCGACAATAAGAGGCCATGCCTATTACAGCTCTCACTCCTTTTTGAGTTTTTGGAGTAGGCATACTAGAAATACTTTCTATGCGTTCTGGTGTTAATCTTCTCCCTTCTTTCGAAAGTAGGTAACCCCCAAATAAGTCACCTCCTTTTGATTATACTGGAATCTCTTCAAACTTGCCTTGTGACCATGGGTCGCTAGGTGTGTCAATAGTAATATAGTACTTTCTTTGCAGGTCTCTTTTGTGTCAGCAGCTCGTAATAAGTCATCTATGTACTGCAAGAGTACGTAACCTTTGGGTAATTCTCTTTTAGCGCTCTGCTGTAAATGCTCGGGCTTTCTGTGTATCCTTGTGGAATGCGTGTAAACGTGAATGATCGACCTCCTAGAGTGAACGCGAACAGATATCTACTGCTTTTATCCACTGGAATGCTAAAGAACGCGTTCTTCGAATCAACTACACTAAAGTATTCTGCAGTGGCCGGTATCATTGTCAGTATTGTTGTGACATCTGGGACCAAAGGGAATTGTGGGTCTACCACTTTGTTCAATGCGCGCAGGTCAATTATGAAACAATATGGTACTTCATTGCCTCCTTTCTTGTAAACTGGAAGAATCGGGCTGTTGCACGTGCTACCTGCAATTTCTTCAACCACCCCCAATCTCAGTGACAATACTTTTTAATCCCTTCTCACCTTCAACAGAAATTTTATACTGGGGAATTCGTGGTAATGTAACACCTTCTTTCAAAGTTATTTTAGCTGGCTCTATTTTCAAGCATCCTACATCGTTATCATGCATTGCCCACAGACAGGTTGGTACTCTACTTAGCTCTTCTGGTAACGCTTTTGACATAAATTCCGTCACCGGTGCATCGTGAGGCCACATCGTGAGGAACACCCCATCTGCCGTACAATGTATAACTGCCCCCAATTTTCTTAACAAATTTAATCCTAGCAAGTTCTCCCCACAATTTTCTGTCAGAAGAAATGGACATTGTTCCGTAAATGGTCCTATTGTAATTGGGACAGCTTCGGACATGGGGTTAATTACTGGTGTACCTGCGAACCCTACAGAAACATTCTTTTGCCCTGACAGTGGGATCTCCGGAACCAAGTGGTGGTCTATCGAACACTTTTGCGCCCCTGTATCTACAAGGAAACGGTGCTCCTTATTCCCGACTCTCATTTCTACGTAGGGTCCTCTCTGATTCACGGGAATAGACACTGGTTCCGACCCCTGCCGTGGGCTGTCCTATTGCGAAAATAACACATCGTCCGATGTGTAGTCACCGATGCTGCTATAATACGTGTTTGGCTGTGTATCAAAAATATTCCCATTTCCCCCTCAGTGTCCTCCACTCTGATCATTTCTCTGTTGGCCCTGCCCGCCCTGATTTTGGTTCGGAACACTTTGGTTCAATGCCTGGTTCTGTTGCGCTTGGTTTTGACCATAGGATTGGTTTTGAGTACCTCCATTGGTATATCCCTGCTGCTGCATGCTATTTCTGCTTGGGCCATTTGACCCCTGATGTCCTCCATGAGACCTTCTGTGGCCAAACCCACCTCTATTCTGTAGGTGCGGGCATTGCGCTCGCCAGTGTCCTTCCTCCTTACAGTACGCACATTGATTTACTCCCAATGACACCCCGTGCATATTATTCAAATTTCCCCTGCCTTGTGCATTTCCTCTACCTCTATTGTATCCAATGACCTGCTGCAGTAACACTCCTACTATTGTTCGCATCGCTTCTTTTCTCATTTCCAATGGGTACCCATTACATATCTCACTTACTTCCTTCACTGACGTTCTTTTGTTCGACATCCATCGCATTGTTTCCCCCACCCATGCCTGCAATCTTTGTTTATCACCTATTTGTCCGGTACCGGCAAATGCTTTGCACCACCTGAAAAAACTCTCGGTCACGATTTTTGCATATACAACCTTGACGCCTCCTTCCTTCCTTTCTTAATACACTCACTACTATATTCAGGTGTAGCAAACATTTCAGCATATCGATCTTCCATTTCATTTTTCAGTTCAATGAGTTTGTACACGTTTTCTTACATCCTCATCTCTTTGCTCACTGCGTGCTAACTTATTCAAATCTAACAATCGTTGTGGTGGTAAATTCCCAAGTATCTTTTTCCATTCTCCCACCAAAATTTCCCCCATGCATTCCAACACTACCTGTCTCTCGTTGCTTCTTCGGTACCCATACAATGAGGCCAATGCTGCCGTCCCATCATTTCCTTCTATGTACCTTTCTGCCTCTCGCTGTAATTCAATCTTTCTTTCTTTGCTGATCGCGCTTCGAGTTACCCGTCCAAATCCTGTTCCTTCAGCCCCGCCTCTCGCCTCCCCGGTCTCAATTTCGACTTCGGGAGGGGCGGATGGTGCTGAATCTGTCTCTGGAGCGGGAGGTGCGGATGGGACAAGTGACACAGGTGGCATCTGTGAAGGGCCTTCCTGAGTGCTGGGAAATTGTGTGTCTGCGGTCTGCGCTTGTGGGAGGGCTCGAGCTGTCGGTGGGGCTTGGGTTAATGCTTGCGTGAGGGGAAGAGCTTGGGCTTTGGAAGGGGGTATGAGAGCTACTGGTTGGGCCTGCGCAATCACTACTGGCGTGTTTGGTTTTGATTCTGGTTTTGGGCCTCGACCCGTATTAGTTAACAAATGTTCCATTAATTCGTCTGCTATGTGCAGTTCCCGCTACGGGTATACTCCTTCTATGGTCATTTGCTCACGTCTCCATTCCCGTCTTAGACTTGCCGTCCACTCCTCCTCCTCCTTTTCTTCTGCTACCTCAAGCTTCGATTTGTGCCTACGCGCATGCTTCTCTCTACTCCTAATTCGGAGCATTGCTTCCCTCCTCCAATCTTTGACAGTCTCAAAAGCTGCGAGTCATGCTTTTTTCCTAATCAGCACCTTTTCTAGGTTATCTATCCTCGCAATCTCAAAGCTACCATTAATCGGCCACTGATGGTCCTGTTGCTTTCTAGTTTGCCTATGCCAAATTTCACAAAATATTATCGCACCCACACCATATTTTGCATACATGTCATAAGCCGGCGTTCCCCCAGGCGGTCCACTTTGGCCATATTCCAAGGACTGTCTACCGCAGCGGAAAAGCCCCGCTAAAGTGGACAGTACTCCAGGCATGTTTTTAACCTTCCCCTTTGGTTAGCTAACCTTTACCTGGATGTTTGAATTTGCAAAATCAACACTCTACCAAAAATCAGGTTTTTGTTTGAATCGGGGAATGACTCACCTGATAAAACAAGTCGCCTGTCCTAACGTAACCTCTCCCACGTCGTGTCTGCGCTTCTCTGGCCTCTGCCTCGCTTCGGGACCCTCGCCTCCTTTGCCCTCTGGCCCGGTACGTCGATCAGGGATCAGATGTGTGCAGATCTGCAGAAGGAATCTCTCCTCACTTCTACAGGGCGCCCCATACACCTCTTGATCCCGGCTCGATCGTCCCGTCCTCGCCGTTCTTCCGCCTTTACTCCGTTACAACGTATATGGAAACAAGGCAATAACCATACACGAAAAGATGCGCCAGACACGAGGTTCAAATTCCCAATGCTAGGGTTTATTGCAAGCAAAAATAGTCCCAATTGGCCAACTGTGGTCTCACGCCCCGCGACGTGAGTTTTCTGGACCTCGAGGGACGCAAGAGAGCGAATTACGTACATCAGTTACATATATACAAAATACAATCAGCTATGTCATGTTTAACACCACCCCCTTATTAAGTTTCTTTGAACTCGGGATGACGATGGACATTTCCGACAGGTATGACAATTATGACACTTTCGATGTCTATTCTAGTAACAATGTGCAATTAGAAAGTGCAGAGACATCTTTTAGTTGTTGAAAGGAACACGGTGGTTCTGTACTTGGAAGCAAGCTGCACACGGGGGAAGAGCCACATTCCAAGCTTTGCTATCTATGAGGTACTATTTGTGTCCTGGGAGCAAACACGCTCTAAAGAGTTTTGCAAAGGGGGGCCGTAAGAAGAGCATAATTCAAGCCTTTAGCTGTTTTATTCTAACATATTCTACCACAGTACGAGACTGGCTGGCAGCTGTGAAATGATTAAATGCCCTGCAGCTCTCTCTTCAAGGCTACAGAGAGGGGCGACCTTGCCCTTTCATATTCAGACAACAATGTTAACAGTTGAGCAGAGTAAGCAGAATTTGCAAGAATTGCAAGCTGCAAAGCAGTTTTAGACAGAAAGCAATGAGCAATGGTTAACAAGCAAAATGGCGATTCTTGCTACGTTTAAAATGGCCGCTTGTTGGTCTAGCATAGCAGTCTGTATTTCTATAATTCTGTGCATAAGACGGTTGGCCTTCGGCCATCAAGTTACGTCTGTCATTCAAATGAAGGGTATTCACTTTTCCAGATTGACAGTGTGATATTTTGTTTCATGTTGCAAATCTTCATTCTGACACGAATGAAGGGAATAACACAGAAATATTTGAATGAACAAAATGCCTTTGTTTAATATTTTAAGTAAGCTGATTGTTGACCTCAAAACAATCTAATAACTCAATGATCATATATGGCAAAATGCAAGCCTGTGAATTATATGCACAATCTATCCAAAGTGACTACTAGGACAAAATGTATCAAATGGTTGTGATGAAAATGGATTCAGGACCAATCCCTGGAGTCCAATGCCAAGCATTGATAAGAATGTTGCATCATATCAGACCCATACACGTAACTAAAGCACTGATACGGCACAAGTGCGAAAATAAATATAAGAGCAGTATATTACTTATTAATAAAAATGATGCATTCAATGTGTTCTTTTTGTCAAGTTTTATCTAGATTATAGAGAAGGAATATGACAATGGGCATTATGCATTGAAAAAACCTTTAGTTAAAGTGTAGTTATTTTGAGAAAATTTTATGTAACAAAATCCTTGCAATCCATTGCAATTCAGTGGATGTGGGAAGTCATGACCAGCTGTACTCGGCTCGTTACTGTTGCAAAGCCCATGAGCACATACATATTATGAGAGAAGGGAGTCAAAATGACATACAAAATGGCATTACGGGAGACATAGCTTTATGGGGGACATCAACGGGAACGTGCCGGGTTAAGCTGCTCATGACTTTCCACATCCAATGAATTTCAAGGGTTTTGTTGCGTTAAATCTGCTCGACTTAACTGTAAGTGATTTCAATCCGGCACACACCCAAGTATGTAGTGCGCAAATTAAACCCTTATTTATTTTATCTATAAGTTCAATATTCTGAACGATATACCACTCATATCACCCCTTCTCCCCCCCGGTCACACTCAACTAGGAATCAGGCTAGTTTGCAAAGGTAAATATTTATTTAAGTATTTAGAATTTTAATCACAATATATTTGAATAGGTAAACAACAGTCATCAATGGAGTGACAGAACACTGAATAAGAGTTCAATGCACTCTGAATCAAGTAATGAGCATAAAAACAAATGCAGCACAGAAAGGAATACTTTTGAATTGGTTTGGAACAGATGCCACTATGGTTAGGGGTTCCCCCTGCAACACCCCTCAACCCCCCAATAGGCAATTAAATAGATGTGAGGAGAGAGCAGGTATTCAGGAATAGCACAAATCAAACGGAATATCAATCCCCTCTTCTCCCTTCAAACACAGAGAAAAATGGAATTGACTTGTCAGCTGTCAGAATGGCTTTGAAACTGTCTTTGGAATTGACTGAGCAAAAACACCAAATGTGCTCAAAAATACTTAAATTAGTTTAAATTCCTATGGGAGCCACTTTGAACCATTGCACACAATCACAAACAATGATTTAGTCAAAAGAAAACATTTGAAATCTCAAAGTCAAAGTAGGAAACAATTGAAAGCTAATTCAAACGTGTAAAATCCTTTCAGCATTTCAATTCGCGGCAAACTTTTCCTTGCGCGACTTTCGCTATAACAGGCGAATCACACTGTTTTGAACTTCTGTTTATTGCTAAGGATGTTCGGTACAAGTATGAGTTGAAATTTCGCTTCTATCATTAAAACGGAGGGAGTCATAGAGGTTTTAGTAAGAGTCGTTTTTGAAAAATAGGCGCAAGAATGGAAAACAGAAATGCTCTTTTGAAATGACAAATGGGTTTGACTATACTGGATTATGACTATGAAAAAGCGAATGCCACAGATGGATCTTACAGTCACGTGATCAGCATAACCCGCCTGTTGTGGATACTCTACTTCTTCCTGGGATTTACTTTTCTTAATCAAATCAATAAGAAGTTAGGGTTTAATAATGCAGATGAGAAAGGAGTCAGCACAAAGATAGTTCTAGCAATACTATGGTTCTGAATTAAAGATGGGATGGGTTTGAGATTGGGATCATACAATGCAGATATGTTAGGTGTCAATGTTCTTCCTATTAATACTCAAAGAATAAGTTATCAAATTGGACCGTCAGTTCTTTCATGGATTGGATCTGTCAAGGAAGGACAGAACATCAAGCGCGAGACTGGATCAGCTAGGCCGGTCACCGGATTTGCACAGGATCTGTCCTTCTTGTTTGTGGGTATTTCAATCAGCTGGATAGCGAGCTCCTCAGGCAAGCCTTGTGGTAGCAAGCCAGAGAGTTTCAGGATACTGGTTCAAAAGGCCTTCCCGCACCACAGCGCTTCACTGGGTTGTGGGAAAAAGTTTGAGAATTTAGGCCTTGCTGAAAGTCAATAGTTCTCTACTGCTTTGCAAGAGTCTTGGCATCTGGATCTGGAAGGTTGTTAAAGGCTGGATGTAGAATACTGGATCAGAGTGCTTCGCTGGAATCAGGAAAGTGAGTGAATCAGTCAGTCCCTATGTGTTGTCAGCTGTCTCTATTTATCCTTTCAAATGACATCACAAAATGGACATATGGGCTGGCTTAACTAAACTTTCCCCTGTGAGCTGGGATTGGATCAAAACCGCATCTCCGCCTTGCATCTGAGTGATTGGATCAAGGCTGGATGATGTCCCATTTTATGGCTTGCTTTACAGTCCTTAGAAACCTCCCTCTAGCCACTGGTCTCAAAATCAGATTTTATCCTAAATACATATTTCCACATTGGTGACCTCTACACAAATCACACACAAAGATTCCATATTTTATGTAGTAGCTGTTCCTCAAAATCCCACAGCTGATGGATCTTGTTTCATCTTTCTACAGAATGTTGTCCTTTTTGTCATGAACACAATTTCCAAACTTTCTGCAACTTTCCACAAATGTGTGTGTTTACCATAGGGATTTGTGTGTATTGTTTCATAATTATAGCATTAACACAGTTCACATACAACCACATGTATTACCATTCCTGTCCACAATATGTTACACAGTTCTACCGCCTCTTAAAATGTGCAGCCAAAAATAAATTAGATTAACAAATCTGTCCTTTGTATATTTTTCACTACTTTGAATCACAAGTTATGAGTCTTTAAAAATTGTTCATTGTTCATGCTTAACAACACATGGTCCTGCCCCTTTGTCTCTCCCTGCAGTCCAGGAGCAGCCCCCTCCCTTGGGAGTTCCTTCCAGGAGCAGTTTACAACCCCTTTCACACTTCCGTTTCCTGGGCTGAAGGGTCTTCTATTGTTCATTCTCTTTCTGTAGACAAAAGTCTGGTCTAACCCACAATTACCATCTACCAGTGAGTTTCTGCTGAGAGGATTTCCCCTCCCCTTGAAAGAAACCTGTGTTTCCACTTCCAAAGGGTTGCAGCTCAGCCAGGCTAATTTATTATTAATTAAAAATCCAGCAAAAACCAAACTTGTTGCATCAAATTACATAAATACATTACTTTCTTAGCTTTAAATCTGTGGGATCAAAAACACTAAGATCTGTATTCCTTTTAGCAACAATCCTTTTATGTTTGCTAACCAAGCAGAGCTTTAGTTTAAATATTTGGAAGTTTCATCAGGAGCTCATCTGACAGTTGTCATTCACAGGTAGCCCAGGTTACTGCACACAGAGTTTGACAGGGGCTGTCAGTTTACAGACAATCCAGTTTTTCTGAAGAAATGTTTCACTCTTTACACTTTAGGGCGTTATATATTTGCCAAACTTCATTAGATTACATGAATTTTAGCACCAAGCAAGAATTTAAATGTTGAAAAGTGTGGTGTATAAGCATTTTGGAGTTTTTAGCAACAAAGCAAATGTCATTCATAGGCACATTTTGGAGTTTCATTTGTAAAGTGCTGCATCTCTCTCTGCTCTCTGTTTGCTGGTCATGGAGCCCGCTGGAACATTTTCTGCAGGGTGTGCTCTATGTTGCAGAATGCAGTTTTTGTAGGTTTTTGGTGCACACCAGAGTTTTGCCGCCATTGTTGCTGTTTCTTGCACCATAACTATCAGAGTGATGCTGCATAGCACAGCGGAGTGGGTCAATACATCCCACATAACTACACTTTAACAAAAGTTTTTTTCAGTGAATTTCAAGTTTTTTTATACTATAGTTTTTTATTGGCTTTTTTGTCCACTGTACATATTCCCCCAATATCTTTATTTTGCGCCCACTAGGTGGTCACAGGATTTGGCTGTGGACACTGTACGTATTTCAGGGCCATGCCTACTGTATCTTTTAAAATACTACCTTTCTTTCCTGCTCACTAACTATGGCCTTCAACCATGACCATTGACCCCAGCCTTCAGGCATGGCCTTTTTACATGTGGCCCCAATAGCTTTCTCCCAGTCCCTCTAGCCATGGCCTTTAGCCCTCTCTCAGTATCCGTGCTTCAAAGAATCAAGACCAATATAAAGGTTTTAAGGAGCTGGGGGCACCCCGTTCTCTGTTGAATATTTTCAAAACTACAGGATGTATTTACCACAAACCAGTCAAGGAAATTAAGTCAACGCTTTGTACTCAAATAGTTTTTTTATTTTGTCCTAATCTGCCAAGCGTTTTCCGTGTTACAGCTGTTCAAAAACGGCAATTTTCTCTATGGAAATACAAATAGGAGTATGCTGAAAACTGAGTTTTTATCATTTCTTAATAACTTTTATATTTTCAGTTGGCCGGGGGTGTTTAAAAAATTCCATCCAAATCCATCCATCAAGTCAAACGTTGTTCGACTCTCAGCTTCTCTGCTGTAAAAAGCACCAGACCGATAAAAAGGTTTTAGGGAGCAGGTGGAACTCCGTTCTCTGTAAAAAAATTTAAAAAATGACTGGATTAATATACCCCAAACCAGTTGCAAAATTTAAGTCAACGCTTTGTGTCCCTGATTTTTCTTCTTATTTGGTCCAAATCTGCCAACGGTTTTCACGCTACGGCTGTTCATAGACTGCACTTTTTCTCTGTGAGAAAATGAATGGACTAAAAAATGTGAAATTGTGGTGTTTTATTTTCTTAATAACTTTTTCATGTTATAACTTATTGTTCCCAAAATTTGCAGTTAGGTGGGGGGGGGGGGGACTTGACACATTTTCCATTGTGAGAATTCCATCCAAATTCATCCAGAAAGTTAAACGTTATAAGCAATAGAATTTTGGGGAAAACATTGCTGCTATCATTTCTGAAAATCCTGTCAGCCTCTCTGCTGCAAAGCACCTTGGGAGATACAGCTGTAATTTTGGAGGAAAGGGGCACCCCCATATGCATCAAATATTTAAAAAACTACTTGGTGTAACAACCCCAGACAGCCCTGGAAATCAAGTCAAGGCTTTGTGTTCAGGTTGTTTTGGACTGGTCCTATTCTGTCCAGCAGTTTTTGCTGTGTGCAGAGGCCAACATTTTACTTTTTCTCTATAGGAAAATGAATAGAGACTAGGCCGAAATAGCTTTCTTTAACTTTCTTAATAACTTTTTTAATTTGTACCAGATCTTTCCCAAAATATGCAGTGGGGCAGAGTGACAACAATTGTGTTTGCAAAATTTCAGCCAAATCCATCACTCGAGTCAAAAGTTATTAGCAATTCATTTTTTGGGTTTATATATATCCAGGTAAGAACATTGTTCCTTTGATTGCAAAAGACCATACACTAGATGAGATATGCGATTTGATGGGAAGCAGGGAGCTACTTACAATGGGCTGAGTTTGAGTGACATTCTGACCAGGTTGTCATGGGGAGTAAATGGAACAATCACTGTAGAGAGTTGGACTTACTTATATTAAGGACAATCAACATTAGAGATTTGTAAGTGCAGGTAGGTATTACAGCCAGCTAGCTTATGATGGAAGAAGTGTTAGGGTGTAGGCAGAGAAAGTGATTGACAAAAGCAGGCTAGAGGCAAGGGAAACATATTATCCAAAAGTAAGATGAGTGGTAAATTTAGAGGATAACTTGGAGGCAAGGAGGTAGACTTTTAATTTGACTTGGAGCACATCATTGTGGACGGTTTATCAGGTATCAAGGGGAAGAGAATTCCATGCAAGTGAACCAAGAAGAAGAAAAGAGTGGAAGCAAGAGGGAGAACAGGCACGGTGAGTTGCCACAAGAGTATAAGAGGAGGCAGAGCGAAGATTAGGAGAAGGCTTGTAGAGTTGGACAAAAGAGGGTAGATTCAGTGATGCAGTGTTGAAAGGAACAAGGTGTGTAATTTTCCTAATATTTTGGAGGTTAAGGCAAGATGCTGTATGAATTTTGGAGATTAAATTAGAGGAGGTGTAAGAGGAGTCAAAGATGATGCAGAGGTTTCTACCTGAAAAGGAGTAGCGGAGAGAGTTTGGTGGGAACTGGATAGGTTGGGCAGGAGATGTGAGTATTTGATGGGAAAGAAGAGTCCCTCTGTTTTGGAAGATTGTTACATCAGAGACTGCAAAGCCATCCAATATTGACTGGAAGAGAGACAGTTTGAAATGTTGATATAGAGATCACAGGAGAGTACAGGAATAGAGATGATTAAAATGTGGGTGGCATCCATGAAGAGTTGTTACGAGAACCCATCGAAGGAGAATAGTACCCCAAGGGCAGAGATGTAGATTTATATTGGAGAGGACCCGAGACAGAGCCTTGTGGAACACCAACAGTTAGAAGAGTAAGTTGAGAGTTGTTTTTTCCTGGAGACAAAGAATTGGCGAGGTGTTAGGCAGAATTCAATCCAGACTAGGACTTGACCACAAATATCATGAATGGAGAAAGTACCAAGGAGATCAGAGTGATTGACAGTGTCAGGATAGAGAATAGGTTGGAGTCCTTAGAAGAGGTGATAAAGATTGAGGCATTCACAAGAGAAGTTTCCATGGAGTAATAGGAGTGAAGACCTGCTGGTAGGGGCACTCAGAGGTTGTGGATGTCTAAGACATGGTAAGACATTTGAATAATACAATGCTTTCCATCACTTTAGAGCAGTGCGGAAGTAGAGCCAAAGGGTGAACTCTCACCGACAGGCTCGGCTCAGCCCTCTACTTTTCAGCTATTTCAACTGTTGAGTAATGGATACATGAATTATTACAGTTAATTGGAATAAGGTTTAGGGCATGCCCTGAAAGGAAAGTTAAGTTATGGTTATTTGGATCATGAAGTAGGAAGCAACACATATTAAGTCTTGGTACAGTGTGGCATGGTGGAAAACAACAGAACACATTAATACAAAATGGATGTGGTTCAACACATTTATTGTAGATATGAATTGGCAAGGATGATGTGATTTGTCAATGCAACCTATATAATAGCGCCTCAAAGCGACTGAAGACGGTGACCACACTCCAGACCTCTGTTGACAACTCCACTATTGCACTATTGTGGCAGGTGAATTTAATCAAGAGCTGGACCCACATGATGACCTTATAGGTCTGTGGGATGACCAAGACGAGGCCTGGGACCTCCCACCACTCGTCATGAATGTACGTCACCGGGTGCACCACCTGTCCCTAGAATCAGCATGCACCCTGTTCAGATTGAATTTGAGGGCCTGTAATGGACATTTCTTGAACGACCAGCCTGCAGGAAAAACCTTTAATGGTGCAAATTGTAGCTCCCTGAACAACTATATTTTAATCTCATGGAAGGATCGGAAGAGGATCACGGATTTTGCAATCTGCAAAAGACCTGAGAGTGACCATAAACCCTTAGTGGTAAAAATTATGGGCTACGAAGGGGTGATGATGGGACGAAAGCATATTTAGATGATTAGTTGTCGGTTCCAACTGGCCAAGTATAGAAAAGATGGACCAATTTGATGGAAAGGGGCCAGAAACCATCTATGTATGCCTCCATCTTGGGTAACATTACTGCAATCTGCAGGAAAAATACCAGTGACAATTTGATAATGTACAAATTTGAACATCTTATAAGAAATGGAGCTGCCCTTTGTATCCCAGCCTGCTTATGATACAAAGGGAGACTTTCTGTCAAAAGTGGGTTGGTATGACATTGCCTGTCATAGTGCAAAAAAAGGGGTTTTGGTTTGTTTCAACAAACACAGGGGTGTGGCAGAGTCCTCCTATGAGCATTAAGGATAAAATACAAAGAGTTAATTTGGTGGGAAAAATGAGATTGTGCATGTGAGCAATGGGTCAAGCTATATGGCGCCCTGCAATCCAGGGATGCCAGTTCATTTTGGAAACTGGTTAGTGAAAAGAACCTGATTGGGGATAGTAAGCCGCCATGTAATATCGGCAAGGGGGAATGGCATACTCATTTTTCTAACCTCTATCAAAATGAAATTCAACTTGCCCCTAGCTCGATAGTTTGTAAACCACTCACTCCAGCTACCTTTATCTTTACTATTGGAGATTGCCCTTAACAATCTGAAAAGCCATAAAGCAACCGGCCCTGATTTAATCCCTGTTGACCTTTTTAAGGATGAGTTTGGGATATGGGCCCCAGTTCTGTGTAAGTTGTTTAATGCTATCCTGTGCAGTGGTGAGATCCCAGCCTCTTGGTGTAGAGCAACCATTTATAAGAAAGGCGGCAGAGATTCCCCAGGTAATTATCACCCCATTTCACTTTTGGATAGCCTCTGTAAGCTTTTTGGTAAATTAATACTTCACTCATTCCAGGAATGGGCGGACCCTGAAAATGTAATCACTTATCTGAAGGCGGGGCTCAGGTCAAACAAGGGCACGATAGACCACTGCTTTATCCTGTTTTTGATCATCGCTAAATACACCTTATTAAATTAAAATGTATCTTTATGCTGTCTTTCTAGATCTGAAGAGAGCAATTGTGGAACATCCTGTTGAAGCGAAATGCCCGTCTGACCAGGTTGCTATTATACGTTCACTATATTCCACCAATACTTTTAAAAAAAAGTTTTATTTTTATTTGTTTTAGCTGGCGAACCAGCCTTTCAAATATTTTGACTTAAAAAATTATATTCAAAATCCATCGAAAAGGAAAAATACAAAAACAGATACATTAACATAGGTATTGACATAATAAATCACAACTTAATTCAATCTTGTAAAAAATCATAAAAAAGTTGGTACTTAAAATTCTTAATCACTAACTAAATATTTAATTTGACCAATTATATAAACAGATTGATATCTAAGATCTATGAAATAAACCAACAAAGGGATTTTTAATAAAACAATCAATATACAATATATCAGGTGTCTTTTCTACCCAACCTGTGTTCATCATAAGGTATTGCAAAAGGCTGCATTACAACATTCAAGGATTCGTTAAATCCGAAAATTTCAGAAATTGCATGAAATCTACCAAAGTTATATTTATCGCCGGTCTGTGGCTATCAAACAAGGCCCTCCAAAATATTTCTCGGTCAATTATCGTGTACTCTCTAAAAAAGCACTGGAAGAACACAATTCTCTCATTAGATGCAGCGGTACATTTCACAACTAAATGTCTAATTGTCTCTGTCTCCTCCAAGAGCAAAAACGACAACCACTGGTGGAATGAATTCATCAGATGTGCAAGATTTAGTTTGTACACCACAAATTTAGCCTTATCCTCATAAATACGTTTCTTCTTCTCAGATCCGGGAACCTAGTCAAATACGGTTCTGGTACATTAATTTTTTTTTAACTCAAAGGCATGCTCTTTAAACAGTCGGAGCTTGCAACAACGCTCTCTATTCAGGGACCAATCACTCAGCCACAGCTTCTTTTTAGCTCGATTAGGATTTTCATTTAGAAAAATCTCAGAAATATTCTCTGCCTCCATAATAGTTTGTATTTTTGTTCTCCACAGTTTTCTCTTTATGTGTTCAGATGACAGCACATACTTTGATATAGTGTCCATAATGGAGTTCTGGTTATTGGACATTAAATCTTTTCCTGGCTACACCACCCCAGGGCCTAAAGTGTGCTTTGACCTTGTTTTTAAAAAAATGCTCTGAATTACACCTTTCACTAAATATGATCAAATGTGAAGTGACGGTCTTAAGACTGCGGCACGCAAAAAGGAGAATATTAAGATTGCATGTTTGTGGTGACAGTATTGAACAAGTCACACATTTTCACTACCTTGGAGTGCAGTTTGAGGAATCTGGTAGCTGAGAACCACAGGTTAAAAAATCACTACTATCTCTCAACAAATAGTGTGTAAGAATCTCATCTTTCTTTACGAAACATGTCAGGGGGGCAATTTCTTCTGCCCTGGAACTTTATAATGAACAAGCAGTCTAAGCAGCTATTTATGGCTTGGATTCATGGGGACATACTAACACCCGTGATCTATGTGTATGTGAGAACAAAGTTCTAAAGAAATGACTACTCTTACCTGTGTCAGCACCATCAGCCTTGGTCCTTGTTGAACTAGATAACAATAGGGTTGCAGATCAGATTTTGTACGGACCTGTTATGTTCTGGCCTAGGAGCTGGAATGGGGAAGGGTTGGAAGTACACAGGACGGCGTTGTCACATGTAATGAGCCGTGAAGGGATGAAAAGCCCAAAGTGGTTAGCATATGTGAAGGCCTCATATGTGATGGACTGTCTCTTCTAATTGGGTATGTCTGAGCTACGGATTAAATCCCAGGTACCATTGGTATGGAATCTGATTTACTTAAGAAACACTGTTAAAAAACACATTTATGATACACTTAGAGTCGATGCCACAAAATTGAAGTTTGGTGTGGAAGTAGAACTGGGGTTCAAGGATTACCTTGACTCCATCCGTATGTCCTTTGAGAAATCCCTCTACATTTGCTTTAGGCTTGGATGTCTCCAACTAGCCTCTTTAACTAGGAGGTGGCACTAGGAGGTGGCAGGGGTCCCAATCAGAGCTGGGCCTAATGTGTAGTTCTGGATCTGAAAATATGCTGCATTTTTTATTACTTTGTAAAGAAAACAGACAGTATGAGACGAATGTACCTGCGACGTATTCTGAACACCGCAGGAATTCATGAAGTAATGCCAGCTCTACGATTTTTAACAATAACGTAATCACAACAAATAGGTCTTGCATTTTGACAGCAACATATTCGCAGCACAAAGTTCTGCATATACCATGATTTCTCCAGTTGCCAGTCAGATATTTGAGCTGTTAGATTAAAGTCTCTAATATAACTCGTTTGCTGCTGGTCTTTATATCGCTTACATGTGATTGACCCCACAAACAGTGAGCCCCAAATAGACAAATACCCACTAGGTTAGAGAGCTAACCTCAGACAGCATGTTCGGAAGAAATACAGCTTATTTCTGTTTTTATATATTTTTTTTCTAATTTAATTTTTAGAATAGACAGAAATCTCGGGAGCTGTAAAATGGCTTTAGTGGAATTACACCACATACATGCGAGCCAAAGCCATTCTCTTGTAGCAGCCAAGGCTCCCACTGATTCGATTCCAAACATTTCTTTGCGTTCTATTTCAAAGTATACACAATCAATAATCAAATGCTTTAAGGACTGCTGCATACAGAGATCTTCTTGCAGAATCTACAACCATCACCAGTCAAAGCTACAGTGTACATTGACCAGTTTTTTATTCTGTCTAGTGTTAACAGTTGGTTTAATTTAAACCTCAAGTATAGATCTCTTGCTTTAGGGCATGGAAATTGCAACAAATAAGGCTTGTGCGGTAGGCGACCTGTGGAAAATTGGGCCGCTTCTTTGTAGGTTTTAAGTTTGTCGATAGTGTTTAATGTTTTGCCCCAGTCATACGCAAATAGGCGGAGTTTGACATGCGCTTGCCGAAATTCTAGGCCAGCCGGGGTCAAGGCTAGATAATGCGACCATTTTGCTGTAGAATTTTCCAATCGATGGCCGATTGGCAGCATTTAGCATTAACCCCAAATCTTTGCACAGAGAATATTTTGGGGAGAATAGCATTTTTCACAAGTTGGATAGATGCCGCCAGTTGTATTTTATTTTTAAATTTGTTTATTGACATTTTTCAGTGTTAACAGTTACATGACATTCAGAAGTGCTGTGCACATATATGATCGCAATGCATTTTAAATTAACAATAAACATTATTATAAACAACAACTGTCTCCATGTTCTGTTCTTACAGTTCCGTGTCTCTTGTCTCGGGAGGGGGTGGGGGGGACGTCAGACGGTTTAAAGGAGGTGGGAGGGTGTCCTCAGAGGGCCAGCTTTATCTCCAGTGGCCTCACCTGGGTTGCCCTTTTTTATTCTGCGGGTATGCTTAGCCTGGGGCCTTTAGTTCATGGGGGTTTATCGTCAGAGGGGTAGAACATATGTCTGGTGAGTTCTCTCCATGCCTCGAGTGCCCTGCTGGATTCATCAGTGGATCTGGCGACGCAATCCTCCCAAGCTTTGGTCTCAGCTAACACCCACCGCTCTGTTTCACTGTGCCATATTTTGTATTGTGGTCCCACTGTTTTTTTCCAGGACATGGCCATGGTTCTTTTGGTCCGTATGCATGCCAATTCCATGTGTCGTACCGTGTGCTTAAGCTTGCCAATCTGGGGTAAGTTCCTAATAGGCACTCCTCTGGTGTCCATTTGTATTTGGTCATGCCTGCCTTCTCGCACGTCTGTTTTACTTTGCCCCACAGCGACCTTGTTTTGGGGCATTCCCACAGCATATGTATCAGGTCAGCCTCTTCCCCCATGCACCAGGTGCAGTTCGGCTGAGCTTGCTTGTTAAATTCGGCTATTCAGTGTGGGGTCAGGTAAGTTCGGTGCAGTACGTTCAGCTGTATCTGTCTGAATCTGTGGTTTCTTGAGACTTCTTTGGGAAATGTGAGCGCTCTGCTCCACTCCCCCTCTGTCATTTCTCTGCCTATGTCTCTTTCCCATTTGTTTTTCATTTCCATGCTCCGGGGTTGGGTATGTCACTCAAATGGCCATATATTTAGGATATTGGGCTGCTGCCCTCCCCCAGGTTATATAGCATCGTTAAGAATGGGTATGAGCCCGGTTCTTCAGGCCACGTATCCCATTTGCGTCATGCTGTGGTGCGAACGACTTTGATAACATAGGAACTGGCCTGTGTGGATGCCGTCTATTTCTTGTAGTGAGGCAACCTCTTTGAAGGTGCCCTCTTCGTAGAGGTCTCCACAGGTGTAGACCCCTTCTCTTTCCCATAATCTGATTTGTTTCAGGTCTGTGGCCGTTTTGCAAAGGTCTGCGAGCAGTGGTACTTCTGGTGCATAGGTGTTCCATGAGTGTGTGAGCATTTACGTTTTGTCCAATATCTTTTTCCCCAGGGCGGCTAGGGGGGGGTACATTTCCCAATAGTTGTGAGGGTGTCCAGATCAGTTCTTTCAGTTGGTACGGAAGGATCATTGCTTGCAGCAGGGGCGTTTCAGATGTGAACTCATCGGCTAGCCATTTTGTCACACACAAAGCTTAGCTGGGCTGCGAGGTAATATTTTTCGAGATTCGGAAGTTGGATTCCTTCCTGGCTGTGTGGTAGGGCTAACATCGACAGCGCTAGTCTGTGTCTGTTTTTCCCCCATAGGAACTCTTTTATCAACGTCTCAAGCAGTCGGAAGAAGGGTATGTTAATATAGTAATGCACATTCTGGAACCCGTACAAGAACCTTGGTAGTACAATCATCTTGACTATCGAGGCCCGTCCCATCATTGACAGGGGGAGTTTCGCCCAGAAGTTCATTGATTTACGCAGAGCTGGGAGAGCTGCTTTTGTGTTGTGCTTGTGCATCAGTGCAGGGGTGTGCATTATTTGGATTCCGAGATATCGGAACGAGGTGGTCTGCCATCTTATCCCCACTGCCGGGAGTGCCTCCATGTCCTCATGTCTCAGGGCCGCTAAGGGGAACAGGCAGGATTTTGGCTTGCTGAATTGGATTCCTGAGACCCTGGAGTAATTATCCAAAACATCTAGCATGGTGGGCACATTAGGTTGTGGGTTCCTAACGTATATAAGTACATCATCTGCGTAAAGTGAGATGACGTGATCTATTCCTCCCAGCCTTATACCGGCATCGAGAAATTGCTTTCTGAAGTAAATGGTTATGGGCTCCAGTCCCAGTACGTACAACATTGGGGACAGTGGGCAGCCCTGCCTGGTCCCTCTTTGTATGCCCTAGGCCTCTGACACGTGTTTCCCAGATTTCACCCTTGCTCTCGGCTTAGCGTATAGTATTGTGATCCATCTAATAAACCCCGGTCCAAAGCCAAATTCCTTCAGTACAGCCACTAGCCACTCCCAATATATGGAATCGAATGCCTTTATGGCATCCAGGGATAGTAGTGCACACAAGTCCTTATCGTTGTTGGTGTGCGCTATAATGTGTTGCAGCCTATGCAAGTTAATGGATGTATTGCGGCCCGGTACAAAGCCGCACTGGTCAGTGCGTATTATGTCTCCTATAATTCTGGACAGCCGCTTAGCTAATATTGTGGTTGAGATTTTCACATCATAATTAAGCATCACTATTGGGCGGTAGGAGTCGCACCGGTCCGCCGGTTTATTGGGCTTGCGGATCGGGACCACCAGTGTTTCTCTCATGCTCTCAGGTAGTATCCCCCTCTCGTATGCTTCCTGGTATACCTCATGTAACAGGGGCGTCAGGGAGGGCTCATAAGCTTTATAAAATTCTGAGGGCAATCCGTCTGTGCCAGGTACCTTGCGCGTGGCCAGGGACTTAATGGCCTCCGTTATGTCTTCGGGTGTGAAGTCTGTTTCTAGTGTGTTGGCCTGTTCCGGGGACATCTTGGGGAGCCCTATCTCGTCCAGTGTGTCCATTATCTGTTCTTGGGAAACCTGTTCTTTGTGGGAGTATAGGTGCTCATAGAAGCATTTAAAGGTGTTATTTATGTCCTGCTGTATGTGATTCGTGTTCCCCTCTTCATCCCGCAGTGTAGTGGTGGAGTGACTGGGATGTTCCTTTTGGCAGAGCCAGGCCAGTAGCCTGCCCGGTCTGTCCGCCTCTACATGTGCTCTGTTTGTTTTGGCAGTGTAGTCAAACTTTTCTAGCCTGCTCCAAGCGGTTGCATTCTTCTCCCTGAGTTTCTGGAGTTCAATTTCTCCCTGCTGAGTGGCTGTGTGGGTGGCCTCCAGCCTTTCAATCTCCTTCTCCCCCTGGTCTAATTCTTTCCTGAGTATTTTCCTGATTCCCCCGGCCTTTGCAATGGTTTCCCCCTTAGCACTGTTTTTAGAGCGTCCCATTCTGTACTTAGGAGTTCCACGCTGCCCGTGTTAACTTCTATGTAGTTGTCTATAGATTCTTGTAATCTCTCTCTAAAGGCTGGGTCCGTCAGGACATCTACAGGCATTTTCCACATGGGGATCAGGGGTCTTGGGCCATTGTGGTTCCATGTCACTAAAAGTGGGGAGTGGTCAGAGATGGTTCTCCCTAGGTACTGTGCCTCTTCCACTTGGGGTAAGTGTTCCCTGCCTATAAGGATGTAGTCTAATCTTGTGTGTAGATTATGTGGGGACAAGTAGTATGAGTAGCCTCTTGTTGCTGGATGTGTTTCTCGCCATACATCTGCCAGATCCAGCCTGTCTATCATTGCGGTCAACGCTGTTGTTGCTGCCGGTGGGCCTTTCGATTGGGGTATGGACCTGTCCAGTGTTGGATCGTGTACACAATTGAGGTCTCCCCCCCAGATGAATAGGCCGCTTCTGTGTTGCGTAATTCTGGGATACAGTGAGTTCAAGTGGGCCGGTATGTTGTTGTTGGGGAAGTAGGAGTTCATGATGCATAATTCCGTCAATGTGCCCCCATAACATTACGAATCTGCCTTCCGGGTCTATCTCTGATTTGACCAGGTGGAATGGGAGCTGTGGGTGTATCCAGGTGTAAACTCCTCTTGCATATTTGGAATAAGTGGTGCCAAATCCCTGTCCCCTGCCAGTGAGTTTGGGGTTTAGTCACAGAGTCTGCCGTGCAGTGGGTCACCTGTAGCAGTCCTATCATCACCCCTTTTCTATATAGGTAGGTCTTAATTCTGTTTCTGCGAAGGTATGTTCTCAGACCCCTCACATTCCATGTCATTGTTTTAATTGCTGTTGAGGTCATGGTGGTTTAATAGGGGATTATAACGTTTGTCCTGCATCCCCCTCTGCCTCATTTGTGATGGCGGCTATGATGCTGAAACCCCTACCTGTACGTGGGTCAGAGCCCAGTGCCCCCCCATCTTCCATTTGATCCCCCTTTCCCCCCGGTCCATCTGGAGACTTACCAACAATAGTAACATTCATTCTAGTGAATGAGAACAACAAACTGTGCAACTTTGAACTTCCCTCAGCAGTTGCTTCGAACTTGCAGTGCTCAGGGGCTCCTGAGACTGTTGGGCCTTTCCAGGCCTCCCGGTGAGGGTTGAGTGTTGGCGGTCGGCCTCCACGTTTCCTGAAGGGGTGTGTCGACGTCATCGGCACTCTTGTGTGCCGGTGCGCTCCTGCCCGATGTTGCTTTCATATTACTGTGGTTCTTGGTGTGGTGCCGCGGTTCTTCCTGCATGGTACGTGCATTGGTCGTTTCCTGTTGCTTTTGATTGTTCAGTGGCCTGTGATCTCTTTCGTTGCCACTTCTTTGTCATTTGCGAGGTTGTTGTGCTCGAGCCACATATTCGCCGCCATGGGAGTTTCTAGGAAGATGGCTTTTTCTTTGTATATTACCTTGAAGCGCGATGGGTACATTAGCATGTACTTGAGGTTGAGTTCTAGTAGTCTTGCTTTCACCGGGATGAATGAGTTCCTTGCCCTTTGCAATGTGGGAGTGTAGTCCAGATACATGACTATCTTAGCATCCTGTCTCTTGATGTCCCGTCCTTCTCTCGAGAATCGCAGTATTGTCTCTCTGTCTCGGAAATTTAGGACTTTGCGATCATTGGGCATGGGTGCGAGCCCGGGGGAGGTCTTTTTTGCAGAGATCTGTGGGCTCGTTCTATCGAGAATCCCTGGGTCAGGTTGCCGGCCCCAATTTCCTGTTGTAGCATTGTCTCAATAAATTCTGTTGGGTCCGGGCCCTCCATTCCCTCCGGGACCCCCAGGATTCGAATGTTGTTGCGGCGGGCTCGCCTTTCCGCATCCTCCCACCTTGCCTCCAGCCGTGCTACCTTCAGTTCCAGGTCCTGGACCTTAGATTTGAGATCTGTCGTGCTTTCTACATTGTCGTGTAGGGCAGTCTCCGATGTGGTCACTCTCTCGGCGAGATTGCAGGCATCCTGCCTTATCAACTGCATGTTCGATTTTACTTCATCTATTCTAGTTTCAATAGAGGTGCGTAACGCTGCTATGGCCTGCAGTACTTGCGCGTTCGTAGGTTCTTCTTCCTGGGTCGGTAGCTCCTCTGCAGTCCTTGCTTCCTGCTGTTGTTCGGGTCTAACCGTTGTGTAGAAGTCCATTGTTGCAGTTTTCACTTTGCCCTTGGGGGGTGACATATCCTGTCTCTGGGCATTCAGTTCGCTACCTCGTGTCGGTGGTGCTCGCCCGTCCACTGGCTGCGATTTCAACAGCTATCGCTTTAGGATCAGGTGGTCATTGTGTTATTGGCCGCTGAAGTGTGTGGCTTCTCCACACTATTGTGCGTGCCCACAGCAGTGTTATTCCGGATTGGCGGCAGCCACAATTGCTTTCTGTAGCTGGACAGTCGTGGCTTCAGCCCCTTGCTGTCTCAGCCTTTGCTACTGTGGGCCTGGGGTGCGCTAACCTTCTGGTCCCAGAGCCCTCTGAAGAGGTTTGATTTTCTCAGTGTCTTGCCCCCTACGGTGCCGCTTTCCTTCCGTTCCCAGATGGTAGGTATGGTGCCTGTGCCTTCCTACTTCCAGGCCGTCGCAGCGCTAGTATTGCTGGGCGGTCCATTGGATGGTGGCCATGTTCTTGGGGTATAGGGCGCGGGCTGCCGGAGTTCATGCAACATACGGGTTAATCCTCGTGTGGGGCCTACTTTCTGCCCATACGCTGCTGCGTTGTTGCAGCGCCCCCCCGGCTCTCCGGATTACGCCCGGGCCCCTCTGTTCCATCGCTCTACTGGCATCCTCGTTTCCTAGCAGGATGCAGCCGTACCCAGGCTCACCGTTCTGTGTTGGGCTGAAGTCCTATTCGGTCTCCGCCCGTACCTCCTGCGGTCCCTGGAGGTCGATCTGCCTCTTCTGCAGGTCCATCGGGCCTGTCTTCCCAGCGGGTTTCTTCTTCCAGCCTGCTCCGGGCGTTTGCAGCACTGGCTCTCCATCCACACCTCATCAGCAGGGGTCCCGCTGGGCGGTGTCCGTTTCTCGCGGCCGCTCGCCGCTGACGCCTTCTTCCGCCTTTGGGCTTCACGCCCGCCGAAACCATCTCTGGTTCGGCCCGTGTGGCAGGGTCACAGGATGTGTCCTACGGTGGTCGTTGGTGCTTCTCAGGGAGCCCTTGTTGGGTGAGTTTGAGGGCAGCCGCCCGCGCTTCCTTCGCCCCACGGGCTGCCTGCTCCGCGTTGCTGTGGTCTACAGCAGAGCCTCGGGCGCCGCCATCTTGCGGGTTGGTGGGCTCCACTTTGCTTTCTCCAACCGCCTGTTCTGCTAGTCCGATTTTTCATGAAACCAGCACAGAGTGTTGGAAAACGGTTCCTTTCTGTGGTGCTATTAATTTCATGACCGTTCGTCGAGTATTTGTCAAACCATTCGGTCCGTATCAGGATCCCGGGCAGGAGCGCTGGCAAGTCTCGTCCTTACGCCATGCGCGCCGGCCACGCCCCCCCATGCCGCCAGTTTTAACGGGCAGACAAGGACGTTAAACCCAATTCGTGCCTTAATACCACATTAGGCAGGGAATTAGCTAAGCGCAGCACCCTCTTCCATAGGCGTCCTTGTAGTTGGTCAAGAAATGGATCTATATCCGCCCAACACATATCGAGTGCGTAAAGTATAATCGACTCAACTTTGAGGGTGTAAAATTCAAAGAGAGGAAGTAAAGAGAACTTGCAATATTTATTGAATACCATACGCATTTGGGTAATAAGAATTTTGGCCTTTTCATTTAGAACATTCTTCCACATTATACTTGCATTGGAGTCAGATATTGTGTAACCTAAGTATTTAATTGTGGTTTCCCTAGGAATGAGGGTGCTGCCGATGGTCCACTTCCAGGAGCAAAAACGTCTCTTGAGATTCTTAAATATGAATATATATGATTTTCCTGCATTGAATAATAGATTATGGGAGGAACAGTATTCAGCAAATAGGGACAACTTTGTTTGCAAGCCTGAAGCTGTGCGATCGAAAATTACAATATCATCAGCGAACGAAAGCCAATGAATTTTTAAATGGCCTAGTCTTGCAGGATAACTTATTTGTTGCACCCAAGTGTCATTAATGCCACATAGGTACAAATTAAACAGTGTGGCCGCCAGATTGCAGCCTTGCTTGACCCCCACCCCAATAGGCATGGGATTAGTGGTTGCACCTGCCTGGTTTACTCTGACATAATATACAGTGTTTGCATGCAGTTTTGCTATTAGAAAGATGATATGCGATGGAATACCCACCGTACGCATTTTTTGCCAGAGCAATCCCGGCACCACGCAGTCAAAAGCAGCTGTCAAAACTATGGAAGCCATGTACAAGGGCCCAGAATAGGGAATCTTTGTTTTAGCAAGCAAGTGTGCCATTAGCGTTGCATTTAGTGCTGTCCCCATCTGGGCCCGGAAGCCAATTTGAAAGCATGAGAGGATATTGGCCCTCATTACGACCCTGGCGGAAATCGAAAAACGATGGCGGAAATGTAATACCGCCATCGAATACCGCTCGGTGCGATTATGACCCGTCACCGTAAAGTACGATGCCATTAGCGACACCGTAGTGAACGCCAACGCTAACTGCACCAAGTACGCGCACGCGCGCCATGCAAAACCGTAATTACCACCATGGCGCAACGGTACGCGAATTCTGACCCTAGCGGACATTTACTTAACGCCATCAAGCATGGCGGAAAGTACCATTCCGCCATGGTGAGAATTACGGCATCGTGAACCAACCGTAAATGGCCCTACTGAGTGCCTGTACACCACTCCCTGCCCACATTGCACAACTCCTCGTAGGTGCAATGAAGTTACACAATGCAACCAGTGAAATGTACAAGTCACCCATGCATGCCAACGAACAAATGAATGTAGGGGCTCCAAGTGCCTTGTGAGTGGCCATCCATATTTGGCATGTCACCATTGCCGTACTGATGCAGCACAGGCATGTGAAGGTTCAAGTACAGCAATATGAACTGAAATATGAGACAAAACAACAACAGGCCCCCATCGCTTGACACCAGTGTAAGGCAACATTCAAAGCAGTATCCTGAGGGAGACTGCACCAGCCCTGTACTCTTGCCAGTAAACAAACCAACCATCAGCATAAGCATGTACCACACAAGTTGGCAGAGTGACTGAGCAGCCAGGCTCATCTCAAGAGGGGCCAATGGGAGCTGCAGGGCACAGATGGCACGAATACAGAAGCTATTCCAATGGACATGACCTCAGTCTCCCTCCAAGAAACGCACGCAAACACAGGCACCTGTGACCAGCCATTTTCTGATAATCACATCATTCCACCAATCCACCTGGCTGACCGGCATCTGTTACACAAAAGCTAATCCCCCGCCCCTGAGCATGACATCATTAAAACAGTCATAATGGCAGCCCCTATCCCTGACCTTACTGGGCTTCGTAGGCAAACGCGGCCAGTACAGTACCACGCAACTATACTCAGAAGCCGGAACCCAATGCAGATCTTCTCACAATACATCGCTCCACAAATAGGAATATGCTACATTACTTGCAAAGAATAACGCTACACGGTTAATATCAGAATAAAATTTTAATGCACATCAAATTCACCAAGCCCATACAGCTATTAGGTCATAAACTCCAAAATATTTTTCATTACTGTGGGCTGCATCCGCAATAAATGACCAGCTTCTTCTTGTGTGACGCCCTGTTCCTTCATGGTACACAGGGGCTACATTCACGTTCAAAAAGGCAGCATGGAAGCGCCTAGAACCGCAGGGCCGTCCCATTAGGTAGGCACTAGTCCAGCTGAAAGGTTGATATGTTGCTCCTAGCCACTAGTACTGCGTAAGGGCATGTGGCCCATTGGCGATCGTCCCATAAGATCGTAATGGTGCTCCACTGATTAACTCGAAGCAGCAGGTGTCGGGAGTAAAAGCCATCTGCAGGAGTGGCATACAGATGGCAGCGGCAAAAGGGGAGGAGATACCTGTCACCCAAATGAAATGAAAAAGAATAGTATGGGCATCAGAACTTCATTTGTATTACTCACTTCAATGATCACACTAAATCTACAGCCATATGCATGCTAGCCCACTCAAAAGGATTATTTCCACCCAAAAATCACTTGCGAATCATAACTATATAAATCGAGGTGAAAACACTATTACAAACGAGAGTTTGTGTGCATGCGTCTGTTAAAACAGAATCCATTAGATGGGATTAGTATCGTGCATAGACACAAGTGTTTGAAGGCGCGTCGAGACAGGGAGGGTTCAACAAGGGCAGATAGACGATGGTCCCACTATGGCAGCTCTGCATCACATAGCGCAGGGGAAGGGGATAGATTCCAAAAAGCCATGTACATGGCAAACTCTCAATTAAATCATCTGTCCATGCATCCATACATCATTCCCTCATCCCGGTATAAAAACGCCTGATTATTTACTCACATAACATTTGAAATTTCCATTGAGTCTGTGCGTAATGCAGTCTGCAAAATCCACTGTGCTCCAGCCCGGAATTCTAGTGTTGTGAAGTAACATGTATTTGGGAACGTCCTGCCTTATCGTCCACTACGCTATTGCGCATCCCATACTATTCATATCAATCATTGCATTCTCGCCATGGCCCCTGTCCCAAGGACATTAAACAATAGAACGTTATATTTGCAGTCAGACCTGTGGGCGTCTCCTCGCCGCTAGCTGAAAACCGAAAGCGCTGTCCTTCGAATTCCTCATTTGCAACATCACGTCGAAAAGGCATCTGTGACCGCTTGAAATCACAAATTCATCCATGTAGTGCGGCAGTGTGTGAAAATGGCAACTGGCTTCACTCACAAATGGGACGCCCCGCCCGTCGGTGAACCTCGGTACAGTGCTGCATGAGGGTCCACCGTTAATCGAGTACTACATTCCACTGACCCTTCACAAGTTTGTTTGCGACTGCAAAGATAGTATGTGAAACAATGGGACCAAAGCAGAATGAACATATAAACCAATATTTCACTGCCATCGGGATTAAATACATGATTGTAATAGCAAGATGCCATGCGTCACATTGCAGCGTTGTGTGCGGGACGTGCTCGCCCAAAGGGGATTGCAGCTGGCACAGGTGGAATGAATCACCACAGGTGGAGGCTATACAGCCTGAAAACACATAAATTGCACACCCAACCCCCTCCCACAACCACACCCACTCCAAAATGCTACCGGCAGGACTAGCGATGTTGGCCCTGGGGGACCTGATAGCACTGCAAGTACTCCAACTTCAAGAAGAAGACGAACACCAACTACTACAACAACCGGCCGCACAGAGGAGACGCAGGAGGAGGAGGAGGGCAAGGCAGGGCCAGCAAGGCCCACCAGCACAGCCACTACCACCACGCAGGCAGCCCGCAATCCCACGCCTCCGAGCTCATCCGTTCAACCTCACTGCTGAGCAGATCCACACGCTCTACCGTTTGGACCGGGACACCATAACCGCCATTGTGAACATGACACACGCTGACCTTGTCAGCATGATAGATAGCCCAACCGCCATCCCACCCCTACTGAAGGTGGTGTCTGTACTCCACTTCCTGGCCACAGGCACCTACCAGCACACAGTCGGACAGTTGCATGGCATTTCACAGCCACTGTTGTCACAGACACTATTGCAAGTGCTCGATGCCCTCCTGAAGCACGCAGACGACTACATCTCTTTACCACGCTCGGAGCAGGAGATTACAAACACAAAAGTGGGATTCCATGCACTTGCCGGCATACCGGGTTGCATTGGTGCCATCGACTGCACCCATGTGGAATTGGTTGTCCCACATGCCATGGAGGTCCAGTACCGCAACCGGAAACAATATCATTCTCTTAATGTACAAATGGTGTGTGACTCCAACAGGATCTTTACACATTGTTGTGCCCGATTTCCTGGATCAACCCATGATTCTATGGTCTTGAGGAACTCTACAATACCACGCTACATGGAGCGACACGCAGGGAACAGATCCTGGCTACTCGGTGAGTCTCATTTCATGCATGATAATGTGGGGTATGTGATGCGGCAATGACCTGGCAGGAAGGGGGGGGATGCGTACGTAGCAATGTCATTCCACAAACATCCTTTATTGTCCCCATACAGGTGATGCCGGGTATCCACTGAAGAGATGGCTCCTTACACCACTCCGGAACCCACAGAACCAGCATGAGGAGGACTACAACCATGCCCACTCACGTACCCGTGTAGTCATAGAACAGGCATTCGGCCTACTGAAGGCTCGTTTCCGCTGCCTCAGCAGGTCTGGCGGGGCACTCCTGTACCGCCATGAGAAGGTTGCAAAGATGGTCATGGCATGTGTCATGCTACACAACATGTGCGTACATAGAAATGTGCCCATGCCCCCTGACGCAGAACTGCAAGCACCTGAAGATGGTCATGATGAGGGTGGGGATGTGGCAGCACCTCAAGGAGTCCGCGAGGCACAGGAGGCCGGTGAAATTCGTCAGAATATCATAGATTCATGCTTCTAGCACTCACGCCTGGTGGCTGATACATGGACACGGGACTTGTGGCACTGTGTGTGTCTGGAACATGCACAATGTGGACTGTACGCCTATAAAGGCCTCGTACACAAAGATCAATGTCCACACATCTCATTGGATGATTATGAAATGTTTATAGCATATGTGAAATTATATTACACACCCCATCGACCCGCCACCCAAGAAAGCCCAACACCCCCCCTCCACCCTCCTACCTCCCCCCCGAACACCAGTGTCCAAAGATGCTCATTGTCAGTGGGCAGACGCTATTGCAAGCCCCCTCTCCGGGTATCAGGGGCACCCCTGCCTGTGGAGCGCAGGTTCCTCCCAGATCTACGTTGGGGGCTGCCCTGGACGGAACTTGCAACGGATGATGTCTCTGCCTGCTCACGTCCATGCATGTCCCTAAGGGTTTGTGAGAGCTCAGTGAGCGCACGGCGCACAGCGGCAAGTTCACCACATACGTCTTTGGACGTCGCATGCAGTTCCCCCCTCAGGCTCTCGGTGCTTCTCTCCATTTGTACCCTTTGTGTCTCTGTACTTCTCTCCATTTGTACCCTTAATGTCTCTGTACTTCTCTCCATTTGTACCCTTAGTGTCTCTGTACTTCGCTCCATTTGTGCCCTAAGTGTCTCAGTAGATGTTTCTATGGCTGCCTTAGAACCCCCACATTCATCAGCATGCTCCTTGAGGAGCGTGGCCAGTTGCTGCTGTTGCACGATCACCTGGTCGAGGGACTGTTGCCTCTGCTGGGCCATGCCCATTTGCGGTGGTGTCACAGAGGGCTGATCACCTCATGTTGCCTTGCCACAGGGCTTGTGGGGGATGGCCAGTCGTCGTCTTGTGGGTGCCCCTGCGTGGTATCCTCATGGTGTACGGGATGAAACAAACAGGGGGATTGAGACAGGTCATGGATGGGTCCTACATCGACAGCACCGTTTTCTGTGTCGGAGCATGCTGGCATTAATGCAGTGTCACCTATGGTGCTGCTGCCACCAGAAGCAGTGCCTTCTGTGGCATCCATTGGGGGGACGGGTGGTGCTGCTTTTGTGGGCATGCTGGCTGCTGGGGTGCCTGTTGAAGTCCCCTCCTGTGTGCTGCCACTTGATTTGTGCTGCTGCCGTGTCTTGATCCGTGCAGCTGAGGTGGAGGGTCTTTGGCCGTTGGTCTTGGCCCTCTTTGCAGGTGTGCTGGTAGGGGTGTCCTGAAGCTCGTCGTTTGAATCGGACCCTGTGGTGGAGTAAAGGAGGGCGAGCGTTATTTATGGGTCTGTGGAAATTGGAATGGCAATGTATCACATGCATTGGGGTGGTACCTGAGGGTGATTTGGGTCAGGGCCTTGGAGGTGGTTTCATTTTTGTGTGGATTGAGGATGCAGTTGTTTTGCAGCCTGCAGTTAGGGTGTGCATGCTGCACGTGTAGAGGGTGTTTTTAGGATTTTTAATTATTTATGTATTTAATGTGACTTTTAAAGTGCGCTATCAGGCCAATGTATGTGGACGTTCTCCTGGACATGTGTTTCTGTTGCACTATGTGGACACATGGTACTTCACATGATTGGACATTGTGGATTTAGCATTGTTTTATTTGGCCCACCTACCTGATTCTTCGGATGTCTGCACTCCTTTCTCCATCCCTCCGACTCCCTCTATACTCTCCATTCCAATGGTGGAGGCACAGATTTCTTCCCAGGGGGTCAACTTGATGGGTGATTCCGATCCTCCCCCGGTAGCTGTGGCAATGTTACGGTTGTCCGCAAGTCGTCCCATCGCTTTCTGCATTGCTGTGGGTTGCGGGGTGCGGTCCCCACCGCACTTACCCGCTGTGCCACCAGGGCCCATATGGCCTTCTTGTTCGCAAGTGCCGTCCTGGTCATTTGCGTCGAGAAGACGACGGCAGCATTCTCCTGGAGGGTCTCTGTGAGCACGGTGAGTTCCTCATGGGAGAAGTGGACCTGCCGCTTGCGGTCGCACGCTTTTTTAGCAACTTTTCCCATTTTGATTGTTTTAACTAGGGTGGCTAACAGGTTGGGATGTGTCTCAGGGTCGGATTTTTAATGGTTGTGTTGGGATTCTGATTTTATAGGTGTACGGCGTGCTGTTTCCCGTTCCGGCCCCATGTTTTACTTCCGTTTCCGTATATTTACGGTCACCGTATTTTGCGATTACCGCTCATTACGGTGACCGCTATGATGGGTGGCGGAATTGCACCTAGGGCGCCGTACGACGGCGGTGAGGGGCGTTTTGGGGACATTTCCGCCATCGCGGACTTTGCACTTCCGCCATGACGTAATGCTCGTGCCCGATGGGTCAGAATTAGCCGCACTTTACTCCATCGTGCAATGGCGCAAACGCTATTTACGCTATGGCGGTCAGGTCAGTTACTTTCCGCCAGGGTCGTAATGAGGGCCATTGTGTTTTTTCAGATGAACATGAGTTCCCGGAGTAGTAGAATTGCAAACACTTTGGCTGCAGTGTCTATCAGGGCAATTGGCCGATAGTTTGCTGGGTTGTGCCTTGGACCCTTTTTGTGGATTGGTGCAATTATTGAACCTAGCCAGGAGGAAGGGATATCTAAAGTTGTTAAGACATTATCAAATTGAGATTTCAATAATTTGACCCACAGCAGAGGATTGCGTTTTAAGACACAGGGGGGAATACCATCCAGCCCGGCTGCCTTGGAATATTTTAGGGCATGGATTGCGCATTCAATGTCTTGCAGGGACCAAAAAGCTATTGGTAGCTTGGGAATAGTTGGTTCTTTTACATTGATGTTATGGAACGACAGGGGAAGCACACATTTATTCTCATAGAACTTGACCCATGAGGCAGCAGCTATCGTAGAGGCCTGATTGGTGCTTAAGGTGCATGAATCTGACCTGAGCATTGCCCAGGTTGTACGCTGATCATTACAGCATAGTGAGATTAATATCTTTTGATTAGCCAGATTGTGATGATAGTGTTTTGAATTCATGCACTTGTTACGATAGGCATTACAGATCTTTCTTTTCTGCCTCGCATAATCTTCTGGTAAGCAGGTTTTTGAGCTTACGTAATTCAGCGCTTTTTAAACGTTTGGCACGATGGACTTCGGGGCAGACAAGATTTAGAATTGTGGGTTATGAACTGTTATTTTCATTACAGATAGTAGCCATTACGCTTGCTACCATTTCCAAGTATTTCCTTGGTTCTATTTTAGCTTGTAATTCAAATTTGGATGTGCCCTGGAGCCTACGAAGCCAGCCGTCAATGCAAGCATTCATTTTGTCACACAGTCTATTGTTCCATCTAATGGAGAGACCAGGACAATCTCCTTCCAGGAATACTTGGTTTGGATCTTGATTCAGGTTAGGGATGGTGATGTCAATCATCAACTGAATTATCAGATGATCCCCAAGGTCTGCATCCAATGTCACGATGTTATTACACCGATCCTGGAGATTTGCTGAAATGGCAAAATAATCAATGCATGATGCTAAGTGTCCCCTCTTCCAGTTAAAACCTGGTCCCTGCACATGGAAAGGGAGAAAGGCTATGTCCCATAATACTAGATGTTTATTCCACAAACTGCCTCTACCAGCAGATGGAGAAAAAGAGTTGTATGCTGAACTGTGGGCGTGAGGCTCCAGGCAGTCAGCATTGAAGTCACCGCCCATTAATATTCGGCATGCCGGATACTGTGTTAATACTTCGTCAAGCAGCTTGTCAAGTGCATCAAATGCAGTAGCAATTTTTACTAGAACAGGATTGTGATACATAGATACACACAAATAGTAGTCAGGAAATGAAATTAAAACAGCTAAAAAAGATATTGATTTGTGCACTACGTGGGTACTAATGCGCAAGTTTGTATTTATACACATAGCTACACCGCCATGCGGTCGGCCTCTCAATCCACGTTCAGCGAGTACTTGGTGGACAATGAAACCTGGCAGTGTGATTTCTTGTGTAGCCATGGTTTCTTGGCAAAGAAGTATGTCACAGTTAGCAACATAGCTCAAACTATTGAACCATTTGTGCACATTTTTGAAACTACATGAATTCCACGAGAGAATACTCAAGTGATGTCAACCATGACCAATCCTTGCTGACGTTGGAGAGGAAAACCAACTGTGCTATTACTTCCGATTTGAGCGCACCCTGTACGTTTGGAGCAGCAACTGATGGTAAAGTTTGGAAGGGCAGGGCCAGTGGTGTTTCATTGAAGGAGATTGCATCATCTAGCGATTCAAAAAATATGGGAGAGAGTCCAACCAATTGCAGTTTGCGCTTGTACTGCCACACTAAGTCAGTAATGATGTTCGTTTGAACTTTACACACCATCCAATGATTGTGAGTGTGGGGAAGAGTAATCCATTCTATATTGTCCGAATGCAAAGTGCGTAATGCAGGAATTTGCCTAAATGCCATCAACAAGGCGGAGCGATTCAGATGTTTGTTACCGTAAGTGACAGGATCAGTCTCCCATCCAAAAATAGTAGTAGATGGTATTTCAAATTTATCATTGAATATGGTGGTGGGCAGGTGCGCTTGTGGAAGTACGACAGCCAAAGGATCTACCATGTGTGGCGATTCGAAAGTATTTTCATACTTTTCGCAATTTGGGATGCAGTTTTGTCCAAGGTGTAAATTTGACTGCGACTGGCTTATTAGTTGGTCGTTCAAGTGTAGATTTGAGGCTTGTGGGGCTTCGTCAGAATTAGGGACTTCGCATACGGCTTTCCCCGCTTGAACAACTTTAGTAGCCATGGGCTTATAGAATGCTGATAGTTGAGTTTGCACAGTGGTCGGGGTTTTATCAAAGGAAGAAAGTGGTGCACCAGAAGGGAAAGTTACAGTGCCCTTTGCCTGCGCCGCTGTCTTTATCTCTTTCTTTTTTCGGTCGTGCATTGCTAGGACCGTCAACTCTAGGGACTAGCTGGAGAGCTTTTTTGCTCTCCGTCGATAGTTCGTTGAGAGAAAAGCCTTGCTCGGACTCTACACCTATCTGTTCTGCCTGATCTAAATTTGCAGGTATTCCAGTTATACAATTTTTTTTATTTTTTTTATTTTTGTTTTTTTTGTTGAGTTTTGATCCCACTGTTTTGAGGGTACCTGAGGAAGTTTTCTATCTGTCTTTCTTTTTAGTGCTCTGAAGAAGAGGCGTTTCTCTTTCTGGGAGGAAAATAATTGACCAGCACTAGCGGAGTATCCCCTTTTGGCGTTACCCTTGCCTTTCGGAAAAACGATCTTACTCTGAGACTCTGAAAAGAGGTTCGTTAGAGCCGACGGGCTGTGAGGATGAAATATTTTGTGCACCTCTGTGACTTCATCTGGATCTAGATAGTCCGTTGGTACCTCTATAGGATTCTCCTGAATGAAGAATAGTAGTTGTTCTATCTTTTCAGTGTTGTTTGTGACCTTTTGGCACAATTGGGCATGAGTGAGTATCTGGTATGGGGTGGCGACCGGGGGTGCGGAAACTGTTTGTGCAAAGGATTGAGCAAAAGAATAAGCAATTGTTGGTACTGGACACAGCAGGGCGGTAGGCACCTCTTGTTCTGTGTGATCAATTTGGGTGGCTGTGCTCACCGAACCCACAGGTGCACTCTTCCCAGGATCGACAGATCCACCCTTCCCGGGGAGGTGCGCTACACCCTCGGATCGAAGGGAGTTGGCAAAAATAAATCCTTCAAGTTTGTTGATTTTAAATAGGATTTGATTCAAGGAGGACTTACAATCTCTTAGTTCGTAATGAGTGTAGTCATGTCCGCTGTCTAATAAATTTAGTATCCGTGACAATACCGGATGAGATGCCTCTAGAGTCTGCATGTCGTCCGACGGATCCAGTAGATCAAAGCCCAGGGCAGGGGCAGGGGCGCTTTGAGGAGGCGAAGAAGCAGCTCCTGAGATCGGGGCAGTGAGATCTATATTTGCAAGAAGAGATGCAGTCGGGCTGGGTTTGGGCGGAGCAGTAGTTAGAAGTCGTTTTTTGTCAACTTTATAATTTGGGGACATATTGGAGATGTCAAATGCCACACTTTCTTTGCAGTGTAAGTGCACATCCGCCCTTCTACAGCTAGGAACAGTAACAGGAGTGCAGGGGCCATCAGAGAGACGTATCCGTTTTTCTAAGGCAGCAAGAACTGCCGGAGCCAGAATAGAGTTGTTAGAGGGAGAAGTATTTAGTGCATCAGTATTGTTCTCCCCTGTTGGGCAGGGCTCATCCATTCTCATGCTCAGAAAACTTTTTCGGGATGAGAACGTGCAAGCCGAGTCCACTATAGGAGGGGGAACAACCAAGTTGGGTAAAGCTGACAATGTTGAATCAACCTGTGCGCACGCATAAGCAAAAGCTACTTTGTGACAAATTAAGTCGTTTGCAGAAGATATATTTGAGCTTCCCTTGTGAACGCTCCATATTTACAATTTCCACAATGGGAGACAGAGGAATACTTGCGCCTTTATTTGATTTTTTAGAGCGTGTGCTCTTTACCACTGAATTGCGGGGCAGACAACCACTGCGTAGAGAGTAAACCATTTAATACTAGAATCATGGGTTCACTAGCGTCCCAACCTTATATGGTTACAGTAACCAGTATCCAACAATACGCTACCTACAATGGCTAACAAATTTGGAATTGTACACTGATGCTATGTGGTCTAAAGGTACCACCTATCAACACAAGTTGTCACAGACCAGCTATTAGGCATAGTGCACCACCCCAATGCTCCCGTATTCAAATTTGTGGCGTCTAGTTGGGAGCGAAACAACAACACAACGTGCAGCAATCTCTACAAAGAGAAGAAAAATCTATATAAGTTATAAGTAACTTCATAGCCTCCAAACTCCTTTTAACACTATTTATAACAGAAGATATAGACACAATTATCCCCGTGCTTGGAAGGCATTTACCCACACGTCTCGTTTTTCAAGATCAATAGTCTCTGATAGAATCAGAGACTTGAGAAACACCCAGTCGCCATTTGCACTAGGATATCTATCCAGTACTCAGCAATACATGTGCTCCAAATTTACATGTGATGACCAGCCCCTAAGGGTTCAGAAGCTCAATGCCTGCAGTCACCCTCTAAGGATAGTAAGCTAGCAGGTACCTGGAGATAGTTGTAACATTCACAAACGACCACGCCAATCAAGAACTTTTTACAGCACAGAAACTCACAGTTTCATTTAACCAGAAGTCCTGCGCCCGGCGCCGCACACCGTGAACAGTAAACAGTACTTTTTGGTACTTGTGGGTGCGCACGTGGGTGCGCTGGATTCTGGGTATTTGTTACATCCCGGGGGGCATCACCACGCAAGAGGCGGAACCACCATTCAGTAGGAACACCTTTGAATAAAGATAGAAGAAATGTTTCAACACACTACTTCTATTCTGGCCCAATGCAAGCAAGCAAGGTGAACACAACGTGCATACACAGTCACCTTCTTTTCCTTTCTTTAGGTCAGGCAAGTTGGTGTTGCACACTAAGACGTCCTCTCAGCGGGCGTTCGCATACACGGTGGTGAAAATTCTCAGCGTGCAACAATAGTGCTAAAGTCCATGGCTGGAGTCCACGGCATTCCAGAAGAACTTCGGCAGCACTCCGCAACAGTAAACAGTACTGCTTGGTACTTGTGGGTGCGCGCGTGGGTGCGCTGGGTTCTGGGTATTTGTTACGTCCCAGGGGGACGTCACCACGCAAGGGGCATAGCCACCGTTCAGTAGGAACACCTTCTTTTCCTTTCTTGAGGTCAGGCAAGTCGGTGTTGCACGCTAAGGCGTCCTCTCAGCGAGCGTTCGCATACACAGCGTTGAAAATTCTCAGGCGCAAGAATAGTGCTAAAGTCCACGGCTGGAGTCCACGGCATTCCAGAAGAACTTCGGCAGCACTCTGCAACAGTAAACAGTACTTCTTGGTACTTGTGGGTGCGCTATCTATATTGGCTGCAATATCCCACATTGCAAACTATTAGAGTGACGGAATAGTTCTGTCCTGTAGACTGACTGGAAGGCAGTGTGCAGCGTGCTCTGTTACTAAGATTGAGTGAAACATCCACTCTCCCTGACTGGCCGTAAAGTCTAGCCTCACTCATAGAACTCACAAAAGGGGTGTTCCTGTCAGGTATGTCTTATAGTCCTAAGCGGCTTATTTACTAAACAGGACCGAAGCATCATGTACCATTAATTGAGCAACCCTGCTAATGGGTACTTATTGGTCACTTCTCATACGCACATGGGATAAGCAACTTCATTTAATGCTTCATTCAACAATTATAAATCAATTATAAAATACTTATATATCATAAGAAAGTGTTGCCACTAAATAAATATCAAACAACACATACCAATAAAGAAAATAAGTTGAGCAAAATAATTCATAAACATAACAAACACACAGTAATGCAACAGACCAACACACATCCAGGTTATATAGCCAGAATGTCCCAAAATGTAGGGTAACTCCCAGTGATCATATCAAGAAAATAGAACCCGCTAGGGAAAAAGACTAGGTGCACCTGCTTTTGAGAAAGCCAAAAGTTTTATTTTTGTATACAAAAAGGAAAAGGCGACAGGGCATTATGAATTCACTGCCACAGCGCTCTCTGATGTCTTCCACACAAGAGTGAAGTTATAAAAACACAAATCGTCACTTATGACAGAATATATATACAGTGTTAATCCCCCACCCACATTGGCTGCCACCTAATTACATGCTAATGATCACATATAGCCAATTCTCACATTGGTCTTGTTGTCTTCTCACTCATCTTCACCACACGTGGATAATGTCCACGTCCATCACGGAATACTCTAAGGCAATTGGTTAACATCAATTGATACCGCCCTACCTTCTGCCCTAACCACGTGACACACACCTGGTTATCAATATGAACTCGGTGGGACTCTTTGAGGTCATCCTGATCCTTGTGGAGAAAGCAGCCCTTTTCTCTTCCGAGACATGCTGGTGTCCCCAAAGTGCCCTCGCCACTGCATGAGCATCATCTGTTAGATCTTCCCGGCACGAAATGTAGATCATGTAGTTCTCTATTTTCCTATTTATCAGTTCCCCCTCCCCAACAGTGAACTTAGTGTCACACTACTCAATTTAGATTTAGGGCCCATTTCCCTGCACATCTGGTATTTCATATGTAGTGACCGTCATTCTGGGGGGCACTAGCATCTTAAATCTTAGTGCATGTTTTGGCATTTCGAGACCTCTGCCTTTGTTCTCAGGAATACGACCTTGGTGCTAGGCTGCAGCCTTCACTACCTTAGCTATACACATTCCTACCAAATTAGTTCAAACACCTTAACTGATGTGGGGACCTATGTGTTTTCTTTGCCTCGCCTGGGCATGTGGATGCAATGGTGAGATAACAAAAGAGGCCTCTTTGTTCTGTGTTGTCTATGCAAACACAGCCTGTGAGGGTTCAGGCCTACTCGTAAAAGCGATGTTAGTTTGTGCTATGATTATCATGTGTATAAGCAGAATATAGCCTACGTGATTGAATCGTGACATTGCTTAATATACTTTTTCCCTTCTATGGTTTTCCTATTCCCGCCAATTATCACCCCCCATAACACACCTCCTTTCCTCCCTACACCGTCCCTTGTTCATTTCCATAATCTAACATATTATTTGGAATCTAAATCGTCTAGAAGGGGCGGTGGTCTGGACCTGCATCCCAATAAAACCAAAACACATCAAAAATCAACACCCCCCTTCTCTCTCTTACCCTTAGAAAATAGCAAGGGGCAGGGGCAACCTATTCTAGACTTATTCTAGAGGGGTGAAACATATCAAGGGTCAATGGGTCTCATTACGAATTATTTGGAGGTAGCCATGCCCTTAATAAGGGCATGGCGACCCCCAAACTCGGGTCCTGCTCCGGGTCCTGCGAAAGGGGAAGTACCGGGCCATTCCGACCTCGGCAGCCCCGGTAATTCCCCTTTCGCGGGACCCGGAGCCGGTATGCCCCCATTCCCATTCAAGCTCTCATAGGGCTCAATGGGAATGAGGAGAATGGTAGCAGCGGTACCGTTCATAACGGTACTGCTGCTAACATCCTGTTCTGCTCGCGGGTGCCGCTTTGCATGCCTGGTCTGACCAGGCGTGCAGAGCGGCACCCGCGAGCAGAACTCATAGTGTGGCGGTACAGTGATACCGGCGCCAGCATCACTGTACTGCCACAGTTATCATGAGGCCGAATGAGTCTCACACATAGGCAGAACGTCTGGCATCCTGTCCTTTTGGAGCCACTAATCTCTCTACCACTGAGCAGAATTTCTGCTCGATGGGTTGTGATACATACCATTCCTCTATTCAGCTCAAGTGAATGGGGCCTGTTTTTTTGCACATTCCTTCTTGGGGGTTCCACGATCATGCAAGGAAATCAGCTGCACAATATTAAAGTTTCAGCAGCTCAAGTGCCCCCCCCCACACTCATACAGACATACATTCACATACCATTGTGCAATCCATCGGGATTTGATATACAAATCTATTATCTCTGTAGCCGTTAGCAAGCACCGAATTAACATACACAATGAGGTCATGCACACATTGTGAAAAGAAGCAGGCGTCAAAGCCGAGCTTGATGTATTCATGTACCTCTTGATGGCCAATTACTGTCATGTCAGGAGAATGTTTTTTTTTTTTTGAAGGCGCCAGAGATCCAAATAAAACATGAAATGTCTTTTGATGCAGTAAATAATAGTGTCACTGTTTAAAACATTTTGTGACCTGCCTGCTATAGTTCCCGAGAAAGATGTTGCGCAGCACGAATGGATGTTCTTTTCTGTGCTGCGTCACGGCAGATAAGTAGCACAAGCCTGAGAAACTGCTTGCTTTAAATCATCCCTGCACAATGGAAATAGTGTGCCCTCTCCAAACGGGCCTCCACTTTTTAATGGGAATGATAATGAACAGAGCTCCCCAAAGCTCTCTCTAGAGACTCGCTGACCCCTCTGTCAGAAAACATCAGTTACTCAGACTGCGGTTTACACTGGTCATATTCAGTGAGCACATGATTCACAAGATGTATATCCCCGGTTTAGTTATACACAAACTCGCGCATGCGCAGTGCACTCCACAGCTCTCCATAAAACGTGTGCTTAGGTGGGCCTCTGCGAGGTTATTCTGGGTCGCACATACCTACATCCCCATCACTTGTGGCATTCTGCCATCTTCCCTATGCTGCTGACCGTCAAAAGCACAAAGAACATCCTGGGATGCATCCTGCTAAAAGGCCTACTTCCCCTCACTAACATCAGATCTTGCCTAGTCTGGAGGCTGCCTCTCTTGCCGATACATCACAGAAGTGCAGGGCATGGTCAGGCGGGATAGCAAGGGAGGTGCCAGTGCTTCTTTAGTACCACCTAGTAAGAAGGCAGTACAAGTGCTGCTCAAAAACACTAAACAACATCATATGGAACTACGTTGTCTTTTCGGTGAGTTTATAATGATAAACGCAGTGTGGTTAAGACACACACACAACATTTGGAATGTCTCTTGCCAAGCTGTAGGGGACCTGAAGAGTCAACCGCCGATGGGCTACACCAAACAACGCTTTCTGCAGTGTATGGGTGGGCATATTGGTGGGGTGTGGATGGAGGTTCGTGAAATACCTCTGGGATTAAGTGGATGTGTCTATGGTTGGAGCACTGTGTGAAAGAGGGCCTCAGTATTGTAGTGTGTGAATGGCGGCATACTGTAAAGCTTCACCACCTCATATGACAAGGCACTGTACTCAAACACCTCAATTATGAACACTTTGACCATGTACTTCAATTATTTAATTCCTAAGGCATATAATGATCTAAGGGTGTTAGCACAAGATGGTAGGTAATAGCATATAATATGGTATGTGCGACAGTGTCAGGGCCTTGTCAATGGGACGGGGATGGGGGGGTGGAGATCCCTCTCACCCTAGGGCAGGAGACCTTCCAGGGTGTTTACCAGAGCCATTCCTGCTCAGGAGGTAGAGGGAGGGAGTTGGGAGGGCTCCAGTCTCTGTCCCTCAATATGTGCCTGTTGCAAGTAAAAAGGAATACCTTTAATGGCACCAAGCCAGCCATAGAACATGCTGGGCAGTGCCCTCCCAGCGTTATTTCGGATCACTCAAGCCTAGATGCTTCGACGTACGTGATGGAGGAACGTGAAAAGAAAATGAAACGCCCCAGTTACTGAGTATCAGCGATGACAGCACTTAGCCGCGGTCTGGCAGGGACGGTGAGACCTGCAATCCTGATGCTGGTCTGGGAGCATGGGGTCCCAGCAGCTCTGCTCTGGAAAAGAGGGCAGGGGTAAAAAGACATTTCTACAGCATGACTGGGCCCCTGGAGAAAAGACGGTCAGTGGTGGCTCTCAGGGGCAGGTGAGAGTGGCAGCTAATGGAGAGGGAGGGAAAGGGCTACTACACAAAGGACGTACTATAACAAGGGGATGGTGGAGAGACTAAGTGTGAGTTGTATGGGTGTGGTCAAGGGAAGAGAAGGTCAACCAAGAGACCCAGTGGAAGACTGGCAGTAGAGCAGAGATTGGAAGAGACTTACAGAGAGCGTGTGCGAGGTGAGATATTGGTTGGTGAAAGAAAGTGGAACTTGTGTTTGAGAGTGCTTATATGCTGAGCAGGGTGAGTGAGACTAAGAGAGAGCATAGGAGAATTGAGTGATAAAGGTGACTGAGAGAGTGAGAGCAGGGTGACCGTGAGAGAAAGAGGAGTGTAGTGTAGTGGAGAGAAGTGGGAGTGCAGAGTAGTTGGCATCAAGATTACTGTGATTTCAAGGAAGTGGAAGTGGAGGGTAGTGGAGAGTAGTGGGGAGTGACGTGGAGGGTAGTGGAGAGTAGTAGAGTGGAGAGAGAGAGTAGAAGTATATATGAGGGGAAATAACATTGGATGGACAGAGAGAAAGAGAGAGAGAGAAACAGAGAGAGAGAGAGAGGGGATAGAGGAGATAGAGGGGAGAGAGAGAAAGTAGAGAGTGGGTGGAGGAGGGTGGAGGAGACAATAAGGAAAGGAAAGGATGGAAGGAACATCAGAGTGAAGAGTAAGAGGGGGTATTATAGGAAAAGGTCAAGTGGGACTGCGGTCATTGCCCATACCTGTCTCATCAGTTTGAAACTTAGGAGTTTGTTTTTCTTCCACTCTGACTATGGATGAGCAGGTTGGTGCAGTCTGTAAATCTGACCACTTCAAACTCCGGGTGCTTCGGAAGGATCTCCCGTTTATTCCAGCAACCTGCCAGGCCCCGGTGGTGGGAGCTCTGGTTCTCAGTGTCTTGGATTACTGTAATTCTATCTATTTAGCGCGACCTGCCTATCTTACTAGGCGGCTGCAGCTACTCCAAAATGCAGCTGCAAGATCCATCATTCACCCACCCTTTGGAGCCCATATGACTCCCTTGCTGAGACAATTACAGTGGCTCCCTGTTGCCCGGCGGATTATGTTTAAATCCATGTGTATTGTCCATCGGGATTTCTATGGGGTGGGAGCGGAATATCTGCAAGTGAAGTTCCCCCCGTATCTTCCTGCATGCACTCTACGCTCCCAAACTGCCCGACGGGTGGCCGTACCTCGCTTCAGATGGGCCCGCAAGGGAGGCCGTGCCTTTTCAGTGGCCGCTGCTCAAGCCTGAAATACTCTACCTCTTCCCTTGCGTGATACCACTGATCACCTTGTTTTCCGCCGGAATTTAAAAACTCTGCTTTTCTAATCATCCTCCTAATAGCATGTCTCTCACCTCTTTCAGCGCCAAGATGCCTTCAGGTGAACGTGCACTTACACAAATACCTTTAACATAACATAACATAACATAACATAACATAACATAACATAACATAACATAACATAGGTAGTTGGAAGGCATCGATTGATGTTATCATTTTTCATGTGGGTCCCTAATTTAGGATCTACTGAGAAGTCAGATAAGGCGGTTGCCTCTAGGCCCTCATCATTAGCCAGCCAGATTCTACATAGTAGGAGTTACCAATTTCTAGTCACCTCTTTGAGAGTTGTCAAATCTGGGCTAGGATTAACAGAGGCCCCAGGAAGATGAGAGTGATGGCTCATAGCAGGACCTTATTTGTCTGGAAATGTATTAGACAACATGTGCCGAAATATGGGAGGAATTGTTGAAACATATCCTAGAACTCCTGTCAAATGCCAGCTATTGCCATTACATGCCCAGGTTCAACTAACATACCCCTGCCATACGTCTGGGTATTCTCACCATAATTCTGCTTAGAATCATCTGCTCTGACTTCAAGTCAAATGCTTTACTGCTTGTTCATTTGCACGTTACTTTGGTTTTCATGACATGTGTGGCTGTTCATGATATCAGTGCACATTAGTAGACAATTATCCACCCACCGAATACCAGTCTACTTAAAATGGACTATCCATGGACGATTCTAAGACCACGGGGTATTTACTTTGTGCAGTCGATTGCATGGAACTATTACTCAGGGAGCAAATTGATGCACCATGTGCTCATGGGGTATGCCAGGGCACTGTAATGGTTAATATCGGTTAAGCTAAGAACTAACCGTCCAGTGTTCTGCCATCCCCACATTAGGGGACAGTGAGTTGTTGAGATGCAAAGCAACTATTCTGTGAGCAATGTGGGGTTGAAGACAGGAGTGATGGCAGGTGAGAAGAGACTGTTGGATGAAGCCACTATGCAATATTTATCACCCCACTGAGCATCATTTCCTGACAACACAAAATAACAAGGACATGGGGTGTGCACATACAAATGGAAACCAAGATGCAGTAATGAGGTGGTCACAAAGAATCGGAAAGGGAGGGGCCAGGCTGTGATACAATGGAGCCACCAGAAGCCTGTCAGGCTTTGCTGAGCGGTTTATGGACACCAGAATATTTTTAGATTGGTATACATAGGATTTGACAGAGAGCTGAGGCTCTTTCTAAACTGACCTAGATAGAGTCAGCATATTTGAAACCAAAATTGGTCTTGGCATTAAATGCTACACATGCTGACCCCACAGGATGCCTCCCCAACTGAAATCAAAGATGGCCAAAATCAGAAATGTTGACTTGCATGGATAACACTTGACCATGCACAGCAATCCCATGGCCTGCAGGCCTGGGAACATGCTCAAGGATATCAAAAGACATCGAAAAGGTGTACTAAAAACAATGTAGTGTTTTTACAGCCCGCATACACTCAGATTTATAATGCCATTATCCACTTTCCAACACAGAAACCCTACTTTCATATTAATGGATCGATCAAGAATGGATTAATTTAACAAAATATCAATTCTAATCCAGTGAACTTCTACCCAAGAAACTGCAAAGATGCCAGAACACAGAATGCTACTGGAGCTCCCCAACAGAGACCTCACCGCACCGGCATTACACACGTGCTACTGGGTTCTGGTGAAAAAATTAATATACACTTCAAAGCATGTTTCTTCCTTGTGTATGTTTTATTAAAGCTCTATGTTCATAAAAACACATAAGAAATGAAACAGTTAATCAACTAAACGGAAATCCATAGCACATTTAAAATGTTGCAAATATACATAAGATTACAATTATTGTGGGGACGAAAAAATACATATCGGTCAATCCATGCCCTAACAACATCCTCATGGGTCGAACAGAATCCAAAGGATTTTTAGCATTGATTCCTCTATAATCACAGACATGAAATTCAATATATCGGATCTATTATCCAACTATATCTCATGGACTAATTCTCCCTAATACAATTTAATATGCATAGCGTGTTCACATATGATACAGTATTCCTCATAGCATGCTTAATAATATTATAATACTCCTAATATAAAACCAAACTACCCCGCTACCTTTATCTAAACGATGAACATAAAATCCCAGTGGTATGGCAATGGTACAATAATAATATTTCAAAATATGCTGTTAGTTCATCCTGCTCTTGATGAGACACAGAGTGCTTCTTAAACGAGTAAATTCAATTCAGATTGCGCAACCCACTTGGGTAACCCTTAGTACAGGTGTACAGATATGCCCATGTGTAATTTCGTGTTCATTACTCTTTGCTGATGTGCACTTATTAAGAGGGGAATTCCTTCTTATTTATATCGTCCTCAAAAGCTCTGCTTCAGCATGCACTATATCTAAGTGTCTAGACCTTCTGCAAACTCTCTCAGCACCCCGCAATGATCTGATCATTTCTATTTCAGACATGCCTTTAAACGCTGCTTGTGAAGATCACAACAAAGGAGGTCATAGAACCATAATATGTTACACATGTTGTACAGTACCCAGGCGGCACAGATAATCACTGGGCTGTCCAGACTTTTAACAACTCATTCATGTCACAACTAGTAAAATCACCATTCTGAGTTCAATACATATGAGGATTCTATATAATCGAAGTAAAAATCCTACCCTATATCCATCTTGTACTCTGATAGGATACTTAGTCATAGAGCAGGAAGTGATATTTACCTTATGATTTAATATCTCAAACCAGATTTTACCTTAGATTTACAGGTCAGGTCAACTGAGCCAGCATCATTCAAAATACATTTCATGATCAAGGCCTTTGCCATCTTTTGAATATGTGAGAACCACTTAAGCGATCTCCCACCTGTTGAAGTTATGATGTCTATGGCAGCACGGCAATATATATTCAGGTGAAGGGTTTCCCATAGATGGAGCCAATATAATACTCATTGAAATGTATTATCTCCTCAATGTTAGGAAAACCTCAAATTATACTGGTATACTAGAGACACTATTTTGGGAGGTATGTGATCTTTAAAACAAATTTCTGAGGCCCGTAAGCTTCAGCAGTTTTTAAGCTAATTCAATGCCCATAAATAGCAGACACTACTGCTTGGGCTATGTAAACCTTGGGGGCCATACACCATTGCTCTACAGTCTATTGGATAAATAGGTCTATAATTCAGGGGGTCTTTCTAATCAATCTTCTTATGAATAGCGACTATCACTGTGGTGCAACAATATTCAGGTAATGACCTTAACCTTGTTATAATATTAAAAAGTAAATAAATTAAGGCCCCCATATTTCTAATTTACTCTTAAGAAGGTTCATCACTACCATGTCTGTGCCGCTTCCTTTCCACAACTCGCTTATGGCATATCCCTCCACCTGAAGGTCAAATGTAAGGAAAACGGTCACCCCTTGCTATACATTTCTCTTCCATTTCATAATATAGATCCTTCTCTGGGTCATCCATCCCACTAAATCGAGAACTAAAATGTTCCAACCATTCACATGTAGGATGCAACACTCTAAACCTTTTATCGCTATACCAGTCTTTACTACCCTCTGCCAATTTTTCTTAGCCAGGGCAGTCATTAGAATTGACACTATACCTTCGGTGATTTAGGACGTCTCTATAATTTTGCCCGTATATGCACATACTGTCATAGCTATAACAGAGGCATTTATTGTGCCCTATTTTTTAACAGCCATATCTCTTCTTTAAATCCCTACATTCAAGACCATGACCTCCTTTTGCTGAGATATCCCATCTGTATTCATACAAGATATTTTTTTTTGTAGTCAATAGTTCGACTTCGTTCTCTATCTTACCCAAGGAACTGCAGATTTTCATCCTCCCTCAGACTTGGTGTCCCACAGACCTAATCACCTTTCCAAATGTAGGGCACAATTCATAAAACATTCTTGGAATTATACCTTTGGTCGCTAATAAATGTGGGGGGGGGAGTTCAAGGAAAACTCAACCTTTAGAATTTTCAGTTTTCAACCAGAAATAACTTTACAGGCTTTTCCTAAGGTTTGAGGTGAGAGGTTCTTCAGGCTGCGAACTTGCGTATATATAAAGACAGGTGAGTAGAAACTTGGAAAAGTTGATAGTTGAGATTTGAAGAGGCATCAGCTCAGTCTAATTCGGGAAGGGTTATTTAGGATAGTTAGTTTAGAGGAGACTTAAACTGGTAATAGGTCATATGTAGAGCTGCGGGATTATGCTGTAATATTTTGGGTACTTAGGGGCCCATGGTGTGTGGGGGTGTGAGTTATGACAGAAGGGGCAGTACAACAAACATATTCTGCAGGAGAAATACAAAGCACTGAGCAACCCACATGCCTTTCCCATGCATAGGAGAAGGCCAACGAACTGAGAAGCGCACTTGAATTTACTAGGCTAGAGGAGAAGGGCAAAGCACTGAGAACCCCACATGCATTTCCTATGCATAGGAGAAGGCCAACAAACTGAGAACCGCACTTGAATTTACTAGGCTAGAGGAGAAGGGCAAAGCACTGAGAACCCCACATGCATTTCGTATGCACAGGAGAAGGCCAACGAACTGAGAACCGCATTTGAATTTACTAGGCTAGAGGAGAAGGGCAAAGCACTGAGAACCCCACATGCATTTCGTAGGGGAGGAGTAGCACTTAGCACTGAGAACCCCACATGTATTTCGTATGGGAGGAGTAGGACATAGCACTGAGAACCCCACATGCATTTCGTAGGGGAGGAGTAGGACATAGCACTGAGAAACCCAGATGCATTTCGTACGGGAGGAGTAGGACATAGCACGGAGAACCCCACATGCATTTCGTAGGGGAGGAGTAGGACATAGCACTGAGAACCCCACATGCATTTCGTAGGGGAGGAGTAGGACATAGCACTGAGAACCCCACATGCATTTCGTAGGGGAGGAGTAGGACATAGCACTGAGAACCCCACATGTATTTCGTAGGGGAGGAGTAGGACATAGCACTGAGAAACCCAAGTGAATTTATTGAAGGGAAGTGGTGAATTCAATAAATATTTCTAAATCAACTGCAGTGCCCAAATATGGTAAGGGAGAGGGTAAAGGTCAGGCAGAATCTATATTTTGAGAAAAGAAGAACTAGAACATAATCTAGTTCTAGGAGGGCTCACATTCAGCTATCCTCTGGAGCTGCAATGAATTTGGCGTCACTCTTTGTTCATCTTGTATGCCATTGAAATAAAAAGCACAAGGCTTATTTATTTCATATTAAGCCTTTAATTATCAATTATTGGAAGGCAAAAAAGTGGATCCTAAAATATCAGTGCCGCTTATTGTGATTGCTGACGTATTTCGGACAATGTCCGTCTTCACGGGATAGGGCACTATATGCATATTGTGAATGTATAGTATTTTGTTCAACACATCATAATATACATTAGAATATACACCATTTGTAAACATTGGTACCAACATTTCAAGTTGTGGAAAGTACAATCATAATTGGTTAATTTCACATCGAAATTATAATTCCAATTCCAACGTACCATATTCAAATGTAGTGGAATAGCGTGAAAATCCGAGAAGGGAATCAAAATAAACGTACATCTGAAATCACCTCATGTACCTCTGTACACATGCTCAGTTTTAATATATTGTTTCTTACATAAAGTCACTTTTTTACCTGATTGTATGGCCGTGTGGCTAATACTCTTTAAGAATGTCTAACCGATATTACTCTGAAAAATGATTAACAAAAAGAAATCCATTCATGGCAATTGTCAATCTCCACAGTGTGCAGTTCCACACTACTTTGCTGTGGTTACAGAAATAAATGAAAGGCATGGTCTAGTAAACATTTTTATTGTCCCTACGGGTCGGCTATGTTTTTTTAAGCCTAAGTGGCTCGATTTTAGAAAACTTTCCTATGGACCTTACCCGAGTTTTCGTCCATTAAACGCACGCGAAAACAAGCACCAGGGAGCCGCCATTTTCTGATAATCCTATCTTTTCCCCGATCGCCCTGGCTGACCTGCTTTTGCGGCACTAAATCAATTCCCCCACCCCTGAGCCTGACAGTATCAAAACATTCATATTCCTCGCCTCTCCCCGTGACGTTACTGTGCTGCGTAGGCAAACGCGCCCAGTCGTCTTCTGCGCGACTCCACACAGAACCCGGAAACCAACACAGATCAACTCACAACACAGTGCGCCACAATTCGGAATATGAAACTGTACTTTAAAATGAAACAACAACACGGTACATTTGGTAAAGTACATTTATTTGACATTAAATGTTTAGAGAATATTCAGCAATTGCCATATGAACTCCGGAAGCCATTTATTTTCTTTTATCTGTATCCGCAATAACTGTTCCGTTTCATCTTGAGTCACGCGCTGTTCCTTTATGGTACACAGGGTGTTCATTTTCGTAAAAAGAATCACTTTGGAAGCACGGTGAACCGCAAGGCTGTTCCATCAACTAGGGACTAGTCCAGCCTAAAGGTTGATATGTTGCTTCTAGCCACTAGTACAGCGTAAGGGCATGTGGGCCCTTGGCGATCGTCCCATAATATGGTGATCGTGCTCCAGTTGTTGACACGAAGCTGCAGGTGTCTGCTGAAGAATCCATCCGCCGGTTACTCAAACAGATGGCAGTGGCAGAAAGGGATCAAATACCTGTTATGAAAACAAAAAAATGATAATTAGTCTCGCTAGCCGAACTTCATTAATATTACTCATTTTATTTATTACGGCCGATCAGAAACTATTTGCTTGCAAGGATAGTTCAATGGAGTATGTTCGTCTCTAAAATCAATGCGAAAAGTAACGAGATAAATCGAGGCAAACACACAATGATAAATGACAGTTAGTCTACATGCGTGAGGAATTATATGATATATGATATGGTGTTTGTAATGCACCTATACTCAAGTGTTTCTATGCGTGACGAGGCAGGTGGGGAACAAGGGCAGACAGACAACGATCCTACTAGGCCAGGTGTCTTTCTAATCGCACATGGGGAAGGGCTGTACATGGTTAGTTGAATACAAATTAAATAATAGGGCCAGCTGGTGGCAAGTGCAAGGTAAATGCCGGGAGAAGGGGCTGAAGGATACAGTCGCGTAGTGCAGGGAAAAGTGGCTGGGCCAAGGACCGAGATCGGTGAGACCAGTGGACCTGCATGCCCATGTGCCCACTACGAACAGTTTTACTTGCTTTTCCTAGCTCTTCATTCATTCATTTATTCATGCATCCATTCATGAAATCTTCATTCCGGTATAAAAGCGTGTAAAGATTTACTTACATTATATTTGAAATTTCCATTGTGTCGCTTCGTAATGTAGTCTGTAAAACGGACCGTGCTCTTGACAACGATTTTTCGTATACTGACCTAAAATGAAACTCGGTCTAGTTTCTGAATTTTCTGCCTTATCGTCTCTTACGTTATTGCGTACTCCCTTCAAATGTAGTTCTTTCGGCATGGTCCTTGTCTCAAGGTCAAAAAACAATAGACCCTTATACTTCCAGTGCGACTTGTGGGCCTCATCTGGGCGCTGTCCTTCGCATTCTTTATTTGCAACATCACGTAGTATAGGCATCTGTGAGAACTTGAAGTTTAAAATCCGTCTATGTAGTGCGCCTCAATGTGCAAATGCGAACTGGCTTCTCTCCCAAATGCCACGGCCCGCTTGGCTGGCGCGTTCCAAGTGCCCCAATTTTGTCCCTGTTGTCTGCGAGCTTTGCAGCCCAAATTGAGACATTTAATTTTTGGCGGAAGGTCAGGGAAAGTATAAAGTAACACTGGAGTTGAGTTAAAAGTGAGATTTATTGTTTGTTTGTTTTTTTGTTTTATTATTTGCAATACGCAAGCCTCCCCTCCGTTAACAGTGTGCAGCATTTACATTTACATGAGATGAGACATGAGAAAAATATATACATACACATATGTGAGGTGAATAGAGAGAATTCAAAGATGACACCCAGCTTGTTCGCCACCCATGATGGTGAAGGTAGGGGTTAGGTTTACAGGTACACTGTACAATAACATTTATTTACAAAAAGACAATCGTATTGCTATTATTTAAACCTGGATTTGTACTTCACAATCAGCTGTGCTTCGGGTGGGCATGGCACAGTCGCAATGTTCGGTGGCAATGGATCACTGCTCTGCACAGAAACGTCCAAAATTCCATATCTGTGCTTCTCTAACACAGCAACAATAAGGCCTTTCACAAAGTCGAACTGCATTTCATCATAGACTGGTTTGATCACCCATTGCTTACTTCGTTTTGAAAACACCTTAGTGTAGCGAGGCATCCTTACTTTACCCCTAGTCCTAGATTGTTCACGTCCGACATTGCTGTTATGGGCCAAGACCGCTAGTAGAGTGCGATGTTTCATGCCCCGAAAGCTAAAATGTAAGCACTTTGGCCTGTACTTTAGGCACATATTGTGGAACACCTCCAAATCTCCTGTGTGACAGAATTCTGTCAGTCCTCTCAAATCTCTTGATAGAGTTTTGTCGAAAACAATCTTCTCAATGGCTTTGTGTGTCGGTGAAGATGGAATCAACCACTTCTTCTTCCGTGCCTCCTCTGGGGACAAAGGGCCATGTTCACATTGGTGGAAATGTTCATTTGCTGTCCAGCAGTGAACATTGGTACAGTGGTGCATCAGTGACCGCCATTTTTCAAGTAGTATTTCCACTGACCCCTTTTTGAGCTCCACAAAAGAGGGTTGGTGATAGAATGTGACCACTGCAAAATACTTTCAAAACCTTTTTTTTTCCCTGCAGCCGAGATTTTCTTATTGATTGATTTAGCAAGATGCCATACGTCAAATTGATGTTTAATATGTGGGAACTGCTCTCTCATTGTCTTGGCAATTGAAACATGTCTATCCGTGGCTATAAGGTCGATGTGCATTCCCCTCGATTGTAGATATTCCACTGATTTTATAAAACCTAGTTTCTCCATGGCCACTGAGGATGTACATTGTGTTACCTGCACGACCACCGAACTCACAATTTTCTTACTATCTATGTCCTGAAAGTGGTAGGTGCAGTACTTAGCAGAAAATCCAGGGCTGTTGCACTGTCCATCGCCGGCTAGCCTGAATCGTTTGCCTTCGAATGTACTTGCTAGAGACAATTGTTCAATTTTCCAACCATCACTAATGGCCGGAAACAGATAATCACGTTGGTATATGTAGTACAGCGCTTTAGAAATGAAATGGAGTCCCACAAACTGAAAGAAAGCCTCTAACTTTCTAAAACTGGAGCCACTAAAAAGTGATGCAGCTGCACACAGTAGATTGCCTGCTGGCAGTTTCCCCAGCATCGGTTGTGCAGACCATGAGAACCTATGATTTAATCTACAGGCGGCATTTATTTTGACGTTACTGCCTTTTATTTGACAAGTCACTTTAATCAATGGCTTCCCACATACTTTCCCTCTAATGGAATGCACACATTTCAGCATACTTATAATTTCCATCAAACAACTGTCGAATACAATGTATTTGCACTCTTTCATTATACTGTCATCCTGCGTCAACGTTGTTTCGGCCTGTGACGTTGTGGAGATTTCAACACATTGGAAAGTAATATCGCTGATATCAAGTTCTGATGCGTCTATGGATGCTGCGGCTGGTTCATTCTCTCTCATTTCAACATCTATTACTTCAACATTGATGGGAGAACACAACAATGTCGACAGGTTTTTTGGTGGCAAATTTTTGGTGGGTGTAGATTGTGTAAATTGATCTGCAACAACTTCAGAGCTATCTTCAATACATTCAATAACATCTTCTTGTGGTGGTGCGGTCGCACTGTAGCTATGGTCCAATGCAACTTTGCTGTAGTCTCCAAACACAGTTAATTCATGTTCTGGCCATTGGACATGAGCATCTCGAGCCTGAACACGCCTCGAATCAATTAATAGTTCCTCCATAGTGTACACGGTCTGGCAAGCCACATCTCTCATTCGCTTCACTGTCTGTGTTTGTATAGTTCTGACACCCACGGGTAACTGGAGGAGAGATTGGAAAAGGGATGTTCAGTTTAAACACAAGATGGAGTGTAGTAGAATTGACTGGAAAAAAACATAAAATAGTCCCCAGCACAAACATTTTTTTAAAGTTATGAACTGTTTGTAACTAACCTTTTTTTGTTTTTTTTTCTTTGCAACTTTTTTGACTCGACCTTCAACATCTGCACGCTGTAGCTCCGATTCGTTTCCGCATGTCCTCCCTTCCTCTTGCGCTGCAACGACTATATTTTCTGTATCCGCATAGACAGCACGGAATGTGGCTCCATCGTCTCCCTGAAACATAGTACTTTCATTACTATGTATCAAAATATTGTTAGCATAAAACACACGTGAGGACGAACACACAGGTACATCTCAATAGCCAAACACGATTTAAACATTGTGTGCAACAATCAAACGACATGTATTCGACCTGTGATGATCTATTTCGATGGAACTGTCAGTATCCATACCTCTGGCTCTGCATGGACTGCCATGAATGGTTGTATTGGAGAGGAGGCATCCGCATCTCCCTGAAACACAGTACTTGCATTAGTATGCTTTTCAATATTGGAAACACAACACACACTTGGGGTCGACGGCACAGATACATATAAAGAGATAACCACAAATGATGCATTGTCCAAAAGAATGAAGGAAAATCCAAATATGATCACATTTCATCGATTTATTTCAATGATTCCTTTACATCTGCATCATCTAAATGAGATGTTGTGATTGTGGTGGAAGCTCCGTCGTCTCCCTGAAACACAGTACTTGGATTAGTATGGTTTTCAATATTGGAAACATAACACACACTTGGGGTCGACGGCACAGGTACATATAAAGAGATAACCACAAATGATGCATTGTCCAAAAGAATCAAGGAAAATCTAAATATGATCACATTTCATCAACTTTTTTCAACGATTCCTTTACATCTGCATCATCTAAATGAGATGTTGTGATTGTGGTGGAAGCTCCGTCGTCTCCCTGAAACACAGTACTTGGATTAGGATGGTTTTCAATATTGGAAACATAACACACCCTTGGGGTCGAATGCACAGGTACATATAAAGAGATAACCGCAAATGATGCATTGTCCAAAAGAATCAAGGAAAATCTAAATATGATCACATTTCATTGACTTTTTTCAACAAATTATTTACATCTGCATCATCTAATTTGGATGTTGTGATTGTAGTGGAAGTTTCATCGTCTCCCTGAAACACAGCACTTGCTTTAATAGGGAGGAAAGTATAGCAAATGGAATCACGTTATATGATCACGCATGATGGAGCTGTGATTATCCATACCTCGTGCTGCTGAAGAATATCTATGGATGTTGCAAATGTAGTGCGCACTTCCGAAAGCTGTTGCGCCGATTCGTATACTTGAATGTCAGGCTCTGCATCAAGTGCAGGGGTTGACGCTCCATCAACTGCCTGAAACATAGTACTTGCATTAGTGAGGATTACAATTGTGAAAACATAACACACACCTGGGGTCGACAGCACAGGTACATATCAACGGCTAACCACGAATGAAACATTGTGTAGAAAAATCAAACGACAAGAATTCCAGCTCTGATGATGACGCTCGATGGAGCTGTCAGTATCCATGCCTCCTGCTGTTGAAAAACATCTAGAAATGTTGTAGATGTGGCGGACGCTTCAGCATCTCCCTGAAAGACAGTACTTGCATTAGTATGGATAACACTAATTATAACTGAAAACAAACACCAGTACACGATAACTAAGGTGTATATCAATTGGAAAGCAGTAACCAAACATTCGGTAAAATATATCAATATCGAAATTATTACAAGGGATAGAACACCTACAATATCAATTAATCCATTCGGCTACCTACATACTACCGCAAGGCCTAAAGCTAAATCCGGACACTTGACTCACCGGTGGTGGAATGTGGACGAATAGAGTGGGAATAGCGTTTTCACGCAATTTCCGTGTCGTTCGCCGTTTATTCTTCTTTGTTACCCAAGAAGTTGTGTACATGTCCAAGGAAAAGTGCCGGCTGCAGATGCGGTATCGATCACCCCTCTTGTCCTGTAAGACTTGTTGGACTCTACTTTCCAGCTCATCCAGTGGATATCCGCAATGTCTGACCCATTCTCTTATTCGATCAACAGTTTTCGGGAATACATGCATTGTAGTTCCTTCAGATTTCGCATGGGTCTTCGAAGGGCAACCGCTAATCGAACAGGCAGGCACTGTTGATAAATCTGAAAAGTAAATATCGACATTATTATACAATCCTCATGAATAAAGATTTGATACAAAAGTAAATGAATCATACAATGATCAATGCAAGGTTTGTTTTGGTCGCAGGAACTATACCAGTTCATTATGTGCGGCTTAGTATTTGCATAAGTTGCAGAAATGTATAATTGATGTGACTGAAATCTGAACATGTGACTCGTCCCTTGGATGTTCTGTCTTGCACGAGAAGGTAACATGCTTACATTATAGACTGGACCCCCGAAGGATGCAATTCAATGACAATAGACAAAGATGAAAATAAATAGATCTATTGATAGCATAGCAATGGAAATTCAAGTCAATAGCAATGAGACCAATGAACATAGCACTATTGGGTACTCTACTCGCAAATAGATAGAAATTTAAAAATCTGCGAAATATGACCAGGATACATGGCCTTACCTTGACCAACAAACAGTTGGATTCAGCAAGCAGAGCAGTATGTTGCGGGAGAATATGTGGATGGCCACAGGTAGCGCACTGATGGGTATGCTCGAAGCGGTCACAGAAGTTCATGGATAGCATGACGACGAGCAGATTAGCATAGATCTCAGTGGTTCCCAGGTAGCACGTTCAGGAGTTGACTTGCAAAGCACAAAGATGTTCTCATGAGACATATCGAGTGGTTTTTAAAGTTTTAGAAACTGGGGTGTGTTTGTGAATGAATGACGTATGTATGTTGTGGTATTAGGGGGGCGGCCTGCTTGAAGGGGAGGCCTGCCTGGAGACACCGGGTCTGAGGAGACCATGTGAACAATGGCCCCTTGGCGTGGGACACCTTTTGAAGTGTACATGTAGTTTGGCACCTTGGCCTTTCGCGCCCCTGACAGCCCCCCTTGCCAGCGCGCATCCACCGGCGCGAACCGCCTTTGATACAGGGGGGTGGGATGGATGGCCCTGGGGCGTGCAGATAAGACACAGGAAGACTGCTGAATGGAGACACACTTATGTGGATTGCAGGGGGGCGGCCTGCCTCAGGGGAGGCCTGCCTGGAGACACGGGGTCTGAGGAGACCATGTGAACAATGGCCCCTTGGCGTGGGAAACCTTTTGAAGTGTACATGTAGTTTGGCACCTTGGCCTTTCGCGCCCCTGACAGCCCCCCATGCCAGCACGCATTCACCGGCGCAAACCGCCTTTGATACAGGGGGGTGGGATGGATGGCCCTGGGGCGTGCAGATAAGGCACAGGAAGACTGCTGAATGGAGACACACTTATGTGGATTGCAGGGGGGCGGCCTGCCTCAGGGGAGGCCTGCCTGGAGACACGGGGTCTGAGGAGACCATGTGAACAATGGCCCCTTGACGTGGGACACCTTTTGAAGTGTACATGTAGTTTGGCACCTTGGCCTTTCGCGCCCGTCGCAGCCCCCCATGCCAGCGGGCATCCACCGGCGCGAACCGCCTTTATATCAATATACAGTATATCGCCTTTATATCAATGATAGTATAGCGTTGCTTATCAATAACAAATGCCACATACCGGAGATTCTTGTGAGCACAGACCCACACTTCAACTGGTGTATTATAGTGGTCAAGACTGTATAATCCAATGGTAAATGTTAGTATAGATATATGTGTGACTTTTATAGAGACATAACCTACTGAAAGACTTTGAACAAGTGTGTTTTAGTGCATGCATTATCGAGAATATGTTATGTTAGCTTAGATAGATGGTGACCACCCTGCTTCACAGCAACCAGACCTTCACCCATTCGGAGCACAGATGTCTGACGTCCATCCTTGAATGGAGACACACTTGATTCATTTAAAAAATCAAGACAACCGTTGTTAAAATATATGTGGTGTTTTATTTTGTATCTTATTTTCATGACACAAAAATACAAGACTTTAAAGATTATACAGGTCAGGTTGCAGCACAGCGAGAGAAAATCCCCTGTACTGACCGCTGTCACTCGGGAACGTTTCTCTAATGGCACGAACGGCACAGGCGGGTATCACTCTTCGAACGCGGTGTCCAAGCCTCCCGTGAAGCCACCATGTAAAGGAACAATAGGCCACCAGCCTGTACCACCTGTGAAAAGGAATGAAACAAACTGTTTTTAAATGACCAAGATAAGTTTAATAAATGTTTGTTGTCAATGACAATTCTTGTAACTAATGGCATTTTACACGGACAAATGCTATCTAGACAATGCACACTATTGAACGACTTAAATGCGTTACAATGATATGCAGATGTAATTTTGGATATAGTAGAAGAACATGAAATAGGAGTGGCATGACAAGCAGAGTATACTTACTTGTTACTCGGATTACGAGGACGAACAGTTGCGCGAAGTTCGTGCATAAGCACCATCATTATTCTCAACACGGCCCGTGTGAGGCAGGCTGCCCTGAAGTCTGGCAGCTCGGTGATGCATTGCGGTCGTGGCTCGCCTTCCGAAATGTAGGCCAGGAATCCCGAGTTTTCTCGGCAGCAGCAGTTCTCGTCCTCAGTTGGCATTAGCTCGCACTGATTGCATGTGCACCAGGTGGAGATGCCGTCCATTCGACTAGGCCCAGGCTCTTCATCTGTTGATTCGTCCTGCCAACTGCCGTCCGAATCCCCATTGTTTTCGCGTGCTTCCCTTTCCAGTAGTTCCTCCTCGGTATACTCGGGCTCGTACATGTAGGGCATTATTGTAGCCATTGTGTGTTAAACAAACTAAAATAATTTATAGCGGTGGTAATGGTATCTGTTCACACGGGCTACAAGCGGCGAAGGTAGCTGACCAGAGCACTGAAACGAGTCACAGAATACTCAAAGTAACACAGAGAGAGGAATCGAATCGAAAATCGGCTGCTGTGTGTTGTGAAACGGTCTGTTTATACTTATTGAGGAGAGAGGCGTCCTGCCATTTCCATGGAGACACGTCATTAGCTGAAGCGCAGCGAATTTTGACACAAGACGTGCTTTGGCGTTGGGAAATGGGCGGTACGAGTCTGCTGATGACAGGCTCAGGGGCGGGGGAATTGATTTAGTGCCGCAAAAGCAGGTCAGCCAGGGCGATCGGGGAAAAGATAGGATTATCAGAAAATGGCGGCTCCCTGGTGCTTGTTTTCGCGTGCGTTTAATGGACGAAAACTCGGGTAAGGTCCATAGGAAAGTTTTCTAAAATCGAGCCACTTAGGCTTAAAAAAACATGGCCGACCCGTAGGGACAATAAACATTTTTACTAGACCATGCCTTTAAGCCTACCTCGTGGCGTTATTGTGATGGTTTGCAGTTTTAACGCTGTTAAAACAAAAGACTCAGTCAATCATTCCACCCTAGTAGTTGCTGTCTGTTTAGGTCCTTACCTGCTAGCCATTTGAAAAGATCTGATTGGACATGCCGCTCACGAAAGCTGTTCTTCACCATGTCCTGCACTCTATACAGTGCTGCATGTCGTTGCTAGGCAGCATGACGCATCGATGCCACGATCGCCACTCGCTCCGTGGGTCCCCAATTCGATGGTCCACAAACTCATTAGTTTTCTAAAAGTAATAGTTGTGACCATAATTGTGAAAAGAATTCATAAAATGATTTGTGGAAACAGCAATTTTTTATCTTACGTCATGTAGTTCATTGTGTACAGCGAGGTCTGTTTTTGCCGCGCGTCTATGAAAGCATCAATGTCACAAGCGCCTCATGTCCCGCAGGCCCCTGTTGCTAGGGTCTACTGGATAGCAGGCCTCACTGAATGAATGTGCACACAATTGTACATGATCTTGTTGTCTGAACTGATAACATTTCATACGTCAGATTGGCCCATCAGTGGGGTCATAGAGGTGAATTGGCCAAATTCGGTTACAGGTGGTGGAAGTGGTGAGACGACACAATACACATGAGGAGTTGAGTAGACTCCTAGATCAAAACAAAACCTACTAATCAACCATTTGGACTCCCTGGCACCAGGGGTTACACGAGGAGATAAACTATATTTGTTACTTGTGAATGGACCACACTTATAGGCCATAGGCAATTAAGACATGGATGCGGTGCATATTCCACTGTAATGATTTGACTGTAATTACCTAGGTGCCAGTGCTCACTTGGAATTTTGAATATTGATTTATGATTGATGTAAGTGTAAGTAATTATGCATTTCTGCCTGATAGTGACTGATAACGATACCGAGTCAGCAATATAGAATAGAGGTGTTATCAAACATAACTATGGATGTAAATATAAGGCCAATTCACCTCTATGACCCCATTGATGGGCCATAGATTGCTCTGCCGATGCGGGTAGTTCAATTAATGAGACCAATCATGAAGTTTAAACACCCTTAAAGGCTTTGTAGAGTGTCTTGGGGCTTCTGACTAGTCGAATTCCCCTCACGTGTCTCAAAACATGCAATTGAATGGTGGGCCTTAAACCACTCCATGAAACTCACTAAGGGGTTTGACCCTCAGGAAATTCCACAGCAATGCTGCTGGGCAGGTCGACCATACCCAGATAACCTCGACTTTCTAATGGGGACAATTTTGGGAAGTTAGAACACTCAAGTCACTAATACTGGCAAACATATGTTTGTTGAAATATTCTATCCAAAGATATGGGCAGGCAGCGACCAATACGTTCAGGAGTTAGGCTCATAGCCCACATATAAATAAAGTACCACTACAAAGTGGTACTTTCGGTTCCTGGGATAACCTCGTGTTGTTTCACCCCACAATAATTGTCTGTTTAATAATATATCTTCAGTAGATCTCTGAGGAGATCCATACATTTACATCATTCCCTGGTATTTCAGTGGGTGATCTGCCATTACAAGCAAGCACACCATTGCAAATCCAGATCTGTACCACCTTAAGGGCAAATTGGGGTTGCCTTATAAGTGTATATAGATTTGCTGTGGAATACCCAATATCTCATTTTCTTTTTCAAACGAGCCATCAAAAATCAGAATCATTAAGTATAACCTACATGTGCACTCTACTCTTCAAGAACAGCTCACCCCATTCCTGGAACCTTCTTTTTAGACAGTGCATGATGTCCATACAACGTGTACCCACTGGTTTGTTGTTAATGTTTTAAATAGCAAATGCAGCTGAAACATGCATGGAAATGTTTGTGGTCTTATGCAGAAGGGATGTGACCAAGTAGTTTGGGCTGGGCACCCTTTCTGGAGTTGGTCCAAGCTTGATTTGATTTGCTTACAGACTTTCCCCTTGTGTAATGGTTTGGCAGGCAAAGAACATGGAGGGTTGTCCAGAGAAGTGCCAGAGGTTAAGATTAATTCTAAACCTTCCAGACAACACCTCTTTTGTTATGCTGTGAATAACAATTTACATCAAGTAGTTAACTCCACTCGCAGTGGTTGAATGTCACTAGAAGAGCTATCTAGTTCTACCATGGTAGTTACATTGTCAGGTCTGACCCAAGTAATGACCGTGCAAATTGTGCGCCTTTGTTTTTTTTTTAGCTGGTAGGAATTAAACCCATCAATATTTATGACTTCCAATGCCTGTGTTGCCTGGAAGACAACGCTGTTGAATGTTCTTATAGTTTGTAGCCTATTATTATATTTTAAAAGTTGTGTTTTGCCCTTCATATTGCATGAATATATTTTGATAGTTTAGGCTTAAAGAAATAGGGCCTCATCACGACTTCGGCGGTAGCGGTAACGCTATTAGCGTGGGCGGTAGTAGCCCTACCGCCGAACTCCCCGGCGCTAATAGCGCCGGATCACGAGTTCGGCGATAATGTAAGTCCCCATTCCCCACTGAGCCCATTCGGGAATGCCCCATTCCCCATTGGGCTCAATGGGGAATCTTCGCGCTAATACCGCCAGCGGATTTCCCGCCAGCAGTAATAGCACGAGTTTTCAGCAGATTTCCCCCAGCTCAGAGCTGGGGCGAAATCCGCCGAAGCCCTGATTCGGCGGATCCTTAAATCCGGCGGTAATAGTGCTACCGCCAGATTTAAGGGTTACCGCCGAAGTCGTGATGAGGCCCATAGTGTTCTCATTAGTTGACCCACCTAAAAACCAATTCTCACCGTGGAGGCCATTATGAGGGCCTCAAAACTTCAAACAATCTTAAGTAGTTCTTCCTACCGTGAGCTATCATATTCAAGTTCCATAACTACAAGTGGGCTCTCGTTCTCTGATGATCTCAATAATGGCAGGGAATTATCAAATTTAAGGGAAGCTCTTACGTTTTCCTCCACACACCTGTAATCTTGCCTGTACCTGGTTTGGGAATCTTTATATATAAAGCAGAATGTATGTATGTGTGTATGTATGTCCGGCTATACAAATCCACACCGTTGAACTCACGTCCACCACATTTTGCATGGATTCCTCATTTGTCTGCGGCGAGATTGTAGTCTATACTTGAATGCAAAAAATTCACCCCGTAGACACCCTCATTTATTGATGCTCATCCTGATTCACTTGAACGAGGCAGAATTTGGAAAAAGTGTCTGAAGCAAATTGTTCAATGTGTTCCTTTGAAATATATTACTACTGTATACAGTTCGAAAGTGTTTATTGAAGCATTTTTAAAGGGAATTAACAACCAAAAAAGAAAAATATAAATTGATTTTCTCATGCCACTCCAAATATGGGTAATTGCAATGTTACAGTTAACTTAAGTTGATTCAAAAGAAGAGAGCACTATCGATCAATCTTTCTTGGACATTTCCTCAAATGTGCTGAAGCCATTAAGTGACTGAAACACGCCGCACAACAAAACGAACATCACTTGGAAACGCTCCATCTGATGCAAACCAAAAATCAATATCTGTCAAGCAGAGAAGTGCGTGAGAACTGTGTACCTGTTTTCTTGACAGTGGATCTAGTTGGGACCGCCAGGCTGCATCCAGTGAAATGACGAGCATGTGACTCGGGGAACCAGCCTCTCCACCACCCTAATGACAGAGGGTGGTGAATGGACCAACTCCCAGCGTCACGGAAAGCACTCTCCTGATTAACGTGATGAAGGGACTGTGCAAGCACAGGTAGGAGAGGCCACAGTCTGATGGAAAGTTACTGGATACGGGTGAAGTCCAAAAGAGTTTATTCCAAAGGTACGTGATCCGGTGATGAAGCAAGATAGTCCAGGAACCTCTCAGATGAATACAAGGTAAGGCCCCTAGTCCACAGGGAGACAAGTTCAAGCAGATTCACGTAACTGGTCTGAAATGACTGATCTGCTCGAGGTAAAGTAGGTCCAAATGATGAGGCACCAGGCAGGTCCAGACAGGAAGAGGGAACCAGATTGGGAGGGGAGACCACCACAAGTTGGGGTCCCTAAGGTAAATCCAAGGACAGTGAACGAGGGCCCCAGGAAAGCTGGAGGAGAGGCTAAGCCCAGAAAGACCCAGGGAGAACCCAGGACAAGGAGCAGGGGTCCCCAGGGAAAAGAAGGGGACTGGGAACTGGACCCCAGGGAGGCTCGTGGAACAGACAGGAGCCAAGGAGAACCCAAGCAGGTAACAGGAGACTGGGAACCAGGCAGGCTGGGGACCAGCAAGGCAGGGAGACCAAAGAGAAGGCTGGAGCTGAAGCAAGACCAGGCACAGGGAACAGGAACCATAAGAAGCAGGAGCGAGCAACACGACCGTAGCAACCGCGTTGAGACGCGATTTGCTACTGCTCGCGGTTCCTCTTATGGGCCGCCGGCACTCGCGAGGCCTGGAACGCAAGCCGTTTCGTCTCCGAGCGCCGGCGGACCCAGAACGAGGCTTGGAAGGCAAGCCCTTCCCAGCGCGGAGGCCCAATCTACGGCGCATGCGTGGAACCGAGACAGTGGTTTCCCGCGCATGCACTGCAGCCCTCTAGCACCGGCACTAGCACCTCTTCCCCCGGCAAACGCCCAAGCGCGAAAGCGCGGGTAGATCCGCCAGGAGGTGGGAGAGGGAGCGGGTGCAACAGACCCCGGTCTCCCCAAAAGTGGCGTGACAATATCAAGAGCTTCTGAAACACAACAACAAACTGCAGCATGACTTGCCGGCCAGAGGACAAAAGCAACTTTCTCCAGAGCAAATGAGATGCCAGAGCAAACTGAAACAAAGACTTGCTGACATGAGGACAAAAGCAACTTTCTCCAGGGCACATGAGACACCAGAGCAAACTGAAGCAAGACTTGCCGATAAGAGGACAAGAGCAACATCCTCCAGAGCACATGAGACACCACTCGATCAGGACACGGGCAATGCTGGGTACCCTGGCTAGTTTGTAATATACTTTCACTAGGCTAGGTACTGGCTTCGGTGATATTCTGGGATCATGCACAATTTCTGTCAATTGAATCGTGGTACCACTTGTGGGGAGGGAGATATTAAGAAGAAAGCAATCCTTTCACTGAAAAATAATTTCATAGCCACCGAACTGTGGTGAGTGGACAGCTTTTAGCATTCTGTCCAACATTACAGAGCACCAGCCTTTCACCACTTGTTGAACAAACCCTGCTCAGATTCATTGGTGCCAATCTTCAATTTGGGCACATTAATCATAAAGACATATAACCCAGTTCATGCTTGTATTTGTTCATTGGAATCTTTCCTGTACCCATCCCTGAGTACGACAGTAGGCGAAATGTTGGTGGTAGATTTTGTTTCATAAATGTATCAACTGCCTCATTTATCTTCTTGTTATTACTCTTTACCTTATTAGTCACCTGTGTTCTTCCGGGAACTGTACTTGCTGATTGACTGGGCTCAATCTAAATAGCGGAAAAACATTTTCCACTTTCATTGATGTAATTTGTGGATATGTCATACCTATCTCCTCCATTGCTGCACTTCTTGTGGAATCACTCAGTGAGCTCCCTGGTCAGTTGTCTCGACTGGGCACTCGAACAAGAGGGCTTGGCTAAACTCCTAGGACTAAACACTTTTTTTTGCAATATCTTCCAGTTTTTAAAGTGATCATTTGATTCTTCTCAATTAATCATGTACGGAAGGTGAGGCGAGAGTCATAGCATGTACGGGTTTCTTTCTGACCACACAAGGCATTAGCAATTTTGGGTTCCTTTGAGGCTGCCAATATTTTAGTACTAGTTTCAGCACTTCTCGTGTTCTTCTTACCGTCTTCCATACATGATCCTTGTATGAGCACTTGGGAGAAGTTTGGAATGTATTTAACCCTTTGTTTATTTCCTCGTTCACAAAATGACCTTCACGTGTGTTTTGAGCCTCCTGAACATCTGTCCTGTCACAATCAGAACCAATTATAGACACTCCATTCTCAGTTGGTGGACACAACAGTTGGGGGCTCACAGAAGGTGTTTTCATCATCAACCATGCTGTTTAGGGCCATGCACCTGATTGTATCCAAGAGAAAATGATCCTGTATTATTGGTATCAAGGTAGTACCAATATCCAAGGTGGCCATTAAGATTCATTAGCTACATATTCCTGACCCTTCCATTATTCTAAAAAAGAGGCATGGAGGCTCTGCTTTCTCAAAACTAACAGCCAATCTCGGGAACTCAGTTCCAAGCATAATTCAAACAGTCCAGGAACACTAAATTGTCTGGAAAACAGAAAAGGTTTGGTTATTTACTAAAGTGTAACCATTCACTTAAACATTAGCCCTGGCATACACACTTAAATTAACAACAATATTAACACTATATAGCACACAGATGTATGGACATTTGAATTTTCAACTTGTAAAATGGACCTCTGGGGCAGCTCAACTACTAGGAACCAGTCAAAGAATCATTCCTGACCAAACCTCATGCCACACCCCTGCCCCCGGATGTTAACGCGAGACTCCATAGCAGCGAAACCAATGAGAGCCTATCCGACCCAATCCCAGACTACACATTTCATCCTTTACATTTCACCACTTTTTTCCCCTTGGACTGCATAGTGAGAAACCACACTCAATGACACACAGCCATGTAACCTGACAGCATTAAGACGAACTTCAGGAGTTTGATTCAGACAAAATCATAGGACCAACTCAGAAAAACTACTGAGCACACAGCAAGAGACCGCTCTTAAGGTACCCACTATTCTGTGTGAAGCTACCACAGAGGCTCCCACTGTAAAATGCTTCCTAGGATTAATGTGTCCTGGCATGTTTACCCAAGATTGTTCATCCCTAGATGTAGTCCTTTGGTTTGCTCAAAAATGTTATCCCATTGTAATTTGTTCATAGATTTCTCCATTGTGATCTGCTTTAGGTTGCTCCCCATTCTAACAGTAATTTGTGGGATGTATTGACCCACTCTGCTATACTATGCGGCATCACTGTGCTATATATGGTGCAAGAAACAGTGAAATGGCGGCAAAACTTTTGTGCATGCCAACACCTTCAAAACCGCGTTCTTCAACACTCAAAAAGATGGCTGCAAAGCCTGCTACTGTCATGATTCCTGCCCCTCATGTTCCCAGCCCTCCAAGATGTCAGGGTGGAGCCAGGCCACAATCACCTACATGGCCCTCAAGGGCCTCTCCATCCCTCTAAAGACCCACTTGGAGTCAGACTTGGCGCTTGTGGCACCAGACTCACTCACTTCCATAGGATAACATTGGGGATTGGACTTGTAGTGCATTGATGGGGACAAGATGGATGCCCCCACATATTTCGGTTCCCAGAACTGCATGTGCGGTCTAGTCTTTTGGGTGTGGTGGAGCCCAGAGGCACCTGGGATACCAAGAGACTATTTAAGACACACCCAGGCTGAGAAACATGCTTTGCGTTTTCTGCACCTGCAGCGTGACACTCACCGTGTTCAGATCAGTCTCCAGTAGGCCTGCATCTTTCTTCTGTGCTCAGCTCCTGCAAGAACAAGAACACCGTTAGGAACAGCCTTACCTTGCGGCGCTTCTGCCCATCAGTCATCGCTCCTTCTGTTCTGCGGGCATCTTCGGCGGTGTGATTCCCATTCTGGGCACGCCGCTTCCTAAGGAAAAGGGAAAAGAACAGAAAAAAAGGCATTAGTAAGCATTCTGCAAATCTTCGCTTATTTTTAAATACTGTATGAGCTTCAAACGCTTACCTGAATCCCAGCCGCTCTGGGGGAACTCTGTCTCCGGAACTTCTCATCCATCTGCAAGAGGGAAAAGACACTCCAGGTTAGCGTGGAAACATCTAGAGGCGCCGCATACCGCGCTTAACCACCGCATCTGTTCTTCATAACTGGCATCCACGCTGAAAAACATTGCCGCACCTAAAAGACACAGAAAAAGAACTCAGTTCAATGCAAATACGAAAGGGGTGCATCGTGCATCGCGCTCTCACTCACCTTCAGTGCTACTCATCTCAGCAGCATGCCGCCATCCCCGGACTTCTGCCATCATCTAAGGAAGGAAAAGAACAAAGTTAGAGAACTGTTCAAAAGACTCATTATACTTACCTGTCGGACTCTTGCCAGTGAAGTAACTAGGCAGCAACGAGCCCGCATCAATCAACGCGCCCCTGCGCTGAAGGCAGGACGGAGAGCACAATATCCAAGAAAACAAACAAGGTGAGCTGTGGATCAAAGGGAAGGGTTAGACCTCGGGGAAGAAGGGGTTCAAGCACACAGAGACAATAGGGAGTTAAACTCTACCAATCCTGTGTTTCAGGCCCAGTCTCCAGTCGAATAGCCTCCAGGGAAGGGTTTGAGGTCATAAGAGGTCAGAACAGGCTGAGTGACGTCCCCGTGGATACCAGGTGAGCGTTACAGCTACCTATGTTGCATGTGTGATGAAACAGAGCACCCGCTGCAGAAAAAGTGCCAGTGGGCTCCATGACAAGCAAACATAGAGTGCAGAGGGAAAAAAAGCGCTTTGCAAGTGAAACTCCAAATTTTGCTTGTAAATGACATTTACTTTGCTGCTAAAACTCTGAAATGCCTGTACACAACACTTCTCAACACTCAAAGGGCCTCATTAGGACTCTGGCGCTAAACCATGGGGCTATTAGCACCATGGTCCATGCCGGAGTCGCCATGGCGGAATGGGGAATTACCACCCCATTCCAAGGTTGGTGGGGCGGTAATTCCCCATGCCGCCATGGCCCTTCCCCATTCCCATTTTTTGCCCCATAGGGCTCAATGGGAATGGGGAAGGCGCTAATTACGGCACTGTAAATTACGGTGCCGTAATTAGCTCCTAGGTCCCTTTGCGGGTGGTTTTTTAACGCCTGCTAAAAGCAGGTGTTAAAGTGCAACCCGCAAAGGGACCTCGTAATCAGGCGTTAAGGGTTTAACGGCGCCGACACCTTTTACGGCACCGTTAACCCCTTAACGCCTGGGTTGTAATGAGGCCCAAAATCTTGCTTGGTGCTCAAATTCTTTTAACCTAATGAAGCACTGTGAATGTACAAAGTCCTGAAAGGTTAAGAGCAAAAATATTTTCAGTAAACCTGGATTGCATGTGAATGACAGTTCCTGTCAAATGGGCTCATCTCATTAAACTTTAAAGTTATTTAAACTAAAAGTCTGCCAGATTAGCAGATATAAAAGGATTCTTGCTGAAAGAAACACAGATTTCAGTTGTTTTTGATCCCACAGGTTTAAATCTAAGAAAGTAATTTATCTATGTCATTTGATACAACAAGTTTGTTTTCTGCTGGATTTTAAGTCAATAAATTAAGAATAAATTAGCCTGGCTGGACTGCAAGAAGTGAAAAAAACAGGTTTCCCCTAAGGGGAGGGCATTCCTCTCAGCAGATACTCACTGATATATGATAATTGTGGGGTAGGACAGACTTTTGTCTGCAGCCAGAGACGGAACAATGGCAGATTCTCCAGGCCAGGAAATGGACGTGTGAAGAGGTCAGAAACTTGGCTTGCAGAAGGTTCCCAAAGGTGTGGGCTACTCCTTGAGATCCAGGGAGAGACAAAAGGCAGACCATTTGCCTCTAAGATCATGTAATGAACAATTTTAGAGACTCATAACTTGTTATCAGAAATGGTGAAAAATATCAAAAGGGCAAATTTGTCAGTCTAAATTTTGGCACTACATTTCAAAATGTGGAGGAACTGTGAAGCATATTCTGAACAGGAATGGTGATATATGTGATTTTATGGGAACTGTATTTATGCTAGAATTGTTAAACTTTACACACACATCCCTATGATAAACACACATATTTGTGGAAATTTGGAGAAAGTTTGAAAAATGTTTTCATGGAGAAATGGACAAAATGCTGCAGAAAGGCGAAACAAGATCTCACAGCTGCGAGATTTTGATGAACAGATATTACATAAAATATGGAATCCTTGTGTGTGATTTTTGTAGAGGTTACAAATGTATAAATATGTATTTAGGACACAATTCAATTTTGATACTAGTGTCTAGGGGAGGTTTCTAAGGACTGTAAAAGCCAAATCATAAATGTGACATCATCCATCCTTGATCCAATCATTCGGTTGCAAGGCGAAGATGAGGCTCTGATCCAATCGCGGTCCACAGGGGCAAGTATAGTTAAGCCGGCCCATACACCCATTCTTGTGATGTCATTTGAAAGGATAAATAGAGACAGCTGACAACACATAAAGAGTCGCTCTCTTCTGATTCCAGCAAAGCACTCTGATCCAGCATTCAACATCCAGCCTTTAACATCCTTCCAGATCCAGATGCCAAGGACCAGGCCAAGCAGTAGCTGAACCATTTTCAGTTAGGCCTCAATCTTCAAACTAATTCTTACAACCCAGTGATGCTCTGTGGTCTGAGAAAGTATACTAGCATCCTGAAACTATCTGGCTTGCTGCCATAATGCTTGCCTGATGAACTCACCATCCCACTGATTTGAAATACCCCGAAACAAGACAGGGCAGCTCCTGTGCAGTTCCGGTGACCGGCCTAGCTGATCCAGTCCCACGCTTGATGTGCTGTCTTTCCTTGATAGATCCAATCCATTGACCAGAAACGTGACTGTCAAAAATCTTAAATCCCAGTGGATTGTGAGCATTAATAGGATGCTAGAGAACTATTTTATACCTTGCATTATCTTGTTCCATTCTGATCTCTGAACTATCCCCACTTTCCTAGACAGTAACAGTGTCAAAATCTTCAGGGCTGTCTTATTCTGTCTAGTTGCTAAAGCACCATTTTCATAGTCATCTTTATTTGTGTAACTCTGATCCATAAATCCTACTTTGAGTGTTTGGACTGCAGTCATTAATCAGTCACAGAGCTTACTTCGTCCCGACTTGGTTGCCTAGCCTGAATGATCTAGCCTTGAATGAAAGCATAAGCCATATTTTCTGATTCTAAACTGAAGTCTGTCTCCAAATTTGTGTCTTTATTTTCGAAAAACACCTCTCACTAAAACCTCTATAACTCCCTCAGTTTTTAAGATATAAGCGAAATGTCAACTCCCATTTGTACCTAACATCCCAAGCTACATCTACAACTCCAAATTACATAACACTGTGATTGACCCGTTATATCAAAAATCGCATAAGTAAAAGTTTGCTGCAAATTGACATTTGGAAAAGTTTTACACGTGTGAATTACCTTTAAATTATTTCCCACTTGGCCTTTGAGACTCCAACTGTTTCATTTTCATTAAATCATTGCTTCTGTTTCCTTGCATCTGTTTAAGCATTTTTTAACATATTTTGTTTTTCTGCTCAGCCAATTTCAAAGCCATACTGAAAGTTGAAAAGTTAAATCTGTTTTTCTTTTGTGTTTAAGGGGGGAAGGTGGGAGTGATATTCTGTTTGGTCTGCATTATGCCTGAATACCTGCTCTCTCCTCACAGCTATTTAAATTGCCTATTGGTGGGTTGAGGGGTGTTGCAAGGGGAACCCCTAACCATAGTGCTACCTGTTCCAAACCAGCTCAGAAGTATTCTTTTCTTTGCTGCATTCTTTTTGTGTTCATTACTTAATTCCTAGTGCATTAAAGATATTATTCATTGTTCCTGTCACCCCATTGGTGATTGTTGTTACCTATTAAAATATATTGGGCCTCATTACATGGTAGGCGGTAGCCATGGTGCTATTAGCGCCATGGCTACCCCCTTACCGCATTCCGGGTCCGTGTTCCCAAAATAGGAACTTACCGGGTAATTCCCACCCTGGAGGACCCGGTAAGTCCCCATTCCAGGAACCATTCCCCATTCCCATTTGAGCCCCCATAGGGCTCTATGGGAATGGGGAAGGAGCTAATAATGGTACCGCAATTTGCGGTACCGTCATTAGCTCTGAAGTCCCTTAGCGGTCCCTTCCCTAATGCCTGGTAAAACCAGGCGTTAGGGGAGGGACCCGCTAAGGGACCTCGTAGTAGGGCGGTAAGGGATGACCGGCACCAGTGCCCTTACCGGTGCCAGTAATCCCTTACCACCTACCATGTAATGAGGCCCATTGTGATTTTAAATTCTAAATAAATAAGCAAATAATTACCTTTACAACTAGCCTGATTCCTGGTTCAGTGTATTTTGAGGAGGGTGTGATATGAGTGGTATAACATTCAGAATATTGAACGTATAGATAAAAATAAATAAGGGTTTCACTTGCACACTACATTCTAGGCGAGACTTGGGTGTGTGCCTGATTGAAATCACTTACAGCTTGGGGGCTCGGGTCCGGGATCCTGAATTTGACATACCAATCATGACAGTCTAACACAGCATACTAGCTGGCGGGGTCATACACCTTGTTGAGTTGGCATACTGTGCTACACTGTACAAGCACCCCTCAAAATAAATACTCAAAAGAATTGGGCCTGTTTGCAAAGATAAACTAACCCTGAGATAAGTCAGAAGGAAATTAATATTTCAGTAATGGCAACTCCAGTTGAAATTAACATTGCTAGGCAACACCACCTGCACAAACTGTTTTTCAGGGGTGAGTGGCCAGAGCAGGACGAACAGGTATGGTTGCAGGAAATAAAACAACAAGCCACTGCAATCGACCTTGATACCTGGCAGGACAAGGGTCCATTACATCAAGCGCTTAGCGAATTGTGTATGGCCCCAAAAATAAAAGAGGAGCAGTGTAAAATTGCCAAAAGAGCGGCCTTCCTGTACCTCCACATAGGAATCATACAGGAAAACAGACAATATAGATTGGACAAAGAGGCAAGGGGAAGCACTGCAGAAAATCCAGACCAATTTGGACTCAGCAGAGCAAAGGCTCCAGGATAGCCAAGAATCTTAAACATAGGCTAGGCAGTATATCGCCAAACGAAAAGAAGATCTGGCTATCTCAATGCAAAGGAATGCAGAATAAGATACCCAGGTACAGACAATGCAGAAAGAGTGTCAGGAAAGGTTTGACTCTTTACAAAAGAGTCAACAAAAGCTGGAAGAGCAATTAACTTTTAACAGAGTCTGCGCAGAACAGTTAGTTGTCCTACAAGACCGCATAGACAAATTAAAAGAGGAAAACAATAAATTAATTATTAAAGACATCCACTCTCAAGAGGAATTTGATGAGGAGCGCTAGAAGTCTAAAGCATTTAAAAAACAGAGGGATGATCTGGCTGAGCAGAGGGGCACTCTAACTCAGGAAAGGGAAGCCTTAGGTCTGGAAGTCAGCCAATTAAAGTTGGAGGAAAGAAAGCTGGCCCTTCAGGAGTTTAGTGAAATCAAAACTGATTATGAAAAGCTACTAGAGCACACCAGGTGGGTGGAGGAGGCTCTGGCCAAGAACAATCAGACCAATAAGGACCAAACACAGGAGGTAAGTCTCCTGCAGCAATAATTGGCCCAGTATTTCCAATCATGGCAGGAAGCACAGAGATACAATGCGGCTCTCAGTGAAAAGAATGAAATGCTCCACAAGCAGATAGCTGTGCAGGATAAAATCATAGAGACCAGTATGGCCCTAGTAGAGGAGCAAAAAGGTCAGATTTTGGCATGTCATCAGCTAATAGGGACTGAAAGAGATGAGGTAAGATGGGAAAGAGAAATCCCTGAACATAACCTCAGGACCCCTGTCATCAGGGACTTTAATCCCTTCAGTTCCATGGACTCTGCCACCCTCATGTCCACTGGCTCATATGAGCCAATGGCCACGGGTATGGTAGACTTCAGCACAGTGGGAAATATGGGACTGACAGATCAGCGCCTCGCAAAATGGATGGGCGGGCATTGCTGTACAGATTCCCAAATGTGAGGGCTAGCCTCTCTGATCAAGAAGACTCCAGTGAGGGGAGAATCAGAGAATTGGATTCTCAAAAATATTGCTCACCAATGTATCAGTCTGTCAAATTTGGTGGGGAACTTCATGAAACTAGACCCACCAAGAGCATCTTAAAAACCTCTTCCCAGCTAGGGCAGTGGGGGGTACTCAGCCAATCATGGGGGCAAGGCACAGTCAGAAGACTCTACTGAGCGCCACAGGTCTCAAGAGACTAGACCCCCACATTCTGCCAGCCATTCCCAAGCTCGCAGAATCAAGGAGAGCCTAGAGGATAAGATAGCCACCTCCTGTAGCAGTGCCTCTGAGTCAGAGGATGAGTGGACAAGGGTGACTAAAACGAAAAAGGCCAACAAAATTAAAAGGGACCTACTGAAAGATCCCCTGAAGCAAAACAAGGCCATTAGGAGCATCATAAATTCCTATCATAAAAATGCCAAATATTCAGTTTGGGAGCACCTCGAGTTGTATGAGCAAATGATGGATACTTTCCACCTGAAGGATAGCCAAAGTTGCATTCAATATGTCAAGTGGACATTTTCCCCTGAATACTCCAGCTTCTTTGCAGGGCTGGAGGATTAGAACCAATCAAGATGGTCCACCTATAGGGCGAACATCTTAAATCTTTTCTCTATACATAGAAACCCTCAAGAGGCCCATAAGGTGGCCTACAATCTGCAATGTGGGGAAGACCAGGCCGCACAAGAATTTGTACAAGAGTTGAAACGTGCCTTTGTGCAGACCACCAGGAGGGTGCGCACAAACAGTAGGGAGTTCAGCAATACCTTCTTTCATGCACTCCCTAAATACATCATGTCCCAGCTGGTGAGGGACTTTCATGAGAAGAGATCACTAGACTGAGTCATTGAACAGCAACTCGCATTTCTGAAGTGCAGAAACTGGTAGAAAATTAAGGTAACAATAAAAACCCCAAAACAACCAACACCCCTGCTGCTGCTAAGGTGGCAGAGGTGAAGGTTGCCCCCATTTTAGATCTGGAGGTGGGGGGCCTAAAAATATTCCAGTGCAAAATCCTCCTAACCAAAGGCCCAGAAGACCCTTAGGCCAATCCCAAACAGGTAGTCAGGGAGGTAACCCCACAAATGCGACCCTTAACTCCCCTGACTATATCAGCCCATGTTGCAAGGGCAGCAGACCCATCCTGGGCTATGTGTGGACTCCCCAAGCCCAAGGGGGGATCCAACCAGGCAGCTGGCAACCCAGGAAACTTCCCACCTAACTTTCCCCAGGAGGGCAGTAATCGCCCAAATGCCGGATTGAGTTTCTTTCCCCGGTACCCGCCAAACATCAACCCCCAAAACAACCCTTCTTTCTTTCGTCACTTTCCTGTGCCCAGACAGCCCAATCCGGGAGAGAGGAGGTCAAGGGTGGAGGGGTACCATAACTATCCCAACAAAGGGTATTATGGGAGAAGGGACAGTTACCCTTCCCATGATCAACCAAGGATGGACCAGAAAACCCTGTACCAGCCAGAGCGGGTGTCCCAACTGGAACGCCAGGTCCAGAACTTGGCACAGGATCTGGGTCGCATGTTGAGGGCTCAGCAAAACCCTCGGATGAACATGGCAGCCCAGAACCCCTCAAATCAAGGGGCTTGTCCTTCAGAGCAATGACGGGGAGAGAACCCCGACAACCAACCAATTCCCAGAGAGGAGGCACAGGGGGAAAGAGGGTGTAAAGCTTTAGCGGAAGCTTCCTTCCCCACTTGTGAAAAGACCCTGGAAACCCAGGAACTGGAACCAAAATCTCCTGCCCTCGAAAGTCTGCAACCTAAGGAACAGAGGGCGGGTAGGAGAAATAAAGGGCCTAAAAAGACCATTTTGGGGAGGAGGTTAGAATCTTTCAATTTGAAGGAGAGGGGTCCTCAGAGGATTCTGGGAAAAGGATCTTTTCCTTCAGGGATGGGGCAGCTCCTCCCAAAGAAAAATGGGTCCCGAGAGATCCTAATCCAGAATGGGTAGATGTGGGGACTGAGTTAAAACCGCCCAACATTGAACCCAGAATGACCAGTCAGGAAATAACCTGGCCCAAACCAATTCTTTTGACTGCCTCCAAAAAGGGGTTGGGGTGGGCAGCCCAGAATCAGAACCAGGGGAGCCCAAAAGTTCCCCAATATCCAACTGTCATATTTCTTTTGCATATCCCCAAGCTCCACACAGGATCATGCCCAAACCTATTCTGGGGACTGCCTCCAAAAAGGGGGGGCGGCCCAGAACCAGAGAAAGAAGAGTCCTTAGCTCTCCAAAGCCATTCTGAGGACTGTCTCCAAAAAGGGGGGGACAGCCCCGAATCAGAAAAGGAGGACCCCGTAACTCCTCAAATCGTGTGAAACTGTTTGTTCAGATTCCCAAACCACCCAACTCCATTCTGGGGACCGCCTCCTAGGAGGGGGGGACTCAGAACCAGCACAAGAGGAACCCCAAACCTCACCAACCACTTCTGTTGACTGCCTCCAGAAAGGGGTGGCAGCCCAGAAACAGAACAAAGGGAGCCCGAAACTCCCCAAATAACGGTGTGTCAAAATCTTGTGCTAGATTTTTCAACTCCCACACCGTCTCTTGACCCAACTATCCCGGTGTCAGAGTCAGAAATGAGCAAATTGACCATCAAGCTTACCAAGAGCACCCATTACCTTTGCCCCTTGGAGGAGAAGGAAGGTAGATTCTATGCCTCATCCAAGTGCAAGGACAATGTGCAATTCCAGCACTGGTGGACACTGGAGGATCTTTGAGCAGCTAAATTCAGGAAGGAGGGAAAGATACCAAATTCCTCTCACCCCTATTCCTGGACAGCTCCAGAACTTTGACGGAAGGAAATTCCTGTTGAAGGGTCTGCAGAGCTGGAAATTAAAATTGGGCGACACAAAATGAAGCACCCAATCCTAGTTGTGGTGCTAGAAGGAACCCTGTGTCTATTAGGGAATGACAGCCTCTGCAGGCTGTCTCCCCTAATAGATTGTGTGAATAAGGTACCCTGGACCCAGACTCACAGGCCAATTAAATTAAAACAATGCGTCAACCATGTCAGTTTAAATGGAACAATCCACATGGTTGAACAAAAAACGGACCAATTCAGGTTCTACTTTCAAAATAATAACATACCTGACGTCTGCGTCATAGCTGTGGGACAATCAACTGGTGATGAGAACTCCTCTCCATTTCTGCAAATCAGCCTCCCTTCCAGTTTCAAGTGGCATTCCACCCTGGAGTGGGATACATTGAAATTGTATACTAATGACCAATCAGAAAGTCCCAAGTCCATAGCCAAAATTGATATCAAACCAGCACAAAACTCAGCTGGCATTCTGAAAAAGGGTGAACAGCTCTTCCTCCCGATTCAGTTAAATTATGGGAAGGAGTCTGTCCTCGCCCAAGTTGACTTGAATATCGAAGAAAGCCTCATCAGCGAAGTATTATTAAAAAAAACTCCCAAAGGATCAGACCCTACCTGCCATAGAGTCCACGCAGCAATGGGTATGGGACCTGGAAACGCCCGCTCCAAACATCACCTGCTTAGCAGTTGCATGATCAAAATGTCTAGGGATGACAAAATCATAGTACATACTTGTTGGGTTGTGCGAGGTGTTCCTTCCGCCTTTTATATGAGCAGTGACCTCCTCAACCATCTTGAGATTAATTTGGACCCTACTTATTGCCAAACCTGGTCCCTACTGGAGAGTAAATCTCAGGGTCCTGGCAAACCTAAAGAAAGCCTTCCGGTCAGCACTAGTGCTACGGTAGGAAATGGAATTTCAGAAATCGAGGCCTCACCTACAGAATCCACCTGTTAAGACCATTAGTAAACATAAACGGGGCATATTGCCAATTGTTAAGGAATGCAAGTGTCTTTCCCACTGTTGACATCCCCCGAAGATGTGTGGACACAGTAGTGGAAACATTTCCATAACCATGCTATGTTCTGTTTTCTAGCATTTGAACTAAGAATCATCCCAAGAATCACCAAGGATGATCATTTGGGGACCGGGAGGAAAAACCCAAGGAATTCGGAGTATCGTCCCATCCCAACTCGAACCGGCGAGGAGAGCGTGTCGTCTCAATCACTGATGGGAGAAGCAACTGAATTTCTCCACATGGACAGAAAAGAACATCCCAATCGCCCGACTCCCTCTCGACTGGAAGTCAAAATGAAGTCGTGAGGGGGGATTTGTGGGATGTATTGACCCACTCTGCTATCTATGGTGCAAGAAACAGTGACATGGCCGCAAAACTTTCGTGCGTGCCAAAACCTTCAAAACCGCGTTTTCAACACACAAAAAGATGGCTGCACAACCTGCCACCCATGGTGCATGTGTGATGGAATAGAGCACGCGCTGCAGAAAAAGTGCCAGTGGGCTCCATGACAAGCAAACATAGAGTGCAGAGGGAAAAACAGCGCTTTGCAAGTGAAACTCCAAATTTCGCTTGTAAATGACATTTACTTTGCTGCTAAAACTCCGAAATGCCTGTACACAACACTTCTCAACACTCAAAATCTTGCTTGGCGCTAAAATTCATTTAACCTAATGAAGCACTGTGAATGTACAAAGTCCTGAAAGGTTAAGAGCAAAACATTTTTCAGTAAAACTGGGTTTCCTGTGAATGACAGTTTCTGTCAAAAATCTGAGTGCAGCACACTGGGCTACATGTGAATGACAGTTCCTGTCAAATGGGCTCTCCTGATGAAACTTTAAAGTTATTTAAACTAAAAGTCTGCCGGATTAGCAAATATAAAAGGATTGTTGCTGAAAGAAACACAGATTTCAGTTTTTTTTGATCCCACAGGTTTAAATCTAAGAAAGTAAATTATCTATTTCATTTGATGCAACAAGTTTGTTTTCTGCTGGATTTTAAGTCAATAAATTAAGAATAAATCAGCCTGGCTGGGCTGCAAGAAGTGGAAAAACAGGTTTTCCCCAAGGGGAGGGCATTCTTCTCGGCAGATACTCACTGACATATGATAATTATGGGGTATGACAGACTTTTTGTCTGCAGCCAGAGACTGAACAATGGCAGATTTTCCAGTCCAGGAAATGGACGTGTGAAGAGGTCGTAAACCTGGCTTGCAGAAGATTCCCAAAAGTGGGGGCTACTCCTTGAGCTCCAGGGAGAGACAAAAGGCAGACCATTTGCTGCTAAGAACATGTAATGAACAATTTTAGAGACTCATAACTTGTTATAAGAAATGGTGAAAAATATCAAAAGGGCAGATTTGTTAGACTAAATTTTGGCACTACATTTCAAAATGTGGATGAACTGTGGATGAACAGTGTAGCATATTCTGAACAGGAATGGTGATATATGTGATTTTATGGGAACTGTATTTATGCTAGCATTGTTAAACATTACACACACATCCCTATGATAAACACACATATGTCTGGAAATCTGGAGAAAGTTTTCATGGAGAAATGGACAAAATGCTGCAGAAAGGCGAAACAAGATCTCACAGCTGCGGGATTTTGATGAACAGATACTACATAAAATATGGAATCCTTCTGTGTGATTTTTGTAGAGGTTACAAATGTATAAGTATGTATTTAGGACAAAATTCAATGTTGATACTAGTGGCTATGGGAGGTTTCTAAGGACTGTAAAAGCCAAACCATAAATGTGACATCATCAGTCCTTGATCCAATCACTTTGGTGCAAGGCGGAGATGAGGCTCTGATCCAATCCCGGTCCACAGGGGCGAGTTTAGTTAAGCTGATGTCATTTGAAAGGATAAATAGAGACAGCTGACAACACATAGAGAGACACTCTCTTCTGATTCCAGCGAAGCACATTGATCCAGCATTCAACATCCAGCCTTTAACATCCTTCCAGATCCAGATGCCAAGGACCAGGCCAAGCAGTAGCTGAACCGTTTTCAGTTAGGCCTTTAATCCTAAAACTAATTCTGACAACCCAGTGAAGTGCTGTGGTGTGAGAAAGCATCCTGAAACTTGCATCCTGAAACTAACTGGCTTGCTGCCATATTGCTTGCCCGATGAACCTGTCATCCCGCTGATTTGAAATACCCAGAAACAAGAAGGGCAGATCCTGTGCAGATCCAGTGACCGGCATAGCTGATACAGTCCCGCGCGTGATGTGCCATCTTTCCTTGATAGATCCAATCCATTGACCAGAACCATGACTGTAAAAAATCTTAAATCCCATAGGATGCTAGAGAACTATTGTATAGCTTGCATTACCTTGTTCCATTCTGATCTCTGAACTATCCCTACTTTCCTAGCCAGTAACAGTGTCAAAAACTTTAGTGCTATCTTATTCTGTCTAGTTGCTAAAACGCCATTTCATAGTCATCTTTATTTGTTTAACTCTGATCCATAAAGTTCCGCTTTACCGCTCGTGAGGACTTCGTTCTGCATTTTGGATTTGCATTTGGATTTGGAATCTCGCCTAACCAGTGTGAAAGCAGTGTGAAAGCGGACTGCTTTACTGGTCACACCGGCCCTGGTGATTGACACATACTGCTAGCCCTGTCCAGGAAAGGGCGTGTTTTCCACTCTACTCCATTCTACTAAAGGCGTCACTATGCGCACAGCGCGCGCGCACGAGCAAGTTCACGGCTAAGTTCCGCTTTACCGCTCGTGAGGACTTCGTTCTGCATTTTGGATTTGCATTTGGATTTGGAATCTCGCCTAACCAGGTGATTGCTTTGGCTGGAGGACTTGGACTTTTAAGCCCACTTGTGGGTGTGTTCAGTATATTAGCAACTCCTTGATACATGTTTGTTTGTTTGTTTTGTTTCACAGTGTGAAAGCAGTGTGAAAGCGGACTGCTTTACTGGTCACACCGGCCCTGGTGATTGACACATACTGCTAGCCCTGTCCAGGAAAGGGCGTGTTTTCCACTCTACTCCATTCTACTAAAGGCGTCACTACGCGCACAGCGCGCGCGCACGAGCAAGTTCACGGCTAAGTTCCGCTTTACCGCTTCACCGCGTCTCTGCGGTCGCGGCCTGGCTTCCTAGTGCTGGTGTTCTCCCTTTATAGTCCTCACCTCGCTTTTTCAGGTTTTCCAGATCAGTCTGAGAGTTGCCCCTTTTCTCATGTCCTTTGTGCCTTATTCATTGAAAACAAACATGCCAGATTTGGCCTTACCTCCCAAGCCTGGCTGTCCTAGCACTGGGCTCTTTCAGACGAATTTTCCAGCGTTTACTCTGTCTCCCAGAATTCCCGGAACTCCAGATGGGCTCACTTCTGCCAACTTCACCATGGGCCCGTTGGCGGGTCCACCCTGGATTATCCCGTCTCTGTCACAAGGGTCTGCGGGACCGGTTATGGGTCAGCAAACGGTCCCTTGTGTGGTGCACCCCAGCCAATCCAAAGTGCCGTCAACTCCTGCTCGCACACGTGGTATTTCCGACAAAACAATTCTTGCTTCGTTAAAAGCACGGAACGTGAGGAGGAAATTCAGCACCCACTTAAATCACACCCTCTCGTCTATCACTCCAAATTCCCCTATACTCCTAGATAGTACTCGTATCTCCTTATACGCCAGCCATCATGATACTTTGCAGTCTCTGAAATCCCTTTGTGACATGGCCCAATCCAGCCTATCTCCCCAAGGTACTTACTCTACACCGATAAATTTAGCAATTGCTTCCTTTGCCCTTCCGACGCCTCGTGCAGTCGTGCCTCCTCGCAACACGTTTGTATCAGGCTCCAATATTGGTGTTGAACTAGCCCTGCAGGCTATCAATACCTCTATTCTTGGATTGCACAAAATGTTTGATACTTTGCACACAAAAATTACTACCCAAGGCACACATCTGGAGGAATTATTACACTGGAGTCGTCGCCATGATCAGCTGTGCCCCTTTCCTACCTTACCATCAGAAAGGCCATTGGCGAGCTGTGAAGCCTCAATTGTCACCTGTGGTAATTCTACTAACCTAGACAGGCACATAAGCACAACTGTGCCCTCTGCAAGTTGTGTCTCACATGTGAAAAGCGCGAATGTCCCCCCAGCTTTGCCTCATTTTCATCATGTCATTTGTGCTGTTGACACTCCTCCCAATCCTATGACTCCTGTCCCTGTGCCTCAATCTCAGCCAGCCCCAAATAACATCGATTTGGTGTCTGCTTTTGAGGTGCCCCTCCAGGTTGCTATCACTACTCCTAGTGTTGTACTCTCTATCCCTGAGGGTTCCGCTCCGGCAGACCCCGTTGTTGCAGTATCTACGGCCGTATCCAATGGCAAGCCTAGGGCTACAACGATACCAAAAAATTCACATGTTGCAATGAAAAAAACAAAGAAACAGATTCCTCGTCGAGGCAACAAAAACACTCTCAATGCCTTTTTTAAAGCTATTGGTGGGTCTTTGGTAGCGGGGCCGAAAGATCCTCCCCAGAATCACCCCCCCATGAAACCTTCGGCAATCCCTGATTCTGTACTGTTGCCAGCGAGTATTCTGCCCTCTGTTCACACAAAGGAAGCGGCTCTTGTCGCGCCTGCTGATATTCCGGCTTTGATCCTCCCCCATCCCCCTTTGGACGCTCTGGTTGAGTCCCTTGAAACGACAGAGCAGCATGCCGAACGAGTTGTGATCGACAGGCCACCTACTAAAACTGTCTCTTTTGCCTCAACTATCAGACGGCCCTCCTCCTTAACATCTGTAGCGAATCAGAGCCCATTGAATGACCTGAAACAAGCTGTTGATAAGTTTCTGGAGGAAAGGCTATCTGCGGTGCCCACATCTCAATTCACGTCTACTACGACAGCCCCTTCTCAACTCACTTCTAAACCATCTGATACGTCCCCAGTTTCTAGTCTTGAGCAGTACAATCTCGAGTCCCAAGTGACTGAGTTTAAAGAACTGCCCCCCCATCAAACGCACCCATCCAGACTGCCTAATCCTCATAACTCGGAAATAAGGCGTCCTTTCTCTCAATCTTCCCAAGTCCCTTCCACCTTCTCGGCATGCACATTCATTTTAAAATGTCGAGATGGTCCTTATCCTGTTTATAACTTGAATAGAAGGAGTGTCTTAAACATCTTTAGTGACATTGATGAATTAACGGATATTACTACTCTTGATATAGCGCAAATTGAATTTATCTCTGCATCTTCCAACTCTATCATCAGACTATGGATACCATCGACCATTGTTGCCAACACTATCTGGCGAGCGAGAATGGCTTTGTTTGAAATGGGCTTTCTATTGGCACAGGATCCGAATGATAATACGACTCAATCTAGGGTCCCCATCCCACAGCCACGCATCTATGAAAGACAACAATTTGATAGATATGACATTAATGCAGTGTATGATACTCGGATCCGCATTCAGAATTAACCATCATTGTGCCAAAGCGGCAATCCTTTGTATCTTGCATGTTGGAACACCAGGGGGCACAATCATCTACATGTCTCTATTAAATCTATGCCTGAGATTTATCACATCTTTGCTTTACAGGAGACCTGGCTTTTAGTCCCCCCTGTCTGGGATGGGTATGAAGTCACTCTGCTACCGGCCACTCGAACTAAAGGTAGACCCACCTCGGGTTTGCTGGTTGCCGTGCTCCAAGGGGCTGGACTTCATGTAAATGCATGGGCTTCCTTTGGAGTTCATCTGCAACTTGTAAAAATTGATCTGGGTACTGCCTCGTTCGCTTTGCTGAATGTGTATAGTAATCCTGTTGCTTGCTCTGATGATAACTTTTATGATGGCCTTATTTCATTGTTGGATATCATAAATATGGCGAATATCACCAACTTCACCATCATATTGGGGGATCTTAATATGAATTGTATTGCTAACAATCCACATTCAAAAGATAGCTCTCGGTGGATTCAACTCATGAATGAACGTAACTTCATTATGATTAATGGGGCCCTCAAAGGTGACCCTCCTTCTCAATCGACTTGGTATCGCAATAACAGTGCGAGTACAATTGATTACATTTTTGTGGACTCGCCACTGTTCAAACTCTGTCAGGATCTTTCAATCACTGCATATCCTGGCAGTGATCATAAGCTACTTCTCCTGACCCTTTCATGGCAAACTTTTGCGTTAAAATCTTCAGTCAGCTGTGGAGTTGTTACCAACTCTGCCAGATCTAGACTGAAATGGACAGATCACCGACTCTATGCATTCGAAAAATTAATTCAAAAGAACTTGTGTACATTGGGTGTTCAATACACTGATATCCTGGCACCGTTTGCGCATACCATTTCGACATCCAGGCAACTCCAAACCAAACATACCCATTCCTTTGATCAGTTGGTTAAAGACCGTAAGACCGAGTTTAGGCGTTTAAAGCGGCAGATACAAACCTCTTCTTCTTGTAATCGTTGGCAAGCGCTCACCAAGTTGAAAACACAACATAAAAACTGGCTAAAGGGCCACAAATCATTGATGTTCCAACATGACAGCGAAATAATGTTAAAATCACTTGCTAACAAAAACTCGGCTCAAATGTGGCACCTGCTACACAATCATGCATATATTAGAGATGCCAATGCACAATTAAATGCAGTAAACGAATCACAATGGATCTCTTACTTCACAAAATTGTATTCTGATGCCAACTTTGATCCTGACACTTTTCGCTCTGTTGGACCCCCCAATTGGAATCTCGCTTTTACAACTGAGGACATTGTATCAATCATCAAAAAAGCTAGTTCCTCTCGAGCTGTTGGCCCAGATGGCATTTCCAACGCCATGTTGAAACTAAATCCTGATAGGGCTCGCATACTGTATTGCATTTTTCAAGACATATTGCACTCATGTACTATTCCATTATCTTGGAAATCCTCCATTATTATCCCGATTTTTAAAAAAGGCGAAAGGTGTTTACCTCAGAACTACCGGCCAATTGCATTATTAGACTCTCCGAGTAAAATTTTCACCAAACTTGTACTGACTGAATTTAATAAGTGGACGCTCCAGAATTCATTCAGAGACCCGTTTCAAACTGGTTTTATTGCGGGCATGGGTACCCAGGTTAACCTCTTTGCACTGAACTCTATCAAAGCTCAGTGCCAAGATTTGAAACAACCTTTATTTCTCGCGTTTATTGATTTACATTCTGCTTTTGATTCTATTTCCCGCCCTCTGCTCTTTGCCAAATTAAAACGTGACCATTGTCCGCAAACATTGTTCGATATCATTCTGGCTCTCCATTCTGACACGTGTATCTATGTACGATTAACCCTTGATGGAGCCCTGTCTACTTCCATCCCTACGGCTCGTGGACTTAAACAGGGCTGTCTTCTGGCATCATCCATTTTTAATTATTTTATCCATGACATAGCTTTCATATTTCAAAATCTTGATTCAGATTCCCCAAAAATTAATAATCAGCAGGTCCAGACCCTAATGTATGCTGACGACATGGTATTGCTATCAAAAACTCAAATTGGCTTGCAGAAAATGTTGACAGCTTTTGATTCCTATATTATCCGCAATGATTTAAAAATTAATTCTAATAAATCTCAGATCATGTTGTATCAACCAACCAAAAGAAATAAATCTTTTACCTGGCACATTAACCAGGCAAATCTGCTGATTGTCCCGCAATACACCTACCTAGGTATGCTATTTGAGTTGCGTGGGTCCTTCAATGCTCATGTAGATGGGATTTTGAAAAAGATGTCAACGACCTCGTCACAAGCTAGTCTGATTATGTCTAGATATGGCAAATTTTCCATCACACCGGCCCTTGCCTACTGGAATCAGAAAGCAGTGCCATCAATATTGTATGGTCTTGAAACTCTCACATGTCAATCTAAACTTGTCTTTCACAAATGGGAAAGCCTGTTTTGGAAAAAGATACTACATTTACCAGCTTGTATCCCCATCTCGTGGATTAGATATGAATTGGGCCTAATTTCACTTGAAACCTTATACATTTGGCGTCTGTGCGCGCTCTTCAGAAAATGCCTTCTAGCATCTAGAGATCACACACTACTCTCAGAACTCGCTTTTCATATGTTTCATACTACACAGAAATTTTTTGTCTCATGGGTGACTGTGGCTTATTCTGCATTGAGTAGTGCTGATATTTCTCTTGACACATTAATTAATAATCCTGATAAGGCTAAACGTCAGCTGTATGAATTTGACTGGATTAAGACAAATGAATCGTGCTTATCTTATTGTGATGGCAACGCTCTCCGATTTCCTCCAAAAAAGATGAGAATACTCCATCCTTATCTAGTCAAAGCCCCAGCAGCCAACATTCGCTCTGCAATCATGCGTCTTCGTTTCAACATTTGGCCAACCAAAGCCATTCTTCACAGACGCAAGTTAATAACAGATCGTGATAACTTTTGTCGCTTTTGTAAGAACAATTGCCAACCTGAGACTTTGGAGCATCTTATTATTGAGTGTCCTGCTCTTACTCTGCATAGACTCAAGTTCTTGGGTCGACATTGCCGGCATTTAGGTTTTCTAGACCATGAGGCTTCATGGCTCACAATTTTGAATTCTGCGTACCTGCCTATCCAAATTGCAGTTGTTAAATTTATTGAAAGCTTGTCCTTGACAAATTTAGATGTTTAATTCTTAAATACAGTTGCATTTTCATCCAGGTCACACTTTCCGAGGTATACCTACTAGCCACTTGATATTGTGTCTTGCTAATTGTGTTATGATCTAATGATTGGATTTTCGGAGATAATTTGTCATCATGTTTCAATTTGGCTTATGTGTTTTAGCTGTTAATTTATTTTCTATAAACACGACTAGATGTCGTATTTTGTTTTATATCATGTTTTAAATCATATGTTTGTCACAATTGTATACTATGCATTCTTGTATTTGTTTCTTTCTGTAACATTTTGAAAGGTTGATTTGTTTCAACCAATTCAATAAAAAAAAAAGATCCATAAATCCCACTTTGAGTGTTTGGACTGGTGCAGCCAGGGAAGGTGATGGGGATCTGTTACTGAAGTCATGAATCAGTCTCATAGCTTACTTCATCTACAACTCCAAATTGTATTGCGAAACAGTGCGATTGACCCGTTATATCAAAAATCGCATAAGTAAAAGTTTGCCGCAAATTGACATTTGGAAAAGTTTTACACGTGTGAATTTCCTTTGAGTTATTTCCCACTTGGCCTTTGAGACCCCAACTGTTTCATTTTCATTAAATCAATGCTTGTGTTTGCTTGCATCTGTTCAAAGTGGCCCCCGTAGGAATTTATAATAATTTAAGCATTTTTTAACATAATTTTGTGTTTCTGCTCAGCCAATTTCAAAGCCATTCTGACAGTTGAAAAGTCAAATCCATTTTACTCTTGTGTTTAAGGCGAGAAGGTGGGAGTGATATTCTGTTTGGTCTGCATTATTCCTGAATACCTGCTCTCTCCTCGCAGATATTTAAATTGCCTATTGGTGGGTTGAGGGGTATTGCAAGGAGAACCCCTAACCATAGTGGGACCTGTTCCAAACCAACTCAGAAGTATTCTTTTCTTTGCTCCATTCTTTTGATTCCTAGTGCATTAAAGATATTATTCATTGTTCCTGTCACCCCATTGGTGATAGTTGTTACCTATTAAAAATATATTGTGATTTTAAATTCTAAATAAATAAACAAATAATTACCTTTACAGTTAGCCTGATTCCTGGTTCAGTGTAACCTGGGGAGTATTTTGAGGAGGGTGTAATATGAGTGGTATAAATTCAGAATATTGAACTTATAGATAAAAATAAATAAGGGTTTCACTTGTGCACTACATTCTAGGCGAGACTTGGGTGTGTGCTTGATTGAAATCACTTACGTATACTACTGAGTCTGGCTTGCTTCAAGGTACCCCCATGCTGTGACTTCCCCTTGACGCTTCCCAATGTAATGTGTTCCTGATGTGCCCCAGTGCGCTCAAAACAGTGTCTTTGCTTTCAGGTGCACCCTGCTGGGACATCTGCATGGTTTGGATTTGCTCTTAGGTGCTCCCCCACTGTTATTTGCTCTATTTATTCCTCCTCTGTGAACTCCTCCAATGTTATATGCTCTTAAGATTTACCCAGGGTGGCTCTGATTCTAGATACAGAAGAGAGAAAGAGACATGTATTGCTACTTGTCTGTCCACAGTGCACTCCAATGGGAGAAGAAACCCCCCAGTATATTCGTTTAGCAAGTAGTTAGCGTAGGTTGTCTAATATTACATAATTCCAATTGCAGCATTCAATGTATACTTTCAATATTATCAACACAGCAATTCAAAAAAAGCATTGGTTTGAAAAAGGAACAACAACCTTTTACTGGTATATTTGGATTTCAGAAAAACATTAGACAATCATCTTTGAAGATATATTAGCACAATCAAAATAACTTAGGGTTTATGTAACAAAACAATTACACCATTCGTGTTACCGAAAACAGTACACTGTCAAAATTCAAAAAGACAATTCTTCCTTAGAGTATCACATGAATCACAGTGCAACTCGCTTTTCTTTGGCTGATTATTGGTGTAGAGTCCTGTTGTCCACAGGACATTGTGTATCTGTCCTTCAGTATCAGTACAAAAATTCTACTGATTGAGGTTTGTCAATCCCAAATAGTACCAAGTCTATGTATTTAATTAGTTGCCAACGCGTTTCGGACTATCAATCAGTCCATCTTCAGGGCAGATGATACCATTGGTTCCAGAACATGTGTTCATTCGTACTTTCAAAACCTAAGGCGGAATATAAAGAGGGACCACCATTGGGGTTGTAGTCAATACTCTTACTTTCATTAGAAAACTGTTAAAATACTTATCACCCACCTTGTGAATTCTATTGGTGGGATCTACAATCCCAAACTTAATAGCAGACCCTGCTGTTCAACGGTGTCACAGCATCCGTGTCCAGGGGGGTGCTGTGATCTCACTCCTAACTCTGGTCCATTCAGGAGCAGTGGGTTCTAAAGAAAAGGCAGACATTAATCGAATTTAATATCAATGAGTTTAATTATATTAACTACTAATAGTTTAATATAATTCACCTAGGAGTTTCACTGCATATACTTTCTGTATTTCAATGAATTGCCATCCCCACTGTAGAAGCAATGAACCAGGCTAAAATAGTTAGGCAAAAGGTTTATTGTATGTTGGGAAGACTGGATAGCGGAGACCCCCAACCATCTTCACAACTTAGCATCAACTGAAGATCTCAAGTAAAAACATTCTAAGATAGTGTTCCATAGTTACAGGTCATGACATCACTAACACAGTTCCACTCAGCACAACAATGGCTGAGATGTTAAGACATCACCATAACACACCCCTCCTCCCTTATCCAAATAACAAAAACTATATACACGAAACTAAAATATAATGCAGAAATATCAGCTTGAACAAATGTAATAACCTTTCGCCTCCTCAGACATCTCGCCTTCTCATCCTCGCAACTCTTGACAAGTTCCACACCTGTCCACTCTCCAACTTCACAGCACCCTCAAAGACTTGTGCAACCTTAACGGGATCCGAATATAATGGATCTCCTTTCTTCGCAATAACAGCTTTCCTTATCCTCACCAGATCACCCACTTCAACAACCGTCCTTTTCCTTGGAAACTTTTCATTGACCTTCTTGACCAACTTCCTCTTTCGCTCATCCATTTTTCTTTTCACTTCATCTATCACCTCATCCGTTTCTCTCGCCCGACTTAGCCAAGCTGGAGACACTAAAGTGCAACTCCTCCGTCCTCTCATCAACTCAAAAGGGCTGACTCCTGTCTCTGTATTGGGAGCCATCCTCAAAGCATATATTTGTTCCTTCACCGCAACCTTCCTGTCCAAACCACACGAACTTGCACTCCTAATGCCATCCATAATACAGCGGTTGACCCTCTCGATCATACCATTGGCTTGAGGATAATATAGTGCAGTTTTTTTTAATGTTTGATGCCGCATCTGTACATGTACTCCTGAAAGAAACCCCCAGTAAACTGTGGGACATTATCTGTCAACACACTCCTTGGCAATCCTTCCCTCTCAAATATTTTCTCTAGAAATGTCACAACAGACTGCCCTGTGACATCCCTCATTATTTTGAAGTCCGTCCAGCGCGAGAACATATCAACCAAAGCTACTACAAATCTGCCTCGACCTCTACCCATATCTACTGGTCCTAAGACATCCATGGCAAGATCCTGCCAGACACCCTTCAGACTTTCAACTTCTTTTACTGGCTGCACTACAGCGGATATACTCTTCCCCGACTTTATGCAATCTACACATGCTCCCACTGTCCTCTCAACCTCACAATCCAAACCTGGCCACCAATAATCAGCTTTAATCACTTACTTGGTCTTATATGTGCCAATATGGCCTTGATGCGCAATAGCTACAAGTCTTCTTCTCAGACACACAGGAACAACAAGTTTGTCCCATCGATATATTAGACCTTCCTTCACAGAGAGCTCAAACCTCACCTCCCACAAAGCTCTTTCTTCACCAGATAATAGTTTCTTCTCTGGCCATCCATCTTTAATGAAATTTGTTATCCGCCTCCACATTTCATCTGATGACAATGCCTCAACCCATTCTTCTTTGCGTAGCACACCATCTACTGTGGCAAATACCATATTTTCGAATTCTGCAGACCACTTCTCACCATCCTCATCTTCAACTATTACCCTAGACGCATGATCAGCCTGCACATTGTTCTTACCAGCCACAACCTCAATTTTAAACTTATGACACTGCAATCTCGTCACCCAGCAGGCAACCCTTCTCGAAACTTTATCCAAACCTTTGCTTTCAAATATGGATTTCAACGGCTTGTGGTCCGTTCTTAACACAAATTCCTGACCCCACGCAAAGTTTTTTAGCTTTCCTATGCCCCAATTGCATGCCAAAGCATCTTTTTCCAAGACTGAATAATTCAGTTCGGGACCTCTCAACATACGTGAGACATGCAACACCACTGACTCTGCTCCATCAAACCCCACCTGTGACATAACCACTCCAATACCGGTTTCACTCGCATCTACCGACAATATTGTCTTTTTTTTAGTGTCATACATGGCTAGGGGTTTAGCCATATCAATCCTGGACTTAATCTAAACAAATTCTTTTTCACACTCTCTATCCCAAATAAATTCCACACTTTTCCTCAATAAAGCTCTCAATGCAGTGACGCTGTCAGCATAATTTTCTATGAACCGGTGGTAAAACTCCCAAGAATGAACGTAGTTCTGCCTTATTCTTTGGGGACTGCATTTTCATTATTCCATTTTCTAGCTTTCTCTTAGGGCTTAGTCCTTCCTCAGATATTTCATGTCCTAAATACTCCACCACCTGAGTAGAAAAGACACATTTCTCACTTCGTAAAGTAATCCCGCGCACTTTGAATATCTCCAAAACTATCTCGAGATTCGTTCTCAATTCCTCTTCAGTTCTTCCACAGATCAACACATCATCTTGGAAACACCAGACATTGGCAATCCCCTTTAATAATCTATCCATGACTTTTTAGAAAACCGATGAGGCTGATATTAATCCGAATGGCATGCGCCAAAACTGGTAGATGCCTTCGTATGTAATAAAAGCCGTTAGCTTTCGCGACTCAACATCAAGATTAATCTGATGATAGGCACTGGCCATATCTAATTTGGCAAAGTATTTAGCGTTCCCCATTCTGGTCAACAATTCTCCCATATTGGGAAGCGGATGCCGGTCAGCTACCACACATTGGTTCAACTCTTTCAAATCCACGCATACCCTCAAATCTCCCCCAGACTTTTTAACAACAACAACGGGGGAAATCCATTCAACAGCTTTGGCTGGTTCGATAATGCCTGCTTTCTCCAATTTCTCCAGTTCCACTCTCACAGCATTTCGCATTGACACTGGCACCGGTCTGAGTTTTGCTGCCACTGGCTTGCAACCATCCTTCAAGACTACCTTATGAATCATCCCTTTTAGGCAACCAACACTTTTATTAAAAACATCAGGATATTTCATAATCAAATTCTTGGAACCGTCGTCCAAACTACGGTCCACAGATACTTTTTCTACAGTCAATACCTGTTCTTTGCTATTAGGGTCTAGTTTAATAAATAGTCCTCTTTGCTCCTTCCATCCCAACAATGTCTCACCCTTCTTGGTAATATATAATCTACCATACGTAACTCTATCTTTAAATTTGAAGATTGCTAAACAGCATCCTAACACATCAATCCTACTGCCATTATACCCCCCAGGAGTCTTGTCTGACGGGCTCAAGTCTTCCATCCTACCACCAACCACATTTTCATACACCGCCCTTGACATCAATGTAATTTTAGAACAAGAATCTGCCAGCTTTTTGACTTGACAACCATTCACTTCAACCCAAGCGGAAGGATGTTCACATTCATCAAGTTCCACACATTGAACCATGTTTACTGTAACAATTTCATTTTCTGAGCCTTCACATTCATCTGAGGATGGTCCTTCATCCTCCTCAACAAATATGATACTCCTCCCAGCACCGACTTTATAATTGGTACAGCAATTTTCAAAATGCCCCCATCTTTTACAAATGTTGCAATTGGCTCTTCTCCCAGGACAGATCGGAGAGGACGATAGGTGACGAGCGCTCCCACACCTGGAACACAAACGCTCCTCTCTCATTTTTCCCTTTTGTACATTTTCTCTCTGGGTAAACTTATTAGCTGTCTGGGCAGTATTGCCACCCTTCCCTTGATACATGTCACTCCGTTTGGACGTTTTGCTCTTCCTTTTCTTTTGGTCCTTGATCACATCTCTCTTTTTGTCACCAATTTTTAGAACTTCAACCTGTTGAACAGCCTTGGACTCTTTTGTGGCAAGTTTTGCCACACAATGCAAAGTATGCTCAATTCTCTTTGCAATACCGACCACTTCATCTAAACAAGGATCGTCTTTTAGCCATACTTCTTCCCTAATCTTGTCATTGGCACAGTGCAACATGAACTGATCTCCAATATGTTCATCCAATTGTTCACCAAATTTGCAGTTCAATGACAAATGTCTCAGGGCAGTAATGTATTCTTCCACAGTCTCACCCTCATGCTGAAATCGCATGCCAAAATGATAACGTTCTACACAGTGCTTATCTTCAATTCGAAATGTTTGTCAAGTTTTGCCAATGCTGCATCAAAATCATTAATTCCTTCCTCCACATCTAATTCACTCAAATCGGGCAATGTTTCAAAAATTCGCTGCCCCTCATACCCTAGCAGATGCATGAGCATGGATACCTTCGTTTCAACTGACATACCTGCTCCACATGTCCACATGCGGCTTTTACATAATGCAGAAAACCTCTCTTCCAAGGCCCCCATTTAATTCTTGGAGGGCCAGGAGTAGGCAGAAACATTTGTGGACCCGGAATTCCAGACAAAGCCATGGCCGCTAATTAGATATCAGGTGCACTTCTGTGTACCCAGAGACCTCACGTGAGTCTGCCGAGATAAAAGCTGTTCAAGAGCTCACACCTCTGGTAATTCCTTTAACAAATCCAACTATCTTTACAGCTGAGTGCTCTCACCTCTGGTAATTTCTTTAACGAATCCAAACTATCTTCACAGCGCTATTGCCAGACACCGAATTCTCCCTCGTTGCCACCTTCCACAAGTGGCCCTAGGCGGATACAGCTTTGAGATGCGATCCCCACCACCGCTCCTTTACATACCAGCGATCCAGCGGGCAACGCGTTTGTATCCTTCCCGATGCGACGGGAATGTTGCGAAGTTTGCGAAGACTTCCTCACACGTGACACATCACGTGCTGGCAGCACGGGCGCTTCACAGTTGCTGAGGCTGGACTTACTCCCTCACATGTGACACGTCACGTGCTGCCAACCGGGGTGCTTTACTCGAGCGTGCACCACTCTCGAGCTCCCCTCGCGCTCTCCGGCTACGCTTGCACCCCTCGCGCTCTCCGGCAGCGCTTGCACCTCCTCTGGCCCCAAACATAGGTTCGCCAGGTCAATACCGCAACTCACCCTCCTCACACGCGGATGGCATGTGGGGCTGCCGCAAAACAGACCCCTCAAGCGGCTCGGGTGATCCGATGGGTCTCGCCGGCTCACCTCTCAGGGAGAAGATCCACCGGGGCAGGACGCGACAGCTGCTCCTCACACGACTCGGCTGCTCAGCACCAGGTAGGCACAGATGAGTGTGAGGGGTCCGGGTGGTACTGGCGAGGGATAGGCGCAGCTCCTCGTAACCAAGCCTCAGAGTCGGGGGTCTCAACTGTCTTCTACTCCAGTCGCTGCTCCACTGCAGCGGTACATCCCACCTTCGTCGCCAAATGTAGAGTCAATGAACCAGGCTAAAATAGTTAGGCAAAAGGTTTATTGTATGTTGGGAAGACTGGATAGCAGAGACCCCCAACCATCTTCACAACTTAGCATCAACTGATCAACTGAAGATCTCAAGTAATAACATTCTAAGATAGTGTTCCGTAGTTACAGGTCATGACATCACTAACACAGTTCCACTCAGCACAACAATGGCTGAGATGTTAAGACATCACCATAACACCCACTTACTAATTCTGTTGAGGAGGAATCTGTTTGTCTACCCAATATGTAATGGTAAATCTCATCTCCTACACTGGAATAGGTGAGGTGTTCAATCAATGCACCAAAAAAGTAAAATGGACATACATCTTCAACGATCCCTCTAAATTTACTGGGTAAATAAAACCCTGCCACTCTTAGCTATTTATGGTTGTCCACCCGTGATTACCCAACGGTCGAGGTTCTCAGCATAAGGATCAATTCTTACCCCTTCATTAGCGTTAGGTCTGATGCTGCTCCTTGCGTCCGGCGTGGGATTGAATGTCACTTCCCCGGACTCAAAGCTTTTTGTACTGAAGTGAAGCCTCAATGGTCATGCGCAAGGTGAGTAGTGCCGATGTGTGGAGCCTGCTACTACTCTCCAGCGCATGCGTATAACTGGTCGCACGTGCAGTGTACCTCCGCGTCTGTGTCTTCGGGACATTAAGTCCCCTATTGACTGCAACTCCGCTTGCGTGAAGGCGAACACCCCAGTGAACAGCCTACGCACAAGTACAAAGGGTGGTCATCTCTGTTTAAACTATAAATACAGAGAAAAAATCTAAATGATGTGTGCGCGAGGTGAGCAGGGCCAACGTGTCACGCTGGCAACTGCTCTCCTGCGCATGCGTGTTTCAGATGGTGTGGGGAATAAACCCACGTATCCATGTAATAGGAGTGTGAAGTCTCATATTGAATTCATCTGTGCATACACGAAGGAGAACACCTGAGTGTACACCTCTCGCGCATGTGCAAAGACAGTTAGCCCGGTCTAAGGCAGTGCCTCATCCATGAGAGGACTCTGCACTGCAAGAAATCTGTAAATACTGTGATCTTACGGTAAGACAGAAAACTAGTATCTTCATTGTCTAAGGTATGCCAAATCTTCTAATGCTGCTTAGCAAAATAGAAGGAGATCAGCCCCTATGTCGGTGGTTAAGGTATTGGAATATGTCGATGACCAGCTGAGTGGGGAAGACGCAGATCTAGTCTGCTCGGGTCTCCATGTCTGCTGGGCTGCGATGTCTATGTGGTGGAACCAATGGTAGGTGCCTTGAGAGATTGAAATTCAACTGGATGTACTTGTCATGTAACTTCCTGCCGTCATGTGGATTGAAAAAATTAAAATAAATATAATAACATAATAATAAAAAAAATTTAAAAAAGAAAAAGAAAATAAATATAAATAAAAATAAAAAAAGTACTTCAAAATCCCAGTAGACGTTCACATTCTGAGACATAGTTACTTAAGGCCAAATAGTGTTAAGTCCTCCTGATAGGCACCATCTTGATTTACATCAGACATCATATTCAAATAACATTTTAGTACATTTTAGACATAACACATAAGATCAAAATCCACGTTCATCCCCCTAGGGCTGAGACAGTCTAGAAAATCGATCCACCACATTTCCCTTTGCTGCAGTGTTCTTACTGTGTCGCCTCCTATAGGGCTAGGATTGATTTGTTCCAATATTACACATTTAATTTGTGCTATCGAATGTCTAGCTTCTAGGAAATGCATAGTTACTGGTGATTTTTGATTCTTGGTTCTAATGTTTGACCATCGTATTTTCGCCTTTCTGGTGGTCATGCCTACATAGAACATGCCACATGGATATTTCAGGCCATAATTCACATTAGATGAATCACATGTGCATGATTGTTTCAAAGCGATGGTTTTTCCTGTGTGTGGATGTCTGATGGTGATACCCCTTATGAGGACATCCACATGTCCACACCAGGTGGGATACCCCAAATACTCATAGAGGACTTGAGACACTGTTTCCTTACTAGAAACATCAGAATCTATGTTCCACTTATTCTATCCACATAGCCTAAACCATGCAATAAAACAAATAAAACATCCTTACCAAAAATACACTGAAACCACCAGAACTCTACATCTCATGTATCAATTTGTTTTACAGAATTTCAACCAACTCACCCTGCAAATGTGGGTACATGAAGTTCCATTCTGGATACAAAAACGTCAGGTGCCCCCAGGACAAATCATTTAATAGTATACCTGCACACACAACAGCAAATCTTACCTTTTCTCTCTCTCCCTGCTGATCAACCCCAATCAGACGTTTTAGCAGATCCTAGAATGCAAATGAAAATGACAGAAAAGCATAAAACCCAATATGGAATGAGAGGGGCTCCAGCATATGCCTATAGTTCCGATTTCCTTAAAAGGGCCATCCTAATTATTTTAAAGCTTGAGAACATACTTTAATTTGGGAAATATATTTATGAGAGTTGTCACAGAAAATCAAGCCTTTTCATTCTTTTTCCAAATTAGTGAAAGCACATGAAGAAATTACAGAATCCAGGAGACTATTAGCATTGTGAAAAATGGCTATGGAATTAATTATTTATATTATTTGGAAAGAGAAATGACGACCCTGCCCCTTTTCCTAGTATTCAATTGCTAGGCGATTGAAGATTTTAATTGTGCAATGGGGCATGGGTTCACATACATTTTTAGTAGTAAAAGTATATCTTGTGGACATTAATCAGCCTCTGAGATATTTCAAGACCCCTTGGACTAGCACTGTTTTAGGCTAGGAAGGCTCTATCCTTCTAGGGTGTCTGTTCTCCTCCTCAACTCTTTGGAAGAATGGCACACAGTGTCCCCCAGCTCTGGTATTCTTCTTGCTCAGTTTGGAAAATAGTTCCTTGCCCAGTGTCTCATCTCTTTCTGGTGTCTTTCTAGAATTATTTTCTGCCAGATTTTGTGGGTTCTCAGGTTTGAAGAAAATGATCCAGTTCTCCATTTTCCCATAGAGGTATGACTTTTTATACTAATCAAAAATCCAAGCGACACAATTATATGAACGTAAATGTTTGTTTGGGTGGATTCTGTGATGGGGTTTATTCACTATCGCAGACACACATTTGCCCTCCTTATTGCTTTCATTGGCCCATCAAACTTGGTGTTTCATAAGAGAGATGTGTCAGCTTCAGGCTACCCCCTTCCCTCCTGGTCTGTCCCCTTAGGACTGCACAGTTCATCCATTGCCCATTGTTGTCAGTTTGTACAATTAGGTGTCGCTTGCGACACCCATGAGCTGAAACAATTGCATTGGAGTACAGATAGTGAGAAATGGTATATGTTATGTTATTTTGCATTTATATAGCACCTTATGTACCACTGGTATGGTCTCAAGGCACTGGTAGGTTGAACACCCTCGGGAACCGAAGTTCAAGTCAGTAGAGAGAGGTAGAGGGAGTCAAAAGGCACATGTGAGCACCAGATATGTGTGCATCTGGTGTGGTATTTGTGTGATAGCTGCTTCTTAGAGGTAGGTGCGGTGGTTGAGAGATCAATAGTATGTGTTCGTTCTGGCAGGTTGTTATCCAGACCGATAATGGCTGTGTTAGGCCTGGGGAGAAACGCCTATGCTGGAAAGTGTATAACCAGCAGTTTTTAGATGGGAAGTATGAGGCCGAATGATGGTATGAGAACAGCTATACCGAATGGTGTCATAGTATCGCTGTGTTCTAGATGAGTGGTGGTGTAAGGAAGAGAGTAAGCGTGGAGATGTGATGAGGTGGTTTATCTCAGGTGCTTGCGGTCGAGCTCACTCCAAAGGTTCCATGTACGCCATCCGTTCCATGTACTCAGACTGTTCTACGCATTTACGACCGTTTCAGGCGCTCAAAGCCGTTTGTATCAGCCATCCGCACTACGCGCTCATCCGGACTACACACTCATCCACACTACACACTCATCTGCTCTATATACTCATCCGCTCTACCTACTCGTCCGCTCTACGCATTCATCAGCTCTATGCACTTATCCGCTCTATGCACTCATCCACTCTATGCACTCATCTGCTCTTCGCACACACCCGCTCTACGCATTCACCTGCTCTACGCACTGACCCGCTCTATTTACTCACACGCTCTTTTTACTCATCCGATCTACGTACTCACCCACTCTACGCACTTACCGGTACTACGCATTCCTACGCTCTACGCATTCACCCGCTCTACGTACTCATTCCCACTAGGCACTCATCCGCTCTACGTGCTCACCCGCTCCACGTACTCATCCGCTCCATGCACTCATCCGCTCTACGCACTCATCCGCTCTACGCACTGATCCCCTCTATGCACTCATCCCCTCTAGGCACTCATCCCCTCTAGGCACTCATCCGCTCTAGGCAGTCATCCTCTCTAGGCACTCATCTGCACTAGGCACTCATCCACTCTACGCGCTCATCCGCTCCACGTACTCATCCGCTCTATGCACTCATCCGCTCTATGCACTCATCCCCTCTATGCACTCATCCCCTCTAGGCACTCATCTGCTCTAGGCACTCATCCGCTCTAGGCAGTCATCGCTCTAGGCACTCATCTGCTCTAGGCACTCATCCGCTCTACGCAATCGTCTGTTCTACACAATGGTCTGTTCTTATGCAATCATCCACTCTACGCACTCATCCGCTCTAGGCACTCATCCGCTCTATGCACTCATACACTCTACGCACTCACCGCTTCTACGCACTCATCCCTTCTAGGCACTCATCCCCTCTATGCAATCATCTGTTCTTACGCAATCGTCTGTTCTTACGCAATCATCTGTTCTTAAGCACTCATCCGCTGTACGCACTCATCCACTCTACGCACTCATCCACTCTGTGCACTCATTCACTCTGTGCACTTATCCACTCTGCGCACTCATCAGCTCTGTGCACTTGTCGGCTCTAGGCACTCATCCACTCTACGCACTCACCCTCTCTATGCATTCACCCGCTCTCCGCTCCACGCAATCATCGGCTTTACACACTCATCCGCTCTACGCAGACATCCGTTCAACTCAATCATCCGCTCAATGCAATCATCAATTTTACGTGCTCTTCCGCTCTACGCATTCATCCGCTCTACGCACTCACCGCTTCTACGCACTCATCCCTTCTAGGCACTCATCCCCTCTAGGCACTCATCCCCTCTATGCAATCATCTGTTCTTACGCAATCGTCTGTTCTTACGCAATCATCTGTTCTTAAGCACTCATCCGCTGTACGCACTCATCCACTCTACGCACTCATCCACTCTGTGCACTCATTCACTCTGTGCACTTATCCACTCTGCGCACTCATCAGCTCTGTGCACTTGTCGGCTCTAGGCACTCATCCACTCTACGCACTCACCCTCTCTATGCATTCACCCGCTCTCCGCTCCACGCAATCATCGGCTTTACACACTCATCCGCTCTACGCAGACATCCGTTCAACTCAATCATCCGCTCAATGCAATCATCAATTTTACGTGCTCTTCCGCTCTACGCATTCATCCGCTCTACGCATTCATCTGCTCTCCTCACTCATCCGTTCTAGGGACTCATCCGCTCTACGCATTCACTCGCTCTTATGCAATCAACCACTCTACTCACTCATCCGCTCTACACAATCATCTACTCTACTCAATCATCTGTTCTATGCAGTCATTCGTTCAACAAACTCATCTGCTCTAGGCGCTCAACCGTTCTGCGCAATCATCCTCTCTACCCACTCGCCCGCTCTACGCACTCATCCGTTCTAGGCACTCATCTGCTCTACGAATTCATCCGCTCTACGCATTCACCCACTCTACGCACTCATTCGCTCTACGCTCTCATCCGCTCTATGCACTTTTCACCTCTACACACTCATCACCTCTACGCACTCATCACCTCTATGCATTCATTTAATCTACGCACTCATCAGCTCTACGCACCCATTTGCTCTAGGCACCCACCTGCTCAGTCACTCATTCGCACTAGACACTCATCCACTCTATGGGCTCAACCACTCTACACACCCACCCGCTCTACACACTCATCGGTTCTACACACACATCGGCTCTACATACTCATCCGCTTTATACACTTGTCCGTTCTACACACTCATCCGCTCTGCACACTCATCCACTCTGCACACTCCTCCGCTCTGCACTCTCATCCGCTCTGCACGCTCATCCGCTCTAGACACTCATCCGCTCTACACACTCATCCGCTCTATACACTCATCTGCACAGCGCAGCGTTTAATGCACTCATCCGCTCCACCTACTTCATCCGCTCCATTCACTTCGTTCATTAATCCTACATTATCGGTCTAGCCCATGTCACTTGTCGTACGCATTCAATTAGTTTCGAGTTCTCGATCAGTCCCATGCCCTACACCCGTCTCATCTATTTGAATCGTCTATTTTCTACTTTCCATTCATACCATGCACTCACAGAATCCATCCCATCAGAGTGTGCACTGATCTCTCTCCAGAATTTATCTTTCCATTTTTTTTTTACCGTTTCATTGCTTTGATCTGGTTTATTCATTACATTCTGTGTGTCCTTTTTAGATAACATTAGATGTTATTAGATTTTGATTTCTCACTTGGTTCATGATGTTGTATTGCTATTTGTTTTAATGTTAATTAAATCTAGTTGCCTGGGTTAGTTGACATGTTGTTATCCACTTTCTTCCTCACGTCCACATTGATCCTTTTGTCCATTACATTTATTTGTTTATTTCATTAATTTCATTAATATGAGGAGGGACACAGAGCTTGTGGGTGTTGTTTGATCATTTGGCCACCCATTGACTAGGTGGGCAAATAACCAAACAACACCAACAAGCTGACCATGCTAACCCCTTTTTCAAAGCAGTCTTCTGAGAGTTAATCACTTTATTGGAGCTGTAAACCCGCTACTGGTGTCATAAAAATGTCAACCAGATCTGCCTTCAGACATTCGATTTATAAGCACTCTGTGTGTCCTCTCTGAAGTCCTGTTAAAAACAAACATTTGGAAAGCCAACAGTTTTGGCTTGTGTAACAGTACTAGGCATTTGCCAGGCACTGCTATTAGATGCCCAGGCATTCTCACCATTTTGCACCTGCTACATCAATGGTGGCCAAAGTGTCTTTACCATACCTACACAGAAGCCCAAACCGTTGGCATTGCCAATGCTTATTTTCTATTCCTAGCACTGGATTATTAAAGATTCTATAAATTAGACAAAGTATCCCATGAGATTTCAAGATTTGATCATCTCTCTGAGTAACTCCATTGGTGTGAAATGCAACCTGCATTGTATCACAAATACTGGTGACATATCAGGGAGCTTAGGTGTGGTTGTGTAATGTAGAGGCATGAGTCTGCAGTCTATATGAATCAACATGGAACATATTCTGGATATCCAGAAACACATGCATCAGTTATTGCTTGTGTTTATTCATCTCTCAGCACTCAACCAGATTAATATGTTATTTTACTGTGCAATAGAACCCTGGGAATACTTCTGGGGTGTCAATTTCTGAAGTATGTTCAAGTTGGTCTGTGTGATCTATTTATGGTGTCTTTAGTATCGAAGTAGTTACAGGTACCTCAGAACACAATTACATCTTCCAAAGTGGAACAGGAAGCATCCTCTACCCCATGATGCAGAAGAAATCCCACACCTCCCTTTTGATGAACACATAGATGCAGTTTTGATAACCTTAGTTTTATTATTAAAACCTTCAGATATTTGCCCAATGATTGGATTTGTTATAGCCATTGAAAACTATTTGAAATCAACAGGCATTCCAGCAGAAGTACCTTGAGAGAAAATAACACCTTGGGGATCATTATTGCCAACCAATATTCAAATGGAAAGGATGATGTAGAGAGACAGATACCCTCCGTGACAACATTTCTTAACAGAACACGTTAATGTGTGAAGATGTTTGGATAAAATCAAATTCTATGGAGTGGAACAAATTGAGACACCTTCCAGAGGAGGAAATACTGAAACAATATTGAGACAGATAGAAGCCTATTGGATATGCTCATTGGACTGCTGCCACACAGGACTCAATTCTGACAAGGAACTGGGTCACTTTCTTTAATCAATTGGAGGATTACAGATTATCAATTTGCATCAACCATCAGACACATGATATGGCTGGTAATAACCAGGTGGTAAAGTGACTTGCATGTTGATTTATTTCAACACAGAGACATCCAAGATTGACTTTTCTATTATGCCATTGATTTTGGCTTATGTGATGGACAAAGAACCATTTATACAGTTTTGCACAATATAATCCATGTGATTTAATCATACTATTTTTTGCATGAGATTATTTAGCTCTTTATAATTCATTGAGAATCTTTTCTTTAAAACTGTATAATTCAATTGATTTTAAAAAGCTAAATCACAAGCAGTAGTCTAAACTGTCAATGGCACACAGACGCGTAAAATTGGGAAGTAGCATACTTTATTAAAACCAATTAAAAATGGTAACCAATGCGTTGTGACGTCACACGCATGCATTCACGTGCTGACGTCATGCCGCTTTATTTAAAAACGGCCATTTTGCCTAGCTTGAGTTCTCCACATACGAATGATAACGGCGCCAAAAGGAATTGCTAATTCTATCTCAGGTAAGAGAACAGATCGTAGTTACTAGTGAGACTATTCATTTTAGCCTAACTAAATACAATACCGTAGCAAAGGTGTAAATTTACAACAAAGCTAATGGGCGTAACATATTTAATCTATAGAAACAGACCGTGGACCTGCTAACTTTAACCAAGAGGGAGAACCTCTAGAATCATTTCAGTGATAACACCATAAGAACCACTATGAAATAATCTCATACAGAAAAGTAAGTTGTTGAATAACACAAAACTGTTTGTTTTCACATATTTGTCATATTTTCATACATTGAAATCATGTTTGACGGACTAATTCTGGTCATTAAGAATTATGATCAGGAATCAGTTTCCAAAGTAGATGGATTCAAGGATCAACAAATCACAGAGTGTTGTAAATATAAGCAGAATTTTTGGTAAATTGTTGAAATTGATATTAGTAGATTGAGAGATATGATCATGAATCCATAACCAAATAATAGCAGCTGATACAATAATGAATTGAGAGACTGCCTTTTATTTTTCTTTTATTTTTTTCTTCTTTTATGTTATCTTTGCAACTGTATAGATTCATACAACTACAAGGAGTGTTACTGAACCACTAAACCCTCCTGAAGAACCACATACATTGTGATGAAACACGTGTCGAGGGAACTGTAATCAAAGTAACTGCAATGCAAAGCAATCATGAAAATACCAAGTTGAAAATATTATCCAATAAATAATTACAGTCAAAACAATTTTGGAGCGCTAGAATTGAGTGACTGGACTTTCTTTCATGCTACAATTTTTGACGCATTCAGCAGTCTAAATGCAACCGGCCACTCCTACTGCAGCCCCAACACATTAGTAATCAAATCACAAGACTCCATAGCAGCAGCTAGTTCGCCATCAGCTGTATAAGACTGCACACATTATTCATGATGTAGAGAGAACCCTTGGTGCCGAAAGAATATTCTTGAAAACAATAAAAGATTCTTTGTTAAACAAGGTTTTTCCTTTTAGTTCAAGTATATTGTCAGGTATTTCAAGCAATAGTAATTCCTTCTTTTACCTGGACTTCACCAGCATACGGCAGCAAGTTAGGTGATCAAAATATTTGTTCAACATCACTGAAATCCTTCAGGTTTTTGCCGATTCTGAACCAGGCTATGTTATTAATAAAATACAACGTAATTGCTAATTAATTAAATATTTTGTAACTGATATAAAAAGTCAGAAATAACATATCTCAGGACCCCGTCATTATGATTCATTGTATTAGTTCAAATTGTGATTGTCAGCATAAAGCTGTAAGTAATACATTGTTTGGAATCCATAGTATCATGAATCAATTCCCATTTATTTTTAATTTTTTTGTAAATGTCCGAGTATGATATGATATGATAAGCCATTTATAATGCACCTGTACACAAATGTTTCTTGGTGCGACAAGTCACGGGAGGGAAGACAGATTGAGGACAAGACAAGAAATCTTACTAGACTTGTGTCATTCATACTGTGCAAGTGCAAGAATGAGAAGTGCAAGTGGAAAGGAAAGGGAGTGCAAGGGAGAGGGGAGGAGAAACAGGGCAGCAATGCTCTGAGAATCTGCAGCCAGGGCAGCGCGGCTCTGGGTAGTGCAAGGAGAACAAGAGACTCTAGGGTTACAGTTACAGCCCGGAGGCCGTGCAAGGGTGACTGATCAAGAAAGAGCCTGGTACCCAGGCAGACTCTGAGGGTAGCCAAGCAACCAGTCAGTACAGCAGGCAGGTAGGTCAGATAGGTCTGCAGGGGAGTGAGAGAGAGAAAACAGAGAAGAGGAACGTTTTGAGCTGCTTCCGGAATGTCAGGTTGGTCCGGCTCAAGTTTAAGAGGGGCAGGGAGGCAATTCCTTGAGTGAGGCACCTGCAGACAAAAGAGATCTACCCCCACTCTCTGCCTGGAGAAGTGTCTAACCCTTAGAGAGTTGGAGGTAGCTGAGTGAAAGGCCCAAGAAGGAAGGTGTTTTGGAAGAGAGCATTGGATGTAGTGCTGGCCCTGGCCCCAGAAAGCCTTCTGGACATTGCACAGGGTCTTGAACATGATCTTTGCAGCCACTGGGAGCCAGTGGAGAGTTTTCAGGGCTGGAGAGATACAGTCCATCGGCTTGAGGACAAGGATAAGTATTGCAGTCCTGTTCTGGATTATTTGCAGATGGTGGAGAGTAAAGGAAGGCAGATTGAGGAAGAGGTTGTTGCAGTAATCCAGCATAGAGAGAACCAGGGTTCTGGAGACAGCAAGCTTCTGGAGGAAAGTGAGAAAGGGAAGGGTATATTTGAGGAGGTACAGCTGGTAGTGGGACTTCTTGGGAACATCCGAGATATAAGGAGAAAAAAAGAGAGTGCAGTTGAAGATGACACCAAGGTTTTTTGCTTTGCAGGAAGGTGAAGGAAGAGAGGGGGAAAGCAGGGGCAGGGGTCCCAATGAATAGGATCTCCGTCTTACGGGCAATAAGGCAGAGATCGTTGGAGGAGCAACAATCCTGAATCGTGGCTAGATGGTCACGAATGAGCAATTGAGGAGAGGAGGCTGAGGGGAGCCTGAAGGAAAGCTGAGTGTCATTCAAATACCACTGAAAGTCAGAGGAAGATGTAGAGATCAGGTGGGCCAAAGGGGCCACGTTGAGTTTGAAAAACCAGGGTGAGAGGATAGAGTCCTAGGAACGCCACAGGTAGAGAGAGAGGTGGCAGAGAGAAAGGGACCAAGTTGGACCTGGGAGGAAGGCCCAAGAGGAAGGAGGTCAGCCACTCGAGGGCCAGATCCATGATGCCCAGGTTCTCACAGAGTTGATTGATCAGGATGGCGTGGTTGACTGTGTCGAAAGCAGAGGAAAGATCAAGGAGGATGAGGACAGATGAAATGCCGGACTCTAGTTAGAGAGCAGATCTTCATGGGTGTTCAGGAGAGCAGTTCCATGCCTCTGGCAGCTCTGAAGCCTGACTGATGATCATGGAGACAACCAACAGATTCAGTGTGGATTAGTGAGGAAGTAGTATTCCCTAATGAAACATCTTTTGAGATAATTGGATCCTTACCTCCATTTATTAGATTGGGGCAGAATACCAGCTATCCTTTTCTATGTCTAGTAACTCAACTGCTTATTTTATTTCATGAATTATCTACTGGTTGTCCTAGAGCCTCTCTGGTGTCCCACCATGAATACAACTTCCATGGTGGAGAAGTACTCATTATTTGGTTGAACTTTTATTTGTAATGATTCTGCGTCAGTCCCCATTCTGCCATTCCACTTTATCACAGCCATGGTCATCATATCAGTGATCTGAGTATTCTGAAATTATTGTCTGCTCTGTATGGATGCTGTGCATTTAAGTGACAAATACTGTTCAGACTTCACATTTGCAACTGGCATTCTTTTTTAATATGATCAGGTGGTGTGGTTGGGTCCCGAGGTCGAGGTTTACTTAGGTGTTTAAAAGCTAACAACTTCAAAGCAAATGGTTCCCCAATAAGAAATGTGTGCCCTAAGGACCTATGACTATCACAGGAGGTGTGAATCAGTGTCGCTGTTTTTTGATCCCCAATTGATAACTCAATCTACTCGAATCAACTTTTCATCAAAATTGTGTGGTTCTCCAAGAAGGGGGTGAGAGCAATGCAAAGATTGTCATCTCTTCCTTGATTTAAATTGAGAGAGCAAAGCTGCCTAAGGCCCTCTATCTACGTGAGGCAATACATTACACTGTGCCAGGATATGGATTGGTGCAAAAATACTTTTATCTTTCACTTCTAAAGTAAAGTGAAAATGCAAATTAGTGAACCCTTGAGAATTAATATTTCTCATGGCTTGGTTTCATGAACTTAAACTCGGACCATCAACAGGTGGGCATCTTCCTCAAGATCAAGCTCAGATGGGTTGGTCAAATTCAAAATCCCCTTCTCCCTCTCCTCATGCTCAGGGTTACTGCCTCCATTTGGATAGCAGAACATAAAAAAATAAGCCTCATTCCGAGACTGGTGGTAGTCACGACGCTATTTGCGCCATGACTGCCACCAATAACGGGTCCGGCACCAGTGTTGTGCAATGGGGATTTACCGGTGTAGTCCGACCCTGGTGGGACCGGTAAGTCCCCATTGTACAAGCCATTCCCCATTCCCATTTGAGCCCCCATAGGGCTGAATGGGAATGGGGAGGGCGCTAATAACGGGCTCGCGGCTTGCAATCCCGTTATTAGCGCCCTGGTCCCTTAACGGGTCCCGTAAAGAACGAATGGTTAGACCAGCTGTTCCAGGTGGGACCAGCTAAGTGACCTCGGAATAGGGCGGTAAGGGATTACCCTTACTGCTCACCTCATAATGAACCCCAATGTCTTTATTTTGGGTCTCCTATCTAGAGATGTCCCAGTTAATCTGATTATGTTTATGTTATTATGTGTCACTCACTGTTTAAGCTTGATATATTGTTCTATTGCAGGTGGCAATCTAAAACTGAAAGATAAGATGCATGTTTCTATTTTTTTTCTCATCATTCTCAAATGTGATCGTCACATTTTTTTCACCACTGAAATTCACTTTCTTGCTTTTACTTTGTTTTAACTCAAGGAATGAAGAGTTATCTCTAGTGTTCTGAACCAGTTTTTCATCAAACTAAGGGGTATTTTCACATGTTGTAAAAAAGAATTCCTTCAAGGCTTGGCACAACTGTTTATTTGGAATGTTTTCCTTGTCTCATTGTCCATCCTGAATCATTACTTCAATTTGGGCAGTACTTCAAGGCACATCAGTACTAAGGTTAACCTGTTAGGGCGTCATCATTTGATTAATGCTCTCTGTCAGCTATTTCCACTGTTGCTCCAATTTTCCCTACCTTCTCTTGATTGTGGGTATGGCTTAGCACTATCTATGTTCTATAATTGTCTCTTGTAGCAAAGTAATCCTGACAGTCACAGTAACCGTTGTTACATGTATTGTTTGGACACTTACCTTCACACCGTGATCTATTCTCTTGGAATCTAGGAGGAAGTAAAAGAAGGTTGCTTTGATTGTTGGTTCTAGGAGGAGGTTATTGGTTAAGTAACTCTTTCTGGTTCGGGATTACTGTTTTACAAGGTTCATGCAATGAGCTATTCACTGGGTGTTCAGGGAGTCGGGGTGATAAAGGCTTCAGAACAATAACCACACGGTACCAGTGTGCTGGGGGAGTGATACAGGCTCCAGGGTAGAAACATACAGTTGCTTCAACAAAAGAAAAGCTTAAAGGAGGCATGGAATACATGCACATGATGATGCATATCAGATGGACAAGAGTAGTAGCACACTATTATTTGGAGGCAGAAACAGGCAGGAGATTGCATTAGGTGTTTGTAACTGAGTACACTGTCTATTTTTTTAAAGACAACATATGGTGAATTTGCAAATGCAATGTTTTAGAATTATTTTTGTGCAAGGAAAAGCCTTAGAAATCCTTATGCAAATAAAATGTCTTATGCATATTGCTTAAGCAATATAGTGCATTGAGTGAAAGTAACTGGGCATGTAGTCTTTTTCGAACTAGTCTTCATAGTTAGTTTGCGTTGAAATGTCTTAAATTATTTGGAGGCATTAAGAGATTGTATTCAGTGGCTATCATTGAATATACCTTTTTTAGGTCACTCTACTTGCACGCTGCTGCATAGAAAAATCATACCCATATTTGGTGACAGGAAGAGGTTTTAGTGAATGGCTGCACCTGAGTGAGTCATCGTTTCATGAACAATCCATATTCTTATTTCTTACAACAAAAAGTCTTGTTATTTTTTGAAGGCAGGAGGAGAAATTATTCAGTGCATAGGCACTGAATGTCCCCTCTCACTACCAGGCAGAAGTGAATCCCATTAACTACCTTGCATGACAAAAATACACATGCATCAGTTGTCAGATTGAGGGAGCAGCATCACAGAAATGCTTGGAGGAAGTAGCAGGTAGCATATTGTATTTATACAATTGTATTTATAGTCTGTAACTGAGTGACCATCTTTTTGCAGCCAAAACCAAATGGCTCTGAGAAAATGCATGAGAAAAAAATGAGAAAAAATGTAACTGAGTAGGCCATCTTGTTACAAGTCAGGAGAGAGGCTCAGTGATTAGTTTGCATGACATGAACACATACTGTTGTATGTCAGATCGAGGAGAGTGGGATTGCAGACATCATTGGAGTGAGCAGCAGGCAGGATATTGCATTTAGTGTTTGTAACTGGGTTCACCATCTTTTTGTTGCCAGACCAAATCTTTGTTGCTTTTTGAGTTGTGAATAGAACGCCTCAGAATTCTTCAAATGGCATGCTGGCATAAAACCAGAAGGTATTTGAAGTTGGAAGTACAATGCACAATGGCAATGTTAAATCTGTTTCCTAACCTATTCCACCTCCAAATGGTTGCACAATCCACCAGAATGTAAGTGTATGAGGTAAACAGCGTACACCTTAGTTTCACACCTTACATTTGCACATCAGTGCTCACAAATTGAGTATTTTTTGGAGGCAGAAAGAGATTACATTCATTGGGCCTCATTACGTGTTTGGACGTAGCCATGCCGCTATTTGCGGCATGGCTGCCTCCAAACTCCGGTCTGGGAGCCTCCAAACTCCGGTCTGGGATCCTCAAATGAGGACTTACCGGGCCATTCCAACCTTGGAGGACCCGGTAATTCCTCATTCGAGGAACTCGGACCCGCTACATCCCATTCCCATTCGAGCCCCCAGAGGGTTCAATGGGAATGGGGGAGGGAGCGAACAACGGGCCTGTTAAGACCATTACCGGTGCCATTAACCCCTTACTGCCCACCTCGTAATGAGGCCCATTGACTTGGAAAGCCGGCAGTCTTAAAGGTGCGGGTGTCCCACTTCTGAATCTGGCAGGGCCCCCATACCGGGAATGCTGCTGCTGGCCACGGCCCCCTGCAATACAAGACCTTGCGCCATGACCTAAAGGGTGAAATTATAATTGTCCTTTTATAATGCGCTTAATACCAGCGAGTGGTTTCTAAGTCCAGGATCTGGATTTGAACCTGTGTTGCGCTGTGTTGTCTTGCTTCCAAGACAGATGTGTTTACCCCGAGCTATCCTTCCTAGCCAGCGGGGTTAAGGCACGGGTGTCCTCCTACTGCATCTGGCCCAGGATGGCCTCCATACTAGGAATGATGCCGTTGGCCACACCCCTCTGCAATATAAGACCTGAGGACCTGACCCACTGAGTAAAAGCCTGCAAGATTAAGAGCGTGGATGCCCCGCTACTTCATCTGTCCCAGGAGTGCTTCCATTCCAGGAACGCTGCAGTTGGCCATGCCCCCTGCAATACAAGACCTCACGACCTGACCCTTAGGGAGAAATCCCACAGGGATAAGAGCACAGGTGCACTGCTACTGCATTTGGACTAGGAGGGCCTGCATACTGGGAATGATGCTGTTGACCATACCCCACTGCGATACAAGACCTCAGGACCTGACCTGTTGGGTGAATTCCTGTAGGATTAAGGCGACGGATGTCCCGCTTCTGCATCTGACAGGGCCACTGTACCGGGAATGAGGGTGCTGGCCACGACCCCCTGCAATACAAAACCTTGCACCCTGACCCACTGGGTGAAATCATAATTGTCATTTTATAACACGCTTAATACCAGCGAGTGGTTTCTAAGCCCGGGATCGGGATTTGAACCTGTGTTGCACAATCTTGTCTTCCTTCCAAGACAAATGCGTTGCCCCTGAGCTATCCTTACTAGCCAGCGGGGTTAAGGGTGCGGGTGTCCCCCTACTGCATCTGGTCCAGGAGGTCCACCATACCAGGAACGCTGTTGTTGGCCATGCCCCCTGCAATACAAGACATCGGGACCTAACCCGCAGGGTGAAAGCCTGCAGGATTATGGGTGTGGTTGTTTTCGGCACCCTCAGAGCTTTGGGCACCTCCGGTGCGTGTCAGACAAATATAGACTGTATTAGTCTGGGTGGTTCATGCAGCTGATGTATCGTGTGGAGCAAGTATACAAGGAGACTGCTTAGAGGAATCTGAGAGATCACTGTTTAGGTTTTTAGACACACTTGCAGGTAGGTCCTAAGCTAAACTAATTGAATTGAACTCACACAGCGGTCCCTGAACAGGAGTATCTATCCATCTTCATCCTGGCTAGTTTACCCACCATGTCAACACCCAAACCCCCACCAAAGTGGAAAATTCTCACAATAAAAAGGAAAATGCCACCAGACATTCTGATCAGTAGGATCCATCAATTCCTTGGCTCATTGATCATTACCACAAGCTTGGAACCCTGGGGGGGGCAAAAACAATGTATAAGGGACTAAGGACTCCAAGGTCGATATCTTAGATAACAAGGCCTCACGTACACCTTAACAAGGCACTGGCACTGTGAGCAGCCTGGCGCACCAGGCGGATGATGACTGGACAAAGACTACTGCTAATCTATTTCTTCCTTGCAAGGCCCACAATAACTTGTCTCTGAGTATTGGTGGGTCCTATCCGTGTGAAGTGCCAACAATCATGAAAATGTACCAACCACAGCCACCACTGTGAATCTGGCAGCTCCAGTCGTGCCAACCCCCAAACTGTGCCTATTGGATGGTTCTCAGTTCCCCATGCCCCTGAGACTCTTCCTCCAAGCGGGGCAGAGGACATAACTGTACCAATGACAGTCAGCATTGATGATATTCTTCAGATCACCAAGCTAACTCCCTCAACTCAGATGGGAGAGGCTCATTGCCAGATAGAAATTGAGTTAAAGGTGGCTCTGTGGATGCAGGACATACCAGCAGAGGCAATTAGCGACACCCAGCTGGCTATTAGCCAACCCTACTCCCCTGAACAAGCTGCATAACAGTAGGGGCAATTAGAGACACCCAGCTGGGTAGTAGCCAACCCTGCATGTTAATCCCCCTGAAAAAGCTGCAAAATGAAGACCTGACCAGATTGGGGAGGAGGGCCCGGTGTCAAAGGGGAGCAGATGTATCACTGTTCTATCTTGATGCTAAAGAATCTGATTGTATCCCTGTTTGAAGCAATTGGGAAGGGAGTGGGCATGGGTGGCCACCGAAGAGCCCATATGGTGGCAAAAGAGTCTCAAAATATATTGCTAACAGTCACACCCATTATTCCAAGAATCCTCCCTTATAATACCAGACCCATGCAGGGAGAGGGGATACACTGTTGAAAATAGAGCGAGCACTAAAACCACATGAGCCCCAGCTGGCAACGGTTTATCACCCCCAATAGATGTAAGTGGCTGTCGGAAGCGGCCAGTTGAGAGGCGTGTGACGTGTGTGTGTCTCTCTGGTGTGGCTTGACGGTCTGTTGGGTCCTTTCCTTTTGCCTGTTTCCAGGTTGCTTCCGGATTGGGAGAGCTCTCAATGAGCTGCGGTATGTGGGCTGTGGAACGCGGAACGCGTTGTATGGGTGGTGTGCTGCTGCCAGAGGATAACGGTTTGCTGCGGCCACATCTGAGCAGAGCAGCTGATCGATTCCTCCATTGTCCCTAACATTTTACGATTTTGGTGAATACGGTAGGTTTTATCCTGTTTCACCATTCTTTTGATCCTGAATATCGTTCGTGGGGCACACTCCCGTTTGGAAGACTGATGATAAAAGGTGGATTGCAGCATTAAGTAAACCGAAGCTGCAGCGTTTCCTCCCGCAACGTGTCTCTTGTCTCCCCGCCTACTGTTATTGTCGGAAATCCTGGACTTGTTTTCGGGAGCCGTGGCAGTTTTCATGCAGCGGCTCCCGTTTTCAGCTGTTTACAGTGCAGTGTTTTTGGGCTAATACTTATAACGGGCAAATTCCTTTCGGCACAGTAAAATTTAAGCAAGTTTCTTTCGAGTTTAAGTAGTAGCTTTGTGCTCTGTACAGCGCTCCTACAGCTGCTTTCCTGTTCCTGTTCCCCTGTTTTAATCGGGTTTTGGCATCTTTAACAGCAGGATCTCATCTAAACTCCTCACTCCTAAAGTTCTGTTGTGTTTGTCAACGGGAATCTCCATTAAATTGAACTCTGGGTCATAAGAACATTGGATCTTCTGTGTTTTCAGCAACGTACACAAACTAAAGAGACTTTACGTGGGGTGAAGTGGAGTGAAAGTGGTCCTTTGTGGTCACTTGTGGGCAGGCACGGATAGGACGCCACCTTTTGCATCTATCATACAAAGAACTGAATTTGTTGGAAAATATTATAGTGGCTTTTCGCACGGTAAGCAGTGTGTTGACTGTGCTGCATGTTACTTGGGAGACTGCAGGAGTGTTATCTCCTATGACCCCTCGTATTAACTTTCCCTTGTGTACCCTGCTCTATTGTTCACATCAGTAATGCCTCCCAAAGCAAGGACATCTAAAATTAATTACAACCTTAGAAAGAACAAGGGCAAACCGAAAGAGGTCATTACTGCCCCGGGCATTGATAATACCTCCAACATGCCCACGGGGCCACAAAGGGAATGAGGAACCATACCAGCACTTTTTCAACGCTCTTTGCCAATCTCTAAAGAGGCAGTGCCGGAAGAGGTTATGGCCTCGTTACATAATGGTACTGACCCAGTGGACATTACAAACTTTGAGGATATAGATAACAATTTGCTTCTAGACATCTGTCTCTCAATTGAAAATTGAACGATCAATGGCACCCCCGACTACTAAAGGTACAACCCACAATGAGAGCATTGTGATTATTCCTACAAAATCAGCAATTATGGTAGAGGCTCAGGTCTTAAACCCGGAAACTAGTCTGACTCCTGTGGAGGTTTCGGACGGCTGTCGGAATCTCCTGATCTTCGTATCTACATGGAGGACTCAAACACACATAATGAAAGCCGTCACCATGAAGAATCTTCATCGAACAATGCAGCAATTGTGGATTTGCAAGCATCTATGTCCTCTATGCAATTTGCCCTTAAAATCTTATTAAAGCTTTGTGGAAGAATTCATGTGAATACGGTATTACAATTGAATCTTTTGGAGCCTGCAGCGACAAGTGAGAATGTGATGCCAGAAGATAAATCTGTGGAAGTTGCGTTGTCAAATGCAGAGGAAATTTTAACTGATGAGAGGCCAGCTGCCTCTAATGAAAACTCCATAGTTTTCTTTTCCAGGATACAGCGGAGAAAGGCAAAAAAGGTTGCCGCAAATAAATCCCTGCATGCAGTACCTTTATTGGCAGCTGCAATCCTTCCCTCAAAAAAAGCGTGGAAAAGAGCTCTAAGGACCAAAAGTGTCAGGCTAAAGGACCAGGAACACTCACCAGTTGGGTTTTATCTGAAAAAGCCAATGAGATTTCAGAGGTTATCAGTGACAATCAGGACTCTGACCCCTCTGACTGCACTGAAGACAATGTTAATAAATTCTCTACCCCATGTGGAACCCTAAGACTGGGAAGCGGGACTACGCTGTCCTGGAAGCGGAATCTCTGGGCACGCCTAGAGCTCCCCAGTTAGATGGTAATAAAATGTGTGTAATAAGAAACCTGAATCAGAAAACTAAAGGCAAATGGTTGCCTAGAAATGGGGTACTTACATGTTTACACAAAATACCCCAACTTAGAGTGATTTTGTCTGAAGACTTTTCTTTTGTTGAACCTCTGAAAGGGAATAACCCCAATGTGACTGTGCTACACTGTAAAGTTTTAGCATTAGCACAACTAATTTGCATGCATAAGACTTGTCTTGCACAAATTGGGATAGGTGTTAATGTTGACCCTGAGGCGGAAGACCCTTTCTTTGCTAAGAAAGTCAGCACATGCAAGGCAAATAAAAACTTCACGCCTACCTTGACTGAAGGCAAAAATGTACAAATGAGTGACATTGAAAACACTCTAAAATGGATTGCTGACGCTTTACCCAAAGTGATGCATAAACCTTGAATTAGCTCTTTACTAGTAAGGAATGTGCATGGTTTCAAACATTTCCTTACACAGTCTGGTTCGTTACCACTCATCACGACACATACTTTTTTTATGTTGCAGGAAACATGGTTACTTTCACCGATCTGTATTGATGGTTATATGCTTTACCATACATTGGCTTCTAAAGGGAAGTTTGGTAGACCATTTGGGGGACTCCTAATTTGGATCGAAAAATCTATAATTTCTATACAAATTGATACAGCTAATGATGAATATACTATGGCTGTAGAAGTCACACTTCTGATCCATGGGTCTTGGGGAAAAGTTTTGTTAGTAAACATCTATAACTATTCTAGTTTATTCAAATTCTACTCTCTCTGGCAAACATGCCATGGCTAGGTCACTTCTTACACTTAGTAATGCTCGTACCTCTTTAGTATATTATAAAGATATTATAGATGGTAAACGTCAGTTAAGGAGAGACATTCGTAAAATCAGAGCAAGTGGCAGTCCAACAAGCGACATATTAACTGAAATTAGGAAAAAGAAAAATAAATATCGCCAATGGTTGAAAATATATAAGAGAGCTACAAAATTAGAGAGTTGGCAAACACTGTGAAGGTATTGTGCTCAAAGAACTCCAGAAATATATGGTCCCTATTGGGGTCAGTACAGAGGATCAGGATCACTCCTCAGAAAAAACCCTATAAGTGCACAAGAATGGGTAAAATTCATTGAGAACCGCAATGGGGAAACAAGAGACCTTCTCTATTGCGCCCATGAATATGCAAGTTTTGCCCCTTTTTACGGTGTCTGTAGATGATCTTATAGTTATGATTGGCACTCTTAAATCCTCTAGGGCCCTGGGACCTAACGTTCTTTCTAATATAGTCATGAAAAAGAACCATGTCTTTTGGGCCAATCTATTAAAAATCCTGATCGACAAAATATTAAGGGACGGCCGAATTCCTGCTACACGGCAGACAGCGATACTGATCCTGGTGTAAAAAAGGGAAAACAACGGAACACGGAAATTACCGCCTTCTGTCAGTGCTTGACTGCTCAGGTAAAATATTTTCCTCTGTACTTCTACAGAAATTGCAATCCTGGGAGACAAGTCTGGGGTCCTTGACTGCTTCCAGAGTGGTTTTAGAGCAAGATATTCGACCTCACATAATCTATTCATTATGAATACCCTGAGAGATAAGGCGATGTGTCCCATGAACCCGCCCCTTTATGCCCTTTATATAGATTTTAAGGCTGCGTTTGATGTGGTTAAACGTAATATGTTATGGCAAAAGGTGGAAAGGATGTCTTGCCCCATTGAGATTACATACTATCTGAAACATTTACATTACAACACCTCAGTACAACTAAGAATAGACACAGGGGCCACGTTGACCAGACCAATCCTACAGACAAGAGGAGTGAAGCAGGGCTATGTCACAGCACCCCTGCTTTACAACCTCTTTGTCTCAGATGTTCCCAATTTCATTCTGGAAGCCCACAACGGTCCACCAAAGATTGGATCAAAACACTGTGTGATAATGGCATATGCCGACGACTTAGTAATCTTTGACCACACATTTAGTGGACTGCTGCGTTTGGCAGAGCGACTTTGGGAATATGCTGAATTAAATGAACTCATCATCAATCATAGCAAGACCAAAATATTGCTCTATTCACACAGAAGAATTGCCCGACCTCGCTTGATTAGTCATTCCACTGAGATCCAAGATACCCTCTCATATAAATACTCAGGTCCGGAAAATCAAGGCTGGCCAGCTCACGGCCATGATATACCAATTTACGCATAACCAGAGTGGATTTTCTATCTGGGGGGCTTGTCAGTTGTATATACAGTGTATGGTACCAATGATAACGTACGGTCTTGAGACCTTGATTAATATGAACCTTGATTGGTTACAAACTATTGAGGGGAAGTTCTGGCGGAAACCTTTGGGTCTCCCACAGTGTATTCCCATGACGATTTTAAGGTTGGAATTGGAGATATTCTCTTTGAAGTCTGTGGTGCTAAAAAAGACGGCTGAATTATTTATTAAAATACGTAATTCACCTTCTAATACCCTATAGAGGTGTATTGAGGAAGACATCTGTAGCAATACGCAAAGGAAATTTGCCGCTGACATGGCCATTTTGTTTAAAGCAATCAATTGGGCTCCGAAATGGGGAGAAGATCATGAGCACTTGAAACATCAATTAGGCCACCATGTTAACATCTGGAATTGGCAAAATAGCTTTGCTCATTTAGAAAATCTGAAACATTATGGCTTTGTGACACATATACTATATACTTATAGGAAGGCACAGAAATATCTGAACTTATGTCCATCTATCAATCTAAGGCGATTCATATTGCTCATGCGTCTTAACCATCTACCCTTACTTGTATCTATAGGATCTGAACGTTCTATACCTAAAAATGAATGTTTCTGCAGACTGTGTGCAAAACAAGAGGAACTGGAAACTGCCAGACATATATTAACAAAATGTGCTGTTTTGGCTCATGTCTATGTTAAATAATAGGAGACAGTTGTCCATAATTTGGACTTCATTGAGGAAGATGGGTTCTGGCATATGTGCATGAATACTCTTAATGCCAGCCTCCATCTGTCCCTGTATAGAGTGTGCCTGAATGCCAAAAAACTCCTTACTATTCAGACAACCATAAATTGAATTTTCTTTATCTAAATATTTAGGATCCATTGTACTGAATGCAACATCAATACGTTTTACTTTTTTCTTATTTGCTTTATCTTCTGTCTGCTTTCTCCTCCTAATTGAATTGGAAATGCTATTTATATACAGATGAATCGTATCTTAACTGTTAATTTAGTATATGTCATTTGCTTAATAAGTTGTTTTATTTAGATGTATTTGATTGAAATCTATTTGATTGGTTTATGTGTAAAGTTTTTGTTTTAAAAAACTATCACATTAATAATAAATAAAGTAAGTGGCTGTAAATTCATCCTGAGCAGCCAACACCCCACCTCTCCCCCACTGCTGCAGTCCATTATTTATAAGGTTGATGTTGCATACAGGGCAAAGGTGATAACTGGCAAGGTGGTGGTAGGCAGAACTGGCCATGATCCATCTACACCCACCGTCAAAACCAGCAAGGCGCTAGAGGCCCGTGCAGGGGATCAATGTATGTATTCAAAGTCCCCAAATTTGCCTCTAAACAGCACAAACCTAGGGAGGTAATGCGATGCTTATTTGCTTTCTGGGAACTTATTGTAGCCTCCAACAGAATATGCCACCAGGGGTGGGGGGGTGACTTTGATTCTGTTAGAATTACCCTTTGGGAGCCAAGCTTGGCAAAAGGCCTACTGAGCTTTGGCAGGAGATGCCATCCCCAGCAAATAGTGTAATCGAACTTGGTGCTCACTGCCCCAACCACTGGTTACCATTGACAACAATGGAAAATCACCACAGTGGTCCATGCTTTCGGCAGCAAATGCTGTCTGTCCCCTCGAGGGAAAGGATATTGAATGACTTCCCCTGGTCAAACCCTTGCAGCAAATAATGACATGACCGTCAAGTGGCCTGCCCCAATTTATGTTAAGAAACTCTACGTCATGGACTGAGCCCTGCCTTGGATAGCACAGGGCCCCAGGGTCCATGCACTTAATTTAATTTAAACTTAATTTCAATATGGAGGGAACATGTATGATTAATGTATTTGTAATGTTTATTTGTCATGATGTACTTCTATGGCTTAACACAGAAACAAAGTTATTGATGATAATTGTGATTTATTGGTTTTATGTGGTGGCCTTACCAACTACTTGTTACTTGAGAAATTGTTCATAAAAATGCTTAGAAATCTTTTTGCAAGTGTAACATCTCAGGAATATTTGTTTTTAACCAAAAGTCTTAGGGCCTCATTACGACACTGGCCGAACGAGTTAACAGGTGCCGCAAAAGGATGCAGATCTGTTAAACCCGTTGCGCCACTTTACGAGGTCCCCTCGCAGGACACGGTAAGCACGCCTGGTAACTAGGCATGCTTACCGGGTCCCGCGAGGGGAAGAGGGAGCAAACAACGGGCCACTCGTAATCGGCCCGTTGTTTGCTCCCTCTCCCATTCCCATTCAGCCCCATGGGGCTGAATGGGAATGGGGAAGGTCTAGGTCCGGGCCCTTGGAGGGAGGAATTACCGGGCCCTCCGAACTCGGAATGGCTCGGTAATTCCTCATTCTGGGAATCCGGACGCGGACGCGATTTCGGCGGCAGCCATGCCGCCAATAGCGGCATGGCTACCGCCGAGGTCGTAATGAGGCCCTTAGAGTTTTTTGTAGGAAAGAAAGTGCTTTCAGTTGCTTTAAATGCTTGGGTTGCTCTGTTGTGGTTTGTACACATAATTGTTGCTTGCATAGACAAGTCTTAGAAATCTTTTAGGCAAGAGAGTGCATTCAGTGGCATCAATTGAGTGTGTCATCGTGCTGTGGCCTATCCACATATGTGTTGCTTCTGTCAACAATTCCTAGAATTATTTATAGGCAATGATGTTTTATAAAGTGCCACGTTTATGTAAAAAAAATACTTCAGAGTGGTAAACAGGGGTGGATTTTCTGAAAGTCATTGGATTCTGTTCCAGTGTTAGCGTCAGGTCATTCCATAGGAATGCTCCTGAGGCGATTGGGGTTCTCATATCTTGTCTTTTCTTTCTGCAAGCTGTTGGTATCAACTTTTTTGATACGCTGAAGGAAGCGATCTTAACAGTTATTAAGACAGCTAGAGGTATAGGCGGGATGTGTGTTCCAAACAGCTCTCCTTATGATGCACAGGATATTGAAGTAAATATTACAAGAATGTGTGAGTCAGAAGCTTTTGAACATTTAAGTGGGCAAATGAGAGGGGGTGGCGTGTGACTAGATGACGTTTTACATCAGCCACCTCAGCTAATTAATACTTGTGAGGCCGGAAGTGTGACAGCAAAGGCTATGTTTGCTGTCACTTGAAAAAAAGGAAAGGTGCAGATGAGGCAGGAAACACACAGTATAGATAAGCATGATGAGCCAGAAGATATAACGTTTAACACACAGTATAGATAAGCATGATGAGCCAGAAGATATAACGTTTAGCGTAAAACAGCATGGTGAGCCAAGAAACACAGCACATCGTATGGAGGAGCTATAAAGTCTAGGCAAAAGCAACAAATGATTTTGTGAACCACAGATACTGAACAGATACAGGGATGTGAGAGAAAAACATCTGAACACAATCTGGAAGATCTGAAAGTGGAACCTGAGTATTTGTAAGTTAGACCACCACGGCCACCTCCTTCCACCCTCCTTCACAGTCAGATGTGAATTCGTCATGTTTTAGGCTACCACAACATTCAGAAAATTTGAATTTCTTCAACATGAACAACACCCCAACACCTACTGGAAACTGTTTGCTCAGGTAAGCATGAGGCCAACATTGGCATGATATCTCGTTGGCCCCACGTGATTCAGCAATATGTGCAGGAGTAGCATAAACACACAATAATGCAGCCACCCCCCAAGCAGCCAATCACCATTCCACACTTAGTCCTTACAGCTAACCCAGAAAACATAGTTCATGTTCCAAGTAATGTTGCATTGACCTCTTAACATATTATTTTGTTGAATACCCTGGTCTCTGACAATTAACGCGCAAAGGTGAACATCACTGCGAGGTTGTGCACAAACACAACCAGATTCAGCCCAAGAAAGACTTCTTCACCATGGATGTGTGAACCAATATGCTGATCAATGACTACATGGCTGTAACTACAGACTGGGTGACATTCCCTTCTCTTCTCAGCCTAGAGGGGTATGGATCTCTAAATAATCCTGAAAGGCATCAAGGCCATGCAGTCAATTTGTGTACCCATTGGTGTACACTAAGAATTGAAGGAAGAGACAAAGGAGGGTTGATATCTGGTGAAGGCAGAGGAGGTGGTGGCATTGTGCCTACAACTACAAAACCTACAGCTGTGGTTTGTTACTTCTGACAATGGGTTACATTTCTTTGCTGTCCAATGAATTGGCAAGATGATGCATCTTCCATGGTTGGTACTTTTGTTTCACTTTGTGGTGACATATTTCATCAGACGTTGCCAGTACGTGAAGTACATGGTTAGCTCAGAAGAGATGTGCACACTACAACTGACCCTACAGTGCACAAAATGAGCTTCATTGATTGAAGGTTTGCCACACGTTGTCGAGCACCACTTGAACACTGTAATTGCCATGCACGGAATTCTGTTTTGCACTTGGTGAACTTTCTAAGTGCAAAATGCAATGTCATCACTGATTATTGCAATAGCCATAGCCAAATCTTAGGTGGAGCATTCTTTATTAGAAGACCCTGACACATAATGTCTGGTGTGTGTTGTGTGACACAAACATTTATTGAGGTATTGAAGTGCGTCAAGCTTTGCACTGGCTCCCTGTGGAGTCGCGGATACCCTTTAGACTTTTGGTTATTACCTTCAAATGTCTTAAGGGAGCGATGCCCCCTTACTTACAAAGGTATATAAGAAAAAAAACCTGCAGCAGAAATGTATGATCTAACAATCTTAACCTCCTTAATCAGCCAAGATTTAAAACCAAAAAAGCGCAATTGGGTGCCTTTGTGTTAGCGGCCCCGGCTCTCTGGAATGCCTTGCCTAGTCACCTGAGCAATTCCTCAGTCCTGAGTAATTTCAAAAAGGGTCTAAAAACATTCCTTTTTAAATAAGCATCCATCTTATATCCTCCCTCCGGTAAACCTTCTGACCTCAGGATACCTTTTGCCTGTTTTTTTATGTTTGTCTTTGTCCGCGCCCTCACACCCACGGGTCTATGGCTGCGCAATACAAATGTTATAAAGTAAAGTATTCAAGTATGTTAGCAGGCACAGTGCACCACTCAATGAAATACAGGTGTAATTGCAAGAACTCAACCGTCCTCATTTCTTGATGCACGTTTCAAGATCAAAGTGGCTACTTTTCAGTCATATGAGAGCCCAGCAGAATGAGACACAGTTCCACCTCACTGATGATGCCCAACAAGGCTGAAACACGTGTATGGGATTGCTGTTGTTACGCTTGTTCAGAAGGGAATTGCATAGCATTTCGGTGCTGGACTGCCCATGTGGGCGGGACAAAAACTGATATGCAATTGGATATTTCCCATCTGTGAATGGTACAGTGAGCTAAAGTGTGGCTGCGGACTCTCGGCTCTGTTCGTTCTCGCAGAGGGGAGCCTATGGACAATGTTTTAAGGGACTTAGGTTTAGTCACCCTAAGTTTCCTAGTGTCATCCAGACGTGGACCCCTTGCTCACTGTACTCAGAGAGGCACAGCTCCACCTCACTGATGGTGCCCAACAAGGCTGGAACACGTGTATGGGGTTGCTGTTGGTACTCTTGTTCAGAAGGGAATTGCCATAGCATTTCGGTGCTGGACTGCCCATATGGGCGGGACAAAGACTGATATGCAAATTAATATTTTCCCATCTGTGAAAGGTACAGTGAGCTAAAGTGTGGTGAAGACTCTCAAGTGGGTACCTTCCCAGAGAACAGGTAAATGGGCTGTGCTCGTTCTATTAAGAGCGCACCTATGCACTATTTTTTATGTCTTAATATAAGCCAATAATAATGTGTGTTGATAGGATATTCATTTCAAGATCTGAGAAGATTATTCAAGAGACGAGGGAGGTGATAGTTACTCTGATGCTTCTGGTGCAACAGTGCTTAGATGTACAAAGACATAGGGCCTCATTACGAGTCCGGCGGTAACCGCGGCGGTAAAACCGCCTGGCTACAGCCGGACTCGTTTTACCATTCCGCCTCCGTGATTCCCGAATTACCGGGGCATAACAACCCCGGTTTTCCGGGAATCACGGAGGCGGAATGGTGTTAATCCCCATTCCCATTAAGTCCTATGGGACTCGATGGTAATGGGGATCATGGAAACACCGGCAGCATCTCGTAATGCTGCCGGTGTTTCCTCGTCCGCCTGCAGGTGGGCGGTGTTAAACACGCCAGGTCAGACCTTGTGGGAACATCACCTTCTGCCTGCCGGAGTCGGGATCAGGCGGTCCCGAAACAACAGTGGCGGCGGGTTTACCGCCACCGTTATTTCCGGACCGCCTGAGTTATAATGAGGCCCATTGTGTTGCTGTTACATAGGTACCGACCAAAACATCTATTTTGTCTCATAGTTCTGTGTTCGACCTGACTGTCTTTTTCATTGTACATTTAATGCACTGTTTTTGGTTGATTTAATACTGATTAGTTAATCGATCTGGGGTACGAGATTCCCATGGTATGAACAGGTGGTTGTGATAACCCTCAAAAAAACATTCCACATAGCACTGCAGGTGAAACCATTTAAAAAACAACCTTTATGAATCGTTCACATGGAGAATAGATTAGGACATGGAAATATCAGAAGATGTACACAGTTCTTTCCAAATACAGCTTCAATACATTCTGAAAGTGTTCTACTTGCTTGGAATTGGCTCTAGGGATAGCATGTTATAAGGGTTAGGTAATAAGGCCATATTAACATTCTCCTCAAAGGGACCATGTCAAAGTAACAGCAAACACTGAAAATCGTTAATTAGTAGTTTACTTACACCCACCAAGATCTAAGGATCCGCCCAAAGTAAAAGGAGCATGTAACAGGCTTACTGGTGACCATTATGAGATTACTTAGATGCAGCAAGAACCTTCCAGTATGAGAATAAGAACATTATTACTAGGGAATAGGATGTGGTATCAGAGTACATGACATAACTGCCCACAAATAAGGGTAGGTTGAACGCTGTGTTCAGGAATCCAGTGAATGCTGCTTATTATTTGCATTGAGCAGTGCAGAGGCAGAGAGGGGTGAGGTTTGGCTGGAATACTCTCAGTTTAGCCAATCATAGTGGTCGAAGAGATCTGGCCACTGATTTGTTGGCAATTTGGGCATTTTCGCACCTTGAAACACTTGTGTATAGGAACATTATAAATGCCATATTTTTCTTGAGCAAGCAGAGTCTGCAGAGACTCACCAAAGTGCTCCACGCACCCATAATGGCCAACATTCTCTGGCTTCTATGATCGACTGGGATTACGCCATTCTGCCCGATCAAATCATCTGTGGTCATAATCAGGATTGTTTAAAGAGCAACTGTTGATATTTTATGCTCGTAGACGTGCTTCCATTTGCCAGGTGTGTCCGCTAGTGCTTGTAAATGAAGATTTTAACTTGCTACCTGCGTTGATTCCAAGCATTTCTTCTCTCTTCTTCAAACTGGGATTCATATAGGACATGGACTTGAGACAGTTCTGTTACACTTCCGGGATGATGTTCTGGCCTCGATTCGTAAGGAAGAATGCTTATTTATGATAATGTTGGATTTATCAGCAACAATCACACTGCTATGTCCTCAGTGGTACCACGTTGCCAGGTGACCAGCATCACCTGCATTTAGATCTGTTCCATTTCAGAAGTCAGAACTAACAGAGAGCAAATTGTCCCTTTTACCTCATCCACTACTGCTTCTGATTTTTTAGTCCTGAGGTGATCCTCCTTCAGAATGTTCTTGTTGGATTATTTAACACCCAAAAGGAATCTGGTGACACTGCTCAATCATACGCCGAAAACACACACATTTATGTCGAGGTTATGAGTAACTGAGGGGGATTCACAGTGCTTAAAGAGTGCAATTCAACCGTCCCAGGTAAGAGAACATCAACTATAGCTGGCAGGCTCCGAATCGGACAATACATGCCTACAATTGCTGTCAGGACTCTCATTCCCAGTGTGAAGTCAAATGGGAGCCCTGGCTTTCCCTTCCACAACCTTATTATCCTGTCATAGGTGAAGGATGGTGTGTGTAGTCGCTTTTATCAACTGCTAAAGTTAGGTTGAATGTGTCCTCTGCTCTCATTGAAACATAAGGCCTCAATGGAAGGGGCAGCCATCAAGTTGCCTTATTTTCGCGTTTTGCCTCTGTAGTTGATGGCCACACTGCAGAGATCACAAAATGCACAAAAGGCGGCTGTGCACCTAAGTGGCGGACTATGAAAAAAGGATCATGTGTCCTCACTAGCACATCATTAAATTGCCTTGATGTCCATGACTGGGTGATTTTCGTACTCTCTCATTTGGCTTAAACATATATCCAATTGATTCTCCAGCCTACCATGCTGATAAGATCCTGGAGTCTGTCTAGCACGTCCTTTCAGAAACTCTTTTCAACTGCTTCTGCAGCCACGTAGCTTTAAACTGACCTGAAAAGAGGAGTATTGTTTTGGGATATACTTTGGAACAAATGCCACTACAAAAAACCTAATTGCCTGCGTGCTGTTAGATCTCAACTCAAGACCTTTGTGTTCCCTTTTTAAGTTCGGTTCATAGTGCCCAGAGACCTCTTGAATACTGGTACTTTCTTACAGAGCAACGTGACCCCCTGGAGACCTTGCAATGGCAGCAGTGTGCAGTATAAATCAACATAACATAACATAACATAACATAACATATAACATACTAGAAGTGTATCAAATCATGCACTCAATACATACAGGCAATATTCTCTCATCCTGTGCCATCAGGATACTGCACTCCGAAAATTAGACCTTAGCTAACGTCCAACTAAGCTGTAGTGCGGAAGGGCACGGTTGTGCAGCTGAAAAGGTGAGTGTGAGTGTAAAGCAGACTTGCGATGCTGCAGTTAACAATCAGATTCTGGCAACGAGCCCCGATCAGTTTATCAGGCTAGTTCAATCGGAAATAGTTTGTCGTATATTAATCACGTGCTCTGCAATTATCCCAGATGATTTCCAAAACACATGTCTAATGATCATTCTTCAAGCATCAGTCCTTTTGTGTAGTCACAGCCCATAAATAGTCAAGGAAATGTTTAATACACAGCCCATAAATAGTCAAGGAAATGTTTAATACACTGTGGAGATCATAACGAAGGACTGACAGCACAACATTGCCATAAATCTCCACAAAAAGGCCCCTGATGATGCTGAGGATTAGCAGCTGCCTCTTGGAATGCAGGGAAATATTGAGTGCATGTTCCTGGGAGATCTTTAACCTAATTCGTTATGGGCCACACAGGGGAACGAGAAGGAGGCAGTATGTATCAATCTGGCAGACCCGAAATGCATCATTCTGCACGTGACCTATTAGGGGATTCTAAAATGGCGGTGCAGTTCGCAGGCATTGTTCCACATAAAGCATGCGAGATGTGAATTACACGATTACGTGTCTGAGCCAATCTATTGCACAACAGGAAGGAATGTGACAAAACTCGATACATTTTACTCTTCTTTTTATGATTCGCTTAATATCGAACAAATCCAGAGGTACACATTGACCTAATTTAAATATGGTAGTCATTTCTTCTACAAAATACATGACGATTTCCATTCATTTTTTCAATACAAAAATGTCTTAGTTAAAAGACGCTTACAGCTCCTCTGAGTATGCTAAACGTTTTAATAGGTCTCTTTTGTGTTTGCAGTTTTCCGTTTAGTATAAAATGGATTCTACTTTCTGTTTTTCAGACAAAAATAATGCCCATGTTGTTTTAAGGTAGAGCAAGTTATCTATACCCCGAAGTCTAGAGTTTGTAGCAGCACTATTAGTTGAATACAAATTCACCAAAAATGCCTGTCTTAAGCATTATGTTTTCATACTTGTTCAATCTTAAATTAAATAGCACAGTTTGCATCAGTATGTATAATGTACAGTCGATTATAAAGGGCTAAAGAAAATTAATTTGTGTCCCGTGAGAGAACGGGTTTTGGAAAAAAGAAATATCTGGCTGGCTTGGCAACTGGCAACACTCACAGAAGGCCTTCGCTATCTCACTGATTGCTATTTCTTGTCTTTTCCTCCATATCCACTAACCTGCAATATTTGAGCAAATTAGATGTTCTGTTCTATGAAAATACATATCTTTTCATGCCCCAGGTGGCACAGTGATTGCTGCTTCTTGACCAATCAGCTGCCTCGTGGCCTGAGGCATCCCTTTCTTAGACAGTGAGGCATGTTCTTGGCACAGTGGATCCATGCTCAACACAGGCAGAACTGCTGGCCCTGCTTGAGAAACACTGCATGGTGGTGCTCTGTTATTAAGCATCACGCAGATTGCCGCAGGCACGTGGGAGGTGTATGGGCCTGGTTTGAACGTGCCATCATCACAAGCATATTTGCTTTGTTTCAGGAGGAAAAGTGTGAGGTCCATCCGATTTCCCTCCAACTTCTTCAAGGAAGGAAGTCTGAGGCCTGGATGAACAAGCTCTGTGAAGCATTTAGGGTGATCGCCTTCAAACATAACACCCTAAGCCACCCATCGAAAAGCCTTTGCTGTTCAAATTAGTGTATTTGGATATGGTTGGCAGACACTTTACTTATGGCGAATGTTGTGACACATGAACTGAATGGAGAGCCGAGTAAGTATTTTACATACTTGCCAACATTCTGTGACCAAAAAGATGTAGGATTTTTCAAGTTTCAAAAATAATTCCTATAACAATGACATCACCGGAAAATACAAAACATACATTGTTGGCACCATTGAAGCATTCTAAAATACACAACCCATCAAACAGCACAACATGGAAACATGTTGAAATGTTAAAAATGTATAATTCTAAATGGTAACTTAACACCAAATTCAATTTCCTAACTTCACAGAAGGTAATCACACAGAGCCGGTAGGCAACGTTTGCCACTGCTCTGTAGCAGCAGCCCAGGCAGTACATATTTATTGCAAGTTGAACACCGAATGACATCCCGCCTCAGTCTATAGGCAGATGCTGTGACAACCTGCCACTTGTCTTCACTGGTGGTTCACCTAAGAGTTGTACCGGCAAGAGTGCAGGACAGTGTCATGCAGCTGTCAGGTCAGTGGTTTGGTCTGAGCCCAATCAAAGTGATCACCTACCAGTCCACTATATAGACAGACTAATTAATCTATTGCATGCTTTGTCATGGAGCCTGCCTTAGAGTCACATAAATTACTTGCCACTGAAATAAGCAGTAGGAGTTGTCACTGAAATCTGTAGGCAGTAGGACTGCTTAAAAAGCAGTAGCCTACTGCCTAAATCTGTAGGGTTGGCAAGTATGATTTTATGCACAAAAGGGTGTCATGCTTGAATCACATTCACAAGAAAATGATTCGAGTGGAAAATAGGCAGACATAAGACCACAGTCTCAGTGGCACTTCACTTATCACAATATAAGCAGATAAATGTCATTTCCATGATGTGAGTTCATGTTATGAGGACATCTGATGGCCATCAGTAGAACTGCAGAGTTTCTGCCATAAAAAGAGAACTTAGCTTTGCCCAATGGGCCTGAATTGTGGTTGCTTGAATGTTCTGAGTTATTTTTGTGAGTGTTTGTAAGTTGTAAAAATTGTAATTTGTATATTTTATTTTAGTGAATAGTGCCGACTTCATATTTATGTGTGTTGTTTTCTAAACAGTTTCCACGATTGTGTGGCTTGTTTTCCGTTTTTTTCATTGTAAGCAGGTTATCATGGATGCTTTTCAAGGTGTGTTGGTGTTCTTACTACTTCACAGCACCACTCCACGCCACCCCACTACAAGCACTCCAGACATCACACCACCCCACTATTCCACATACACCACCCATCATTCCACACCTCCAATCTACACTAATACACCACTCTACACCACCATTTTACATCAACACTTCACCCCACCTCCACCACCCCACACACCAGGACCACTCAACACCACCCCAACCTTTTTTCCCATCACAGCTTAATACTACTACTCCACAACTCAACACATCAACATTACCACTTCACACCGCACACCACCACATCACTCTACAAATCCACAACCTCATTTCATACCACCACACACCCTCTTCATATCCCTACTCCACACCACCATACCACACCATCACACCATCACACCCCAACACCACTCCACCACATAATCTACTCTGCACCTCACACAACCGTGCCCATTCACCACCACCACACCCAGTCCACACCACCACTCTGATCTCCACACCTCTTACTCCACACAACCACTCTGCACCCCACCACTCTACGCCACCTCATCCCATCTCCAGAAAACCTCACTCCACATCACCATACCACCAGTTCACACAGCAGATCACCCCATCATTCCACACCAACACTCCACACCTCAAAAGCACAGTTCCACATGACTCTATACTTCAGCATCACTCCACACCTCGATATCTCTGCACCCTCACTCTACACCACCTATCTAAACTCCCACTATAAAACCATGTCCCCACTGAAGTCCTCTGCCCCAACTACCCATCTCACCCACTCTGCCGCCAACCCCAACTCTAACCTACACCAATCCACCACTGCCCCACACCACACCACTCTGCTCCCACCCATTCTTTCTCCACCATCTCTAATCTGACTCAGCCAACCTCACCGCTCCCTAGTCTGACCATATCTCACTCATCTCTAGCATTCCCCTCTATCTACACACACTCCCAACATTGCCCTACTCAACCAAACCTTCCGAGCCTTATCATGCCCACCCTCCCTAGCATTCCTTTCAAACTTCAACCCTTCCTATCCTCAACAACCGACGCAACCTTGATCACCTGTGTCTATCCATCATCCTGGCTCATCATAATACAACAAAATCCCACTCCACTTACCCTATGCCATTCCCGTCCACCCACCATTCTATATCCACCCTTCACCCACCCATAATACCTCACCCATACTTATCTCACACAACCCACCCTCCATAGCATACCTCTGCCTTCCTCTCCTAATCCTAGTTCATCCATGCTTGCTGTGCACATCCCTGCCAGCTATCAAGCATCTTAGCTTTTCCCTTCTCCCTTCCACCTTAGTTCATCTGTGCCCCCACCACCTTCGCTCACCCTCATAATCACCTTGCGTATCTTAACATTTCCAAATATTCTGACGAGTAACATTAGTTATAGAGATAGGAAAAGGACATCTGTACACTTCAGAAAAAATCTTTGCACAATTTTTACTAGGAATTATATTTTTCGGCAAGCACTAATATGCAGACATCATTGACAATACCAGCTAAGGACAGACTAAGGGCCTCATTAGGACCCTGGCGGTAGCCGTGCCAAATTTCAATTTGAATTGAAATCTTACTTTTCATACATAGACCAACAATCGCAGGACGGATTCATGCCAAACTCATATCAGAAATTGGCATCTGCCCAAATGGCAAGTCTTTTTATTTAGTTTGGCTAAATGTGTCCAGCGTTTAAAGTTTTCTTTATGTAAAACATGCTAAATATATTGTGTTTGTTTGGGCCACAGAGAACGGGGAGCCCGAAATGTACATTTTAATGTAGAAAGGATTGCTGAAATTCTGCGTGGCACCCCAGTACTGAGCTTACATAACGTATTCACCAAAAGCATTTGTGTAGGACTTATTGCATTGGTGGTAAGGGCATATGATATGATATAATATGATAGGTTATTTGTAACGCGCTTAATAACCAGAGGTTTCTAAGCGCGGACCCAGGGACCAAACCTGTGTTGCTCTGTGTCGTCTTGCTTCCAAGGCGAGCATGTTGCCACTGAGCTATCCTCCCGAGACATAGTGGTCATACAAAGAGTACGGAGGTTCAAGGGCATGGTCATACATCATGCAGTACAAGCATTGCAATCAAGGGTGCTATGGCTATGGGTATAAAGTGAAAGGGACTGATTTAAAAACACATGTTTTTACATGATTTTGATATAGGGGCAACAGTAGAGCTTGAATCCAAACATTGAGGAATACATTTCCCAAGAGAAAACAATGATGGTCCAACAAGTGCAAGATGGTGGCTGGGTCTATCTAGCGCGGGGTAAGGACCAAAAGGATAGGTATTTAAATGACCATGTGTATGAAGAGTACTCTGTTTGTAACTAATAACGGTTGGTGTTGTTTGTATGCCCTGTATTGCAGAATAGCAAGATGGTGATGTGTTAAAGCACACAAAATAATTGAACTGGCGTCTGCTACATTAAGTGATGCCGGTATTCCTTGAGATTATTTCTAGTCTTACTGGTGAGATATGTGTAATTTATTTTATATATATATATATATATGATACATTACTCACCGTATTCGTATTTCTGATGCTTGTATCTGCTTAGATTTACATGCTGTGCATAGGCCAACATCTAGTGGAAGTTGCAGAGTATTACAGTTTGTTTTTCGAAATTCGAAAATGGGCGTCGACACAGGGCGTGCCAGTAATACTATCCCTAGTGTGACGTCCACTGTACCCAAGATCCCTCACGCGTCTAGGATCCTCAGATTGTATTTTTTTCTGACATGAGGTAGCATGAGGAGTAGCGTGAGTACAGATAATCCAAGCAGATAGACAGAAAGGTAAGACTACAAGCAATCATGCGCCTTCTCTCAGAGGGGAGGAAGGGTGGGTCGCATGTGAATCTAAGCAGATACAAGCATCAGAAATACGATTACGGTGAGTAATGTATCCCTTCTGAGGCTTGTGGAATCTGCTTAGATCACATGCTGTGCATAGATTAGCGAGCAGTACCTGAAGAAGGAGGTGGGATGTGAGAAGGGTCATGAGCAAATAAGTGTCTTAGAACCGCTTGTCCCACTTGTGTATCTGCCTTGGAATGGGTGTCAATGCAGTAATGCTGAGTAAAAGTGTGAATAGAGCTCCAAGTAGCTGCTTTGCAAATGGTGTCAAGGGGTACATTTGCAATGAAAGCCAGAGTGGCCCCAATGCCCCCAGTAGAGTGGGCTCTTGGCGTGAAAGGCAGAGTTCTTTCAGAGAGTGAGTAACACAGCTGGATACAGTTAATAATCCACTTCGAGATGGCACCTTTAGAGACGCGATCCCCCTCTCTGCCTGTAGCTACAGAGACAAACAGTTGATCTGTTTTTCTTAGCGGTCTGGTTTTATTTACATAGTAGAGGACCGCCCTACGCACATCTAGGGTGTGTAGTTTCACCTCAGCCGAGCTTTGTGGGTCCTGGAAGAAAGGCGGAAGCTCGATGGACTGGTTTACATGGAATTTTGATATAAACTTAGGTGAGAACCTAGGGTGTGTGCGTAAAACCAGTTTGTCTTTATGGACAGTAAAAAAGGGATCCTGCACTGACAGAGCCTGAATTTCACTGACCCTTCTTATAGAAGTAATAGCTACTAAGAAGGCCATTTTATAAGTCAGGTGTTTGAGACTGCTTTTATGCATGGGTTCGAAAGGGGGTCCCATGAGCTTGGCTAGCACCACATTAAGGTCCCACCCTGGTGGTGGGTTTGAAATAGGAGGGTGAAGTCTCTTTACTCCTTCCATGAAGGCTTTAACTACGGGTACTTTCCACCACGAGATCTTGCTATGGGAAGTGGTGTATGCCGACAGGGCTGCCAGGTGTACTTTCAGTGAGTTAAAAACCAGTCCTGCATCCAGCAGGTGGAGCATGTATGTAACAATAGTGGAAGGAGTGCAATCAACAGGGTTGATTTGTCTACTCTGGCACCAGATAACAAACCTCTTCCACTTGTCAAAGTAACAGTGCCTTGTGTTTGGTTTCCTAGATTCCTTTAGGATGTCCATACACCTCTGAGGCAAATTGAGATGTCCAAACTCTATGACCTCAGGAGCCATGCTGCCAGGTTCATTGAGTTGGGTTGCTGGTGCACTGTTTGACCTTGGTGCTGGGACAGTAGGTTGTACCAGGCTGGAAGTTTGATGGGCTCGCACACCGCCATCCTGCGTAGGTGTGGGAACCAAGGTTGTTTTGCCCACATGGGAGCAACTAGGACGAGCGTCATCGACTCTCTGTTCATCTTGTTCACCACTTTCCTGATGAGAGGAGTTGGTGGAAAAGTGTACGCAAACATCCCTGACCAGTTCATCCACAGGGCGTTTCCCTGGGAGTCTGGTTGGGGGAACCTGGATGCAAATCCTGGGCATTATCTGTTTTCGCTTGTGCCGAATAAGTCTATAGTGGGAAACCCTTGAACATGTTGTGATGACAGGAAGATGTTCCGTCTGAGTGCCCATATCCATATTTTCTGGGCAAGCTTGGACAGATTTGGCGAACGAGTCCCTCCTTGCTTGTTCAGGTAGAACATGGCTGTTGTGCTGTCCGTCCGGATTTGCACTGACAGGTTTAGTAGGTGGGGCTCGAACGCTTGAAGCGCTCTGAATACTGCCAGAAGCTCTAGCAGATTGATGTGGTTCTTGGCCACTGAGGGAGACCAGAGACCCTGAGCTGTGTGGTGGAAATGGTGAGCTCCCCACCCCGTCAGACATGCATCGGTAGTGACTACTGCCTGTACTTCGGGATCGTAAAAGGGTTTCCCCTGTGCGAGATTCTCTCTTGTCCACCAGTGAAGGCTTTGTACTAGTGTTGGCGAAACGACCACTAGATCGTCCCACTGACCACTTGCCTGAGACCACTGTTTCGCCAACCATTCCTGCATGGGACGCATTCGCAGGCGCGCGTGGGCGACCAGGTAAATACATGACGCCATCATGCCCAGTAAACGCATTGCTTTGCGTACCGTTATTTGTTGACCGGACTGATAATGCGGAATTTGCAGTAGTATATTCCGAATTCTTTCTTCTGAAGGAAAGGTCAACCCCTCTTGAGTATCTAGGATTGCTCCTAGGAACTGTTTGGAGGTGCTTGGCACTAGACTTGACTTTTTCTCGTTGATTGAGAAGCCTAACTCGTGGAGGAGGTCGATAGTCCTTTGAATGTTTGTCCTGCAAATTCCTGGGGTTTCCCCTGTTATGAGCCAGTCGTCCAGATAAGGGTACACTGGGATTGCCTCCCTGTGTAGGTGTGCAGCCGCCACCACCAGTACCTTGGTGAATACCCTTGGTGCTGAAGCTATCCCGAAGGGCAGTACCTTGAATTGGTAGTGTCGACTGTCCACCTTGAAGCGCAAGTACTTTCTGTGCGCTGGGAACATGGAAATATGAAAATAAGCATCTTTCATATCCAAGGTTGCCATGTAATCCCCCTTTTTTAGGAGGGGGATTACCTCTTGTAGCATAGTCATACAAAACTTTTGGGGCTTGACATACTTGTTGGCAGGCCGTAAGTCCAATACTGGGCGCATTGTCAAATCTTTCTTTGGCACAAGGAAGTAAGTTGAATAAATACCCTTGTTTACCTGGTGTCCCGGGACGAGTTCTATCGCATCCTTTTCTAGCAGAATGGCAATCTCCTCGAGGAGAATCTTCTGATGTTGTAACAAGTGTACTCTTTGTCGTGGAGGATGGTTCCGGGGACGCTGCAGTAGTTCTATACAATATCCTGTGGATACTGTTGACAACACCCATCTGTCTGATGTGATCCCTTCCCAAGCCTGGGTGAAGTTGGAAATGCATCCTCCTACTGGGGTTGCGTGAGAAGGGACCCTGAACTGAGCGTCACTGCTTTGGTGGAGGCGTGGTGCCTCCCTTGCTGGGGCTGCCTCTGCCTTTACCACGACCTCTCCTATTACCCCTGCCGTAACCTTGGGTAGACTGTTGGCTGTTGTTCTACTGTGTACCCTGCCCCTGGGAATAGTTAGATCCTCTCTGGGAATTTTGGCCGCGTGGGCGATGAAAATTACTATTCCCTCTCTGGTTAGGGGGTTTATTGGTTAACTGGCCAAGAGACTTGAGTGTCTCGTATTCGTCCTTGGCATTCTTCAGAGCGTCTTCGACCATCTTACCAAACAACAGATTGGCTTCCACCGGTTTGTCCAACAATGATGCCTGGGTTTCTGCCTTAAAACCAGACTGCCGTAACCATGCGTGTCTCTTGATAACAGTGCCTTCTGCTATCAATCTGCCTGCGTTGTCCGCAGCGTCGAAGGTTGCTTTCAAAATGCAACCAGACACGGCTCTACCCTCTGCGGAAATCCGAGCTATCTGGCCCTTTAAAGGTTCAGGAGCAGAGGCTATGAGTGCCGCGACTTCTTCCCACTGATGGCAGTTGTAGCTGGCCAACAGGGTGGTGGAGTTTGCAATCCTTGCTTGATAGGCGGACGTTGAGGCTACTTTCCTGCCGAAACCATATAGTTTTTTGCTCTCCTTGTCGCGAGGAGCTTCGGACGCTGACAAGGGTGTTCCAGCCCTCTTACGAGTGTTAATGACAACTAGGGAGTCTGGCTTCAGATGTCCTCTTATATAGAGAGGGTCAGACTGGGCTGCCCTGAAAAGCTTTTCAACCCTGGGATTGACTGCTCTGGTGAGGTTCGGGTTCACCAGGGACGGGTCTATTCTTCGCTGAATGGACTTAAGGATAGGGATGGTCTGGGCAACAGGCCTCCTTTCTCCCACTAACTCCTCTGCGAAGTCCCTCTCCTCCTGGACACCGTGGGTGTCAATATGGAAATGTTCTGCTGCACGTGCGAGAACTTCATTCAGGAGGGGTTGGTTATCGACAGGGGAGTCGGTAACCGGGGCTTCGTTTTCTACCGGGGAATCTACTCTGTATGTTTCCGGGTCTTCCTCTTCCTCTTCTTGGTCCTCATCATCCCCATTGTAGCCCGTCCCGGTTTGCTCTTCTACCATGCCAAATTCTTGGTCCTCACCAAAGGAAGCCTCTCCTTGATACAGTGAGTATGTTCTTGAGTATGGTTGTACCTCAAAGGGGTCTGTAGACCTCATTGGTGTTTCAAACCGGGGCTTCTTACTTGGGGGGATAGGATCATTAGAGCCTGAGGGTGTCACCCCTTGTGGATCATACGAAAGGAAATGTTCTGGATTTTTATCGTAAAAATCAGCCAAAGAAGACATGACCCTATCTATGTCTTCACTCGACCATTTTTTGGAACTGGGAATGACTCTCTCAGCAAGTCTCTGGGATTTATCTTGAGTAGATTTGCTGGTTTTAGACATATCAGCAGACCTGGTTTTGCCTGTCTGTTTAGGGGGAGTGGTGTGTTTCACAGGTGTGGAAGAGTGCAAAGGCTGCTTCTTCTGCTGTTTTCCCCCCTCCCCGTGAGTGGAAAAATGTTTTCCCTGTCCTTTTGTGGCTCCGGAGGTTTTCGACGCCTGGTGTCGAGGATCGGGGGTAGGGTCCCTGTCCTTCGAGTGTGGGGCCTCGCTGATTTTGACTGCGGGCTCTGACTCCTGGAGCGCGGCATGGGGGTGGAAGTCGTCTTTGTCTTCCGACGATCGAACTTCTGTTAGCCTAGGGAGCAAGGCACTCTTGGCAAGAGTGGATGATTGCCTGGAGTCATGTGGCGATCTCGATCGAGAGCACCCAGAGGACACCGAATCGGACCGTTCTGTTTGTGCCTCTTTCCGAGAACTCGACGTTGTCGAGTCTCGGTTGGACTTCGTGTGTTTAGTGTGTGTGGTGTGTGAAGCGCTTGTGTCGCCGGGGGTCTTCCCCATAGCCACCCTGCCGGACGACCTTCCGAGGTCAGGGACTTGCGCTCCGCTGTCTTTCGACGCCGTAATGCCCTCGCCATCCAAAAGTACGGCGTCGCTGCCGTCGCTGAAGGCGCCCTCCACTGCCATGGCCGCCTGCCTGGCATGGTGGGCCCAACGCTTCGTCGAACGGTCCTTAAGTGTCTTAGGTTTAAACCTCCTACACGCTCTGCAGTTCGCTTCGGGGTGCTCCCTCGGCAAGCAGAGATTGCACGTGGCGTGCCTGTCGACCCAATGGTATTTGCGATTGCACTTGGGGCAGAATTGAAAAGGGGTACCCTCCATACGCACCTTGAGACAGCGGGCTGTTAAGTGTAGGAAATGTATAAGGTGTACCTATATACCAAGAGTGTAGAGTATGTGCAACCCCCCACTCTCCCTACTTGCAGGGCCAAGGCCAGAGGCCTTCCAAGGCCCGGGCCAAGGCCAGAGGCCTTCCGAGGCCCAAATCCATTGTGCAGCAGCCGACAGTCGATTTCTTCTCCAGCCGGCGTCGAGTGTCGAAGTTCGACGTTGGGATGGGGAAGGATGTAAATAAATTAATATTTTACAAAAGTATGGCTAAGGCCAGGGGACTCCGCAAAATGCTTCCGACCAGTATGGCGGAAAAAAACAATCTGAGGATCCTAGAAGCGTGAGGGATCTTGGGTACAGTGGACGTCACATTAGGGATAGTATTACTGGCACGCCCTGTGTCGACGCCCATTTTCGAATTTCGAAAAACAAACTGTAATACTCTGCAGTTTCCACTAGATGTCGGCCTATGCACAGCATGTGATCTAAGCAGATTCCACAAGCCTCAGAAATATATATATATATATACTGAATTCTAAGGGGTATTGAACCTGGTCATTAAATATTAAATAGTCCAAAACGAACTAAGCATGTGTCTCTATCCATATTAATGATGACCTGGTTGCTCTTAGAAGAAAGAAACGCACCCTTGAACATGCTTTTAGGAAAAACCCCACACCAGAATCAGAAAATGCCTCCCTAATGACAAATAAAAGATATAAGTCAGCCATAATCTCAACTAAAGCTAATGCCTATAACACGAGGATCAACAACGCCGCCTCTGACTCCAAAGAACTATTCTCCATCTTGAGAGAACTGGAAAACCCAATTCTGATCATTAATCCTACTAAGTCGAGCAAGGAATGGTGCACCACCATACAAGATTCTCTAGCGACTAACATCAAACTGTTACAAACTAAAATTACAACCAAAAAGGAACTGCTAGCTATCAAACCCATCAGTGACAAACATTCTCTCAATCCTATTGATAATACCAGCCCACTATTCGCCTTCACCCCAGTCTCCCAAGAGTTAGTCTGTGACACTATCTCCAAACTTAAAGCATCAAACTGTAAAGGAGTGCGCCCACTCACTCACACCCATCATTACCAATTTCCTGAATGCCTCCTGCAAAGCTAAATTGGTCCCAGCTAGTATCAAAGAAGCATGGATCACCCCACTGCTAAAAAAAACCTCTCTAGACCCGAGTGTACCCACTAATTACCATCCAATAACGACAGCTCCCTTCTACCTAAATTCATTGATAAAATAGCTCATAATCAAGTCCAATCCCATTTAGAAAACAACCAACTTCTTGGCACAAGAAAATCTGGGTTCAGGCCAAACCACAACAACGAAATGGCCTTACTGGACCTCAAAATCCAGATGGATACCATCAGAGACTCAGGCAAACTATGTATCCTCCTGCTATTAGACCTTTCTGCTGCGTTCAACTTAATGGATCATGATAAACTCTGCGCCACATTAGCGAAAGACTTTAACTTCTCCACGGATGCAGCTATGTGGATTAAATCCTTTTTAGCTGACCGAACCTCTAGAGTCACTATAGGCAAGGAAGCAGCTGACCCCATCGCAGTCCCCATTGGAGTGCCCCAAGGCTCCTGCCTCTCACCCACACTCTACAACGCATACACAAAGCTCCTGTTCTCAGCCTTAGAGGATATGGGTGTCATCTACACCAACTTCGCGGATGACACCCAGATCCTCACCCCACTCTCAGGAAACTACACCCAAGACACCCTACTCATTAACAAAATGTATGCTATTATCCAAAACTGGATGGCTCTAAATAGCCTTTGTCTCAACAATGAGAAGACAGAAATTCTCATTGTGGGCTCCCAGCCTAAAATTGGTGCCCTCCATCTTGACTATGCCTCCATCAACATCGACGGTACCAGGATACCAGTCCTGAAACAAGTAAAAACCTTAGGTGTTTACCTGGATGCTAACCTCTCCATGACTATGCACATCAGTAGCCTTTCTTCTACCACATCATATACAGCGAAGCAAATTGCTCTATGTAGACAATTCCTCACCCCTGCTAATTGCGCTACTCTGGCCAGAGCCTTGATTCTCTCACGACTCGACTATTGTAATGTTTTACTACTAGGCACCTCGAAATCTAATTTAAAAAAAACCTACAACTTATACAAAATAAAGCTCTGAGAGCTGCCCACGGCATCAGGAAATCAGATCATATATCTAAGATCAGAAGAGATCACCACTGGCTACAAGTTGCAGAGAGAATCATCTTTAAAACTTTGTGTATAACTTACAAATGCCAACAGGATACAGCTCCTAAGTATTTAAATAAAGCACTTAAAAAAAGTAATCATAAGAACACTAAGATCCAACAACCACCTACTACTAGAGATACCACGTTACAAGAATACTAAAGCACGGGATAGCAGCTTCCAATACCTAACCCCCAAACATTGGAACTCCTTTCCCGATAGCATCAAAGAAGAGAGCTCCTTCTCGGGATTCAAAAATTGCTCAAAACCTGGCTTTTTAATTAAATGAAGGATAACTGTCTTGAGAGACTGTAAATATGCTATAATCGATATGTACCGTTCATCCTTGTGTAATAGTATGTAATTATGTTTCTTGAATGTCTGCCTATAACCTAGCCATTAATGCCATTGTGCAATATGTAAATAATCTTTCGGCAAACTCGCCGTGATACCTAAGGGTCTGGGCGTGTAACAAATGTAGTAAATAAATAAATAAATAAATTTAGAGAACATCAGGAAGAACTGGTGCACCTTGGTGATTTCTCCATTCAAGTACACGACAACTGTGCAGCCCCTGAAGAATGTCTTGCAAATTTACGCCTTTCAGGACAGAAACTTGTACAAGTAGGGCTATCGTATGAGTGTAGGAAAAGTTTGACCACTTGGTCTCCACTCATGTACCAATAATAAAAATTGTTTAGACCAGCGCAATCTTGGACATATAAAATACCTGTTTGGTGCTATGAATATACAACAGGCATTATTGATCCTATGAGTGTGTACTGTATTGATGATTTTAATATTATTACTAAAGATTTTTAAAGGTGTGTGATAAATTGCATAATAAAATTGATATTTTTGATACTCAGCATGACAACATCAGTGAAGGTCCATTATTTCAGGACTACACCCCAGTTCTTCCTAATGATGGTAGGGAAGGATGCACTGAATATAGCCTTTTTCAAAAATTTCAAAAATAATTACAATATTAAACAAACCACACTATAGGAAACAGAAGCAACAATAGAAAAACATAAACTCAATTTTTCGTACAATGAAAATAACATTCCTGAGGAGAACAGGGGAAACAAATGGAAGAGAGAAATAGGAACATTAGGTCAACCTAGAAGTAACAAAGGACTTAACATTACTTTAACACAAATTCTGTGAGTCCCACCCTGTATCATTCTTACCACATATTAAAGCATACATGGGATATAATACAGAAGAAGGGCAGATCAGTTTGACATATCCGTAGAGATAGCTACTCATTCTGTATATACAACATAGAGATTTTCCAATAGTCTCACTTCAGTTTCAAATTTAAGTAGCAATTTCTCTACAACTTTCCACACTTGTGTGGTTGCAATCATAAGGCCGCGACTTGTACCAGAGAGGCTTCTCAACAAAAAACCTTCATTAGTTAGATCTTCCAAATTAGTCACATATTTTAACAGATAACATTAATATGTGGTTTTTAGGTTAGCGCAAGAAGTAAGCACATGTCTTGCGGTTTCAATGCAACCCTTATCCCTGCAAATTCTGCATGTTCATTTTTCCACAGGAATGCCTAGCCATGCTCCTGTGATTTCAAAAACCTTCAAACGATTAAGCTGCATGTTCAGGAATATTTTCCTTGTATCTGGAGATGGTATTAATCTAAAGTAAGGTTGCGGTTTTCTGATTGTAAAGTATAGCTTAGATAAGGCCAACAGTGATTTCTTAGTAGCTACCCTAGTGTTTATTTTTCATATGAAATAAGTTGTCTACCTCATAAGGTAGGAAGGCAAAATGTCCCCTAGTGTGGGGCAGCTGTTTAAGAATAGCGCAAAGTCCCATTGAAAATATTTTTCTAAATGAAGTCCAAAGTATGTAACAAAATCCCGAAAAGGTTATGTGGTATTTCCGTGTTATAGAAAATATGTTATGGAAGTTATGGTTCTGTGCATTTTCTATGTTACTGAAAAGCATTATATATTCCGTGCATAAACTTCAGTAAAAGGTTACGGTTACTATACATAAACTACAAAGCACTATAATTCGGAAACATTTTATTTATAATTTCATATGTGAAATCATGAGCAGTGCACAATGGGGGCAAGCTATGGTTTATGCAGCTAGCCATAACTACGTTCTACATTTGTAAAACAGTTCACTTTTAGGAACATTGCCCATAAAATTAAAGTAACTGAGATTCGTGTCACTGGAGAGATCACACACTTGAGTTTATTCTTTCTATGTTTGGATTGGATTGGTCTATGCAACATTGTTAGGTTGTCCCTCAAACCCACTGATTGGTTGGTGTGCTATCCCAACCTTGGAATTTCGGTTGTTTAGCAGCACGTACATGAAACAAAACGTAGGTGTTTGATTCCCATCAGACTACTCCCTGTTTTCCCAATTAGTCCATCATCTCTCATCAGTCAGCCATAAAACAAAGTCTTCCATTTGTAGTTGACCATGCAGCCTGCTAACTGTCCTGGAACATTCAAGAGAGTGTGAGCACATCACTGTCTTTGTCTGAGGCTCTAATTAATAGCCCTTGTATTCGACTTCTGAGTAATGAGTGAAGAGACCATGAAACTGTCAATGTTTACCTTCTATTTACTGCTATGTGATTCAATTATACAGGCTGATGTTACCCCTCTTGGCCTCTAGAGACATTCTCACTCTATCTCATATGAACTTTGTACACTTTTAATTGACCAACAATTGGATCCTGCAGATGTTTTCTTCTTCTTCAATCTATGAGCAATGTCCCACATTTAGAGCTTATCTATGTGATTCCCTTTATGCTCTGTTCCTATTCCATAAAATAGCATCATTTATTCTGGGCCAACTTTGGCTCATCGCTGACTCTGCACACAGAGCTGTTCTCCCACGTTTCCTGATTCTACAGCCTTAGTCTGTCGCTGAGGTAGCTTGGTTGAATTCGACAGGAGCCAGCGTCCATTTTCTCATAAGGGCCATCCGTGCCATGTTATATATTCCTCTATAGCAAGCCTCTATATGTTTCCTTTCTACGTCATATTACTGTGTATTTACAGTTATTAGAGTGTAATTTACTTCATTTTCTTTGTATCCACGATTACTTTAGCTTTAGGTACATGTTTCTCTTGGTGCTTCAGTTACATTGTTACTTCTTAAGTATTTTCATATTGCTTCATCATAGGTTCAAATATCCTCTCTTTAACATCACTCTGTGCTCACTAGATTTCACTTAACATTCCATAATATCCATATGTGCATGCTGACATCCTTCCATGTAGCATCCTTCCACACTTTCAGTGCGAAGTTACATTTGATATGGCTGTCTGAGTGCATAACATTTCTCATACACTCGATGTGGTATGACAACAACACAGGGGGTCCCATTTACTGCTCTTCTCCTGCTGTTCCAGTATGATGGCAGTGAGGGGGCGGGAGTTATGTTATGTTATATCTTAATTTATAAAGTGCGTACACCGCAGCATCTTGGCCCTATAAGGAGTACAACAGGATTTTGAGGCCAATATTGTGATATTTAGAACAAGTAGGTCTTTAGAGCGTGCCGAAAGGCAGGCAAGATGATTACTTGTGGCACAGAGAATGAATGGGATGGAATTCCATAATTTGTCTGCTGCCACTGAGAAGGATCAACCACCTACCCGCTCAAAATGATAACGAGGCACCTTGATGATGCAAGCATCCTTAGAGTGAAGCACACAGAACAGTTGTTAGGGACAGAATTGTACCTGCAGATAGTCTGCTCCTAAGCCATAAAAGGCCTGGTAAACCATGGAGAGTGACTTAAACTATACCCAATGCATTACAGGTAGCCAGCGAAGTGAGCGGAGGACATGAGAACCATATGGTGTACTTATACAAATCCATGCCGCACGGTTCTGAAGTAGGTGTAGTCGGTAAAGGGGCTGAGAAAGCAATAGAAAGTTACAATAGTCTAGCCGGCTAAGGAATAAGGAAGCTGTCCCTATGGGACGAACGTAAACAAGAAGGAAAGAATCCAGCCTTACAAATAGCACGTACCTGGGTGCAGGTGGATAGAGAGGCAGAGAATTTGAATACCAAATTCCTTACCTCAAGCACTGTTGTAGGGCAGGGACCAAGCTCAGGGGGCCAGAAGGCCAAAGACCAGGCTGAGACAGAAGATGATAAAGTAGAATGAGGACCATAGGGGAGTACACCACCAGAATCTCTGTCTTATCCCCGTTCAGTTTCAGCCAATTGTCGCCCATCCACCAGCCAACCATAGCAGGTAGCTCCTAAACTGAGACGCTATGTCCGGCAGGGTGGAGACCAGCCGGATGTTGATTTGACTGTCATCCGCATATGAGTAACATCTGAAGCTATGGGAGTGAATGAGCAAAACAAGAGGCTGAATGTAGATGTTAAACAATGCCACGGACAAGGCAGAGCCATAGGGGACCCCACAGAGTAAAGAGGTAGAAGCAGAAGAAAAGGAAGTGTTTGTGCCTGCTTTGGTCTGTCAGAAAGGAAGCAAACCAGGAGAGGACCTGTCTCGAAAGACCGGCCAGGACATAGCAATCCAACAGCACAAGATTGTCTACTGTTTCGAATGCCGTTGAGTGATCTAACAAAATCAGGGAGCGCCTCCCCCCCTTGTCAGCCACAGCCAACTGGGACAGATCAACAAAGATAGAGACCAGCACCCTCTCTGTGCCCTGACCGAAGGGAAAGCCAGGTTGAAAAGTGTTCTAGAAAGGAGGTAAGAAGAGGGGAAGCCAAGAAACCAAGGATTCTAGCAGCTTCATCAAGAACAGGATGAGTGAGTGAAATGAGACGAAAATTGATGGGCACCGAGGGTTCAAGAGATGGCTTTTTCAGACATGGAATGACTACTGATTTCTTTAGTTCAATGGCAATAGTGCCTGAAAGGCAGGAGTTCTTTACTGCTTGTGTGATTCAAACTAAAATGTGGGGCATAATTTCCTTTAGAATTCTCAGAGGAAATGCATCAGAAGGCGATGCATATTTAAGTCGCATGGTGGCCACGTCAACATCTTCAGTAGAAAAGACAGGAAAAGTAGACCATTGTTGTTCAGATGAGTGAGTAGGAGTATCAACCCCCTAATATCAGTGCAGGCGCCAGACCAATGTATCTGGTTACGTATGTTACTGACTTTGGTTGTAAAGAAGCTGGATAGATCATCAAAAATGGCCTGAGAGTGAGTCTCGTTAGACATTGTGTCTGGTCTAGAAGAAAATGTTTGGATCAGAGAAAATATCTCCCTTGAGCGATTGAGGGCTATTTCCACCCTATGAGTGTAGAATGCGCATTTAGCAAGATATAAAGCTTGATGGTAAACCTTAGATGCCTGTAAAACCCTATTTTATCTTGAGAAAAATATGAGAGCCTCCACTTCCGCTCAGCTTGACATTTTAGAAGTCGCAGGGCTTTCAGTTCATCAGTGAACCAGGACTGGGAAGGACAACCTCCCACTTTATGTAGTTTAAGCAGAGTCAGTAGATCAGCCACCAAATTGAAGACTTGGGTCAGAGTGGAAAAGTCCATAGTATCAGAGGCACGCCACTGAGCCTGGATGTTTGAGACAATGTTTGCATTAAATATCTTGTGCCAGCTGCTTTGCAGCAAATATTTAGAATCAGGATTAACATGGGGGTGCTAGCGTGCATTAAAAAGGGACAACCATGTAGTCAGACCACAGAATAGGAAAGGGAGTGCATGTAGATAGCAGGGAATTACTTGCAAATACCAGGTACAGCATATTTCTGAGCTAGTGGGTAGGGTCATTAATGAGTTGTTGAACACCCAAGTCACTCATTGCTTAAAATAATTGCTTTACAGAAAGGTTGGATGGAGAGTTAAATTTAAGGCTGAAATCACCTGCAATTATTAGATTAGAGAATTTCCTTTCTAAAGGTGCAGCCAGCTTCAAGAATTGACCACAAAAGGAGGTATTAGCTCCAGGAGAACAATACACCACCAAGATATGGAGGCTGGATGAGCCAAAAGTAGGAACCTTAATTAAAAGAGCTTAATAGTGTGAAGAACCGGTACACTAATGACACGAAGAATGGTTTTGAAAATAACGGCAATACCTCCGCCCGGGTTGACTGATACACGGTCCAAGCAGATGATGTTATATGATTCAGGTAGGAACTGAACCACAGATGGGCTCGAAGAGTCTTTCTCTCTCAACCAGGTTTCAGCAATACTAATTACTTTGGGGGCTAAATCTGTGGAGATTGTGATAGAACGCGGCATGTGAAACCAAAGAGCCAGCATTTATGAGTATCACCTTCAATGTTCAGCAGGGCAGTATTAGGAGGTGCTAGCAGTAAAAGGTCTTGCCGAGTCCAGTTTATCGTAGTAGGAGTATCTTTACAAAGGGCCCAGGGCATGGGCTGTGCACGGACGGGCACAGACGGGCTTAATTTAGGTGCAACGTTGGCGTGCTGAGAGCATGCCCGCTGCACCCATCTGCTGCGCTCCCATGTCAGGGTTTCAATAAAAAGGCACATGATATTGCTGAGGGCAGTCCCAGCCAGCTGTGTGTAGACAGCGAGGAAATACTGCACCACCAAGTGCACGCAAGTCTGTAGAAAAATGCTACACTGCTAAATGCGTTTACCTGCTCCTCTACATTCCCCTTTGGTCGAATTTTCAACCAAATTCTCTACTTCCATGGTCTTCATCTCCTCTTCATCATTTATCTCCATCTTCTTTTCATCCTCCTTTTCATCCTGCCAAATCTTTGTCACCCCCTCAGGTGACCTGTATTCTTTATATGTTCATCAACACTCTAGGTCATGTGACAGCAATCTCCGGATGGTGGGCAGCAAATCCAACGTCTTGCATATTGTATATGATCCTTGGGGTATTAGAACATGGTTCCCGGTTGTGCAAGGCAACTTTTATGTACATTCTCATGGGTACTTCTCTCATTCTGCATCCGCTCACTATTTCCAGAGTCTATATCAATCATGATTTTCATCTGACAGCTTTTTTGGCCGTCTTCTTGCATTTTCCCAAGATGACCATTATTAGACAAAATCCCAGCATCACCAACACAAGTATAACTCCAAGTATTTTAAAAGCATTTGCCAGCCAGGTTGGAATCCATGACAATAAAAATGAAGACCAATCACCTCCTGCTGTTTCATCCTCCATATGCAAGGTCATCAACATAGTTATTGCCTCTGTCAGTGTTCCATTTCCTCCATCTTGAGATGGTATGAATGTACAGCAAGAAGGCCGATCTTGGCGCACATGCCTCCTTCCATTGCTCTAATCAGGTCTACAACATGTCTGTTCTGGAGGGACCTTAGCCTGATGGCTCTCACCTCTTCTCTAATAGCATTAAATCCATTAATTGTCGCATTGATCATTTGCAGCAGCTCTAATCTTGTAATCTGCAGCCACTTTAAGTTTACTGCAGCTTGAAGTCCTGCCAAGAATATAACTGTCATCATCATTGCTGTCTTGGTGAGCAGTTTATGCTCCTCTGGAATATTTTCATAAGCCTCACTTGATTTTGCTGAGAAATAATTCTCTCATTTCTGCTGATGGCGGTTAGGTGACCTCTTCATCCTCAGGGGGGCATCCATTTTTATAAAATTCATCAACATGGAGGTCTCTTTTGGGATCACCAGTGCTGGAAGATGCATCATTACCATGGAACATATTCCTCCCCAATTTTTAGGCAACTGCATGTAGGCTCTGGATCCACGTGTCCAGTATCGGTCCATCAATACTGCAGTTCCTCCATTTATTCCAGGGACTTCGATTATCTGTCCACATCCTCTTTTTTCTCTAACCAGGATCAGGCCATTACTCTTGAAGCATTTTGTTGCATTTGTTACTGTATTATAGATACATGTCCTGCTTCATTGTCGACCCATGTGAATAACTTTGAGTACTTGGCCCATGATCCTAAGCAGTTGTCACTCACTATCTGCACTATGCTTGCTGATTCTTTCTTCAATAGATCTGCAGGGCAGGCCAATAGTCCTTCTCCCATCTGGTACTAGTGAAAACACTGTAGAGGAGCAGGTGGACACCTTCTCCCTGCTCTCCGCCCCCTTAGCACCATCCCATTGGAATGACAGAGGAAGAGCCATAATTGGCAACCTGTGCATGAATCATTGCAATATTCCTGCACCACCTCCAGTTATATTAGAGACGATATGCACTCAGGCAACCATTTAGAGTGTACCAACAAGCTAACATAGTTGGGGAACGATTACAAGAAGGATGTCCTTTGCCGAGCTGTCGAAATGCAGCCATGAAAAGAAGGGATGTATGGCAGAACAAAGTCTGAAGACAGTTAAAGAATGTCATAAAGAAAATATAAGAACCTATGCTGAAACAATATGAAAATACTTAAATATGACGATGTAATTGGATCAGTAAGAGAAACATGTTCCCAATGATACAGTGATCATGAACACAAAGGAGAATACAGTGACTTACTAGTCAATAACTGTAAATACACCTCAATTCAAGGTAGAAAGAACACATAGAAGATTGCTTTTAAGACGTATATATTTAACGTTTAGGATGACCATCAGAAAAAGATGGATGACAGCTTATGTCAATCAACCCAGCTACCTCAGAATACGGCTCCAGGATCCTGAAGTGAAAAGACAATGAAGAGGCTGTTTTACCCTTGCAAAATAAAGGAGCACATTGGCCTGGGACCAAGGATGCTATTTCAACAGATGAAAGAAAAATACAAAGGAAGTCTAACGGGCAGACCATATGCGAAGGACATATTTCTCGAGATTAGGAGGAACATGAACATTTACAGATGCCAACTATAGGACAATTAAAAGCATATATAGTTTCTATGGGATAGAATGAACAAGAAAATCAAAGGCCAAGAGGAGCAACTGCACCAGTATAATTGAATCAAATAGTGTTAAATACTCTGTTAAAATGGAAAAATATGTGGTCTCTTAACATGAGAAGAAGAGCTTGCAAACAAGGGCTATTCATTAGGCTTGAAACTAAGATAATGGTGTGCCTCCACTCCCTTGAATGTTTCAAGAGAGTGTAGATGGCCAAGGTCAATTTTCAAACAGAGGACACTGGCATGAGGCCTACCGATGAGAGACGGTAGACTAATTGGGAAAACAAGGGAAGAGCTGACATATCTCAAAGCACCTGGGTTGTATGTCTATGCACCTGCTGCTAGTGAGCCGAATGTCCAAGGTTGGATTTGGGTTGCCAACCAATCAGAAACGCCAGGCATGTACTTTTACATACAGGAAGTCTTATTCCACTGCCATATTAGTTGCTCTAATCAGTGTGGTAATCAGTGTGCTATGTATGTAGCAGTAGCTCAGGGTGTGTCCTACACACAAGGAACTGCCAATGAGAGACTACTATTCATGCATTATATATGCAGAGATGTTCCCCTAATCCAATGCCACCCCTCGATAGGTTTTTGTAATATGCCATAAATGACGCATCTAGTATTATATGAACTAAGTATAAACAAGAAGACAGTGTGATCCTGCATGAATCATTTTGATGAATGACAATTAACCATGCTGTCCTTCATTGAGATAAAAGCAGTATTTTAACATCTTCTATGAGTCTGTCCGCTTATTTGGTCTGAGACATTGTATTTGGTAATTCCATCTAGCACTAAGACGCTTCAAGGTGCTGCAGCACATTTGGTAGCAGTGCAGATGGTTGAGGTCTAATCGACCTAGAACCCAGACCCAGATTCCCGAATGATCGACGGCTCCCGCCATGAGCCAGATGATCACTGAGTTTCCTGCGGAGAGCGGCACGTAAAAAGAAATACGAGATCAACATACGTTCAGCAGCTCCATCTGTGACAAAATTCCAGTCTGGTCCCTGCAGATGTCCTGCAGATGAAAGGCAAACTGGTCGATTGTGGGAGAGTCGATGCTGAGGGACTCAAGCTGAGTGACAGATGTAAGTAGACCATTGCAGCTGGTAGAAATAAAGGGGAGGGACTGTGATTGTGTTATGTGCCATATATAAAAGACATAAAGAGGAACTGGATTTTGGGGATTATAAAAAGAAGAGAGATAAGAATACTTTGATTTCACGGACCCGGCAGAAAGGTTCCACACTATAACTCCATATAGGAGCGGATTCCTAAAGGCAGAGCCAGTTAGAAGAGCATGTGTCAAACTCCCACCGGGAGTAACAAAAAGAGAGGAGTTAGATTTACTAAGTAAAGGTAGATGTACGTAAGTGGAATACACACATATCTTGAAAGTGCACATATGTAAAAGGTATAATATGTTTGTATAAAGGATAACGTGTTTAAAATGAATGACAAAAAGTAAGAAACAGTAGCACAAATAATTAAAAAACTGTTTTTTTACTTACATGTTTGGACAAAGGATTGATGTCAATCAAATAGCCACAATTAGATGAAACCAAAGTATAAATTAAAGATACTAAAAAACTAAAAATGATATAAAAATAATTAACAGAAAGTTTAAACAAAGGAGCGAGAAGAACTATGTCAATAGATTTTGTCAAAAAATAATCAGTAAAGTTATGGAAGATATTCTGACTTTCTAGAACATGAATGGCGATTGATCGTGCCTGCTCAAATATATTAAAACAATATAATTAATAAACTTGGAAGGAAGAGGAAGAAATTGGGTAATTATTGGCAGTTTGAATTGACTTGTCATCATGGAAGAAACACCTGTCACACATTTATGCATTACATTACCAAGATATACTACCAAAAGTAGGCCGTACCATTCCGAATGGATTAAGGGCATGACCAATAAGACATTTATGCCCTGACCTCTGGTAGGTTCATTGTCAAATACGGTATTACGTAATCTGGCGACATATTCACATGCCACACCTAAGGGAAAGAAGCAAGAGAAAAATTGGCAGTACTAGAGCTTTGCAAAATGTACCAGAATGAGAAAGAAGACCCAGTCTATAGCGAGTAGGTGCTTAATCAGCATACAGGGGAATATGTAACACCTACAGCATCTCTTTTCCCTCCAGAGAAACAAGACGTAGAGAATAAAGAGAAGGGATTTTACCCTCTAAAAGAATGGGAAGCAGCAACAGGGTATTTTAATCCACAATAATAACCCCCTGCTATACCAGTGAAGAGACTACACATATATACAGTCACACAATGAAAGTAAACAGTGTGATGGGAAAAAGGATAGACAGAATAAAAAAATAGAGATAGAGTCAGAGAAACAAATAAAATGAAAGATACAGCTAAAGATATGACAATAGCACAGACCAAATGGATGGGATGACAAATATCGCTAGAACTAGATGACAAAGGTATTGATGGAGTTCGGGAAAGAGGGGAAAGGGAAGAGCGTGATACGAAAGAGAAAGAGAAGGAAGAAGAGACTGTATACAAACAAGAAAGAGATAAGTAATGTAAGTGAAGGGAAGAATGAAGAAAGCATAAGGCAAAAAGAGAAAAAGAGAGACCAAAAGAAGAGAAACGAGAAGAAGCAGATTCCCAAAGATTAAAAGTTCGTAGGTTGTAAAGAAGGCAAGAGGAAGAGGAATTAAGGGAAATAAAGAGAATGGAGGAAGAAATTAATTGAAGGGATTTAAAGATGATGAGATTGAATAGATATGCTGTAGATGATGATACCCATTGAAACACAAGGGCAAACCAAAGAGGAGAGAGGGTCACAACTGTCCTGTGGAGGTTTGCACAGATTATTAGACATACCAACATGGAGAGAAGAAGACACAGAGACAATAGCGACAAGAATGAGAAAAATATATAGACAAATGAGGGATAAGGATGGATATAGAACTCAAGAGGGTGAACAAAGATCCTCCTTTAAAGAAACAGAAGAAGCTTAGATGACATCAGAATAGACAATCATAGAATATTATCTTTAAGTAGGTTAGATCTTGATGATGTGGAAGAGGACAATAGTCATAAGAGTTGGGGTGTAATAATGTCAGATGAAGAAAGAAAACAAAATGAGAGGACACAAAAAAGAGGGTCCATATGTATTCTCAAGACTATCAAGTGTAGATAAAGGGGTACAATGGTCAGATTTAGAGGACCCTAAAGGAAGACTACCAGAATCAATACCATATAGTGAACCACTGCAGGTATGATCGCAGAGCACAGGGTATGTGTCCCTGCCTTATGTGATAGGGTAGTGTGGGTAGGTATGACCGAGGACAAAGGTTTTCACAGTTTCCACTAATAGAGAAAGGAGGGGGTCGGCCACAATATATACCCTGGATTTAGATGGATAAGGAAAATCTAAAGCACACACTGCTGAGTTTAACTTCTGGTGCAGGAAAATGGATAAAAGAATTTGAGAAAAGGACATCAAGAATGACATTAGCTCTAGGTGATATAAAAGGCTTATTATCAGCTATCGTAGGGGAGAGAGCTGATGACATTTGGAAAAGAGCAGGGTATTCAAAAGAAACTGCGCAAAACACAGTGGACGATGGAGTGCCATTTAATAATTGTAGAGCAGACATATGTCGAGCACTTAGAGTACAATATCCAGATGCATCAGATATTGGGGCGATAATGACTAAGAAGATGAGGGAGGAGGAAGACCTCATTGTTTTTATTCTGGATGTATTAGGACAGATGGAGTTCAGAGGCACATTTATTTATTTATTGGAATTTCTATAATGCACCACACACCTGGAGGTCCAGGGCACACACAAACATAAGAAGACTGACAACAAAGATCAGGGTGAAAAAAGAGAGGTCACAGATTAGTACAATTAAGGAGTAGATCAGGAGGAAGAGCATTCTAGGCTAAATGAGCTTGGACATTAAACATAGTCCCACCAAACCCCTTCAGCCTGAATTTGGGTAGGTGGAATCTCGCCTGATCAGAGGACCTGAGGAGATGACTGGGACGGAAAACCTTAGTACGGTCAAGGAGGCATAAATGTGCTTCATTGTTCATGCACTTGTAGCTCAAAGTTAGTACTTTATGAGTAAAGCAATGTTTCACAGGGAGCCACTGAAGCTCCCACCGGGCATTAATGATATGATCACATCTTACAAGTCCACAAGTAGCATGCACTGCTCTATTTTGGATCACCTGTAGTGCTGTAGTGTTTGCATGTGAGGTACCCAGTAACAGACTGCTGCAGTAGTCCAGACATGAGTTCACCAATGCAGTGGCAAGTAGAGAAGTATTCTTGGATGAAACAAAAGGGCGGATATGGCTGAGGAGTTTATTAATGTAGTCATAAGAGGCCCGCAGGAATGTAACATGATGTTTCATAGTAAGTTCAGCATCAACCATGACACAGAGGGTCTTCACACTTTTAGCCAGCGGGATGTTGGTGTCAGCAATGGTGAAACTCTGGTAGTCAGCAGGCTGTTTTTATAGTCTAGGCCCTGGAGAAACACTCAGCAGCTCAGTTTTATCGTTATTCAAGGCAAAGGAGTTGTCTGCCATCCAGGCCTGAATGGATCTATATATCTCATCAATGGTTGCTGTATCCTGTGTATAGATGCCCAAAAGCTTCAGGACCACCTTGGTATCATCAGCATAATTAGTATAATGCACAGCCAAGATGTCCAGGAGCATCAGAAAAGGCAGAATGTAAATGTTAAAGAGGGAAGGTGAGATGCCGGGTCCCTGTGGAATCCCACAGGAGATAGCAACAGGAACAGATCCAGCATCATCAATGGCAAAACTAGTGCAACAGGGCCCCAAAAAGGAGGCAACGCACTGGGCAGCAACTCCTGAGCAACCCACCAAGCCCCTTAACCTGGTGACCAGAAATGAGTGAACAATCAGACCAAAGGCTGCTTATAGATCTAGTAGCAATAGGCGAGCTGGATAAGCGTTGTCCACAATACTGGATAGATTAGATTTGAAATCCAGCAAGGCAGTTTCTGTTCCATGTCTGGCTCTAAAGCCAGACTGACGTGGACCAAGAATGTTATTGCTCTCAATAAATCTCTGCAGTTGAAGATAGACCACTCGGTCCAAGATTATTTGCAAAAACAGCACGTTAGTGATTGGGCAATAGTTCTTTGCCAGGGAGGGATCAAGGTTGTTCTTTTTAATAGGGAGGTGATCCAGGCTTCTCTCAGAAACTGGGGCACATGGCCTTCAGCAAAAGAGATGTTCACCAGTTTTGTCATGCAAAGAAAAAGGCTGTCCAGGCAGCCTTTAAAAATGCTGGGTGGGTATATGTCACCATGACAGATGGTGGGTTTCATGGCGCCTATAATATTATACATTTCTACCTTGCTACAGGGGGTAAAAAATGAACAAATTCTCTTTAGAGGTAACAGTGGGACTGGAGTGACTTGAAGCGGTGGGGTGACTCCGAAGGTGGGGAGGTTAGCCTTCCTTTGATCACAGATGGATTCCTGATGTCTGGCAATTTTAAGTTTGAATTCATCATGAATTCCTTGACAACAACCTGAATCTTAGTTGGGTGCTAGCCCCAAGGACGACTTGCCTCCAAATTCCCTCAGGATCATAAACAACTCTTTAGAATTAGATTTGGGCTGTATGATCCTGTTGTTAAAGCTAGACTTTGCTGCAATAATGGCTGCCTTTAGATCCTGTGCTGTTTGTTGGTAGTGGGAGAGTGTAAGTAGAGAGGGGCATTTATGCCATTCTCTTTCTGGTGCCCTTTTAGTGTGTCTAAAATTAAGGATGGCCTCATTAAACGATGCATTCTTAGTCCGTAGCATTATGAAACATCTCAAGACAATTGTGTTTTGGTTTAAGAATAGTAGATAATTTATCAGGACTGATCTTTTTTATATTTCTTGACTTTTTCACAAGTCTCGGGGCATCATTGATTTTGCAACTGAGAGCCGGTGAGTGTACATGAGAGGACACTAGATGGTGATCTGACCATGGGCATGCAGAGACGGTTAAAATAGATAAAGTTAAACTGGAAGAAAGAATCCAGTCAATAGTGTGCCTACCTATGTGTGTCGCTCCAATCACCCACTGGACATACCCTATAGGATCAAGAGCTTTCAATAAGGAGGTAGCTAGCTTGTCCGATGGGTTGTCTGCCCAAAGGTTGAAGTCACCAAGAATGATGTCAGGTGTATTGGCTTTATTTAGCTTGTTAAGAAGGCCAATACATTGCTCCTCAAAGGAGGGCATAGCATTGGGGGGGTCTGTAGATGACATCAATGGTCAGGGAGACATTATGATTAATATTCAGTTTCACACTTTCAAATTCAACGGGTGAATCATGGGATGACACGGTAGTATTATTTTATCTCATATTATGTCAAGGACTGCCAGAGCTGGTACAAAGGCAGTTAAAGAAACAGATGGGAAAGGAAGCAAAACCATGGCCAGAGATACAATTGGAAATCATGCATTATTGCAGAATGCTAAAAGAAAAAGACATGATGAAAGCTGACGATAGAAAGCAATCAGAGGCGAAGTTGGTGCAGATGAAATGATCAAAGTTCACCAAAGAGGAAGCAGTGTTGACAAGTAATGAAGGAAGCATGGCACAAGTAGTGAGTAACCACAGCAATGCCCAAGAACAGAATGGGTATAATTATATGCAAAGAGGCAGAGGGAAAGGTGCCTCGAGCAGGGGGATGAGGGTGATTTCAAAACCCTTAAGAAAGGGGAGGATCTAATGGCGCACGGCCACAAATAATTTGGAATTGTGGTAAAATAGGACATAACAGAATTGGCAATCTCCAAAGGGGGGATGAGATATGCTGCACAATACAATACAGATTCACAAGGATATTATGCTCAAGATCACACGCTCAAGATCTCACACAAAATCAGACATATGCGCCACAACCACAGCATCTTCAGCAAGTGCCAGTACGGACAAAATTGTTATAACCCCAGCAAGTCCAACAAGCACCAATGCAGACACAGTCATTACAGGGGGAGCAACAACAAACACCTTTGCAAATGCAAGAGGTACCCATTCAACAAATACAATACATCCCAATGCAAGCAATAGGTGCATCACAATGTCAAATGGACAAGGGAACTACACAAGTAGTAAAACCTAAATTGGGGAGTGCGACTGTGGTAGGAGGGAATCCTTTCACAGACACATGGATGAATTTATACTCACAGTAGTGTAGCCCACAGGAGGACCTGATGTGTTCATTACTATCTGTAACATCAGCCTCCCAAGAGGAACCACGGGTCAAGGTGACAATAGGAGGTAAGGCATTTTAATTTCTTATAGACACTGGAGCGACTTGTATGAGTGTCTTTGAGGGAAAATATCCAATGTCAGGCATCCCATTAATGCTCAGGGGTTTTCTGTGGCAACACATTTAGTTCCATTTACAGACGATTTGCCCATGTCTATAGTGGAACACAACATGTATATGCCATTGCTGTACTCTAAACAGACACTGGTAAACATACTAGGACATGATTTAATGACAACATGACGATATCTTTTACTGATGAAAGCATGGTGTGTTCAACCCTGGGGATACATTATATGAATGTGAGAGGATTTTAATTAGCCTTTACATGAAATAAAGCCTTACAGTGAGTCCTTCTAGATGAGGAAGTATTTTTATATGGAGTGACTTTTTTATTATCATAGTTACCTAGATTGGGAGGTACGTTATTAAGGCTACTTGATCAATTTTTGTTCAAGCCAGAGATTCCTATGGAGGATGAGGGAAGGCACGTTACTCCTTTGGAATTAGAAGCAGCAGTGATAAGAGAAGACAGGGTGAGGTTTCATGGGACAGACGATGAGGGAAGGGGATGGAGAAAAGTGATAGCCCTCAATGAAGGATATGGACTGACAGACTTGACAGATGATGAACTGTTTAGAGATGACTACTCTGATGATGAACTAATGTTTTTTATAAGGATCATTTATTCTATCAAAGTTAAAATATAGAAAGCCTGCAGAGTTGCATTGGTAAAAGAAGACTGTGATTCTTTCAGGAAGAATTAGAGAAAGGGCCAACGATTTTAAGGACCACAAGCGCATATGATGTGGGTCTATTAAAAGGGATAGGTGCAGTTACCACAAGCAAAGCAATATCCCACGTCCAGAGAGACAGATGAAGGAATATTTGAGACCATTTCCGCTTTAATGAAGCAGGGCATATGTAGCCCTCAGATTGATCACGTAGCACAGCTGTGCACCCCGTGAGAAAATCAAAGGGGGGATTGTGAAAATGTATGCAGGACCTTCGCCCCTAAACAATATATTCAAAGCTGAATTTCCTTTATTTTCAAATCCTGTGACAATATTGTGTAACATCCCATCTAAGGCCAAATTATTCACAGTTATAGATTTGAAAAATGTATTCTTTTCAATTTGCTTTCATGAAGACTCACAAGATTTGACTTATTTTTCCTATAGACATACCCATCTGAAACATACTCATTTGCCTCAAGGGTACTGTGAGTCCCTGTCAATCTTTAACAGAGTCCTCCAGATAGACCTGGGTAATGTTCAACTCAAAAGTACAATAATCCAGTACGTGGATGACATTTTGGTGTGTAGTGAGACAGAAAATGTAGCGAAGACTCAGTTAAACTCGTGATTATACTCTCAGAGAAAGGATACAAGGTAGATAAAGATAAGTTACAATATTGACAGGAAGAGATCTTGTACATAGGACAGTTGATCTCTGACAGAGGGAGAAAAGTGACACCTGAAAGAGCAGAAGCAATCATGAAAACCATAGCACCTAAAACAGTGAGGGAAAATCAACAGTTTTTAGGCATATGTAACTATTGCAGGGTATGTGTTTTTGATTACTGTACATATATTTGATCACTTTTAGAAGAACTTAAAGAAGCACAAGTGGATGAAAGCACAATTACATGGACAGATGAGATGACTGAAGGATTTGAGGAATTAAAAAAGGCAATCAGTACAACCTCTGTGTTGGGGATCCCAGATTATAACAAAGACTTGCATTTATTTTCCCATGGAGAAGTCACAACAGTAGTCCTTACACAGAAGACAACATTAGGACATGGACACAAATGATTGGCTTATTACAGTGGGATTTTAGATTCAGTTATGAAGGGATAATATCCCTGTGAGCCATATTTAGCTGCTGCTGCATTCACAATTGAAAAGGCTTCAAGCATTACAATTGGGTGTACAAAAAGGTTATTTAAAGAACATGCATTATTTGTGATTTTAGAGAAACCCAGAAGTACTTTGACCACACAAAGAGCATCAGGGTATGAGGTGATTATTTCCAACTCTGCAATTAAAATGGTTATATGTACGGCAATAAATCAATCAATGTTTATATCAGAACTAGTAGGAGAGGATGATTATGTACATGATTGCACAACGCATACTGAATTCTATAATGATATTCCCCAGTCTAGAGAAAATGCCCTTGGGAGGGGGGAAATTGTTTTTATTGATGGTTCTTCAAGAATTGACCAGACCACTGGGGAAAGGCATACTGGAGCAGCAGTAGTACATCTGAATCAAGAAGTGAATTTGATGTAGTAACAAGTATGAGACTTTCTTCAAATTATTCAGTACAGGCTGCAGAATTAGTGGCACCCATTGAATCGCTACGAAGATTTGAGGATGGGGAAGTGATGGTGTACTCTGACTCTGCCTATGTGACGTCAACTGTACATGCAGGATTGTCATACTGGAAAAGGAGGGGTTTCCTCTGCACAGACTGCACTCCAGTGCAACATGCTGCCCTACTGGATAGGCTTGAAGAAGCATTAAGTCTCCCATTAACCCTACCAGTCATAAAATGTGCATCACATTCCAAAAGAACAGATTTAATTTCTTCTCTGACCACTTCTGCTTCTAACTTCAGGGGGATAACCTGCCCTTCCTCATTGTCCATGGGAATCTCTGGTCTAAAGAGAAATTCATCAGGTGGGTAATGGAGAGGATTTTGAAGTTGATTTTCTCTCTTATTGGTACCCAGTGGGTGGCTTTACTGTGGACAGTCACATGGCCCTGTTCGGTCAGGTTCAAAGCTGTTTGAATATCATCATTCTGCATAGTATGGAGCTTATTTATGTTGCGCTTAGAGGTGCCTGCGAGGAGCTATTGACAATCAATCCTGTGTGGTAAGGAAGGGTTTGGCTGCATTGAGAAGCTTGGTAGTATGGGCCGCTAATGAAGCAATGGCGTTGACATGGCGGGTCATACTGAGGTTGGAATCCAAGGTTTTAACATGTGGGCAGACTGTGATGGTGAGGATGTCCATAGTGAAGGCTTTATAGTCTGGGTCTTTTTTGGCCAGCCGTGAAAGGGTTCACACCAGGAGTATCTCAGTTTTGTCTGTGTTAATGTTTTGGTGGGTGGCCATCCAGGCTTGTATGATGTCATAGATTCTGTTGAGGGAAATGGTGTCTTGTGTGTGGTCGCCAGAGAGGGGAAGGAGGATCTGGGTGTCATCGGCATTGTTGGTGTAGGATATGCCGAGGGTGTCCGGATAGTTGAAGCGGGGTTTAATGTATATGTTGTGCCAGGTGGGTGAGATGCAGGAGCCTTACGGCACCCCACAAGGTACTTGTGTTGGGATGGGGGCTACACTTCCTGCGTAGACCCTTGCTGTTCAGTATAATAGAAATGATGCAACCCATTTGGTTGCTTTGGGGGATAAGGGGGCGACAGTGGTAAGGTGTTGGCAGAGGGTATGATGGTTGACCAAGTCAAAAGCTGCTGACAGATCTAGCAAGACTAGGAGGGCTAGGTTGCCAGATTCACGGATGCCATATAGTTGATTTTTGAGATCTAGGAGTGTGGATTCAGTGCCGTGCCTAGAGCTTAGTATGTTTAAATTCTCAGGGTGGGGCTGTATTTGGAGGTAGGTGACACAGTTGATGATTTTCAGTAGGAATGGAACTGTGGTGATGGGGCGTAACTTTGTTGCCGTGGCAGGGTCTTCTGAAGGTTTCTTGATAAGGGGGAGATCCAGGATTCCTTAAGTGTGGGTGAGATGAGGCTAGTGCTGAAAGTGGAGTTGATGAAAACTGTGATGATGGGAGTGAGGGATTCTGATGAGCCGTGCAGAGCAAGTGTCTTCTTGGCATCGTGATGGTTTAGGGCTATCATGATTTTGGTAATATCCTCTTCTGAGATGTGGAGGAAGATGAATGGGGTGGGTGTGGTTGGTAGTGGAGCGCAGGCAGTGTTATGCATAAGGTTAGGAGTATGGCTTGTGGCCTGGGGTTTCTTTTGTTTCTCTAGGATTTTCTGGTGGAGGGTGGAGATTTTGTTGGTGTGAACATCTTGGATGTTTTGGCACCAAGCATCGTCTTTGGTAAAGTTTTTGATGGAAGTGACAGGAGTCTCTAGCTTGCGTAAAATGGCGAATAGCTCACATGAATGGGAGTCGGCTTGGGAGATTCTGTTGGTGATAGCAGTAGCTTTGGCAGTGATGATGGCTTGCTTGTATTTTTTGAGAAGTTTGCTAGGCATGTTTTGTTGGGCATAGTGGGGGTTTTGTGCCATGTTGTTTCCAGTGTGCATTCCTCGGCTCTCATGGTTTGAAGTGTGGGAGTGAATCAAGGGTTTTTGTGAATAGTGGGTTTTGCATTCCACAGTTTAAGCAGTGCAATGGAGTCGATTGCTGAGGTGACAGACGTATTATAGATGTGCAGTGGCGGCAGGGATGTATGTGCCATAGTTTTGTCCACAATCAGGTGAGGAAGGAGACGATCCTTAGTGCGGCTGCAGGAGCAGCGTGTATTGGTAGGTGGGAGTGGGGTGTTGTGGATGGTCTGTGGGAGGCAGGTTGGATCATTGTAGGTGATGGTGTGATGGTCAGTCCAGAGATTCAGGGAATTGGCTACAACAGTGGTATGGTGGTTGATGTCAGAGATCCAATCAAGTGTCTGCCTAGTCGATGAGTTTGACTAGTGACACATTGTGTAAATCCTAGGGCTTTAATGGAGCTGGTCAGATTGAGGGCATCCTTGTCAGCAGGGTCATTGTAACCCAGGTTGAGGTCCCCTATGATGATTATTTTGGACAAGGGTTTGATGTTAGTATGGATGTGCTGCAAAAGGTCTTCTTTGAATGATTTGACTGGATCTGGGTGGAGATAGACAGCGTGGAGGTTGATGGTGGATGTGGGGGTAGTGAGGAGCTTGGCAGTGACTATTTCATGGGAGGGAGAGGCAGTGGTGGGGAGCATGTGAATGGGTAGCGTCTTTTTGTGGATAAGTGCAAGCCCGCCTTCCTTGTGCGAGAGACAGTCACAGGGAAGGATGGTGTGTCTGGGTGGAATGACAATGGAGAGTGTTCGGCCAGCTGCTGGATGAAGCCATGTTTCAGTTATGCAAACAAAGGGGGGTCTGGGAATCTCTCTACCAGCACGAACACAGCCCAATGACCTGTTCTTGGGTGAATAACCCCTGGGAGAGACTCTACCAAGTCTTTAGCTCACTGTCCTTTTCACAGAGAAGAAATTTCCCCGCATATCAGCCTTTGTCCTGCCCAGGGGCAGTCCAGCACCGAAATGCTAGGCAATTCTCCTCTGAACAAGAGTACCATCAGTAACCCCATACACGTGTTTCAGCCTTGTTGGGCATCATCAGTGAGGTGAAACTGTTGCCTCTCTAAGAACAGTGAGCAAGGGGTCCACGTCTGGATTGCCCTGTTAACTTAGGGTGAAACCCAAAGTTAATGTATGCAAACAAAGGGGGGTCTGGGAATCTCTCTACCAGCACGAACACAGCCCAATGACCTGTTCTTGGGTGAATAACCCCTGGGAGAGACTCTACCAAGTCTTTAGCTCACCGTGCCTTTCACAGAGAAGAAATTTCCCCGCATATCAGCCTTTGTCCTGCCCAGGGCCAGTCCAGCGCCGAAATGCTAGGCAATTCTCCTCTGAACAAGCGTACCATCAGTAACCCCATACACGTGTTTCAGCCTTGTTGGGCATCATCAGTGAGGTGAAACTGTTGCCTCTCTAAGAACAGTGAGAGGGAGACCACGTCTGGATCGCCCTGTTAACTTAGGGTGAAACCCAAAGTTAATGTATGCAAACAAAGGGGGGTCTGGGAATCTCTCTACCAGCACGAACACAGCCCAATGACCTGTTCTTGGCTGAATAACCCCTGGGAGAGACTCTACCAAGTCTTTAGCTCACTGTCCTTTTCACAGAGAAGAAATTTCCCCGCATATCAGCCTTTGTCCTGCCCAGGGGCAGTCCAGCGCCGAAATGCTAGGCAATTCTCCTCTGAACAAGAGTACCATCAGTAACCCCATACACGTGTTTCAGCCTTGTTGGGCATCATCAGTGAGGTGAAACTGTTGCCTCTCAGTTATGACATGTATGTCAATTTTCTGGTTGGTGAGCAGGTCTTGGATGTCAGTGGCATGAGCTATGACTGACTAGGCTTTAATGAATGCACATGTGAGATGGTATGGTGTGGGAATTACAGCCTGGGAGCTGTCAAGTCAGAGAGAGTATGTTGTCTGTGCCTTGCGATTGTGCCAGTAGAGAGAGTTTGGGTAGTCTCTCTGTGCCTGTGCCAGGCTGTGCGCTAATGAGCATGTAAGGTTGGAAGAGGGGGCCTGAAGGAATGAAGTTGGCCTGAGTGTTGATGTCAAGTGGATGGATGTGAGTTCTAGGCTCATAATAGGTGGGAGGGTATCCTGCCTGTGAGAGGTTGTGTGTGGAGTAGCGCTTCCAATGAATAGGTGCGCTGTGACTCAGTGTGGGGAATGGGGATACAGTGGTACGTCCCTTAGTGGCTATGTGTAGTATGTGAACTACTTTAGCTGCGTAATACTGTTCAAGGGGCTCCTTGATTCCATGGATGTATGTGCACTGCGGAAGGAGGTTGCAAAGTGTTATGTGCACAGTTGTGGTAGAGACATGGGATAAGGTCAGTACTGGTTTGTGACAATTGAATAATCCATTAAGGCTAGGTAAGAAGGAAGTGGGCTTGGGCAGGGCATGCAAATTAGAAAAAGCAGTCCATATGGAGTAGTGTAGAAGGTGTTGGGTGAAGCAGTACTTTGGGGTGAGTGTTACATGTGGTTGTGTCTGTGCATTACACAAAGGTTTATGGTGGAACGTTGGTGGGAGGAAGGAGGCAATGTTGCAATAAAGCTTGAGTGAGCATGTTGGGAAGCAGGTCAATTTAGGGCTGTAGGCCTTCATTGCTGGGAGTGGGTCAGCAACAAGCTTGAATGGCATCTGCACATGGATGCTTGATTGGGGTTGTGAAATTGGCTATGTAGTTGATCATGGGGCAACTTCCTGGATAGTGGGTACACGTTGTCTGGGTACAACAAAGGTGAATCGTGAAGCAAGATATCTTTGGAGTGACATGAGGGGAGGCACACGGGTGGAATACGTGTCTGCGTACCTCTGATATCAGTAGGTGGTGCTGGAAACAGCATAACATTAGGTATCTGCATGAGGGAATGCCAAAGTGACGATGCTGAAGCAAATATCTGCACAGGTGTGTTGTGTGGCATGAAGCATCCAGTGCCGGCCATTGCCGAACAGGACTAGACAGGAAGTGAAAGCCTTTGTTGTCAGCCTTTGTCAGAGGCTGTCTTTGCTTGCCAGCTCCCCTGCACAACATCAAAGGTGCGTGTAGGCCAATCAGGACGCTGCAGTGTAGTGAAGCCTCAAAGAGGCATCTGCATTGTAATTGCGGCATCCATTTCCGAATGGACCGCAGGCTCCGAAAAAGACAGAAAGAGCCCAGCAGGGCTTACTTTTGGGTCAGGATCCCGATGGGCACTGCTACATGCAGGCTTGCCCAGATGGTTTTGCAGGGCAACTTTCTCCACAGGCCAGACAGAAAGTGAAGGGCTTATGCCATAATTCTGGTTACATGGCTCTGCCGTCTCAGAGCTTCACAGGGAGCCCGCCATCTTGCTTGGGCTCTCAAGCGCCCCCCTCATGTCTGGTTTATGCCTAATATTTACCTATATGTTACTTGTCCATCATTCAACATGACCTAAAGCCTAACTATAAGTGTGTGTGTGTGTATGTGTGTGTCGTGCTGGCTACTGTCTATCTTACATCTAAGGGGGGATGGTGGAAGTGCCCATGTATTATGCATGTTATCTGGGCCTCTGGCTTTTGGTGTGGTTTCAGACCTGTGTTTTATGGGTTTTCTCCGTTTTTAATTTCTCTCACGGGTGGGACGTTGGACGTTCATCCCAATACTATCTATTTAAGGGACTTGCTTCTGGATCTCTACAGAAGTCACTGGCAATCCTTCAAAGATGGTAAGGGTGATTTATTTTGCTGCTTGTAAGAGACCCAGAGCATTTTACCTAGGCAGAGGTTTAGACATTTATTTCATGGGTTCTTTAGGCATTGCTGAACAGAATATTATTGTTTTATTTTTTATTTTTTCAAACATCTATAAACAATTATCTGTATTTCACTGATAAAGGCAGGCTAGTCAACCCTTGATAGGGCACGTGACGTGGCCTGAGTGAGCATGCACTCAAGCATAACTTGGTTGAGCACCTTAGCTGACACTAGTACTTGCATTTTCTTTAAAACGTATTAGCACATGTTGTAGGAAAGGGAAAGGTCTCTGTGAAAAAAATCATTTGCAGGGTTTTGCTAATGACTATGTCATTGGCGTCAATGACAAGGTGACAGACATGTGCATGGGCAGTTTGAGTCAAAGCACGCTCATGTGCAACCAGTTTTCTTGCAATAGCTGACATACACAAGCACTTGAATTTCTTTGAACAAAGGGAACACGTCTTTGGAGGACGGGCCTTTACTGAAAGCATGTTAACACGTGACATGGCTGTGTAATAGCTAGCACACATGAATAGATAAAAAGACTTGAATTTCTTGTTGAATTTGTTTGCACACTCAGAGTAAATAGACATTAAATTCTGGGGAGAAATTGTGTGCAGTTTCTTGCACTTGACGACAGGTGCAAGATCAAACAGCACAGCATTACCACGTTTTGAAAAACACAATCAGGGATGTCAGTGTTTGATGTTGGGTCTGGCAATAGCCAACACTAGTATGAGGACATCAAGGCCAGCAGCCATGCTTGGGATGGGGATAGAAAGGCATAAAGGTGTTTACAGCAGCAGATGCACATATGTTGGATGGCAACATACTATAGCAACATGTAGCAACCGACATTAACACATCAACTATGGTTACAAGTAGCCAGAGCATTGAAACACTAGTTAAGGTGGCAACTCGCACTTCTAATGTAATTGCTGGCTTTGATGTGCATGACGCTACACATTTCAACATTCGAGTCTGGCACAAATGCATACGTGGTATTCCAGCATTGTTTTAACTCTACATAACATTCTTATTGTAATAACATCGGTATCTAATAACATCGTTATTCTATTTAATGTGTTTGGCTCACAGTAAACACATATTTGGAGGGAGAGGTGAGGTTACAGGTTAGGTATTATAAACAATTTTAAATTAACGTTTAAATATTTTTCTGCAAAAGCCGCACAAATACATTCTTAGAAGAAAGAACAGTATTTTCCTCTTATTTAAGCACAATCAAAAAGAAAGAGGAAACAAAAACAGGAACATACACAATTGTATAATTTCTAAGATAACGGAATATGTTACAATGTACAGATGTCTTTAAGTACATGGGGAATTTAAATGAAACCCCTCCTATAGCAGTGACTTCTGATATGAACTATCATGACATTTATCTTTCCTTTCATAACCAAGGTATATAGTTTTGGAACAACATGTTTGCAATTAGCCTGAACACATGGCAGCCTTGATTTCAAAATGTTGTTCATGAAAAAGCAAAATATAGCAATGCTCAAGAGCAATTTCAGTGTTCACTGTTACCGATGAAACCAAGCCTGCATAACTACTTACCTTGTGTAGTCCATCGGCGCATGTGTTCTTTGTGCACTGGTCTACTGGTTGAGAACAAGGCCCTGTGCAGTGTGTGTGATTTAATTTTATTTTAATTCGAGTAGTGAATTTTGTAAAGAGTAAACATAAATAAATATATATGTGTACAAAAGTGGTGCACAAGTCAACAACACGTGGATGCTCTAACAACAGTCACGGGACATACCATAAAAAATTACAAACAACTATTCCACTTGGGTGCTTTTCCGTAATAACGAGACATTGGGACTCATTACGACCCTGGCGCTAAGAGATTACCGGTACCGGTACCCGTAGCGCCTGATTACGAGGTCCCTTTGTGGGTTCCCACCTAACGGCTGGTTTTTACCAGCTGCTAAGGAATGGACCCGCAAAGGGACCTTGGTGCTAATTACGGTACCGCAATTTGCGGTACCGTAAATACCGCCTTCCCCATTCCCATTATGCCCTATGGGGCAAAAATGGGAATGGGGAAGGGCCATGGTAAAATGGGGAAGTATCACCCGCCAACCTTGGAATGGGGTGGTACTTCCCCATTTCATCATGGCGGACTCGTTACAATACCGGCAGCAAGCATGGTGCTAATAGCGCCATGGTTTAGCGCCGGTGTTGTTATGAGGGCCATTATCACAAGTAAAGAACACACATTCTTAGAGCACTCAGTCCGGTTTTAAGTGCAAAAAACATCTTTAATTTTTAATTGTACATGGATCCACAATTAAAATTCATTTAACCAACATGGACTTCCAAAAAACAGTATAAGTAGTCCACAGCACTCCTCGTCAAGCCACGCGTTCCAACGCAAACACTGGGACTTCGTCAGTTGAAATTACATCATGTTTACACTGGGCATTATTTATTTCTACACACATATGAGTCATCAGTTAGCTGGTCATGTGACTCTTTCTCACGCGATCGGGCCTGGGGGAGCGGGCTACGTGTATTTCAGGGGTACGCGTGAACTTTCTCACGCGATCGGGCCTGGGGGAGCGGGCTACGTGTATTTCAGGGGTTCGCGTGAACTTTCTCACGCGATCGGGCCTGGGGGAGCGGGCTACGTGTATTACAGGGGTTCGCGTGAAGTTTTTCACGCGATCGGGCCTGGGGGAGCGGGCTACGTGTATTTCAGGGGTTCGCGTGAACTTTTTCACGCGATCGGGCCTGGGGGAGCGGGCTACGTGTATTACAGGGGTTCGCGTGAACTCCTTCACGCGAACGGGCCTGGGGGAGCGGGCTACGTGTATTACAGGGGTTCGCGTGAAGTTTTTCACGCGATCGGGCCTGGGGGAGCGGGCTACGTGTATTTCAGGGGTTCGCGTGAACTATCTCACGCGATCGGGCCTGGGGGAGCGGGCTACGCGTGTTTCGTGGGCGCGCGGGAAGTGACACACGCGATTGAGCGGGGTACGTGTATTTCGGGGGTGCGCGGGAAGTTACACACAATTCCATCAGGGTACGTGTATTACAGGTGTGCGCGATATCAACAGGGTACGTGTAATACAGGGGTGCGCGGGGAGCAGCACACTTGAATTGCACGTGTGGGTCCTCCCAGGTGTTCCCTCTACACCCTCCACGGCCCCTGCAGGTGGCTCACACCACAGGGGCATACCCAGCACATGTCATGCACGCACCACACCCACCATGCCCATGCCCACCAGCCAACCCACATGTCAACTTGCACTACTCCCCCCCCCAACGCATGTCCCCCTGCACCCCCAGCCACCAGGGGCAGCCTCCACCAGGCCCCCACCCATGTCTCACACCACCCCCACCCCCCAGTCACCAGGGGCACCTGCCATCAGGCCCCCACCCATGTCCAACTCATGTCCCCCCCCCAGCACTGTGGGGCACCTGCCAGCAGGCCCCCACCCATGTCCAACTCATGTTCCCCACCACCCCCACCCCCCAGCACTGTGGGGCACCTGCCAGCAGGCCCCACCCATGTCTCCCACCACCCCCACCCCCCAGCCACCAGGGGCAGCATCCACCAGGCCCACACCCATGCCTCACACCACCCCCACCCCCCAGCAGTGCAGGGGCACCCACCACCAGGCCCCCACCCATGTCACCCACCACCCCCACCCCCCAGCAGTGCAGGGGCAGCCTCCACCAGGCCCCCACCCATGTCTCCCACCACCCCCACCCCCCAGCCACCATGGCCAGCCCCCACCAGGCCCCCACTCATGTCCCCTATCACCCCCACCCCCCAGCCACCATGGGCAGCCTCCACCAGGTCCTCACAATCCCCAACACACATGTCATTACAACTCGCACACATGAGCCATACCACAGCCATATCGCAACTGCCACCACCATCCATACACATACAACAGCATGAGCAGCCAAAGGTGAGCCAGACATCACATGCAACACAGGAAGTGCACCACACATGTACACACACCACCACACTTGCATGCATGTGTACACCCCTGCCAAGTGTCGCACTGTTCAGACGGCCATCCATGTCACATCTGCCAATCAGGCTTCCACATACCGCTGTCACATGCATCCATGTGGCATCACTGTTGCACCCTTGTCAAATACACACACATGCACATGTACACAGTGCTGATACATGCAGCCGAAAACAACATACATGCGTGACATCACGGACATGCACATTCATCCAAACATGTGTGCCCACACAACTGCATTTGGCATGCAAGCCTACACACACAAGCACCATCCATGTCTCACACATCACAGCCCTCGCATGTGTCAGCCCCACGGCCCTGTACACCCCCACCCATACTCGACCCCATACAAACAGATGTGCAACCTGCACACTACCGAATAATCACCACATGCACTGCTCACAATCAGGATGCATGTACACTCACCGCTCGACTCCAGACAGGTCTGCTTCTCCAGGACCTGGACGTGGAGCGCTGGGGATATGCGTTCCAGGACCCTCATCTGTTCTTCCGACAAGTGGCCCCGGCACCCCTTGGCATCCGCTGCCTTCAAGAGGCGCCGGCCCTTGTTCAGGGTCCTGGACCTGAAGTCCTCCCAGCGCTTCCTGACATGTTGTAAGTCGCAGACTGCCACCCCTCGGCGTTGATGGCAGTCACGATGTCAGTCCAGATCCGAGTCCGTCCTTCCTTGTCGGCGCGGGAACTTCCGAAGAGGGCATCATACTGCCCCAGGACTTGCTCCACCAGGACACCAACTTCGGTGGCACTGAAGCTGGTGCCCCTCTGCCTCTCTGGCCGGGGGTTGTCAGTGGTCACAGATGGTGTTTGCCACGACATGACAACCCCAGAGGCAGGAGTGGGTGAGCAACTGGGTCCTGGGGCTGGGCTGTGGAGCGATGGAATACCAGTCGGGAGTCTTCGGTTCCAGCAGGGATGGTCACAGCAACAGCACCCCTGGCTGATGTGCAGGCAGCAAATGGCAGTGCACGTGGGCAGCAGGCAGTCAGGCAGCAGCAGATGGCAGGTGGGAGCGTGCTCGGGGCTCTGGGGGGCAGTAGTTCGGCCTTCTGGGCAGGAGCGTGTGGCCAGCTTGATACGGAGTGATTTGGCACGTGAAAAATCGGCACGTCAGCGTGTAATACGAGCAAAGGGCCATGCGCGTAAGCAAGCGTGGAAACTGCACGTCCGCGTGTAATACGAGGAAAGGGCCATGTGCGTAAGCGCGAGTGGAAACTGCACGTCCGCGTGTAATACGAGGAAAGGGCCATGCGCGTAAGCGCGCGTGGAAACTGCACGTCTGCGTGTAATACGAGGAAAGGGCCTATGCGCGTAAGTGACGTGACGCGCGCGTGCGTTTCCCTCAGCACGGGTTAAAGGTGAGCGGGCCCAGCAGTTCGCTGTACGTGCCTTTCGTGGAGACCGACGTGTGTTGCTGCTTCCTGTTGTTTCGCGCGCCATCACAACTTCACAGCTATCAAGGACGTATCTCTTCTTTTGGCGGGGGTATTGGCTACGCGTGTTTTTCTGCATCGCGCTAGTCAGACGGTGAGTCACACACGCTCTTTTTCCCACTGCGGGTGCCCCTGTGTATCGCACCTATTTTCGATGTCATAGTAGCCTGCGTGTCCCACGCGTACGCGTTATTCGTGTTACTGGGTGCCACCGTGTACTGCGGGAGGTTCAATCCACGCACGTAGGCTGCAGGGTTGCATGCACGGTTTTACTGCAGTTTTGGGGTGCCTGAGCGTTGCGTGACCCGTCACCACATCACCGGGGTCACATACAGCCTTGCAGGTGCAGGGGGGCTGTTAACATCTTGCTTCCCACCCCCTTCACCCCAATTGCCCAGGTCAATTGTGGTGTACACCTCCCATTGGCACCACTCCATCTGTGCCAGCACTACTACATCTGTGCCATGGTTGGGAGGCCACCAAAGGTGAGGGGAGCCTCAGCTGGGCGTACTCCTCGTGGCGGGCGTGGTCGGGGACGTGGCCGTGGTGACCAGGGAGTAGGGGGACTCCAGGGTGTCCAGGGCAGCCACAGAGGGGGAAGAGGCAGGGGTGCGCCACTTGAGCACAATGTTGTGCCATCTGTCGGTGCAGCCATGCCACCACCCCCTGTGGTTCCGGGGGATGCAGCTCCTGCATCTGGCACTGGCACCCATATGACCCGGCAGTCCGTTCCATCGACTGCCACGGGCCCAAGGGTAGTGGTAGCTGCAGGTGCAGCTGTGGACACCGCCACCCAGGCTCAGGGTCTGCCAGCGCAGGCTGCGTTGGCACTTGAAGAGCCCTTGGTAGATCTCCAACAGGCCAGGGGGGAAACCATAGGGGCAGGCCGGGCTGCTCAGACCAAGACACGTGTCCCTGGGGCAGTCATGTCATCTGCTGCCCCGAACAGCCGGGTGTTGGCAAGTGCAGGGGCAGATGCACCCAACAGCACCCCGGTTGTGAGTCTGCCAACCAGGACCGTTGCGGCCAACCACCCTGCCACAGCTGATGTTGCTGCGCAGGGTCCATTAGTGGGCACCCAGCTGCCACTGACACAAGTCAGGCCTCTGGTCATCCCTCCACCTGCCACTCCCTTGGCTCAATCCACCGAACCCACTGGCCATGCTGGTCAGGGCGGCATTAGCCAGCCAGGGTCTGCGCCACAGTCCAAGAGGAGGAAGGTTGCACCTGCAGCACAGGCTGGGACCCCACACACAGCCACGACCTCCTGCACGTCGAGGAAGAAGCCTTTCTGTAAGCAGGAACTGGACTTTCTCGTGGACTACGTGCGGGGCCACAGCCGTGACATGCTAGTGGGTGCCAATAGTCAGACCACGGCTGCCCAACGTGACACCCACTGGAAGCATGTTGTGGAACATGTCAGTTCATTCGGCCATGAGGTGCGCACGGCGCAGGAGTGCAAAAAGCGTTGGAATGACATCAAGCGCAGCACTAAGGCCAAGCGTGCCTCAAATTACAACTTGACTCTGGTGACTGGCGGTGGGCCTGCACCAGAGGAGGAAGAACTCACTCCGCATGAGGCTCTCGTTGCGGAGTTCATACCACCTGAATTGGTCGAAGGAGTGGGAGAGAAGCTGGACTTTGATGCCCAGTCCAGTGAGTGTTGATGCGTGTTTGTTGAGGACGTGTGTGTTTCACTTGTGGGATGTGTTGTGCATGATTGCTGCTACATGTGACCTGTACATGGTTCTGATGTGTATGTAATGCAATGCTACCGTCATGCATGTCTCCTCTGCCTGCATGCGGGACTCCATGTAGGCATGCTCCCTTGCCCCTCCTCCGCCACTCTGCACCCCAGTTCCACCTTTGCACTGGTCTGCTCCAATCTTGCCAATGTGTAGTTTCTTGTCCATGTGTCCTGTGTAGATGCTAACTTCCAGCGTAGAATCTGCCAGACATATGCCATGTCGTACAGCCTTAGTACTCGATGCAGGGTATCTCACTTGTACTGTGCATGGGTCAGATGTCCCACAGGACTGTGCCCATTCATGCTCCATGTGCATTGCACACATGCCCCTATGTGTCCTTGACTGGATGATCACTGTAATATCAGTCCTTGGTTACATACATTGCCTGCCATCTCATCAGCCTTCCCATGTCAACTGTGCCTCAGTCCTGCGTTGCACACATGTTTAGGCTCTGACAATCTGTGTGGCTCACAGGCCTCAGCCTGTTCAATGGCCAATGACTCTGTCCAACTCTTGTTGTGTCTTCTTCACACGTGGGCGGCCTCCGGAGTTTCCATCATGTGTCCTGCCCACTGTCCCAGCATCATTTGCAGTGTTGTAATTTGAATCACATGAAGCTGTTGATGCCAGTCAACACTGCCAGTCAATACACAGGTGTATGGTCAGCCTTTTGATACCATGATAGGCATCCCTGCTTTGGTACTGGGGTGGAGGGGTGCTTGGCTTCTAGACATGGTACACATTGAATGCACAATGCACGTGATGTCTGATTTTGACATTGCACTGCCTTCACATTTCCTGGCACACACCATGTAGTGCTTGTACATGTAGGTAGTGAGTGGCGTACACATTTCCTGCACTGCATAGACCCACTTCCATGGAAAGTGCCACCTTTCAACAGGTCTGATCACAGAAGCTATTCAAAGTAGACCCAGCATGCATGACAGGTCATATGTTGTGTGTCACATGTCTGCCTGATGCCTTTGCTGTCGGTGTGTGTGTGTATGTCGTGTGCTTCTGACATGTGTATTGACCTTTTCCTCTCTATTTTTCAGGTGATGACGCAATGGAGGCAGAGGATGGTGTTGTCATGCCAGACACAGGGTTGGTAACCAACATCAACCCGGCACTAGTGTGGGTCGTGGGGTGGTAGGCCACGAAAACCCCCAAGTGCTGCCGTCCATCTTGTCTCTGGCTGCCTATGAGTCCAGCCTTGATGACGACTCTGACGTCCATGTTGAGTTGGATGACCATCAAGTCCATGTGTCAGGGGTGAGTGATTCTGATGTGGACACTCCTCTGTCTGCGACACCTGCACTGAGGGATCAGACAGTCTTGGTTCCTCCGCCCGTGGTGGATCGGGACGCAGGGTCACCCTCCACACCAGTCACTGATGTGCCTGGGACATCACGTCGACGGGGGCATGTAGTCGTGCAGCCGCAGGCGGTGCCAACACAGCGAGGACCCCCGGTCCTTGGGTCCTGCAGGGGTCAAGCCCGGCAACGCGGTCGCCGCGCGCAACCGCTGTATACTGAGTGGGAGCAAGACATGACTGCCAATTCCGAACGGCAGGGGGCAGCAATGGAGAACATCGCTGAGAGCATGGAGCGTGTGGCCCGATCTGTGCTCCCCACTGCTAGGCAGGTGCTTCTCCAGCAGCAGGCGGCACGGTCCACGGCCCGCTCGCTCAGGCTGGGCATGGCGGCCTCAGACAGGGCACGCCAGGCTGAAATGTCGTCTCTGCGTCAAGCAATTGCTGCTCACGCAGAGGCGCACATGGATGCCTTGAGGGAGGAGTATGCTTCCCTCAGATCCACTCTGGGTGTCCTTATGATGTCCCAGAGGCAGCGGGCAGAGGAGAGGTTTGCACAGCTTGAGTGTACCATCTCGGCTGAGCTACAGGCTTGCCGGGAGGTGCAGCGGTTGTCCAGCCAGGCCTTGCAGGAGGAACTCCGTGTTACACGTGCTACCTTGCAAGAGGAAGCACGTGTATCACGGGAGGTTCTGCATGCAGACCTACGTCACATCGCCACACAGAACCAGGCTCACCCGTCCGGCAGACTTGCTGCCGACGAGGGGCAAGCTGCGGCTAGGCGTGGCCAGGCTACTGTGCCACGTCCTCCGTTCCAGGATGAGCCAGACTCGGACGACCATCTATCTCCCACATAGGTCGTGCTGTGCAGGCGTTGAGCCCATGGAGGTTTTTTTTTTGGCTCAGCATCATCGCATGTGGATGTTGAGCAGCACCCTGTACCTCCCCCCTCCTGGGTGCCTCCCCTCCCCCCCGGGTCGTATGTGGCCATTTTTGATTTTTCTTTTAGTTTAGTTAGTTAAGTTTCTGTTTGATAGTTAGTTTAAATAGGTAATGTAGGTTTTCCATAGTTAGTGTAATTAGTTAATAGTTGATTTAGTTTAAAATTGCTAGTCTATTGTGCTTTCATGTGACGGTGCGGTGCTTTGTGGCTTTTGAAGGCATCCACTGTCTGTTCCAGCTGGGCCCTTCATGGTTGTCTTGTGTATGTGTTTGCTGCTTGGGTTCCTTGACTCACATATGCCACTCCTGCCTCCCTTATCCATGGGCTCGCAAGGATGGTTCGGTGTTACAGCATTTTACACAAGGGCATTGGACTGTCAGATCTGTGGCATGTCTGGTGCTGTGTGACTTGTGTTGACACCCCTAGTGGGGATGATTTAGGTGTCATTGTCCACTGTTCAGCTTTTGCTAGATGGGGTGTATCATGATTAATGTGGACATTGATTGCTATGCATTGTGTAGTATGTTTCATTTCTTTCCTGTACATGTGCTTGTTGCAATTCATGCTGTAGATAGTGTTCCACACTTTGTAGGTGAAAGACGGACTGATGGTGTGATTTGTGATGTGACTCTCTGACATGGTCAAGTAATGAGATGCCTGATGAGACACACACAGATGACTTTGAAGCATTAATCATGTGTTCCATGCCCTTTCTGCAGGGGGATGAGCCTCCAGAGCACCTTTGCCAGCAGACATGTCCCATTGGACGACGGAATTCTGGACCCGTTTGTTGGTGCCCACATGCACATGTGTGCAGAAGCAGAGGCACAGTGATTGCAGACCCACATCCTAGAACTGCTGACATGTTCCAAGGAACTCCAGGCAAGGTGAGCATCACAGGGGGGCCACGACACAGCACAGCTTGCACCAGGCAAGTTGCACATGCAGGCTTAGTCACAGCACTGAGGGTGAGCTTAGACGAATATTGGTGTTGAAGCACACAATGCAGCTCAGATGTGTTTGTGGACTGATGGCTGCTGATAGTAGGGTTGTCTGGGACACATGCAGGGGCAGTGGCACATACCCTCCGGTACACCAAGGTCCATTGAGCCACTTGTATCAACCATGTAGCCTTCCGAGACATGGAAAGGGGCAGCTCACAGGGACATGCAGCAAGGGACATACTTGGGTGCAGTGCATGTCTTTTCCACGTACTTCATGATAAATGCACTGCCAACTTTGTTTCGGTCATGGTGGTACGCAACTTGCTCTGTAGTCATGGCTTGCTATATGGGTCTGTCTGCTTACCCAGGGAACATTGCATGTTGTGTGAATTGTGACACATTGGTGTTCCATTTGCCATGCACCCAGCAGCGGCTGCCTTACTGCATTGACTGTGTATGACCCGTCACAGGGGTGATGTTATATATGGGTACGAAGCATCAACCACAGATTGTCTGTTTGTAGAGTAGTCTGTTGCTATGGGGCATGTTTGGTGTTGTGTTTTTGTGCAATTGGCACGTACAGGTTGTTGACTGTGTCTCTCTTTGCAGCATTGCAGTGCTCCTGTAACCGGACCTGAGAGTGTGCAGGCAGGAGGCCAGCACTCAAAACCAGAGCTAAGTGTCTTGTTGTTTTTCTTACTAACTGCTCTGCATAGGCTTGCTGGGGAGTGTACTGATGCATGGATGTATGTGTGGTTCAATTTGGTATGTTATTTTCTCCCTAATCACCCGTGATCCTATGCAATTTTGAAACCTGTACCCTCTACCCGGTGTTCCTGCTTCCCGTGCCTATCCAAGCAACGTTCCCTGACCCTCTTTCCCCACTGGGGTTGCGGATGCCTGTGTAAGCCCCGAACTTGCAGGCGCCAAAACCCTAGAGGGGGTGGTTGGTTCGTACCACTCCTGAGCCTGGACTACAGAAGGCCATGACGATGATGTCCAAGTCTGTTTGGATTGTGTATGTGTTCATGCAGGTTGTACATTTTCGTGCATTCCCTAGTTTCATGTGTCATTCCACCTCCCCTCTCCTGCCGCTCATTCCAGTCATCCAGTGTGTCAACACCTGTCCCGACTGCATATCCCTGAACCTCCTTCCCCACCAGGGTCTCAGGGGCCTGTGTGAGTTTGACCTTGCAGGCACCCGGGACATGGTGGGGGTGGTTGTTTCGTGGCACTCCTGCGCCTGTACAGGGGACCTCTGACAGTACACATCCATTCATGGTGCATCATCCTATGTCATGTACCACACATGTCTCACATCCTGTCGTGACATTGTTTTGCTGTGCTACCTTGGTTGTTGCATCATTGTGGTAGTACTTGGCCTTTGTGAGGTACTGCTACGTCAAGTCATCTACTGGAGGGTGTTTGGGTTCGTTTTTATGCCTTGGATTTTGTGTTTCAGAAATGAGTGTGTATTCTGAGGGTTCAGGCATCTTTTTACACACAAGGTGGGAGATGGTGACGAAGGGTAAAGGTGATCCTGTAGCCAGGTGGAATTGAGGTTTGGGGGCTCCATGAGCCAGGTGCAGTTGTTCAGTGGGTCATGGTCATTTGTGAGGGAGGGGGGGGGGTTGTTGTTGATTGTTGCCTTGCCCTGCAGTGTGATGGGAACTCTGACATAGTAATGGTGGTATCCCATGTACATGTTGTGTTCTGCTGATCAATGCCCGTTCATGTGTTGTGTTTTCCTTTCAGGTGCGAGGGGATAGTTGTGGTTTGACATGCTGGGGTGTACACATGGTGGATGTTCACATGTGATGTGTAGGGAACACTGATGGTCACTTGAGTGCACATGCATATGTGGAGTGCATGTCCTTGCAGAACCACACACTTGCACCCTGATGCACTACATGTACTCCCACCCTTGCATATACACGTGTACACTGTTTGCCTTCTGGTGCCCACTGTGTCCCGGCAGCACATGTTCTGTGACCGATCATGGATCCAGTACATGCCTGATTTGATGTTTGACGTGGTCTGTCACTTAGATGTGATGCTCAGGGTGTGCATCACACACAATGGCTGTTCACTGTGCTGTGCGCTGAGCAGTGTGATGCAGGAGTAGGACACTGCACACATGAGCTGCAGTGTTGATTTTGCAATGCATGATGTGCATGTAGACAGGCATTCATTGTGATGTTACGTCTACGACTGTTGTAATGCATTTTGAAATGACTTATTTTGGGTGGGAGGTTGTTGGTCTGTCATTTCATCTGATTCCGGGTCAGGCAGCAGTGTCCGATGCCACTGTGCATTTAGGACATGGCAATGTGTACCTTATCGTTACTGCATTGGTGTATGGGTATTGCGTGCCATGACATGTTGATGTTTGGGAGGGTTTGTGTGACATGACAGTGATGGCCATGGCCTGGTTTGCAGGTGTGTGTGATGCACACCTTGCATGTCCGTGTCATCCGCTTCTCAGAGCAACTAGCTGGGGGTAGATTTCTCTCCGCAGCAGGGCCCTCCCCCTGGAACAGACTTCCGGCCTGACTTGAACTTGAGGGGAATCATCTCCAGTACTGGAAGCACCTCAAGTCCTTCCTCTTTGCTTCTGCTTACTGTCTGCCTCTCCCTTGCAGAATTCTCCACTGGAACTGCACAGGAGCTGCAACTGGGCCACTCTCACCGACCTTGGTCCCTGGCCCAGCCACTCTCCACTTGCACTGCCTCCCTGGCAACCCCTGCACTGCTGTACTGTCTCTCTATCCCTACAGCCCTCCCTTCCCAGCACTTGTCTGCACTCACCTTTGTAGTTGCCACCAGGCGACCTATGTATTATTTTTTTGGGCTACTTCCCCTGTACTGGACTCCCCCCCACCCTTCCCCTGGCACTTTTACCATTCCCCCTACCCCTGCACTTGCACGATCCCAATGACACCTGGCCTAGTAGTACCGTTCTCTGTGTTCCCTTGTTCCCCCCTCCCTGCCTCATTGCGCCTTGGAAGACTTGTGTATGGCCCATATCATGTCATATGTCATATGTGTGCCTTTTGGTCACACAGGATCGCTTGTGTTTAAGTAGCGAGGGATGCAGACGATGTGGCACTTCCATGGCAACTATCTCAGGGTGGTAAGGTTGTGACAGTTGACTGTCTCTTTGTCATCATCGATTGTCACCTGGTATGTGCCAGGCCTGTGTGCACTCCGCAGGGGTGGGAGTTTAGGTGAAAAATGTGGCCACCAGCTGGGTCCGGGCTTCCTCGCCACGTGCCCTGTCCCCTCCCATGGGCAGCGCCTGTGGTTGGGGATGTGGGGGCACCACCATGTCCACCGGGACGCCCTGCCGTGTTGCAACATTGTGCAGGACACATGCTGCCACAATGATCCTGCACACTACTGGTGGTGCATAGAGTAGTTGCCCACCAGAGCTGTCAAGGGAGCGGAAACGTGACTTGAGCACTCCGAATGTGCGCTCCACTATGCCCCTGGTTGCAATATGGGCGGCGTTGTATCTTACCTGGGGTGGTGTGGTGGGGTTCCGGATTGGCGTCATCATGTGGTTGCTCAGAAGGTAGGCACTGTCCCCTGGGGAGATGATAATAGTTGAGATAATTAGGGTTTGGATATTTGTCTGTGTGTGACTTGCATGCATGTGCGAGGGCATTTGTACTGACCTAGGAGCCATGTGTCGCCATGCTGCCCAGCTTCCAGGGCCCGGCTCAGGGCGGACATTCTGTATATGAAACTGTCATGGGTGGAGCCAGGGTAGTTTGCATAGACAGAGGTGATGATTCCCTTTGCATCACATACCACCTGTACATTGATGGAATGCCAGTGCTTGCGGTTTCGGTAGATGTGCTCAATGGCCCTAGGTGGACGTAGGGCCACATGGGTGCAATCTATGGCACCGAGCACTTTGGGGAAGTGTGCCACCCTGAAAAAATCCAGGACAACGGCCTGCCTTTCTGCGGGTGTTCTGGGCATGTATATGTGCCTGCGGACTGAGGGGCGCGCTGTCATGATTGCCAGTACCTGGTGTAGGCAGCGTGACTGCGTGGCCTGTGAGACCTCCCCCACTATGGCAGTGGTCCGCTGAAATGACCCAGTGGCCAAAAAATGCAGGACATTGAGCACCTTCTCCAAGGGGCTCAATGCTTGGGAGCAAAGGGTGGGGGATGTGAGGTCATCTTCCCACTCCCTGACCAGGTCTAGGATGATATGGGGTGGAAACCTATACCTGCCATAGACCTGGTCGTCAGGCATCCCAAAAAGGCTTGTCCGTGTTGCGAAAATGCGTGCCCTGGCTATTCTCCTCCTCCTGCGGTGTCCCACGATCAGTGCAGCGACAAATGGGGCATTCATCGTAGCTGTATATACGCGTTTGTTGTTTGCGCGCACTTTTATACTGTGCGCGGGGACGCTTCCGCCTGCCTTCGTGTGGCAGACGCGTTGACGCCTGTGCACGTCTTTTGCCGTGCGCGTGTTTCCCGTGTTCGGATACGGTCCGAGTGTCATCGCGTGTGATCGGAGGGGAGTGTGCGTACACGCAAGTGGCCTAGGTATGTGTGTTTCGGGGTGCCCGGGAAGTTCCACACGCGATTAGCCTGGGTACGTGTGTTCCGGGGTGCTGGGAACTTTCACACGCGATTGGTGGAAATCCACGTGTGTTCTGTCATCACGTGCAATGAGGGAAACACCTGCGCGCGTCACGTCACTTACGCGCATAGGCCCTTTCCTCGTAGTACACGCGGACGTGCAGTTTTTCACGCACGCTGAAATGCGCATGCACGTCTGTACGCGTCACATCACAGGGGCGCTTGCGCTTGAGGGGCCTTCTGTCCAATGAAAATGCGTATGCGTGCAGACGCGCTTACGCGCTAAGGGCCTTTCCTCGAATTACACGCTGACATGCAGATTTTTCACGTGCCAAATCACTCCGTATCAAGCTGGCCACGCGAAAACACACGGAAGACCACGCTCCTGCCCAGAAGGCCGAATTACTGCCCCCCATTGCCCCGAGCAGCCTCCCACGTGCCATCTGCTGCTGCTTGCCTGCCTGCCTGCCTGCTGCCACCGTGCCCTGCCATTTGGTGCCTGCACATCAGCCATCTGCAGGTGTCCAGTTGCTGTGTCCACCCCTGCTGGAACAGAAGACTCCCGACTCGGATAACATCGCTCCACAGCCCAGCCCCAGGACCCAGTTGCCCACCGACTCCTGCCCCTGGGGTTGCCATGTCGGGCACATCAACATCTGGCACCAGTGGCAACCCCCTGCCAGAGGGGCAGAGGGGCACCAGCTTCACTGCCACCGAAGTTGGTGACCTGGTGGAGCAAGTCCTGGGGCAGTATGATGCCCTCTTCGGATCGTCCCGCGCCAACAGGGAAGGACGGGAGGGGATCTGGGCCGACTGTGTGGTTGCCATCAACGCGGAGGGGGTGGCAACCCGCACCATCCAGAAGGTCAAGAAGCGCTGGGAGGACTTGAGGTCCAGGACCCTCATGAAGGCCCGGCGCCTCGTGGAGGGGGGCCGGGGCCGCATGAGTTCCATCCAGTTGAGGGTCCTGGAACGCGCACACCCAGCGCTCCGCGCCCAGGTCCTGGAGAGGGAGACCCATCTGGAGTTGAGCGGTAAGTGGCCAAGCATTGCTGTGTGAGACAGGGCATGTTGCAGTGTGCTGGTTGTCTGATACCTGCCTGCATGTGTGACATAGGCCATGTACGCATGTATGTGTGCAGGGACATAATGGGAATGCATGTGCGACCTGTAATGTGTGAACCGCACGGTTGTTGCATGTGTTTGAATGCGACATGGGGAGCCCTGTGCAGATTGCACACATGAGAGCATGGCAGTCTCTGTTCCTGGACATGGGTGGGGGCGAGGGATGGGTGCTGATGCCAGATACATATGTGGTATCCATGTCTGTGTGCCTGACCTGCGTGTCTGTGACTTGTGAGTGCCATGGATGCATGACACATGTCTGTGACAATGTACAGATTCACTGATGCAGCCTAGTCATCCTTGTATGCACTGTGATTGGGGTGTACGGGGCCAGATGGATGTGACTGGGGTGAAGTGTGTGCATGTGATAGGCATGACCCATGATGCATGTGAGTCCCATTACATTGTATGATTCGAGAGTCCATTGGACATGCATTGAAATGTCCATGGCACGCACCATGACTGTCACTGTGTGTGTTTTGCCTGGACTGACACATGTGTTGTGGTGTGACATGATGGAAGTGTACTTTGACAGTGGCACTCATCTGCTATTGCTTCCTGTCTAGGGGACCATTGTACAGTACCCTGATGCTTGTGTTCTATGTCTCCCTCTACGCAGCGGCTAGTGAAGGAGAGGGCGGAGACGGCGCTATGGAGCAAGGCGGCGTGGATGCCCCCACGGCTGCAGCGGAAGGGGTGGGTGTGCCCCCACAGGGGCCTGCTACGGCGGTAGACGGCGAGGAGCCATCCAGGTTGGTGGTTTCCACAGAGGAGGAGGAGGCCGCCACTGAGGCGCACATGGGGCCTGGTGGGGGCATCCCTGCTGGTGGAAGTGGTGCAGTCCAGGGGCAGGGGCAGGAGGCAGCACAGGTCACCGTGGAGGGGCCTGTGCATGTCGCTGTCCCTGAACCTGTGGGTGCACCACCTTGCACCAGCAGGGATGCCCCGTCCCAGGCCCGTCCGCAGGTAGAGGGGACGTCCATGTCATCTGACTCCCCTCCACCTGCGGACGAGGGGACCCCTGGCCGTGTGGAGAAGGTCCTGATTGGGGTCGCGATGCGCATGGCTGTGATTCGTGATGCCGTGCGTGCTTCCCAGGAGGAGCACGCACGTCATCACGAAGAGCACCGTGCCGACGTGGCCCAATTGGGATCGGCCATGTTCGGGGGTTTCCTGCATGTGTCGGCCAATCTGGCGGCCCTCTCCTCCTCTGTGGAGACTATACGCCAGTCGTTCTCCTTGCCGTCTTCCGGCCCAGATGCCACCAGGGCCCCCTGTGGACCTGCCCTGACCAATGCAGCCAGCTCGGTGGGGATCCCATCCCTGCCACAGTCGGGAGTCAGAGGTCCAGCAGGGGTGGACAACACAGCAACTGGACCCCAGCAGATGGAGGATGTGACGGCATCATCGGGCAGGGCACGTGCACGACGGCGTCGGTGGTTTCCATCATCCTGGATGCCGTCGTGCTGGCAGAGGCAGTGGCATCGGAGGCAGCAGCAGGCTCGACGTGGGAGGCATCATGGCTCGGGGCCATCAAGATCAGAGGGGCAGGCATCGGCCGGAGGGCAGGAGAACCCTGGGATGGTAGTGTCTTCCGTGTGGGAGCAGTTGGTCCAGCGGATAGGTGCGGAGCGGCAGCGGGCGGAAGAGGAGCGGCTCACCATGGTCAGGGCGGAGTTCTCCATGCGTCGGGCGTTGAGGCGGGCTGAGTGCCTCGAGGAAGCTCGCAGGGAGTTTGAGGTGAACATGGGGTTATCCCTGCGAGACCTCGGGGCCAGGACAGAGTCCCGCCTCCAGGACATCGACATGGAGTTCGATGATGCCCTGGCCGGCAACATCACAGAGTGAGCCGCAGGACTTGCCCGCTGCCATTGTATATAGTTATATAGTTAGTGGTAGGTTTCCTTTAAATTATTATTTTTTTATTTGGTTGCGATTGGACAATGCGCCACTTTTTTGTATATAGTTCAGTTTTTAGTTAGTTGACATAGTTAGGTTTCATTTGGTTGGGCTCATGGACCCGGGATTGTCTTGTAAATAGTTCTTCTATGGATTTTTTGAATTTTTGGATTTTTTTCATGGACATTCATCTTCTTTTTGTTGTTTTGCTTTGTGGTTTTTCTCATTTCATTTCCATTCTAGTTGATTTTCAATACATTTTTACTTTCATCCTTCAATGTGTCATATCATCTCATTGCTTTCATGCATGTCATGTTGGGTGTTTTAACATTCACTTGCAGCCATTGTGTGTGACAGACATGTGTTCATTTGCATTATTTACATTGGGCCTCATTACGACCCAGGCGGTAAGTTACCGCCTGGGCCGTGACTTTACCACCATGGCGTAAACTACGTTTACGCCATGGTGGTTGGCGGACTTACCGCCCCATTCCGACCTTGGCGGGGCGGTAAGTCCCCAATCCCCATTTACCCTTCCCCATTCCCATTTTTGCCCCATAGGGCATAATGGGAGTGGGGAAGGCGTTAATTACGCCACCGTAAATTACGGTGGCGTAATTAACTCCATGGTCCCTTAGCGCCATGGATTTTAACACCCGCTAAAAGCAGGTGTTAAAAGCACCATGGCGCTAGGGGAACTCGTAATTGGCGGTAAGGGGTCGGCGCAGCTAACGCTGGCGTTAACCCCTTACCGCCAGGGTCGTAATGAGGCCCATTGGGTGTGTAACATGTAATTGCCTTTGATATGTGGGTGGATGTGATAGTTGGTTGGGCCTTTTGGCAGGGGAGGATGGCCATTACGGACATGATTGGGGATTGTTGGGACCCAGGTGCAGGGGGGCATGGTTGGGACATGGGCGAGGGCATGGTGGAGGGTGCCCCGCAATGCTGGGGGGTGGGGGTGGTGGGGGACATGAGTTGGTGTTCATTAGTTCAAGGAGACATGTGCCTTTGCTGGGGGGCATGCCCATGTTGGGTGGGCTGCCTGCGGGACATGACCAGGGATGCAGGGTAGTCCCCTGTGGTGTGGGCTGCCTGCAGGGGCCGTGGAGGGTGTACAGGGAACACCTGGGAGGACCCACACTGTCAAATCACATGTAGGACTCCCCGGCACCCCTGAAATACACGTATCCTGCTGAAATCGCGTGTAAAACTTCCCGCGCACCCCTAAAATACACGCGCCCAGGCTATTCGCGTGTAAAACTTCCCGTGCACCCCTGAAATACACGCGCCCAGGCTATTCGCGTGTGGAACTTCCCGCGCACCCCTGAAATACACGTACCCTGCTGAAATCGCGTGTAAAACTTCCCGCGCACCCCTGAAATACACGCGCCCAGGCTATTCACGTGTGGAACTTCCCGCGCACCCCTGAAATACACGCGCCCAGGCTATTCGCGTGTGGAACTTCCCGCGCACCCCTGAAATACACGTACCCTGCTGAAATCGCGTGTAATACTTCCCGCGCACCCCTGAAATACACGCGCCCAGGCTATTCGCGTGTGGAACTTCCCGCGCACCCCTGAAATACACGCGCCCAGGCTATTCGCGTGTGGAACTTCCCGCGCACCCCTGAAATACACGCGCCCAGGCTATTCGCGTGTGGATCTTCCCGCGCACCCCTGAAATACACGCGCCCAGGCTATTCGCGTGTGGAACTTCCCGCGCACCCCTGAAATACACGCGCCCAGGCTATTCGCGTGTGGAACTTCCCGCGCACCCCTGAAACACACGCGCCCAGGCCAATGGCGTGTGGAACTTCTCACGCACCCCTGGAATACACGTAGCCTGCTCCCCCAGGCCCGATCGTGTGAGAAACTTCACGCGAACCCCTGAAATACACGTTGCCCGCTCCCCCAGGCCCGATCGCGTGAGAAACTTCACGCGAACCCCTGAAATACACGTAGCCCGCTCCCCCAGGCCCGATCGCGTGAGAAACTTCACGCGAACCCCTGAAATACACGTTGCCCGCTCCCCCAGGCCCGATCGCGTGAGAAACTTCACGCGAACCCCTGAAATACACGTAGCCCGCTCCCCCAGGCCCGATCGCGTGAAAAAGTTCACGCGAACCCCTGAAATACACGTAGCCCGCTCCCCCAGGCCCGATCGCGTGAAAAAGTTCACGCGAACCCCTGAAATACACGTAGCCCGCTCCCCCAGGCCCGATCGCGTGAAAAAGTTCACGCGAACCCCTGAAATACACGTAGCCCGCTCCCCCAGGCCCGATCGCGTGAAAAAGTTCACGCGAACCCCTGAAATACACGTAGCACGCTCCCCCAGGCCCGATCGCGTGAGAAACTTCACGTGAACCCCTGAAATACACGTAGCCCGCTTGCCGTGCTGGTACAGGGTTAGCGCAGCCCTTTGCGCTGGATTGGGGATTTTGATGGCTTTTCCCTGCGCGGAAGGCGTTCTTGGGGGCGTAACTGGCGCTGCTGCAAGGTCGCTGCGCCACTGTGCGCCACGGCTGGTTTTGGTGGCTGGAATCCATGAATACGCTGTGCGCGGAAATGGGTTTTGGCGCACGCGGCTGGCGCAGGGATTCGCACGCGCACACTGTGCGCCAGCCGCGTGCGCCACTTGTGCGCTGAATTCTATGAATTACCCCCTTGGTCTTAACATCAGTTTAAAATAAGCGCACAACATACATAATATACATGACTACATTTGATGTGTTTTTTCAAATCTTTTTTTCCCAATTGTGCCCTACAGTCAAGTGGCTTTTATGATACATTCATATCAGCCACAACAGGCTCATCCTGTGCGACACCCTGAGGACTATTCATTCAGAAGCACAAAGTACGACAGATCTCTCTGTTTCATCTCATTCACAATAATAGTATATAATCATTTGCTTATATTCTTTCGGTCACAGCCAAGTGGGCTTAATTCTAATGACTCACAAAAAAATCCATTTGTCTATGGACAGTTGCAAATTACACAATTATTCATATACGATACAAAAGTGCTATGTGTTCAGTGCATTACTAGTGTGCTCAATAGTCCAATATTAGTATCTATTTTACAAGATACATATTTTCAGAATTCTTAAATCCAATCTCCGGTGTCCGCGGATCCAACATGGTGGCCATTTTAAAAATATGACGCACCTCGCACTTTTCACCATCCAATCAGTGGGCGCGTCCGTTGTCTGCAGACATCACCCCAGACCCTGATTGGTCCAGAGGGCTTATCGCAGACTGAATCAGGAAATGAGTCTGCGGACCGAACCCAGATATCACTCATTTTTGGGACCTACTTTTTGCCATTTTAAAATATGAAGTTCTGGATGGATTTACACCCAACTTTCAAAGGCAGACTTTCAGGACCACGCCACCACTCCTGCCACAAATTTGGTGAAAATCCATCCAGCGGTCTAAGCTGTAGGCGTGAGCAAATTTATTTTCCATTGCATCTATGAGGAAAATTACACATTTTGGGAACCCCCATAACTTTGCCTTCCCTTGACAAAACCTCACCAAGCTTCACAGAAGAAGCAAACCGAGGGGACCATATATGTTTTGGAAAGTTTGGTGTAAATTCAAAAACAACATGGAAGCCATAGAAACAGCAGGGGGGGCTGGGACTGGGACAGCTGGGACTGGTATTTAATACAAAAACAATGGTGGAAGTAGGATAATGGAGGAAATGGGGGTGATGGGGCTGTTAAAGGAATGCAGGGCCTTATATGTGAAATTAGGAGGGAAGAGCTTGGAACAGATCATATAACCCCAGCATTGGAATTGTGGTTGAAAAATGCTATTATATATGCCATGTACTGTATTATCACACAGTAGGGTGATGTCACATGTCACATGTTAGGGACAAGATTCAGTGAGCTTTTACGTTTGGTGATTAAGGGCAGGATCGAGAAAAGGGAAACCGCATCATGTACAGAGCTCTGTTTCAAATAAGCTGGTTTATATGGCACTATTTTGCAGTCAACGCTTCCGTAAACAGTCATCACTGGCTAACATCCTCTCAAAACACCAGTACGCTTATGACACCCAACTCTTCCTTAAGGTGTCATCATTGGCTGACATATACTGTCCACGGGATTGTCTTGGTGCTAGTGAGGACTGACTGCCTTTACTTTCACTAAACATAAAACATAAAAGCATTAAGATTAACAGGGTAATTCATAGAATTTCGCAGAAAAGTGTTGCAAGCGGCTGGCGCAGAGTGTCCGCGTGCGATTGCCTGCGCCAAGCACGTGCGCTAAAACCGATTTCCGCGCACAGCGTATTCATGGATTTTAGGCTCCCAAACCAGCCGTGGTGCAGAGTATCGCAGCGACCCTGCAGCAGCGCCAGTAACGCCCCCAAGAACGCCCTCGCGCAAGGAAAAGCCATCAAAATCGCTAAATCATCGCAAAGGGCTGCGCTAACCCTGGACCAGTTTACAGGGCTGCCAAACAAGGAACGCAAAGCGGGTAACGTGCATATCAGGGGTAAGCGTGAAGTTATACACGCGATTAGCCAGGCTGCCAGGGTACGTGTATTTCAGGGGTGCGCGGGAAGTTCAACACGCGATAGTCCAGGGAACGTGTATTACAGGGGTACGCGGTAAGTTCAACACGCGATTGTCCAGGGAACGTGTATTACAGGGGTACGCGGGAAGTCTTACATGCGATTAGCCAGGGCACGTGTAATACAGAGGTACGCGTGAAGTTATACACGCGATTAGCCAGGGTACAAGTATTACAGGGGTACGTGGGAATTATCACACGCGATTTGGCTGGGTACGGGTATTACAGGGGTACACGGGAAGTTCTACACGCAAATCGGCTGGGTACGTGTATTACAGGGGTGCGCGGGAATGATCACACGCGATTTGGCTTGGTACGTGTATTACAGGGGTGCGTGGTAATGATCAGACGCGATTTGGCTTGGTACGTGTATTACAGGGGTGCGTGGGAAGTTCTACACGCGATTGGCCAGGGTACGTGTATTACAGGGGTACGTGGGAATTATCACACGCGATTTGGCTGGGAACGTGTATTACAGGGGTACACGGGAAGTTCTACACGCGATTCGGCTGGGTACGTGTATTACAGGGGTGCGCGGGAATTCTCACATGCGATTTGGCCAGGTACGTGTATTACAGGGGTGTGCGGGAATTATCACACGCAGTTAGGCTGGGTGTGTCCTCACAGGTGTTCCCTGTACACCCTCCACGGCCCCAGCAGGCAGCCCACAAAACAGGGGACTACCCTGCACACCTGCTCATGTCCCCCTGCACCTCCAGCAGTGCAGGGTCACCCTCCACCAGGCCCCCACTCATGTCTCCCACCACCCCCACCCCCCAGCAGTGCAGGGGCACCCTCCACCAGGCCCCCACTCATGTCTCCCACCACCCCCACCCCCCAGCAGTGCAGGGTCACCCTCCACCAGGCCCCCACTCATGTCTCCCACCACCCCCACCCCCCAGCAGTGCAGGGTCACCCTCCACCAGGCCCCCACTCGTCTCCCACCACCCCCACCCCCCAGCAGTGCAGGGTCAACCTCCACCAGGCCCACACTCATGTCCCCCTGCACCCCAACCCCCAGCAGTGCAGGGTCACCCTCCACCAGGCCCCCACTCATGTCTCCCACCACCCCCACCCCCCAGCAGTGCAGGGTCAACCTCCACCAGGCCCCCACTCATGTCCCCCTGCACCCCCACCCCCCAGCAGTGCAGGGTCACCCTCCACCAGGCCCCCACTCATGTCCCCCTGCACCCCCACCCCCCAGCAGTGCAGGGTCACCCTCCACCAGGCCCCCACTCATGTCTCCCACCACCCCCACCCCCCAGCAGTGCAGGGTCACCCTCCACCAGGCCCCCACTCATGTCTCCCACCACCCCAACCCCCCAGCAGTGCAGGGTCACCCTCCACCAGGCCCCCACTCATGTCTCCCACCACCCCCACCGCCTGCCACCATGGGCAGCCCCCACCAGGCCCCCACTCATGACTCCCACCACCCCCACCCCCCAGCAGTGCAGGGTCACCCTCCACCAGGCCCCCACTCATGTCTCCCACCACCCCCACCCCCCAGCAGTGCAGGGTCACCCTCCACCAGGCCCCCACTCATGTCCCCCTGCACCCCCACCCCCCAGCAGTGCAGGGTCACCCTCCACCAGACCCCCACTCATGTCTCCCACCACCCCCACCCCCCAGCAGTGCAGGGTCAACCTCCACCAGGCCCCCACTCATGTCTCCCACCACCCCCACCCCCCAGCAGTGCAGGGTCACCCTCCACCAGGCCCCCACTCATGTCTCCCACCACCCCCACCCCCCTGCCACCATGGGCAGCCCCCACCAGGCCCCCACTCATGTCTCCCACCACCCCCACCCCCCAGCAGTGCAGGGTCAACCTCCACCAGGCCCCCACTCATGTCCCCCTGCACCCCACCCCCCAGCAGTGCAGGGTCACCCTCCACCAGGCCCCCACTCATGTCTCCCACCACCCCCACCCCCCAGCAGTGCAGGGTCACCCTCCACCAGGCCCCCACTCATGTCTCCCACCACCCCCACCCCCCTGCCACCATGGGCAGCCCCCACCAGGCCCCCACTCATGTCTCCCACCACCCCCACCCCCCAGCAGTGCAGGGTCACCCTCCACCAGGCCCCCACTCATGTCTCCCACCACCCCCACCCCCCTGCCACCATGGGCAGCCCCCACCAGGCCCCCACTCATGTCTCCCACCACCCCCACCCCCCAGCAGTGCAGGGTCACCCTCCACCAGGCCCCCACTCATGTCTCCCACCACCCCCACCCCCCAGCAGTGCAGGGTCAACCTCCACCAGGCCCCCACTCATGTCTCCCACCACCCCCACCCCCCAGCAGTGCAGGGTCACCCTCCACCAGGCCCCCACTCATGTCCCCCTGCACCCCCACCCCCCAGCAGTGCAGGGTCACCCTCCACCAGGCCCCCACTCATGTCCCCCTGCACCCCCACCCCCCAGCAGTGCAGGGTCACCCTCCACCAGGCCCCCACTCATGTCTCCCACCACCCCCAACCCCCAGCAGTGCAGGGTCACCCTCCACCAGGCCCCCACTCATGTATCCCACCACCCCCACCCCCCTGCCACCATGTGCAGCCCCCACCAGGTCCTCACAATCCCCAATCATGTGCGTAATGGTCAGCCTCCACAGCCAAAAAGCCCTACCAAGTAACCCATTCACCCACATGGAAATGAAAACACATGTTACACCCCCAATGTTCATGAAGCAAATGAACCCATGTCCGTCACACACAGATTTTCAAATTGAATGGGAAAACACACAACATGACATGCATGAAACCAATGAGATGAAACCACACGGTGAACAATGGAAAAAAAAATGTATTGGACAAAAATACGAATGGTAAAGAAAGAAAAATAACTACAATGTAAATGTGAAAAAATAAGCTGCATGTCCGCATAAAAACACAAAAGTAGAAAATCAAATCCATAAAATTTTGTCCAAAGTGAAATGTAAAAACTCTCCATGCAACAAAGAACTATGTACAAAAATAACAAGGGTCCATCATCACAACTGAACTAAGGAAACCTCCTAAAAAACCTACCTAAATATCAACTATATACAAAAAGTGGAGCAGTGTCCGTCGACTCCAAATCATAAGAAAAAACAAAGGAAACCTAAAACTAAAGAACTATATACAAAGGCGGCGGGCAAGTCCAGCGGCTCACTCCGTGGTGTTCCGGGCCAGGGCATCATCGAACTCCTGTTCGATGTCCCGGAGGCGGTCCAGTTCCATGGCCCCGAGGGTCCGCAGGGACGACGCTGTGTCCTCCTCCAACCCCCTGCGGATTGCCTCGAGGCACTCGGCCCGCCTCAGGGCCCTCCGCATGGAGTTCTCCGCCCTGACCATTGTGAGCTGCGCCTCTTCCACCCGCCGCCGCTCCGCACCTATGGCGTGGCCCAACCGCTGCCACACGGAAGACACTCTCTGTCCTGGGTCCTCCTGCCCTCCGGCCGATGCCTGCCCCTCCGATGTCGAAGGCCCCGAGCCTTCATGGCTCCCACCATGTTGCTGCTGCTGCTCTGCCTCTGCCCGTGCACTGCCTCCTGCTGCCTGCACATCCTCCGCCGGCTGGGGTGCAGTTGTTGATGTGGCCACCCCTGCTGGACGTCCGACTCCCGACTGTGGCAGGGATGCCTCCTCCACCAGCCTGGCCGCACCGTCAGAGGCAGCTCCACAGGGCACCCAGGTGACTGATGGGTGGGAAGATGGCACAGAGGACGACTGGCGCGTAGGGGGTCCAGTTGAGGAGGGGGTCGGAACAAGCCCCATCAGACGGAGGAATCCAGTCTGGGTGACCTGTCCCAGCAGGCTGACGTGGTCAACGAGCCATTCGAGATGACGTGCAGTCTCTCCATGAAAAGACTGCAGGTCACCTCGCATGGCCCGTTGACGCAACGCCACACCAGCCAGGACAGGCTCAACCCGGACCTGGATAGCCACGTCCGCAGGCAGAGGAAGGCCAGTTGACGTCAGCTCATCCCCTGCCTGGAAACGGGTCTGGACGTAGGCATCCCTGCTGGTGCAAGATGATGCAGGGACAGGATCGGGGACAGGATTGCACACAGGCACCTCCGCGGCGGCCTGTGCTGCCTCCTGTCCCTGGTCCTGGACTGCACCACTAGCACCAGTGGGATCCCCACCTCCAGACCCCGTCTCTGGTGCTTGCACGGCCTCCTCCTCCACCAGACCCCCCACCAACCTGGATGACTCCGTGCCATCTTCCCCTGTTGGGCCCTGTGGGGTCCCAGCTGCCCCTTCTGCTGCCGAGGAGTCCAACTCCAACCTCCGCCTCTTGGACCTCCCCCCGGCAGCTGCGGCCTGGGACGCGGCACCGGACTCCTCACTCCCCGACGAGATGACAACACGGGAGGGGAGCCGGGCCTTGCGTCTCCGGCTGGCGGTCGGATCCCCGCCGCTGTGCTCCACAGCACCTTCTCCGCCCTCTTCATCAGTTGACGCTGCAGACAGGGAGAAACAAAACACAGGCATCAGGGCACTGTACAATGGACACATACACACATGACAGTTGCATATGAGTGGCATTGGCAAACCTCAGACATGTCATCACAATCCCCAACACACATGTCATTGCAACTCGCACACATGAGCCATACCACAGCATATCGCAACTGCCACCACCATCCATACACATACAACAGCATGAGCAGCCAAAGGTGACCCAGACATCACATGCAACACAGGAAGTGCACCACACATGTACACACACCACCACACTTGCATGCATGTGTACACCTCTGCCAAGTGTCGCACTGTTCAGACGGGCATCCATGTCACATCTGCCAATCAGGCTTACACATACCGCAGTCACATGCATCCATGTTGCATCACTGTTGCACCCTTGTCAAATACACACACATGCACATGTACACAGTGCTCATACATGCAGCCCAATACAACATACATGCGTGACATCACGGACATGTCTACTTACATACACATACATACAAACATGTGTGCACGCACAACTGCATTTGCCATGCAAGCCTACACACACAAGCACCATCCATGTCTCACACATTACAGCCCTCTCATGTGTCAGCCCCACGGCCATGTACACCCCCACCCATACTCGACCCCATACAAACAGATGTGCAACCTGCACAATACCGAATAATCACCACACGCACTGCTCACAATCAGGATGCATGTACACTCACCGCTCGACTCCAGACGGGTCTGCTTCTCCAGGACCTGGACGTGGAGCGCTGGGGATATGCGTTCCAGGACCCCCATCTGTTCTTCCGACAAGTGGCCCCGGCACCCCTTGGCATCCGCTGCCTTCAAGAGGCGCCGGGCCTTGTTCAGGGTCCTGGACCTGAAGTCCTCCCAGCGCTTCCTGACATGTTGTAAGTCCCGGACTGCCACCCCCTCCGCGTTGATGGCAGTCACGATGTCAGTCCAGATCCGAGTCCGTCCTTCCTTTTCGGCGCGGGAACTTCCGAAGAGGGCATTATACTGCCCCAGGACTTGCTCCACCAGGACACCAACTTCGGTGGCACTGAAGCTGGTGCCCCTCTGCCTCTCTGGCCGGGGGTTGTCAGTGGTCACAGATGGTGTTTGCCCCGACATGACAACCCCAGAGGCAGGAGTGGGTGGGCAACTGGGTCCTGGGGCTGGGCTGTGGAGCGATGGAATTCCAGTCGGGAGTCTTCGGTACCAGCAGGGGTGGTCACAGCAACAGCACCCCTGGCTGATGTGCAGGCAGCAAATGGCAGTGCACGTGGGCAGCAGGCAGTCAGGCAGCAGCAGATGGCAGGTGGGAGCGTGCTCGGGGCTCTGGGGGGCAGTAGTTCGGCCTTCTGGGCAGGAGCGTGGTCTTCCATGTGCTTACGCGTGGCCAGCTTGGTACGGAGTGATTTGGCACGTGAAAATCCTGCACGTCAGCGTGAAAATCGAGGAAAGGCCCTTAGCGTGTAAGCGCGTCAGCACGCATACGCGATTCTATTGGACCAAAGGCCCTCAGCGCGTAAGCGCGTCTGTGACGTGACCCGCACGGGTGTTTCCCACACAGCACGTGATGACAGAGCACACGTGGAAAGACTGCACGTCAGAGTCTCATCGCGTGTGATTGGTGGAAATGGCCCTACACGCAGAAGTGACAAAGCGTGTAATTGGTGGAAATGGCCCCACACGCAGAAGTGACAAAGCGTGTAATTGGAGGAAATGTCCCTACACGCAGAAGTGACAAAGCGTGTAATTGGTGGAAATGGCCCTAGCGCGTACACGCCGCGTAAGTGACGCTGGACGTGTGGGCCTGTATAAAAGGTACGCGTAGAACACCACTTCCTTGTACGTGCTTTTCGTGGAGAGCGAGTGGGTGAATACTGTACTTCTTGTCGTTTCACACGCGATTTACTTCACGGCGTTTCAAGTTCGTATTCCCTGTTACCTCTGACAGCTTTTTCTCTTCTTTCGCTTTTACTGGTTTACCTGGGCCTGTTCCCTCAAACAGTGTTCCCTTCTACTGTTGTCCTGTCTCCTCAGACAGCGTACAAATCTTCTTTTGGCGGGGGTGTTGCCAACCAAACGTGCTCCTTTTACACGCTCGTTTACCAGGCAGACGGTGAGTCACGCACGTATCTAACATCTGTGCTTGCCCCGTGTGTAGCCTACCCCTTCAGAGGTCATTCTAGGCTGCGTGTGACACGCATACGTTCATTCTTGTGTTTCTGGGTGCCACAGCGTAGTGCAGGTTTTTCTTTCTGCACACGTGGTCTAGGAGGGGTTGCGTGCACGTCATCTCCCTTTTTTGGGCCTCCTGTGCGTTGCGTGACCCGTCATCTTTCCCCAGGGGTTACATTCAGCCTTGCTAGAGCACTAGGGTACAATTACCATCTGGTACCCAACCCCTTTGACCCCCAATTGCCCAGGACAATAGTCTACATCCACTCCCATACGCACATTAACATCAGTGCCATGGCTGGGAGGCGAGGATTCCGTAAGGGTGGCAAAGGTGGAAGAGCCACAAGTGGTGGCTGTGGTGGATCCGGTAGGGGACGTGGTCGTAACTTGCAGGGTGAGCCTGTCCCCCCATGTGTGGAGGACCAGTCACGGGCACCCATAATCCCCTCCCCCTCCCCCCCTCCCATTGAGGCTGATGTGGCTGACACCATCCATGCTCAGCCCTTGTTGGACCAGCCCATTGTGGCACCAGACCTGGCTGGCTCCATGGCTGACTTCCAGGTCAGCAGGGCTACGACACGTGCGCTGGTGCACGTTGATGCCATCATGCCACGTGGATCTGGGGCAGCAAGGTCATCTGCTGCACCAAGGAGGCAGGGCGGAGAGGCTGCAGGGGCAGCTGCGGCTCCATCCACCCCAGCCCTCACACACCCAGCCAGGACAGTGTCGGTCCTAGTCCATGCTGCTGACATTCCCCCTGACACCATCACACTAGAGCCAATGCCTGCACCAACTCCCATGCTGAGTGTGCAATCCCACACTCCTGATACAGAGTCCACCAGGGCTCCTGCCCCTAGTGTCCAGAGCGGCGCAGGACACTCAGGATCACCACCACCTTCCAAGCGGAAGAGGAAGAGTGCTCGTCCGGCACAGGCTGATGCCCCAGACACGGCTACACAGTCCGGCCCGTCCAGGAAGCCCAGCTTCACGGATGACGAACTGAATGCACTTGTCGAGTATGTGTCCGGACATGACAACGAGATGGTCATTGTTGCAGGATCCAAGACCACACCTGCACAACGCCAGGCACACTGGCAGACCGTTGCGGACATCGTAAGCGCCCTTGGAATCGTGAGGCGCACAGCCAATGATTGCTATAAGCGCTGGAATGACCTAAAGCGCAGGGCAAAGAGTAAGCTGGCCTCAAGTCATGCCGCAATTCTAGTGACTGGAGGTGGGTCTCCAGTAGTAGACATGGAACTCACTCCACATGAGTCAGTCGCTGGGACCTACGTCACGGAGGAACAGATCCAAGGCGTGGGAGATCTGGCTGATTACGAGGCATTGTCCGGTGAGTGCACATGCATGTGTGTGTCATACATGTGCATGGTGTGTGTGTGAGGGCTTCTGTTTGTCTGCCAGGTGAGAGTGTGTGCGCCTGAGTCGTATGGGTCAGCCATGTGCTTCATGCAATACTTCCTGCGCAGCTGCATTTGGCCATAGCAGTATCCCTTCTGCCAACAGTAGACATCTAGCCCAACTGCACGCCAGTTGCCCTTGAAGTGTCACCTTGCCACAACATATTTTCTTATTTTTCACTGTTCATTCAGTCAGTTTGTTTGCATTCCACCACTTTCACTAGGCATGTCGCTGTCCACTAGTCACATGTCTGACATGGGTATGGTAAAGTGGAGTGACTTTGTTACCTGGATATCATTTGTACACACATGTCCCTGTGCAATTGGACCATTTCAGACTGGCAGCTCCAGGTGAAAAATCTGACCTGTTAGAATTAGAAAAGCAATTACATGCGGGAACTGGACTGAATAAATAGGTGCTGCCTTCTCTCCATCTTCACTCAATAGCAATGGTACATGCCATCTGTGTGATGGCATGTGTGTTTCACCTGGCAATCACAGGCCAATGTGTGATGCCACTGCCAGGCAGCATGCAGAAAATGTGTTCATCTTCCATCTTGGTGTCATCAGTGTGTGCCATTTGCCTGCACCTCATACGCAGTGAGGGTGCATGCATGGGAGGGTTTTAGTCATGTGGGACATGTGTCAATCAAGTACTGGTTCTCTTGCTTCTCAGCCCTCATTGTGTGCCATGGTGCTAATGCCTGTTTCCATTTCTTTGTTTTCATGTCTTTGCAGGGGAAGACGCACCTGATACTGCTGGGGTTGTGGAGATGGTGCAGACCCAGGAGGGGTCCGAGGGCCGACCAACCACCAGTGAGGGACGTGGTGTGGTGGTGGGGGAGAACCCACAAGTGCTGCAGGTCGTGCTCTCAAGGGGTGTCTCTGGCTGCACCTCCCCCGAGCTGTACTCAGGTGTTGATTCGGATGAGACCTACGTGCCGTCGCAGGTGAGTGTTCCAGGGAGGGATTCTGTTCTGTCTCACCTACCTGCACCAGGGTCAGAACCCTCCATGGGGATGTCAGTGTTGGCAGCTACACCTTCGGTGGTTACGGATGCAGGGTCACACTCCGCGACATCTGATCCTGTTCCTGGGCCAGCAGATCAGAGGGGGAATGCAGTCCTGCAGCCTCAGGCAGTGCCGGCACAGCAAGGCGCAGTTCGCCTTGCCCCAGACAGGTGTGGTGCCCGCCGACGTGGTGGCCGTACGCCACCCGGCAATACCGCATGGGAGCAATCCATTTACGGTATGGCAACCCAACAGGCTGCATCATCCGAGATGATGGCTCAGGCCATGGATAGGGTGGCCACTTCCATTGTCCCCCCAGAAAGGCTGATGGAGCGACTAGAGCAGGCAACCGACTCCATCTGCCAGTCACACAGGGAGGACATGTTGGGGTCCAACAGGGACAGGCGGGCGGCACTGGCGACTCTGCAGGAGGCCATCTCCATTGAGTCCCAGGGCCACAGGGAAGCACTGAGGCAGGAGCTCCTTCACCTCAGGACGACTCTTGTTGAGCTTGAGGCTTCAACACACCAAAGGACAGAACAGCAGCTGGAGCGTCTCACCCGTACGCTCTCAGCTGAGATGCAGGCAACGAGGGCGGAGGTCCGGGCATCCCGTGAGTTGTTGCATGGGGACCTCCGCACACTCATCCTCCAGAACCAGACCTACCACACCCGCATGCTTGCAGCCATGGAGGAGCAGACTAGGGCCTTGCGTGGGCTGCCTCCCATAGTGCAACCACCTCCGGATGCAGCTGCACAGGGTGATAATAGCGACAGCAGTGATACTCCCACAATAGGGTAGCTGTGTGGGCCATGAGCCCATGGAGGTGTTTTATCTTCCCAGGATCCACGCAGGTGGGTTCTGGTGTGCATCCTGTCCTCGGACCTCCTGGGTGGCCTCCCCAACCCCCCCGGGCCCATCAATGGCCATTTTTGATTGTTTCTTATTTTTATTTTTATTTTGATTTCTTTTATTCCCAATTTTTTTGGGACGATCTGTTGGCTTCCGTGGTTCCTGTGGGCATACGCTGCATTGTGGCTGGGCACATGCAGGCTTGTAATGTATTTGGTTCAGATGCTTGGGTTTGAGTCACACACACCCCTCCTGCTTCCCGTTTCCATGGGCTTGCAAAGGGTGTGCCCAAATGACAGTGAATTACACAGTGACGTTGGACTCCCATGAGCTGTGTGGGCAGTCTGTAGTCAATACTGTGTATACATTCCTAGTGCATATTGCTGTTGTGTTGTACACTGCATGTTTCATTGATGTGTAACTCTTCTTCTGTGTCTACCTCCCAATTTGCAGGTCCCTTCCTCATGTCCACACAAGGACCTCTAGTCTGGAGATGGGGTCCATGTTGGCAGCAGTGCACCTACAACTCTACATGGCGACAACACTGCACAGTTGGTAGTGGTGGGAGTGCAGGCATTTCCAGGTGGTGAGACTACTAATATGTAACATTTGTGATGTCATGTTAATGGTAGTACGTGCTCAAGTATGTTGTTGGTCCGGCATTGCTGTGAGCATTTCAGGTGTTGCAGGTTTCTAATAGTGCCACTGTACATAGTGAGACTGATGTCATGTTGTGGGGATTACTTTGTTTACCTGCAATTAGCATGACATGGCACGGTGTGTCGTGTGGCGGTGCTGGGGTTGGGTTGGCTGACATGGCACTGTCCTCTTGTTGCATTTTGCAAGTGGGTATTCATTTTAGCTGCCTCAATGTGTAACTTCACAAAACTGCATTGGTGGTGTCTATGTGGGTAGGGATGCACACATTGTGACACTTCCAGGTGAACAATCTCAGGCTGACATGGTATTCCCGGTTCATTCTCCAGACATTCAGGATCAGTGTCAGGTTGAGTCATCATTGATTGTCAGATGGAAAGTGCCAGGGCAGTGTGCACTCCACAGGGGTGTGATTTCTATGTGAAGTAATTAGCCACTAGCTGTGTACGGGCTGCCTCCCCCGTGCCCTTTCCCCTCCCATGCGCAGCGGCTGTGCATGTGGTTGGGGATGTGGGGCCACCACCATGTCCACGGCCAGGCCCCGGGCTGCCACTATGCTGCCACTATGATCCTGCACACTACCTGGGGAGCGTATAACAGCTGCCCGCCAGAACGGTCAAGGGAGCGAAAGCGTGACTTTAGCACTCCGAATGTGCGCTCCACTATGCCCCTGGTTGTAATGTGGGCTGTGTTATATCTTACCTGGGGTGGCGTGGTGGGGTTCCGAATTGGCGTCATCATGTGTGGGCTGAGAGGGTAGGCACTGTCCCCTGTGGAGGTGGTGATTGGTATCATTGGTGGGGTTGTGACCTTGCTCAGTATCCAACATGCATGCATGTGCAGTGGCATACATACTCACCAAGCAGCCATGTATCGCCATGCCGCCCAGCTTCTAGGTCCCGGCTTAGGGTGGACATTCGGTAAATGAAGCTGTCGTGGGTGGAGCCGGGATAGTTGGCATATACTGAGGTGATGATTCCCTTGGCATTACATGCTACCTGCACGTTGATGGAATGCCAGTGCTTGCGGTTCCTATAGATGTGCTCAGATGCCCTGGGGGGACGTAGAGCCACATGGGTGCAGTCGATGGCACCTAGCACTTTGGGGAATCGTGCCACAGCGTAAAAATCCAGGGCGGCAGCATGCCTTTCTGCAGGTGTTCTGGGCAGGTATATGTGCCTGCGGACTGATGGGCGTGCAGTGATGATGTTCAAGACCTGGTGTAGGCAGCGTGACTGGGTGGCCTGTGACACCCCACCCACTATGGCACTTGTCCGCTGAAATGATCCAGTGGCTAAGAAGTGCAGTACATTGAGGACCTTCTCCAGGGGGCTGAGTGCTTGGGAGCACAGGGTGGGTGATGTGAGGTCATCCTCCCACTCACTCACCAGGTCCAGTATAATGTGTGGTGGAAACCTGTACCTCCCATACACCTGGTCATCAGGCATCCCGAAAAGGCAGGTTCTGGGTGTGAATATTCTGGCCCAGACTATCCTCCTCCTCCTCCTTTGGTAGCCCACTGCCACTGCTGCTAGGAACGGTATGTTCATCCTGGCGTCTGAGCTTGTTATTGTTAAAGTCCGCAAATGTATGCTTTGCGCGTGTTCTAGGCGAGCGTGTGACCCGCGCACCCCTGGAATCCAGTTCCCAGTCCAATAGCGTGTGGAAATTCACACGCACCACGGGATACAGCGTGTGACCCGCGCACCCCTGGAATCCAGTTCCCAGTCCAATAGCGTGTGGAAATTCACACGCACCACGGGATACAGGTTCCCTGACGTACTTCCGTGTGTAAGTGCCCGCGCACCCATTAAATACACGTACATAGGACAATCGCGTGTACGCGCACTTTTGTCCAATTAGACGCGATGACACTCTGACGTGCAGTATTTCCACGTGTGCCCCGTCATCACGTGCTGAGTGGGGAACACCCGTGCGGGTCACGTCACAGACGCGCTTACGCGCTGAGGGACTCTGGTCCAATAGAATCGCGTATGCGTGCTGACGCGCTTACGCGCTAAGGGCCTTTCCTCGGATTTCACGCTGACGTGCAGGATTTTCACGTGCCAAATCACTCCGTATCAAGCTGGCCACGCGAAAACACACGGAAGACCACGCTCCTGCCCAGAAGGCCGAGTTACTGCCCCCCAGTGCCCCGAGCAGCCTCCCACGTGCCATCTGCTGCTGCCTGCCTGCCTGCCTGCCTGCTGCCACCGTGCCCTGCCATTTGGTGCCTGCACATCAGCCATCTGCAGGGGTCCAGTTGCTGTGTCCACCCCTGCTGGAACTGAAGACTCCCGACTGGGATTACATCGCTCCACAGCCCAGCCCCAGGACCCAGTTGCCCACCCACACCTGCCTCTGGGGTTGCCATGTTGGGCACTTCCACATCTGGCACCAGTGGCAACCCCAGGCCAGAGGGGCAGAGGGGCACCAGCTTCACTGTCACCGAAGTTGGTGTCCTGGTGGAGCATGTCCTGGGGCAGTATGATGCCCTCTTTGGATCGTCCCGCGCCAGCAAGGAAGGACGGCAGAGGATCTGGGCCGACTGTGTGGTTGCCATCAACGCGGAGGGGGTGGCAACCCGCGACGTCCTGAAGATCAAGAAGCGCTGGGAGGACTTGAGGTCCAGGACCCTTGTGAAGGCCCGGCGCCTCGTGGAGGGGGGCCGGGGCCGCATGAGTTCCATCCAGATGAGGGTCCTGGAACGCGTACGCCCAGCGCTCCACGCCCAGATCCTTGAGAGGGAGGCCCGTCTGGAGTTGAGCGTAAGTGTCCAAGCATTACTGTGTGAGACAGGGCATGTTGCGGTGTGCTGGTTCTATGATACTTGCCTGTATGTGTGCCATAGGCCATGTATGCATGTATGTGTGCAGGGACATCATGGTAATGCATGTGCGACCAGTGATGTGTGATCCACATGGTTGTTACATGTGTTGAAATGCCGCATGGGGAGCCCTATGCAGATTTTGAACATGAGAGCATGCCAGTCTCTGTACCTGGACATGGGTGGGGGTGAGGGATGGGTGTTGATGCCAGGTACATATATGGTAGCCATGTCTGTGTGCCTGACCTGCGTGTCTGTGACTTGTGCATGCCATGGATGCATGACACATGTGTGTGACAATGCACAGATTCAGTGAAGCAGCCAAATTACCCTTGTATCCGCTGTGTTTGGTGTGTTTGGGGCCAGATGGATGTGACTGAGGTGAAGTGTGTGCATGTGATAGGCATGAGCCATGATGCATGTGAGTTACATATCATTGAATGTTTCAAGAGTCCCTTGGACATGCATGGAAATGTCCATGGCATGCACCATGCCTGTTACTGTGTGTGTTTTGCCTGGACTGACCCATGTGTTGTGGAGGGACATGATGGAAGTGTACTTTGACAGTGGTGCTCATCTGCTATTGCTTCCTGTCTAGGGGACCATTGTACAGTGCCCTGATGCTTGTGTTCTTTGTCTCCCTCTACGCAGCGGCTAGTGAAGAAGAGGGCGGAGACGGCGCTGTGGAGCAAGGCGGCGGGGATGCCCCCACGGCTGCAGCGGAAGGGGTGGGTGAGCCCCCACAGGGGCCTGCTACGGTGGGAGACGGTGAGGAGCCATCCAGGTTGGTGGTTTGCACAGAGGAGGAGGAGGCTGCCACTGGGGCACACATGGGGCCTGGTGGGGGCATCCCTGCTGGTGCAAGTGGTGCAGTCCAGGGCCAGGGGCAGGAGGCAGCACAGGTCACCGTGGAGGGGCCTGTGCATGTCGCTGTCCCTGACCCTGTGAGTGCACCACCATGCACCAGCAGGGATGCCCCGTCCCAGGCCTGTCCGCAGGTAGAGGGGATGTCCATGTCACCTGACTCCCCTCCACCTGCGGACGTGGGAACCCCTGGCCGTGCGGAGAAGGTCCTGATTGGGGTCGCGATGCGCACGGCTGTGATTCGTGATGCCGTGCGTGATTCCCGGGAGGAGCACGCACGTCATCACGAAGTGCACCGTGCCGACGTGGCCCAATTGGGATCGGCCATGTTCGGGGGTTTCCTTCATGTGTTGGCCAATGTGGCGGCCCTCTCCTCCTCTGTGCAGGCTATCCACCAGTCGTTCCCCTTGCCGTCTTCCAGCCCAGATGCCACCAGGGCCCCCTGTGGACCTGCCCCGACCAAGGCAGCCAGCTCGGTCCCATCCCTGCCACAGTTGGGAGTCGGAGGTCCAGCAGGGGTGGACAACACAGCAACTGGACCCCAGCAGATGGAAGATGTGACAGCATCATCAGGCAGGGCACGTGCACAACGGCGTCGGTGGTTTCCATCAGCCTGGATGCCGTCGTGCTGGCAGAGGCAGTGGCGTCGGAGGCAGCAGCGGGCTCGACGTGGGAGGCATCATGGCTCGGGGCCATCAAGATCAGAGGGGCAGGCATCGGCCGGAGGGCAGGGCAACCCTGGGATGGTGGTGTCTTCCATGTGGGAGCAGTTGGTCCAGCGGATAGGTGCGGAGCGGCAGCGTGCGGAAGAGGAGCGGCTCGCCATGGTCAGGGCGGAGTTCTCCATGCGTCGGGCGTTGAGGCGGGCTGAGTGCCTCGAGGAAGCTCGCAGGGAGTTTGAGCTGAACATGGGGTTATCCCTGCGAGACCTCGGGGCCAGGACAGAGTCCCGCCTCCAGGACATCGACATGGAGTTCGATGATGCCCTGGCCAGCAACATCAACAAGTGAGCCGCAGGACTTGCCCGCTGCCTTTGTAAATAGTTAGTTAGTGTTAGGTTTCCTTTATTTGTTTTTATTATTTTGGACCGCTCGGACAAAGGCCACTTTTTTGTATATATTTTTTTTATTAGGTAGTAGTAGGTTTCCTTTATGGTGTTGGGCTCATGGACCCTGGTACATTCCTGTATTTAGTTTGTTTTTTGAAGGAAAATTTTCTTTTTTTCATTATTGTGTTCACCATGTGGAAATGGTTTTTCATTCTTTTGCTTCTACTTGATATTGCTTTGGTCAACATTTGTTTTTGTATTCCTTTTTCGTTTTTTGATTTTTACTTTTGTTCTCCAACATGGACCATTTATTTTATCATCCACATAGTTGTATGTTTGATTTGTTTACTTATTTTTAATCTTTAATACATTTTTTATTTTTACTTCCACTTGTCTTATTTTGTCTTTGGTTTCATACATGTCATGATATGGGTTTTGACATTCACTTGCAGCCATTGTGTATGTGTGTGTGACGGACATGTGTTCATTTACATACTTGCCATTGGGGTTGTGTCATGTAATTGCATTCACTATGTGGGTGGATGCAATCCTTGCCTGGGTGTTTGTGCTGGGTATGCTGCCCATTACTGCCATGATTGTGTATCGTCAGGACCTGGGGGCAGGGGGACATGGGTGGGGGCCTGGTGGAGGGTGACCCTGCACTGCTGGGGTGTGGGGGTGGTGGGTGACATGAGTGGGGGCTTGGTGGAGGCTGCCCCTGCACTGCTGGGGTGTGGGGGTGGTGGGAGACATGAGTGGGGGCCTGGTGGAGGGTGCCCCTGGTGGCTGGGGGGTGGGGGTGGTGGGAGACATGAGTGGGGGCCTGGTGGAGGGTGCCCCTGGTGGCTGGGTGTGGGGGTGGTGGGAGACATGAGTGGGGGCCTGGTTGACGGTGCCCCTGCACTGCTGGGGTGTGGGGGTGGTGGGAGACATGAGTGGGGGCCTGGTGGAGGGTGCCCCTGGTGGCTGGGGGGTGGGGGTGGTGGGAGACATGAGTTGGACATGGGTGGGGGCCTGCTGGCAGGTGCCCCACAGTGCTGGGGTGAGGGGGTGGTGGGTGACATGAGTGGGGGCCTGGTGGAGGGTGCCCCTGGTGGCTGGGGGGTGGGGGTGGTGGGAGACATGAGTGGGGGCCTGGTTGACGGTGCCCCTGCACTGCTGGGGTGTGGGTGTGGTGGGAGACATGAGTGGGGGCCTGGTGGAGGGTGCCCCTGGTGGCTGGGGTGTGGGGGTGGTGGGAGACATGAGTGGGGGCCTGGTGGAGGGTGCTCCTGGTGGCTGGGGTGTGGGGGTGGTGGGAGACATGAGTGGGGGCCTGGTGGAGGGTGCCCCTGGTGGCTGGGGGGTGGGGGTGGTGGGTGACATGAGTGGGGGCCTGCTGGAGGCTGCCCCTGCACTTCTGGCGTGTGGGGGTGGTGGGAGACATGAGTGGGGGCCTGGTGGAGGGTGCCCCTGCACTGCTGGGGTGTGGGGGTGGTGGGAGACATGAGTGGGGGCCTGGTGGAGGGTGCCCCTGGTGGCTGGGGGGTGGGGGTGGTGGGTGACATGAGTGGGGGGCTGGTGGAGGGTGCCCCTGCACTGCTGGGGTGTGGGGGTGGTGGGAGACATGAGTGGGGGCCTGGTGGAGGGTGCCCCTGCACTGCTGGGGTGTGGGGGTGGTGGGAGACATGAGTGGGGGCCTGGTGGAGGGTGCCCCTGGTGGCTGGGGGGTGGGGGTGGTGGGTGACATGAGTGGGGGCCTGGTGGAGGGTGCCCCTGCACTGCTGGGGTGTGGGGGTGCTGGGAGACATGAGTGGGGGCTTGGTGGAGGGTGCCCCTGGTGGCTGGGGTGTGGGGGTGGTGGGAGACATGAGTGGGGGCCTGGTTGACAGTGCCCCTGCACTGCTGGGGTGTGGGGGTGGTGGGAGACATGAGTGGGGGCCTGGTGGAGGGTGCCCCTGGTGGCTGGGGGGTGGGGGTGGTGGGAGACATGAGTGGGGGCCTGGTGGAGGGTGCCCCTGGTGGCTGGGGTGTGGGGGTGGTGGGAGACATGAGTTGGACATGGGTGGGGGCCTGCTGGCAGGTGCCCCACAGTGCTGGGGGGTGGGGGTGGTGGGTGACATGAGTGGGGGCCTGGTGGAGGCTGCCCCTGCACTGCTGGGGTGTGGGGGTGGTGGGAGACATGAGTGGGGGCCTGGTGGAGGGTGACCCTGCACTGCTGGGGTGTGGGGGTGGTGGGAGGCATGAGTGGGGGCCTGGTGGAGGGTGACCCTGCACTGCTGGGGTGTGGGGGTGGTGGGAGACATGAGTGGGGGCCTGGTTGACGGTGCCCCTGCACTGCTGGGGTGTGGGGGTGGTGGGAGACATGAGTGGGGGCCTGGTGGAGGGTGCCCCTGGTGGCTGGGGTGTGGGGGTGGTGGGAGACATGAGTTGGACATGGGCGGGGGCCTGCTGGCAGGTGCCCCACAGTGCTGGGGTGTGGGGGTGGTGGGAGACATGAGTGGGGGCCTGGTGGAGGCTGCCCCTGCACTGCTAGGGTGTGGGGGTGGTGGGAGACATGAGTGGGGGCCTGGTGGAGGGAGCCCCTGCACTGCTGGGGTGTGGGGGTGGTGGGAGACATGAGTGGGGGCCTGGTGGAGGGTGCCCCTGGTGGCTGGGGGGTGGGGGTGGTGGGTGACATGAGTGGGGGCCTGGTGGAGGGTGCCCCTGCACTGCTGGGGTGTGGGGGTGGTGGGAGACATGAGTGGGGGCCTGGTGGAGGGTGCCCCTGGTGGCTGGGGTGTGGGGGTGGTGGGAGACATGAGTTGGACATGGGTGGGGGCCTGCTGGCAGGTGCCCCACAGTGCTGGGGGGTGGGGGTGCAAGGGGACATGAGTTGGTGTTCATTAGTTCAAGGAGACATGTGCCTTTGCTGGGGGGCATGCCCATGTTGGGTGGGCTGCCTGCGGGACATGACCAGGGATGCAGGGTAGTCCCCTGTGGTGTGGGCTGCCTGCAGGGGCCGTGGAGGGTGTACAGGGTACACCTGGGAGGACCCACACTGTCAAATCACATGTGGAACTTCCCGCGCACCCCTGAAATACACGCGCCCAGGCTATTCGCGTGTGGAACTTCCCGCGCACCCCTGAAATACACGCACCCAGGCTATTCGCGTGTGGAACTTCCCGCGCACCCCTGAAATACACGCACCCAGGCTATTCACGTGTGGTACTCCCCGCGCACCCCTGAAATACACGCGCACCCAGGCTATTCGCGTGTGGAACTTCCCGCGCACCCCTGAAATACACGCGCCCAGGCTATTCGCGTGTGGAACTTCCCGCGCACCCCTGAAATACACGCACCCAGGCTATTCGCGTGTGGAACTCCCCGCGCACCCCTGAAATACACGCGCGCCCAGGCTGTTCGCGTGTGGAACTTCCCGCGCACCCCTGAAATACACGCGCCCAGGCTATTCGCGTGTGGAACTTCCCGCGCACCCCTGAAATACACGCACCCAGGCTATTCGCGTGTGGAACTCCACGCGCACCCCTGAAATACACGCGCACCCAGGCTATTCGCGTGTGGAACTTCCCGCGCACCCCTGAAATACACGCGCCCAGGCTATTCGCGTGTGGAACTTCCCGCGCACCCCTGAAATACACGCGCCCAGGCTATTCGCGTGTGGAACTTCCCGCGCACCCCTCAAATACACGCGCCCAGGCGATTCGCGTGTGGAACTTCCCGCGCACCCCTGGAATACACGTAGCCCGCTCCCCCAGGCCCGATCGCGTGAGGAACTTCACGCGAACCCCTGTAATACACGTAGCCCGCTACCCCAGTCCCGATCGCGTGAGGAACTTCACGCGAACCCCTGTAATACACGTAGCCCGCTCCCCCAGGCCCGATCGCGTGTGAAACTTCACGCGAACCCCTGAAATACACGTAGCACGCTCCCCCAGGCCCGATCGCGTGAGGGACTTCACGCGAACCCCTGTAATACACGTAGCCCGCTCCCCCAGACCCGATCGCGTGTGAAACTTCACGCGAACCCCTGAAATACACGTAGCACGCTCCCCCAGGCCCGATCGCGTGAGAAACTTCATGCGAACCCCTGAAATACACGTAGCCCGCTCCCCCAGGCCCGATCGCGTGAATAACTTCACGCGAACCCCTGTGATGCACGTACCCTGCTGAAATCGCGTTTTAGACTTCCCGCGCACCCCGGTATACACGCACACGTATTTTTTGTCAGCGGGTGTCCGTGTTTGTGGGTACCCCTTTGCACGTCATTTTTCCTGGAGGGCCACAGTATGGGACATTCATCATGGCAGTATATAGGTGCTATTTGTTGGCGCACCTTTTGGCGCACATTTCTTACAGCCGCAGAGACGCTACCGCCTGCTTTCTTGTGGCGGTCGTGTTTGTGCCTGTGCGCTGGTTTGAGCGTGCGCTTTTTTCCCCTATTCTATTCCATGAATACGTGTTGTAGGCGAGCGTGTGGGCGTTCCGCGCACTTGTGCCCTGTACTTCCCCCGTGACGCCCACGTTTTGGCAAGTTGTTCCCCATTCCGAGTGTTACGCCCGTGTTCCGCCTACTTTTGTTGCGTGCGCCGCGCTATGTGCGAATTTCGCTGTGGCCTGTGCGATTTTCGCTGTGACCTGGCGCACGCTGTTAGATGGCCTGTGCGCCAACGTGCGCCGCGCACTTTTTTATCGCACATACGCTGGTTTTCTCGCGCACGGCCTTCCATGAATCGACGTGCGCTGCTTTTCGTGCGATTTTCGCAATTGCACTGCGATTTTCGCTATTCCACTGCGATTCGCACGTTTTTGCCCACTTGCGCCGCGCTAATTATTCCATGAATCGGCCTGTAAATTGTGTTAATATCTTCACATTCATTTCCCTCTGTTTCACTATCCAAGAGTGCCCTTCTTCGGGTATCACTGCAACCATTAGGTCCTCTGTCAAAGCTCTAGATTCCTATTTGGGTATTTAAATCTTAATGTTGATATTCATATTTCCTATCTTTCTCGATCTTATTTTTTCAGTTATCACTTGCTAAGACAATTTGAAATGTTCTTTCCTTGTCATATTTCTGCACTTCTGTTCAAGTGCTAGCGCTTTTAAATCTGAATGGAAGAAATGCTCTTCTGATAGCTATTCTCTTGTCCTTTTAGAACCTGTGTTTCACTCTGAAACACACTTGATTTCGAGCTTGCAGGAATTCGGCCACACCCCTCCCATACTTATTACTTTCCATTGGCTCCAGATTTCCTTTCACTACATGCTTGTAGGATCTAGTGCATCACTTTTAAGGCTCTGATATTCGGCCAATCTTGTTACCTGGCTCCAAAGGTTAACATATCTGGTTGTCGTTGACATACTAGATTCAATGATATCTTTAGCATTCCCTGTTTTTTTTGTCAGGCACATTACTCTGCATCGCTCTTTTCTGCAGCAATGACTCAAGTTTGGAATGTGCTACCCATTCCTATCCACCGTCTTCTTTCTATGATGGAATTTCAAAAACGTTTTCTTTTAAAAAAAACTCATGTTGTTCTTCTGGATTATGCTTAATTAATCTCTTTGCATTTTTTTCTCTTAGACTTTCTGGTTGTAATGTTTTGGGGTAGTCATTATATTTCCTTCATTGTCAAGTTCATGTTCTTACTTTGATTTGTTTATCACTTGTTCTTATTTATTTTATTGCTGATTCGTTTTTATTTTACAGTCCACCATTATACTTGGGCTAGGGTGGCCTTTATATATATGTTTAAAATAAATGATAATAATAATAATAATAATAATAATAATAATAATAATAATAATAATAATAATAATAATAATTCCCTTATCAATCCCAGGCACATTTTTTGGTTTCATTGGGCATCATCAGTATATGCAAATGTATGCCCACTGATGCCAATGGGTCTGACCAGTATGCAGCTATTACTCTAGTTAGAGGGAGCAGTGTCTGCACTTCTTTGGCAGGCATTTGATATTCTTACCCTTTGCCTAGTTGCCACCTGTTGTACCATTTAAAAGAATAGTGCGCTCAAAAATATTATTTGCTAAAACGATGGGCAATAGTCTAAAACATAGTTCAAACGTATTTTGAATGACACTTCCTAGGTAAACACTTTGAGCAAACAAGGCTCAAAGCTTTTACATGGGAGCATCCATTTTGCCATTTCAGGCAGCCTCCTGAGCTCTGCCCTGGCAGCACTAAACAAGCAGGAAAAGCCCCCTACTGGGAGTGTTTGCTTACTGCAGCCAGAGCAGAGCTGCTTTCACTTTCATTTTACGTTTTCGGGGCTCCCTAAGCCCAGGGAAGCACAGAAAATGTAAAATGAACGCAAAAAACAGAGGCGCGGCAATTACAAATACAACGTGGTTTGAAAAACACGGAAATTATAAATACCACATTATTATTCTGACTGTTGCGGGTTGGGGGAGCCCAGGAGACATAACACGAAAGCTGCCGTAGTGAGAAACACTGCAGCATTTTGAAACACAACCGCGTTGTGTTTCTGCCTGCAGCGGCTTTCACTTTGAGTCTCCCGGGCACCCCGGGGGAGCCTGGGAGACTCAAAGTGCAAGCTGCAGCAGGCAGAAACACCGCAGAATTTCGAAACACAACTGTGTTGTGTTTTGGCCTGCCTTGGCTTTTACTTTGAATCTCCCAGTCCCCCTGGGGAGCGCAGGAGACTCAAAGTGATAGCCAAGGCAGGCAGAAACACAATAAAGTTGCATTAAAAAACACGGCGATTTTTCTTTCCAAGTTTCTCAGGCTCCTTGGGCTCCTCCGGCTTGGAGGAGCGCAAGAAACTTAGAAAGAAAACTGCAGCGTTTTTAAATACCACAACATTGTATTTATGTTTGCAGTAGCTTCAGCTTGGAGCCCAAACTACCACAAACATAAATACATTGTTTTAAAAGCTGCGGTTTTCTTACTAAGTTTTCCAGGCTCCTACAGCTCCTACAACGTTTTAAAACGTTGTATTTATGTTTGCGGTAGTTTGGGCTCCAAGCTGAAGCTGCCACAAACATAAATACAACGTTTTAAAAGCTGCAGTTTTCTTTCTAAGTTTTCTGGGCTCCTCCAGCCTGAAAAAACACAGCTGGTGCTTAAGAAATTAAGAAATAAGCACTTACCGAGATGCAGCTTTCCTGCCTGCTGTCTCTATTCTCCGTCCTCCGGCACCAATGAAGAAAGTAGCTTTTGTTTATTACAGCTGGCTGGCTTTTGCTTCATTAGTGCCGCAAGGGCAAGCACAGGAGGCATCCATTTCACAAAATGGATGACTCCTAGTGCTTCCCATTTTTAAGTTTGAGCTTCATTTGCTCAATACTTTACATAGGGACTTTTAAAAAAAATATTTTTGGGATATCTTTTTGATTATTGGCCATCTTTTTAGCCAATAATATTTTTGAGCGCACTATTCCTTTAAAGAAAATTAGGTGGCGGCTCTGATGAGTCTGTGAGTCTGACTCTTTTGATTCTATGTAGAAAGCATTTATCTATTAGTCAGAATGTCACTGCATTTCATTTGCAGCATTCAGACCAGGTTGCCATTTGACAATCTGTGGGCTATGCAAGTTTATATAGCCTGGACATTATCATGTAGCCTGTGGAATGATCCTCCATCACTCACTTTGAACTTCATTAAGCGTGTTCTGGTCAACTACTATTTCTGAGAGAGAAAGAACAGAGAGTCAAGGCTCCCCCTCTCTTTGACGCACAGGAGGTGCAAACAAACCTACAGATGGCTAGGAATTATTGTGAAGCAGCCGTTTGATCACACAGACAAAGTAGGAGTAATATTGATAAAACAAAATGTATTCACATTTAAGAAGTAAACTAAAAAGCAAAGGCTAAACTACTAATCATGTACTAAGCATAAAACATACAGTTCTGTACACGGTGAGGTTAGTAGCACACTGGTGATGGTTTCTGTACTGTCAAAACATTAGCAGTACGTATCTACTGTTGACACAAAAGCAGTGTTTCTGGTTCAGAAAATAGGTTTGCATCAAGTTCTCTCAGTGGTACAGAATATACAATGCTCCAAACTGTCATCAGGACACTATGGGATGCTGTTGGCAAGAGACTTGTAGAAGTAGGTGTGATTATTCATCTGAAAAGACTGAGAATAAAATATTATTTAAAAAGGAGCTCTCTGATCAAAACAACCTAGTGTCTAAGGTTAAGAGAAGGACTATAGGTAGGCACCTACCTCTAATCGTGGGTGGCATCTTGAGAAAGAAAGAGTTTTTATTAGACCACTGCCTCATTTACAGGCACCATGTCTTAAAGGCTCTTGTGGTTGCTGTAGAGGAAGGAGAGAGAAGCCATTGTTAGGCCTACTTTGAAGGTTACTCGTCTGGTTAGGTCAGAATATATTCTGATTATCTTAACAGAGGTTTACCTGGGTTCCATGAAGGTAGTGCGCATCATTGATTTCGAGATGACGTCGCCACCAAATGGGGAGTGGCCAAAGGAGACGTTTGAGATCACTAGTCCTTCAAGAGTTTTTCTTATTTAAAAAAAAAGATATCCTGTAGGTAGGGCAGAAAGCAAGGTAGTATAAGCTACTGTGTGGTATCTACATACGATTAGTTGCAGACAGTGTTGTGCAGCCTAATGATATAGTGGCTCAACAAAGGTTTACCTGGTTTCCATGAAGGTAGTGCACGTCAATAATTTTGAGATGACGTCGCCAACAAATGGGGAGGAACCAGAGATGATGCTTGAAGTCACTAGTTCCTCAAGAATATTTCTTATCAAAAAATTCCTGTGGGTAAGGCAGAAAGCAAAGGATTATCAGCTGCTGTATCGTATCAACATACAATTTGTTGCAGACAGTGCCATGCAGTCTTGTGATATAATAGGTAGATTAGAGAGGATAGGTGCTGACAGGCTGGTTGCTGCATGGCTTGAGTTAGTGTTGCAGTAGTGGAGAATCAAGGTACACCATCTGGTAATGATGGCTGGGCGACTAGAGTGGAAAAACAGCGATAAGTGCTGCCATGGTCACATCACGCATGAATGCTTGATGTTAAGCATGAATAACAAAGGCATGCAAGGTTTGTTAGCTCGAAACATGATGTTGCCTAGCAATAGAAAACATGTCCATGCATTACTTTGCAAGGAGTTAGTGGTCCGACAAAAATGTAGAGGATACTTTTGTGCCGTTACAGGTAGAAGCGTGATGTTTAACATGGCAGTGAACGGCGTATGCAGACTATTGTGTGGGATGCGTGCTGTTGCTAAGCAACAGACACTGCATCACGGGCGATAGAGACCGCATCAGTGCATGACTTCGCAGGGAGTTAGTGGTCCGACAAAAGTGTAGAGGATACTCTTGTGCCGTTACAGGTACAAGCGTGATGTTTAATAAGGCAGTGAACAGCGTATGTGGACTATTGTGTGGGACGCCTGGTGTTGCTGGGCAACAGACACTGCGTCATGGGCGTTGCTTGTCAGGGAGTTACTATTTAGAGGACAGTGGGCCAGGCAGCTCTTGTGTGTAATTGGGCCAGGCATAAAAGAGGTCGTAGAACCGCTTAAGTGTAAAAAGGATAAGGCGGTTGATAAAGGGCCATGGCGGGAAGTGCGTGCTTACCATACGTTCGGTGAGCTGTGGTCTCCAGGGATCAGTGGCTCAGTATGCATGCATCCACAAAGACCAAAGGATCTAATTTAAACCACAAACAACTTTATTGACATGAACATTGAAGTGCTGTATAAGTGCCGTGATTGAGTGTTCCATAAAGAGTTGTTGGTCGTATAGTGGGGAGTCTAATGATACTTCTGCAGACATAGGTAATAATTGGAAGGCATACAAACATGGGGGGTGGCAGGTGGGGCAATGTTGGCAAATAAGTTCAGGCAAATAAGTTCATAGTGTGAACATGATGTGAATCATGATTCAAGATAAAGGGACTGTGGATGGCACGTAGGGGTGTGGATGATATTGCACCTGTGTTGTTGTAAATGGTGCATGCCATTAGATGGTTTTATGTGTAGTGGGGCACCTTGGCATCCCGTCCTGAGACAGCCGTAAGTAGAACAAAAAATATTTTAAACAATTTTACATTGTTAATACATCCACAAACCAGCAATTCTTCAAACGAGAAGAAGCAAAAATGTGTCAACTGATACAGTAAGGCCTCTCAAAAATATATTTATCCTTTTAGTTATATGGAAGATGTTTTAGACCTTGTGTATCAACAATGTCTCTTGGATACAAATAGATAGTACAATCCTGTCTAGTGTAAAGTGTGCTGCTCTTCTGGGCTCCATGACCTTCCTTTGAGAGTTACTCTCACTTCCTCAGTACTCCTTAATCCGTCCATCCCTTTGCATTACCACTGCATCCTCCTGCACTCAGTCTCCTCCTCTCCCTCATTTCGCTGGCAGTCCCACCTTGTATACAGAGCCAGTTCAAAGCAACCCCAAAAGCAAGGAGGCAGACTTGAAATACATTTTGACATTTTTGGCCTAAAGATGGAGTTACAGATTTTAATGGCTTCATATTTTTTTTATTTATTTTCTATTGTATTGTGAATTTGTAAGGTGCTTATACATCAAGTAAACTGTGTTTCAGAGTGCCCGAAGGGCAGCGATGAGGGCACATGGGATCGAAAGGCAATTATAATAACAGTGAAGAAAGAGAGAGAGATGGTCCTACTAGGCCTAGTTGGTGAGCATTCAGAATGTGCAAGTGGAGAGAAAGAGAAGGGCAGAGGGAGTGTGTGGGTGGGGTAAGTGCTAGGAGTGCCACGAAGGGAAGTGCTTGGGAGTAAGTTACATAGCCCCTGACCTTGGGCTAAATTGGCTCGTAATGTACCTGACCTCTTGTCAACACCTGACCGAGGGCTTCCAGGCCATTATGAGCTAGTATTGCCCACGCGGTCAGGGATAAGAAGCTCAATTAAACTATGTTGAGTCACAGTAAAACATTAGTCAGCAGAAGGCCTTGACCACTGATATAAAGCTCTCCCAACATGCTCCTTCACTGATCAGTATCTCTCTTACTCAACATTCCCCTTGATTTGTTTTACAATTCATTAACATAACAGGTGTATTTGTAGAGTGCACACTCACCCCCTGTGGGGTGTTGTGGGAAAATTGACAGATAACATATGTGTATTGTTACCCAGCTCAATTGTACTCATTTCATCTAAATCAGAAGGATGATAAATAATATTAATAATACTAACCACCCTCCCCTGCTAACCTCCTTTCTCTTCTCTCCTGCCTCCCCCTCTTCCTTTCCTCTCCTCAACTTGCTCAGTCTCGCTGACTGGTCGCCTGGTGCACCTCCAGAGTCTCATAGGTCCCAGGCTCCCCCGCTAGTCCTGCACTTACCTCTGGGCCTTTGCAGTCTGCTTGGCACCACTGCAGTCGAAATACTTTCCTGCTGGACTGGGCACACTTGTCCCTCTCCCCCTCCCTTGCGTCTCTTGTCTGCGCTCCTGCATGATCTTGAATGTACTAGGCCTATCAAGATTGTTTGTCCTCCCTCTGTCTCCCCTCTCTGAAATGTCACCAGACGTAGTACAGACGTTATTATTGTCTGTAAGTTATGTCTGTATGTCCTTTTCCCTCTCCCCCTTTTCCCTCCCCATTCTCTGTCATGCACTTGCACTAGCTGACATGTCGTTATGCATAGTACGGTAGTTTATTAATTCTATGCTCTTTTCCTTCTCCCCCACCCCCTTCTCTCATTCCTTCCTGTCAAGCACGTGCACTAGTAGAAATGCCTCTGGCCTAGTATGCTAGTTATTTTTTATTAGATCATTAGGAAACTTCAAGGCCTAAGAATGTCAACTGTATGCCCTTGTTCACTTCCTGCCTTGAAGCACTTTGAAGCACTTCACTTGTGTATAAGTGCTTTACAAATAAACAATTACAATTACAAGGGCTGAGTGGATCTGCCTGGATTCAAACCTGTGACCATGATGTCATACACAGGAACCTGTAGTGATTACGTTTGTTCACTGAGCCACAGCCCATCTTAGCCAGGGCATTGCTGTCCATATCCTAGCGCCATCCTCTAAATAGGTCTGACTGCACTATGACAAAAATTATTGCTGTGCTGCAGGCAGGGGCGCCTCCAAGGGGTGGCCGAGGGGGCCACGGCCCCCCTTATAAAAACATGGGCCCCACCACCGGCCCATTTATTTATGTATGTTTGTTTTGGCGTGCCACCCCAAGACTTCAAGTGTGGCCACCTCTATGAAAAATGTCTGGGGGCACCACTGGCTGCAGGTAAGAGGCTAATTGCACAAATACTCAAGATGCAGAGTTATGATGTTTAGAAAACTAACATTTAGACAGAGTAAGACATACATTTAAAAACAAACAGATCATCTAAAGTAAAAATCATAATTAACACTTTGTGGCACCTAGAACGTATATGACATACCTGCAAGTGGGCCTCTTTTGGGTGTTGGACGTTGGGGAAGACCTCTTCACTCCCAAAGAATCAAGGACAAATTACAACAAGTTTTTTCTGAGAAGGGGACTCTCTGCCCCGCAATGGGGGTGGCAAGCACTTAAAGGGTCCAAAGACAGGGAAGAAAGAACAAGTAGAGAAAAGAACAACATCAGTCAAAATCTAATCAGAACGATGACTTTAAAAAAGTGTTTTAAGGGCATTCTTAGGGGCCAGTATAGCTGGAAAGATACAGCTGCTATTCAAAGTGCTCCTTCTTCAGTCATCCTGCTTATTGACATTCGGCAACGAGGGGTGAGCAGGGGTTAGTTTTTTATTTTGATATATACAACACTATAAAAATGCCACATAGCCACAGGCACCTGCCTATAAGCTTGCATATATATAAAAAAAACACAATGGACTCCTTAAAGGTGTGATCAATTGAGTTTGAAATTAAAAGAATCAGTCTAAGGAAAATATAGATTTGATTATAAGTAGGCCATGAACGAATTGCACAAAATGAATGACTTGATAGAAAAAAGAACTGAAAAGGATGGTCTTAGTTCAATAGATGTTTATTTTAACTTACATTTTGAAAATGTGGAACTAGATAAAGACCATTATAGGCAGAAGAAACGGGAACTTCACATTTAATGACTAAAGCAGAAAACAGCACTGTTAAAAGCAGAAATATGAAGTTAAAGTAGAACAAAGCATTTTAAAATAACATCTTTGTGATTTAGTTGAAAGAGGATGTGGTTCGGTCCCATAGAAATACAACATTTAGCCTGAAGAACAGGGACTGTTACATTGGCCCAAAGCAATAAATCAGTATCTACAACCTAGCCTAATTGAATATAATGCCAGGATAGTCGGGCTAGAATTGATAAATTGTCATGATTTTCTTGCTTCACTCTCTTTCCTGCCACTTGGCGGCCTGATTTGGGGTTTATTCTGCATTGGACTTTCCTTTCAAACCTTATGAGACACTGCTGTGGTGATATGGGAGTGCTAAATCCTTTTTTTCCATGTCACATCCCTTTGAGAGCCATCCAGGTTTTTGGCAGCCATTATGCTGCTTTAATCAAAAGACTATGCTTCCCAGAAAGCCTGGCCCACTGCTTCATCTCCACCTTTGAAGGGCAAGGTTGGGTGGAGGATAAGCAGCACCTCTGGCTGACAGGTGCCAGCAAGCAGCATACCTGAGGTGTGTGCTCATTAGCCAGCTTTAAGTCTAGTCCTGCATTGGTCATTGATGCAGTTTTCCGGTTTGTGACTGAGCCCTTATTCCTTGTTCTTAGATAAGTTTCTAGTTCCTAGTTCCTTATGTCTTGTTACCTTTTCCGTTTATTTCGGATTAAGTGTGCTTATCAGTAATTTCTGCTTCCTGGATTCCCTTTCTGTCTTCTTCTGTTTTGAAGTCAGCACTTCCCAGTGGTTACCTTTTTTTGAGCTGCCCAGCTTGTCTTTTGACTTTGCCTTTTACTGCCTTTTTCTGCAGTGCAACCTGGATCCTTAGACTCACCTCATTCATAGATGTTTCATTTTGTCCCATGTTCCTTCTCTGGGTGGGAGCGGGGAGATTTTGCACTTGTAATGTTGTTTTCCCTGCTCATATTCCTTTACCTTTTCTTACAGTCTGTTCCTGGTTATCCCTTGGACTTCTTCCTTTGTTCCCTATTGATTGTTAGATGTAGTGTGCTGTTGTATCCAGCTCCTGTGTGAATGCCTATGTTTTCTACACTATTATATAATCACTATTCCTACTTGTCCCTTGTCAGGAGTCATATGCATTAAGTTATTCTCCCTTTGCTGTTATAGCCTTTCTGGGTCCTTGTTTGATCAACAGGGTACATGGGCTTCACTGACATTTCAGGTGTTATTTCTCGTCCCTGTGAGCATTGTTTTTAAGTTACCTTATACCAGAGGTCTTCAAACTGTGGGGTGCGCCCTCCAGGGGGAGAGAGCTGCATTCGGGGGGGGGGGGTGGGCATGAGACCCCGGCTTGAATTTTCTTTCTTTAATGGCGGAAATGGGCTGGGGTGACCCACAGGGTCGGACTGGAGCATAAAACTGTCTCAGGCACCAATGAAAAAGTGGCCCACAGTTGCAAATGACAAATCATTCCTTTAGTGACAGACTGAATAGTACCCAAGGGGTGTTTTTTGTTCAAATGTAAGCAATGTGTGATATTTAAAGAATATTTGTTCCGCAACAATGGTCAAAACTACTAACTGCGTAGTGAAGTAACTCATTTAACTAGCCCACATTGGCCAAAAAAGTAGCCCACTTTGACCCAGAAAACTGGCCCACACTACCATTTTTCATTTTTGGTTCGGCATTGCCCCTTTGCCCTATAGACCATAGACCAGTCCGAGTCTGGCGGCTTATCTGTAATGGCAGAGGGGGTATCGACCCACTGCCCCCCTCATCCATTATGGAGGAGCCAAGGAGCCAGCCAAGTGAAACACTGAGCACTCCCTTAGCTGCTTTTTCCAGGTGAGGGAGTGCTCTTGAGCTGGCCGAACTGTCAAAGGGAAACAGTGTTTCCCTTTGACAGTCAGTTCCCCAGCTGCAAATGCTCACAGAGCCATGCAAGGCTGGGGGCGTTTTGCTTCGCCAGCCTTGCATAGCGCATTATAATTGCTGGCTGGGTAACTGCATGTCTGTATGTGCGACGGGCAGCTCCAGCGCCTCCTTGCACAAATGGCAGAGCAGCCTGCAGTGGGACTTTTCAGCACCCATGCGTTTCAGCACCCACGTGCAGGCCTGTCCAGGCCTGTGAAGGCCCCTGCTCCCGTGCAGGCCCCTGTGCATGCATGTGCAGGAACCAGGAAGCTCTTGCTTAACGATTCCTGTTCAGGGATGCGTGTATGCTTGTGTTTTGAGTGAGTGTATGGTGATACGTTCTCGAGTGAATGATAGAGCGATTGTTGTGTGTGTGTATGTTTGAGTTGGTCTGTGGAGCTGATTTTGGCGAGTGGGGGGATGGTTGTACAACAAAAGGATTTTAAAAATGCCTTTGTTGCACAATCCCCCTAACCCCCTGCAAAATCAGCTCCCCTTCTGAGGCGCTGTGGAGCTCAGGGGACAGGGTTGGTATTTTTTTACTGGACAACTATCATAGATGTCCAGTGTAAAAATATTATGCCTGCCCCCTTGTCCCCCCCCCCAGTGACAATTGCAAACTGCTTGGCCTTTTACCCAATTTATTTTTAAAGTATGCTCTAAAATGAAACTTTTTAACCGATTATTTTAAAATAATTCCCGCGGGGTAAACCCTGTGAACCCCCCTTCATTAGTTTGGGCTCCCTTGATAGTCTCAGTCACTATGGCATGTCTGGGGGAAATATTTTTGTCCCTCCACTTAAAAATTCACCAGCGGCCACTGGCCCTGGGACTGTGCTGGGAGCAGAGAGGGGGAGCCCAGAGACTGTGCTGGTAGCAGGATGTGCAGGAGCCATGGGATAGTGGTCGGAGCAGAGTGGGGAAGCACAGGTTCTGTGGTGGGGTGGGGAGAGCCCATGGGACTGGGTAAGAGTGGGATGAAGGAGCACAAAGAATGTGATGGGAGCAGGTGGGGGAGCCCAGGGACTATAATGGGAGTCAGGTGCAGTGACGGCGCGTGATAGTTCATAGCCATTTGGACTTACTGTCCATGTGACATTTTTGGGGGGCCCAGCCTGCCCACATTTTGCTCAGGGGGGGCCCAGTCCTAAAAAGTTTGAAGACCACGGCCTTATACAATACCATCAAGGGTGTTAGCTCACAGAACCTGTCATTGCTTGTCCAGTATGTGGGCTTAGCATGGACAGTACCGGTAACAGCAATTGTGGGTGAGGAGCTTACCGACTTTGATTTTGATCATAAGGAGCTTCTAAGTTCTTACCCCACATCCCATTTCATATATTTGTATTGTTATCATGCTCTACATGCACATCCTGGGTTTTAGCGTATGTGTCTTGGTTCCTGAGTGCATGTTGTTTAACTCAAAGGTATTCACTGTGTGATCTTGTCCACATTTCCCTTGCCATAGTCACTGCTTTTGTCCTCTCATGACAGAAGACATAATGACCAGCCCACTATTCCCACACTCTGCCTATGTTTTCTTAGCATTCAGATACCTAGCATTCACTTGTGAACTTTGATTTGTTTGTTTGAATATGGCAACTTAAAGAAAGGCAGCAAAGCCTCTAGCAGGTTTTTACAGAACGCTTCCCCTACATTTATCTGCAACAATCAAATTACAGGTTCTTACATACATGAACTCCTTGCTACGAAGGGGCATTTACGGGAAAACTATTTTTCCTACTGGATGGCACATTCTACATTGCCAGATCCTATTACTGTCCATTATTCGTATAATGATTCTTTGTCTGCACAAGCCTTAGCAGCAGAATACAGCACACTGTTAAGCTAACTACACAAGAGTACCTCTGTTGTTGAACCCCATGTTTCCAGTTACGCTTCTCAGATTGAATGTTTTAATGATAGAAACATAACGAATGGAGGGGTTCCTTGCATAACTTCTGTTTTCTACCTTCAGTCTGTAGCATACTCCTCGGTCCAACAACATACTGTAGTCCTTAATGTCAAGATGTCTGATGTTAATCGTTTTCGTAAGGGAAACACAAAGTTGGTAAAAGAAAGAAGAAATCACAAAAACTACAAGCACTAAGGGACAATGTGTAATCACTGCACATCTAGATTGATAGTGCAGGACCCATCTCTGATGTTACCTTAATGTGCCTAGTGATAGTGATGTGCAATTAATGCAGGATGTGCTTAAAGCTGAGCTTCAGGAGTTAAGACACAATGAGGGTCATTCCGAGGTTGGTGCTAAGGGAAAAACGATGCCGGTAAAGGAATACTGGCATCGATTACCTCTACGGGATATTTTCCGACCAACAACACCGCTATTAACGGCATCGGATAGTACGATACCATTAATAGCAGTCTGGGCACGCGCACGCGACCCACCATGCCAGCATTAGCGGCATGCCGTAAACCGGAGTAGATCACAAGTGGGGTGGACATGCAAATAACGGCCTCATGAGGGTGAAAAAAGTGCTTACCGGCACACCGTAAATACCGGCATCGCCGATATGCCGTAAAAAGCCCTGAGCAGTGTTCCCAACTGCCACAGGTGCACACAATCAGCACAGGTGGAGACAATGGAGTCAGGCCCAGTACAAAAGGAGCACTCCCACACACCACACCCCCTCCCACACCAAGATGATTTCAATAGTAGTAGCATTACTGGAGCTGGAGGACTTGCTTGCATTACCACAACAACAACGACAACAACAACAGCCGCCACCACAGAGGAGTCGCAGGATGAGAAGGAAGGTGAGACAGGCTCAGCATGCCCCACCAGTGCAGCCACCGTTACCATGCCGGCAGCCCCCAATCACTTGCATCAGAACCAGTCCTTTCAACCTAACCCCTGAGCAGATCCACACCCTGTACCGTCTGGACTGGGACACCACCACCACCATAGTGGACCTGATACCTGACGACATAGTGAGCCTCATTGAAATACGCACCGCCATCCCCCTCTACTGAAGGTAGTATCTGTGCTCCACTTCCTTGCCGCAGGCACCTACCAGCACACAGTAGGGCACATGCATGGCATATCACAACCCTTAATTTCCCGGATTCTGAACCAAGTGCTGGTTTCCCTCCTCAAGCACACAAGGGACTGCATATCCCTCCCACGGACTCCCCAGGAGACATTTGATACCAAAGTTGCCTTCCATGCACTGACAGGCATGCCAAATTGTGTAGGTGCCCACGTGGAGTTGGTGGTCCCGCATGTCATGGAGGTGGTGTACCGCGACTGCAAGCAATACCACTCCATCAATGTGCAGATGGTATGCGACGCCAGCTAGATCATCACACATTGTTGTGCCCGATATCTCGGATCAACTCATGACTCTATGGTCCTGTGGAACTCCACCCTACCACGCTTCATCGCTTCATGGAGCGACATGCTGGACGACGTGCCTGGCTGCTTGGTAAGTTGCATGACTGGCACATGGCATTGAAATGGGGGGAGAGATGCACACACCACCATGCTGCCAATGTTGATGTGACATCATGATGTGCACATCACCAAACACTGTGCCCAAAGCATCTCAAATGGTACATGACACCCAAATCCCATGGGAATGAAGTAAGGTCGACACCTATCACTACATGACTAACAGGAAACCACCCCCAATCCCACAACACGTGCACCACTCATCAGCGACCCTCAACCTCCATAACACCATCCTGCACCATGCAGTGCATATGCACCATGTTGCTGTCTCCAGCATATCACCACACAGGACAAGCATCCCTGGGATTGCATCAAACTGACCCTACTAGGGAATCCACTGTCTGGCACAGGGCCGGCACACTCACAGGAGTGCTGCATGTCAACATCGGAATGATCTATGCTGATTGCCCAATATTGCACAGACTACTGCCAACGCTCCCTCTAAGTAAATCTCACAGGACACAACACCTCACTAATTTGACTCCAACACTGCTGTATGTATACACAATGCATGTGCAACAAGATGCCAGTGTGCACCATGTATCATCTTGAAGATGCAACCCACACCATTAGTCCATGGCACAGGACACATTGAGGGACTCCAAATGGCGTCAATGCATCCAGGATCATGTGCATGTGGGCAACGATAACCTGCAGGCATGAGTGACCACTAGAGCTGTCCTTCATGATTTGCCTAACATTTACCTTCATTTCCCTCTCATGCAGGTGATAGTGGCTATCCCTTGAAGCCGTGGCACCTCTCCCCTATCCGAAACCCAAAGAACAGGCACGAGGAGGACTACAATCGTTCCCGTACCCGTACCCGTGTGGTCATCGAGCAGACCTTTGGCCTGTTGAAGGCACGCTTTCGCTGCCTCAGCCGGTCGGGTGAGAAGAAGGTATGAGAAGGTGGCCAAGATCATCATGGCATGTGTAATGCTGCACAATATGTGCATCCGCTGGAACATGCCCCTGCCCCCTGGCATGGAACTGATACCACCTGATGAAGATGAAGGGGAGGAGGAAGATGTGGCAGGACATCTTCACAGTGCCGATCCACAGGAGGGACGTGCTGTGCACCAGTCAGTGATCGCACAATATTTCTGACACACATGTCAGCAGAGGGTGAAATAATGGTTGGACATAGGGCACTGGGTGTGGGGGTACATGTACACTATGCACTGTAAATGATTAAATTACACATGTGCAATGATGACTGTCCACTCAGGTCTTGTTTTTTACACAACCGGTGTATTGAATGTAACAATATTAACGTAAGTGACAAAACCCTCCACCACTCTCCCCCCCTCTGCTGCCCCCCACAACTCCCCCACACACCCTCACCTCCCTCCCCCACAACTCCCCCACACACCCTCCCCCCCTCCCCCCACAACTCCCCCACAAAAGTCCCATTGAGTCCCCGTAGCCTACATGGGGCTGCCAAAAATGTCACTCTGCACTCCCTGATCCAGGGGGTGGCCTGTCTTGTCGGCGCTGTGAACGGGTCGACCTGCTGAGCGGGCTCATTTGAGTGGAGCTGCAGGACGATGGTGTGGCTGCCTGCTGAGGTTGTGTGGGAAGATGCCCTGCCTCCATGGCATCCGCGATGCGCCCTAGCACCTGCCAGAGGGCCGAGACCTCCTTACAGAGGCGGCTGGTGTTGTCTGAGAAGCGACTCAGCATGGAGGTGGTGCTGTCCGTAATGGACCGGCCTAGTGCTGCTAACTCTGTACGCCACTCCTCTCTGGACTGACTTTTGTCCTGTACAAACTCACGTATGAGTGCAGTGAGTAGGTCAGTCTGCTGTGGCCCTGCGGGTGCACCTGTGGGTGTGCTGTGAATCTGGCTGTCATGCCCAGCCTGCTCATCCTCCCCAACACTGAAAACTGGACTAAGATGTCCCTGGGTGTGGTCATGGCTGAACTGCTCTGGGTTGTTGGTGTTCCCGGTATCGATCGATGATACTTCGGGGGATGCTATTTGGGTTGGGGTCTGGACCACATCCATTATGTCGTCCTCCAGGGTGCCCCAGATATCCTCCTGGCTGTCATCCACTGTCAGGGGTGCATGGCTGCCACCTCCCCAGCCACATTAGACTCCTCTGAATGGGGTGTCTCACAGGTGTCTGCAGGCAGACCAGTGGGTGGGGGTGGTGGTGGTGCTGTGTCCACCACAGGTCTTGGTGGCACAGGTGCTATGTGTACCTGTGGTGGCTTGGTTGTTGGGACACGGCCGCCCCTGGCTTGTCCCCTGGAGGTTGAGGGCCGGTTGCTGTCCTCCTGGGACCTCTTTCTGGGTGTGGCCTGTGCAGGGGTGGCATCCTGCCCATCACTGTCATCGTCACTGCCTGTGGGGGTGGAAGAGAGGGACGGCATGAGTGATGTTTTGATAGGCAACATACATACATAGGAACAATTGCTCAACCACACAATGGGGGTAATAGGTATTTGTGTTGGGATGGGCGGGTCATTTCATACATGGGCGGGAAATGCAGGCATATGTTGGCGTCACTCATGTTGGCCAGGAACAGTGCTGTCTGACATGCATTTTTTTTGATCATGCACGATGTGTGCCTCGTGGAATTTCCTACTTTTTATGGTATGTGTCATGTGCGATGTTGCCTTGCAGCAGGCATCAGCATGTGTCTCTGTTGCTTCGGCCTACTTTACAGGGAGTGTGTGTGTGTGGGCGACCATGGCGTGACTCTTTCGACTGGCATTGGGGTTGACTTTCATCAGATTTGGCATAGCATTGTTTACTTTGGACACTCACCTCCTTTGCCAGATGTGGTGGTGTCACACTCCATCTCGCCTACGCCTTCAATGGATTCCAACCCAATCATGCTTGCGCATGTGTCCTCCGACGGGGTGAGCTTTATGGGTGAACTAGGTCCTCCTCCAGTTTCCATGGCCTGGCTGCGACTGACTGATAATATATTGCGCACCCTTAGGCGCAGGTCGTCCCATCGCTTACGGCAGTCTTTCACTGTGCGTGGTGTGTTGACCGCTGCACTAACCTTCTGGGCAACAAGTGCCCAGATCTCTTTTTTACGTTGCACTGCCTCTCTCCTCAGGTTGCTAGAGAAGACTGTGCCTGCATGCTTGTGCAAAGTGTCGACAAGCATCTGGAGTTCGTTCTGATTGAATCTTTGCATTCTGAGGCAGGCAGATCCCTTCTTCAGGGCCTTCGGCATTCTTGTCTTGCAGGAGGAAGTTTTCTGATGATCAGCAGTGTCCCAGGGGTCCTGTGTGCTGAGGATGCCAATGTATTGTGTTTTTAAAGATGGCCACCGTGCTCCTTCCCGTTCCTGTGCGATGACGCTATTTCCGGGTCTGCTAATTAGCAGTGACAGTAATTAGCGGTGTCCGCTAATTACAGTCACCGCTATTTACAGTCAGTGCTAATGACGCAGTGAACTGTGTCGGTAGTGTTATCTGCGCTAAGCTTGATGCCGGTAAGGGCTTTTTGGGTGCCTTTTGCGGCATGGCACTAGGTACCTTACCGGCATGGCGCAAAGCTCGTGCCCGCAAAGTCGTAATAGTCCACTATTAGCGGACTGGTGGCAGCACGGACACGCTATTTGCGCCACACCGGTAAGGGACTTTACTTACCTCCAAACTCGGAATGAGGGCCAATGTGTTTCTTTGCAAGAGGAGAATAAAACCTTGCAGTCTTTGCTGAATACAGATCACATCTTATCCGCTGTTGATGATGTGAACACTGTTCAGTCTGTGAGCGCAGAGATTTTAGTAGACCATGATATTTGGGTATACAGTGATAAAATTGCGGCAAAAATTTCGCCTATACAAAAAATCATGGCAAAAATGCCGTGGTTTGAACTGTTAAAGGTGTACCCCATCACACCATTTAAGGGGAGCACAAGTTGCGGGGGTGTCCCCCGCTTCCCTTAAATGGTATAATGGGTCAGGGGGTTGCAGGGGTGTCCCCCGCATCCTTTACATGGATTACGGCACAAAATCACAGCCTTTTTGCCGCAATATTTTGTGTCCACAGCCATTTGTGCCACGATTTTAACACAGGGAACCGATATTTGTCTGTATGTAAGATCTACTGGGACTGAAAGTCTTTTTTCAAGTGCTATACTTAATCAGGGCAGAGTGTCTGACATGTGCCCTCCTCTTTGTCAGGGATTCCAGTTAGCTGAAGATGTACTATGCACGCTTTAGCTAAGATTTCCCGTGCAGCAGCTTGTTACAACCCAGAGCTAGCACATACGCAAGCTTCTCATTTCCAAACACAGTCCAGAAGAGTGTTCTACATAGATTCAGGCACTACAGTAAACGTAGGCTCTGCTCTTGATCCAGCTGCTGAGACTATAGTAATTGACCTAGCTGGTGTGGAACATGATGCTAACACTGTATTCACTCTTGCTGCTACCAATTTGGGTCACAACAAAGTCAGATAAAGTGTGGATTCCTTGTTCTGATTAACTCAATCCACAGTCTACAGGACCAGAAAACTTGCAGGCAATTCCTGAACTGTTGGTTGGTAATGTGCTACGTTTAGAGGCTAAGGCAGATGAGTGGACAATTGATGAAAACTTAATTTACAGAGATTTTACTATGGTGATGCCACTGGTTGATTTTGACTTCCACAAAGAAAGGGACTGCAAATGTACAGCTCATTCATTGGTTACTGGTGCCAAGGAGTCTACTGCCCTAGAGTTGCCTTCTGTTCCTGAGCCACCAATGTGAATGTCCATTTCTGAGATGTCAGTCTGTTTTCCTATAGCCACTGACTCTTCTACGTTCCGGTCCCCAGGTCTTCAGTCACCTTTGGCACAAGTGTCTTCAATCAATGAACCTTTGCCATGTCTGCCATTTATTCAAGAGCCTCCACCATTCACGTGATCAGCTCCAAAGTCCTTTATGTGCTTGTCTTCACCTGCTGAGATAGCTCCAGCATGCATGGCTTCAGCCTCAAAGTCCCCCTCCGGCATGCCTGTTTTCAGCTACAGCAACTCATCCAGTATATCACTCTTCAGCCATAGAACCTCCAGCAGTCTGTGCTAAGTGCATGTCTTCAGTCTTAGAGGCTATTGCATGTCTGCCCTCAATTCATAAGACACCTGTAGTGTGCTTATCCTTAGTGTCAATGACACAGGTATACCTGCCTACACAGTCAGATCCTGCTGCATTTCCTTCAGCTACAGAGATTCCTCCTAAATCCCAACAATTGACTACCGTTGACTACCGCAGCACCTCCAGATTGCCCTTCGGAGTATTCAGCATTTGAAATGGAGACTTTTGCCAGCTTGCCTTTGCTTCTACATCTCCGGCCTGTCCGCTCTTAGCAAAAAGGTTAACAGACTATCTGCCATTGTCTACTGCATGTTACACTAGCCTGTCATCATCCTCAAGGACTTACAAGTGTCCGCTCCAAGTGACTGAGTTTCCTGTGCGCTCATACTTTGTGTCAGATCCTGAAAATCCTTCACGCCTTTATTCGACTTAGGAGCATCTTCCTCACCAGGGGCCTGCCTATTTTTTTTCTATACTGCAGCCTGATTATATGTATTCCAGTCCATCTGTTTTTGGCCACATGCCTCCATTTCAATCAGTACCACCTCAGAAGAAACATAGCTCCTATCATGGAAACAAGATGCATGGTGCGGGTGGCCGGCGCAAGAAGACAGCCACAGGAGCGGGTATACTGTAATGATTTGCTCCCTTAGCTCTCTTTTGTGCCACTTGGGGGCATGATTTGGGGTTCATTCCTTTCAAACCTTAAGAGACAATGATGTAGTGATTTGAGAGTGCTAAATCATTATTTTCCATTTCACTTCCCTTCAGGATCCATTTCAGGTTTTTGGCAGCCAGTATTCTGCTTTAATCAAAAGACTGCTTCCCAGAATGCTTAGCCACTGCTTCATCTCCACCCTTGCAGGACATGGTTTGGTGGTGGATAAGCAGTGGCTGGCAGGTGCTAGCAAGCAGCACACCTGAGTTTGCTTCAGTCCAGCGCTGCTCATTGATGCAGTGTTTCGGTCTGTGGCCGGTCGCTTTTTCCTGCTTTGTAGCTTAATGTCTAGTTTCTAGTTCTTTATTTCTTGTTATCCTTTCCGTGGATTTCTAATTGAGTATGCATGCTAGTAATTTCTGCTTCCTGTATTCCCTTTCTGTCTTCTTCTGTATTGCAGTCAGCCCTTCCCAAGCGTTCCTTTTTTTGTGCAGCCCAGTTTGTCTGTCTTCTTCATTCCTTTGACTTTGCCTTTTTCTGCATTGCCACCTGGATCCTTAGACTCCCGTCATTATAGATTTTTCATTTTTTTCCCATTTTCTTTCCCTGCTTGGGGAGGGAGGGGATTTTGCACTTGTAGTTTCGTTTTCCCTGCTGCTGTTCATTTACTTTCTCTTGGAATCTGTTCCTGGTTTTGCCATGTACTTCTTCCATTGCTCCGTTTTGTTAGATGTAGTGTGCTGTTGTATCCAGCTCCTGTGTGAATGCCTATGTTTTCTTCGCTATTCTGTAATCAGTTGTCCTACGTGTCCCTTGTCAGGAGTCTTATGTATTAAGTTATCCTCCATTTGCTGTTATAGCCATTCCGGGTCCCTCTTTGATCAACAGGGTTCAAGGGCTTCGCTAACATTTCAGGTGGTATTTCTCGTCCTTGTGAGTATTGCCTTTAAGTTACCTAATAAAATTCCATCAAAAGTGTTAACTCACTGATCCTGTCATTGCTTGTCCTGTATGTGGCTTTAGCTCAGACAGTACCTGTAACAGCAATTGTGGGTAAGGGTCTTGCTGACTTTCTTTGTAATCATAGGGATAAGGAGCTTCTAAGTGCTTACCCCACATCCCTTTCCATATATTTGTATTCTTATCACGCTCTACTTGAACATAGTGGGTTTTAGTGCATATGTGTATTGGTTCCTGAGTGCATATTGTTTGACTCAACGCTAATCAATGTGTGATCTAGTGCACATTTCCCTTGCCATGTTCCCTCCATTTGTCCTCCCATGACATAAATCATATAGCAACTTAATTTAACATAGAAGGTATATTCGATATCCAAAGGACTAGACTATGAAGAGGACATCTGCACCCATATTTAGATGTCAAGTTAATTCAGATGCCATGTGTTATTATTGAGAAAATTATGGTTACAAATGATCAAGGCCTAAATGTGAACTTTACCTTTAATGACACATAAGCAATATTTGACATTGAAAAAAGTAAAAAGACAGGTCCCGGCTGCAGCTCATTGGATTAGGACCTTGAAATCTGTACTAATTTATGACACTGACACCTTAAAAACATCAGACCAAGCTAGCTTAATGGTGTAGGTGCTCCATGCAATTATTGTCATGGTTCTCAAACATAGGGGCTCATTCTCAAATATTTGCACTGGAGCAAATGAGGGGATGTCCATGAGCATCTTGGATATGCACTGGGTACTATATTACTGATTCAGATAGCTTAAAGCTGGGGCAAATCTGGAGATTCCTGTACAATCATTCAGCTGCTCATGTACAAATGATATTCACAAAGTTTTGCTCAAGCAAATCTCAGAGATTTCCGAGTTTGTGTGAATCGGGTATAAGGTAGCAGGTGCAAACATAAGTTGCTCAGTGGCATCCCCAATCATTTGCTGAAGTGAAGAACCATGCACAAAAGGTGTTGGACATGAAAAAACGAAGTAAATGATGAATACATTGAGTTAGAATCTAGACATCTTTAGAATTATAATTCACATCAATAGAATATGTCCATATATTACAGCATCTGCACCATTGTTAGATTGAGATTGTGGAGAAAGCACAAATTCACATTGTAACTTAGTTGGCTGAATCATAAGGTTTGGAGGGACTGTCAGCTGTTTAGACAAGATGTGGTTCAGGATATTGTATTTACATTTGTGTTCAGTGCCGGTCCTACCTAGAAGGTCTCTGTGCACATTACAAGGGTGAAATGTTCAGAAGGTAGGTGGTGAAACAGAAGTTACAAAATGTTTTCAGGATAGGACAGGATGATTAGGATACAGAAGTAGGGGCTGAATTACTTGTGGGGACTCTGGGTGCCCGTTGGGTAATGCTTGTTTCTCGTGTGCATGTTAGTTTGCAGATTGGAATGTTTAGAAGGTGCTGACTTGTCTGGATCCTTAGACTCCCCTCATTTATAGATTTTTCTATACCAAGTCTGGTATTTGTGTGGGTTTTCGGTTTCAGTTTGTCGTTAAGGTAAGATGGGGTTTTAAGGTATATGGCTTCGAACATAATGCATAGTCGTTTCAAGGCACTTATCTGGTGTGGTGGGGTTTGAGCGATAAGGTGGTGTGAGACAAAGTGTGCTCTGTCAGTGAGGAAGGAGGAAAACTAGTCAGCAATGGTGCCTGACAGTTTAATTATGTGGGAAAGGTTGTTTGTTATGTCACACTCTTCAGGCACTGCCTGAGCCAGCTGAGCTAGCCACTTGGTACTTGCATGACATCACAGTACAAAGTGGAATGTTGATGTATGAGTGAGAGAAGGCTGTGCTGAGTGTTCTGTTTATGGGTCAGTTGGTCCCTCCCTCCCTGGGAGATGGGTACCGGTGAGAGTATCAATCTTAGTATCTATCTTATGTCTTTATGTCCTGTGATATGTAACTGAAGAACTGGAAGTAAACTTCCTTATAAGCAATCTAACTCAAGTATGGACATTGCTTTACTACAATGGCGACGAGGATGGGACCAATGTTGGTCCAAGGAAAGAAGAAGACATCACCGCCCCCAAGTAAGCATACCCATCACCCTGGGCGGACAAAGGAGGAGAGGGAGCAGGAGGAGGAGGACCATAGCGAGGACCATAGAAGATTGGATCAGCAGCCCGTTGCATTGGGAGTGCTGGTCCTTCAGCCTATTGCCTTTGGAGTGAAGGGTCCCGGGGCATGAGAAGTCTAAGGGGTCCATGCAACAAGGGTGGCCCTAGAATGGTCGATTGTGGGACAAAAGAAGAGGTGTTCCATTTAAGAAAAGTGCCTCTGGACTTATATGAACAGACCAGCAGCCTGTTTTCTACAGGAGTGAATTGTCTATAGCCATAAGGAACATAATGGGACTGCAGGCTCATTAAGGCTCCTCAATATGATGGAAGGGTTTCTTTAAATTATTGAAGTAAAGAAAGGATAAACGTTTCTTTATACCCTTCATATTGGACTTAAATGGACGTGATATATATGCATGAAGTATGGTTCTTGGAATTGTTTAGTGCACGCATGATCTGCGCTTGGGGAGTTAGAATAAGAAGATTTGTTGATCCGCTTTAGTAAAAGTGCTCCTGGACTAATTTGGACGGACGAGCAGCCTGCTATCTAAGGGAGTGCTGTGTCTGGAGCCATAAGGAACTTAAAGGGACTGCAGAAGTGATGAAAGGCTCGCCAATAAGATAGAAGGGTCCCTTTTAATTTGAAGTGAATCCTTTCCTTTGTGTGCACGCAGTGAAGGGTCCCATAAACAGAAATGAAGTAAAGGAAGGATAATTGCTTCTTTATGTGCTTCATAACGGAAGGACAATGGACGTAATATATATGTGCCAAGTATGTTTCCTGAGACTGTTCAGTGCACGGATGATCAGTGCTTGGGGAGTTTGAGCAGATCTCTTTTCAGTGGTGCGTGAAGAAACAGCGCGTAGAGCAGAAAGCACAGGAGCTCAACGGACCGTTGGTCTACTAGAGAGCACAGGAGGAGCACAGGAGTTTAAATTGGATTTGGATGGAACGGAGACTAGGAATGGAGAAGCGATCCCGCGTTTCAGGAACGCGCTCTAATTTTACTGTGTGGGGAGGAACGCTGTACTGCTCGGTATGCAGCAAACATCCTCCGCCCGTGAGGGGTACGATGTAGCGGGCAACGTGGTGAAGTACTGTGGAAGGCATCCTTCGCTCATGAGGTCGGGTGCAGGTAACGCCGCTCCGCCTCACTACTGAGGCGCTATGCAGCGGCTAACATGTTGGTAAAATTGTTGTACAATGCTACTTGTATGAGACTGTATAATGCTTAAATGCATGTTGAGATGGAGTTTATTTTGTTTTGCATTTAGGATTTAAGTTAAGAACTTAATTAATGCAATGTTGGTTGTTGTTGTACTGAGTATTAGTGTGAGCTTTGGTGAAAACTGTTGTATGAGAAATGCTGGTCTGGTGAGACTGTGTATGGAATGGGTTAAGTCACTGCAGTTAGAATTTAACCATTTCTTTAATATTTGCAGGTTTATGGACTTTTTACACAGTTTACTAAAAGGTGCATAATTAAATGCAGTGTGATACCGTGTGGAGCTCTTTGTGTGTGATTGAGCTAGTGTAACCTATTGAGAATTTTTAGGTTCAAAGTGTTTTATAGACTTTTGGACTTTTAGGCATTTAGAATTAATGCAGCACATGGACGAGCAAAAGAACTATATAGGTGATATTTTGCATTTAAGATTAATGCAAAACATGGACAAGCAAAAGAACTGTGTAGGAAATGTTTTTGTTAAATCATCAATTTTAAAGAAATGTTATTTATGGTACATACATTGTACATAAGGTTGACTGTGAATATGTAAACCTGATGGATATGTATCTGGTTATGAATGATGTGAGCTTAGTTCATGTTCAAATGACTTCGAGACATTTTTCTGATGGGTAGGTTAGGAGTTAGGACAGTTAGGATTACTGTCCAGCTGCATTGAGATGGGGGTAGCGCTTTTGTTTACATATGTGTATTGAGGTAGCGCCTCATTAAGGTGTTGTATTGAGATGGAGGTAGCGCTTTTACTTAAATTGACTGTATTGAGGTAGCGCCTCGTTTAGGTGGCAATTGGTTGGCAATGGACACTTGTTTTAATGGGGGTAGCGCCCTTTCAGGAGCAGGAGTGAGTAAGTGGAGAAGTGTACTAAGGTGAGTGGGAGTTGTGGTCGGGTGATTCTAGGAAGATCTTAGGAATGGTAGTAGTGCACTGTTAGAAGAAGTCAACTCTTATCTGAAATGGACAGGTGGTTTTGTTGGATGAAGATGTGGTAGTGGTTATCTTAGAATTAGCTGTTGTACTGGTTGGGGACGCCCTCTGGTGGTAACATTGGCCAAATGGAAATATGTTGTCCAAGATGAAGAGTTGCCTTGTAGTTGTTTTCTTTTTGTGTTATATGTGAATCCAGGCCAAGGTACCCCAAGATCAGGATTATGGGACTCGTCAGTGCTGCCATTGAGTTGAGCGTTTAGTCCAACCCACTGTTTTGTTGGTGGTCTTGGAGATGCCTGGCCAGTATCTTCGAGTTGTTGTAGGATCTGTTTATCTTGGTGTGGTTGAGTTGGACTCTTCTGGCCTAGTCGTTTTGTTGTATTTGTTTGTATATTCGTGATGTAGGCATAGTGGTGATATTTCAGCAGTGGATAGCGGTTTTATGAATTCTCTCAATAGGTATGGTGATTCTGTTGTTTTCCTGGATGTCTAGTATTGTGCCAGGATCACAAGCCATGCTTCAGGGTGGCAGCCTGGAGGCTCGCCTGTGGCAGGGGCGGGCGGAAGGATATATGTTATGTTAGCGAGTGTTTGGTTTGTAGAGTAGCTTTAGCCTGGTGTATAGGCTGGCATGTGTCTAGGGTGAGAGTCTAGAGTTTATCCGTGGCAGGGATAGACAGAAGGTGATTTGTGTTGGTATTGAGGGTGACCTGGATATGTAGGTGAAGTTTGGAATTGCATAGCTGTGGGATTTCTTGCGAAGCTGTATGGTGGATGGTGATATGACTTGCCTATATGTAAAGTGCTTATTGTTTGTGTAGACGTTTCGTTAAGGAGGGAGATGTGTTATGTCACACTCTTCGGGCACTGCCTGAGCGAGCTGAGCTAGCCACTTGGTACTTGCATGACATCACAGTACCAAGTGGAATGTTGATGTATGAGTGAGAGAAGGCTGTGCTGAGTGTTCTGTTTATGGGTCAGTTGGTCCCTCCCTCCCTGGGTGATGGGTGCCGGTGATAGTATCTATCTTAGTATCTATCTTATGTCTTTATGTCCTGTGATATGTAACTGAAGAACTGGAAGTAAACTTACTTATAAGCAATCTAACTCAAGTATGGACATTGCTTTACTACATTGTTGAGCAGCATGGTGTGGTCTATGGTGTTGAAGGCTCTCTGAGAGGTCAAGGACTGTCTGTTAGAAAGAATGTGTCAGGGGAGTGTGTGCTAATTAACTCATGTATATATACGTGCAAAGGGGCAGTTGAAAAGAATGCTGGATACGTTTTCAGTTAAGACAAATGTCTTGAAGGTAATCTGCATTCATTAAGGTGGTTGCAGAGGATATTGACTGAAAGAATTGTAAATATAGCAGTAACGAGAAGGCTTATCCAGCTTTCTCGTTGTAGCGAGTCACATTTGGGTTTGAGACCTTCACATGGAATAACAGTACAGATGAAACGTTAGTGAAATAGTTAATTACACAAGAAAACCGCATCTGCATGCACTTCCATGCACTTTAGTCCCCTCATTCCAATTTTCATGATTTGCACTGCTAGTGTAAAATATGTGGGGAAAACCAGGTGAAAACAGGTTAATGTTCGTTTTTGGTACTTTGTAGTACAAAGAAGAGTACATGTCTCCAGTAATATACCCACTTGGGAGATATAATAATCTTTATTTGTTTTAGTTCAAAATTAACTTTTACAAAAGATAGATATTCCATAAATACAATCAAGATGATAATAATAACGTACATAACCAAATTCAAGAATTAAAAGTGGATAAAAAGAAAGGGAGAGAAATAAAAGCTAAAATGAAAGACATATATTTTTTAAAGAATAAGGAAAGCAATCAATCTGACATTTTAACTATTACAAGAGTCGTTGCATATTTATAATCAGACTACGAGCAAACAGTTTGTTTGTGACCATAGATTGCAATATGTACAGCTTCAGAGTCGAATTAAGGCAATAATGCCAAAAATTATCAAAATGAATGGTGTCATAATCGCCAACAAACTGTCCCAGTGTGCACATATATTTTGAACCCAATTTCACACCTTGCGTTAGGACATGCTGTGGGCTTTCAGGTTTATCTGTACTTTTACAAATGCGGCAGGTTCGGGATTCTCTGGGCATTTTTATGTAGGCATCCTAGGACACAAGCAATGGAAGTTGGTTAGTTCTAAGGCATAACATAAAACTACGTACACGTGGATTAGGGCACTTGATCAAATAGTGCTGTGTTTTGAGATATTTTTGAGAAATTCCTGTCATAAAGGTATAATTATGTAACTTTTTCAGGTGTATGTAGCTATTCAGCCTGTCATGACATTTCATCTTTCTCCTAAATGTGTTTTTTAACATTGGAAAACCTGTACCACAATCAAAATCTGGTATCCATTTGATCGCGCAAAACATTCTACATTAAGGCACTGGAAATCAAGAGTTTTTATTTTGGTTGTACCTTTTTTGGCACTCCCAAGTATTCTTAATAAGGGACATTTAGTATTGGACCTCGCTTTTATATATGACAAGCCACTTTGTAGCATACACTGCATTCTCCTCGAAGTCAGACCTAATTACAGTCTTAGATAAGCCATGGGTGTAGACTGGGCGAGAGACAACATTTTCCTCCAAACTTTCCTCTCTAGAACGCCAACCCAATTCCAGTTAGGTATAACCAATGTATCAAGGCCATATAAATTTGCTGGAACAAAGCACTGATTATATAACTTGATGGTACCAGCAAGGGGAAATCCTGCAGTAGATATAGTAAAATGATTTATAGCATAGGTCAATCGACATGCCTTACGTTTTTTTAGTTCGATGAGACTATGGTAGCCATCTTCAGCCGATTGCTCCACTCCTAAATAAACATAACTCTCGACCTAGTCAATAGAACCAAGTTCTGTTTCCAATCAAACTCTTCGTACCTTACACCCTGACACAACCATCATTTGCGTCTTATTCATGTTAATCGACAGCTGATTTTGCTTGGTATACTCAACCAAGGTTTTGAATTTAGCTGTCACCCTTGCTATAGTGCGATCTATCACTACAAGATTGTCAGCATATCAGATGCTAGATATAGTGGTATCACCTATTTTAACAGAGCAGCCACAATTCGAAACCAGGATCGGGGGAAGGTCTGCTCAATACAGGTTGAACAACAGGGGGGCAGGGGAACACCCCTGTTTCACCCCCATGTTTATTTCAACCCTTGGGGAAAGAGTTCCAGCATTGTCCAACTGTACATAGACTCCAGTATCAGTGTGCAATATAATAAATATATTCGCAATCCAGTTAGGGCATAGTTCTCAGCTTTTGCCACAGTATGTCTCTATTTACAATGCACTTAAATCAACGAATATAAAATAAGTAGTAGGGTTACCTCTCATTGCTGCATCTTGGATCATTTTGTCAAGTACCCTGATATTATGTGTGATACTTGACTCTGGTCTAAAGCCAGTCTGGGTAGGATGTAAGATGTTATGGCTCATGACCCAGTTTTGCAGGGTAGCTAAGACAAAGGTAGTAAACAAATTCCGAGTAACATCAAGGAGAGAGAGTAGTCTGTAGTTTTCAGGCTTCTCTCTATCTCCTTTTTTGTATACAGGGAGTAAAATTACCTGTCGCCAGAGGTTAGGGACCAATCCCTCATTACAGACTTTTCGGAATAAGGTCTCTAGAATCGTAGGCAAAATAACCAGATTTCCTTTTAGGACAGCTTTTGATAAACCATTGGAGCCTGGCGCTCTTCTAGCCTTCAGAATTGCATCAGTGCCAATTTTCAAGGGAAAAGAGCCCCTCCCCGATTTGGTTGTCTCGCATAAGGGGTGCCTGTACAAATTTAGCTTTAAGAAAACTGATCCAATTGTTCGCAGGGATGGGGTTAACTATCTGTCATTTTGAGACTCCTTTTTCCCGTGATAGAAGTTGCCAAATTACCCTATATGTGTTACCACATAATGTGGAAAACATCTGGTGCCACCCCAAGACAGTATTTTCTTTTAAGACAGTTTCTGTATTTATTTTTGATCTTCATCATCCTAGCCCCTACCTCGCACTTCATACCTCCCTTTGAATGGCTTTTCTAATATGCCAATGCATTTGTCATTTGGTGTCTCTGATCTCTATGTCAAAGGCATGTTTGTGTTGGGTAGAATGTGTGGTAATGGGTTTATTAGGCATAGAGTCTGTTTCGAAGGAGAGTAAATGTTTATAGGCAGACATTTTGTTCACATACATGGATGCAAATCTACTGACTTTGAACTTTAACAGCTGATACGCTGCACTGGAAGCCTAGTCAATATTTCAAGGTATCCAGCTTAACCTATTCCCAGCTTGGTTGATACCCGCCCCCCGGATGCCAACTAAGCATTTTTGCAATTTAGGCATACTCAGGGAAAGGGTCAGGAGGTCATGATCATTATATTCTGTACCCAAGGCCACCAATGATTCCACCTTCTCTGCACATGAGTTACTGCCAAAGAAATAGCCTCATGTAGAATACCTATTTGCTATCTGCCAGGTAGGGTGGCCGGGTATATCACCGGGGGTACGACCATTAAAGATAACATGGCCTAAGTCCCTAAGTAAAGAAATCCATTTAGCTTCCTTGGAATGACCGCGGCCCTTCAGCATAACGCTGGTAGAGACCACTGACCCATACGCGACACCTGGTTATTTATGTATACAGCTGCCATTTAAATCACTGCTGAATAGGAGACATTTGTGGGTCTCAATCATCAGCCAGTTAGAACAGACATTATTGATGTCTTCATGTAAGTCATCTAAGTTAGACAAAGGGGATGGTGCATATACGTTGATCAATAGTAAATTCAAGGTTTCCCTGTCTCAAGTATCCAAACCCAGTTCAATTGCCAAGACGTTAGTTGTACTACAAATAGTTTTTCACCATGGATGGGTAGAGACTGCCTAAGCCCTATAATAAGGCCGCCCGAGAGACATCCCAGTGTCCCTTTTATAGCGAGTGACTGAAACAAGGAAAAACCCTCAAAGTAGATTGTTTTGGTCAACAAAGTATCTTGTAAAAGAAAGACCTCAAGTTTCTTGCAAACGGCGCATAGTGCCATTAGGGCTCACAAAGTGGCTATGCCCATGAGTATTCCAAGTTTCCCCCTTCAGCAATCAATCGCGCTATGCTAGGTGCCTCAACAGAAATGTCCTGATCCATTCCCATCCCATAGTGTCAGGAATAGCGGCTGGGGCAGGCATGGAGTGCTGCAGTGGGCCCCGTAACAGAGCTTGCAGGACCATCAGGCTAGCTGAATCAGGAAACACTAGCCTGGGAACTTCAATTCCCAGCAACCCCTGGGACAAAAGTAGTTCTGTTCTTCGCGCACATCACCAGCGGACTATGATTGGGGTGTGCTTATCAGCCAGCAATGGCACGGCTGAGGTGCAGATTATTTTGTATCGGTATGGACGTTTTAGGCGGAGCCCCTTCGAGTCTCCTCGAACGTGGAAGAACTGCTACAGAAGGGAAGAAGAACCGCGGGCCATGCGGCGGTGATAGAGACAGGCTCCTGACAAGGCGCTGCTTCTTCAGTCCGGCTAGTCCCGTGGGGCACCCAGACCAAAAGCTAAGTACTTTATCACTTGCTCTGAATATTATGAGTTGTTCTAAAAGCAGAGGCAATGTTTTGTGAGCACCTTGCTTCATGTTAACATTAGGTTTCCTACGCTGCCTGGGGAAATACTGAATTAGTGGTTCTCAGCCTCAGTCTTTTCCGGCAATCGGGAAGAACGTTCAGTAATGATTACGGAGGCACACCTCTGGTGTTTCCTATTAAGTTACGCGCATTTATGTTCATGAGAAGTGGGAATACACCTCCTTACCTTGTTGGCCATGGGTGCTTATATAAGTCGTGTATTCATGCTCAGCAAACTTTGTGCAATTTGTGCTATGCTGGAAAGCAATGTTATGTACTGCTGTGTATGTGTGCTCACGCCTGCCCTCTGGGCCATGTGTTTTTGTCAGTTCATTTGGGAAGCTTCCCTTGTTTGTGCCATCCAGCTTGCAACTACATGTTCTCATGCCTTAATGCTTATATGTTCATGTGTTCTGTTGGGTTTCACTAAGGTAGGAAGGAAGAAGGCATTTGGCTTAGGCCATTTAGTACTAGAAAAGTAATTCAGGCAGGGATTGGAGAATATGAGCATGGTTAGTTCTGGTTATGCATGCTAGGGTTTTTTCCTGTTGCTTTCCCATACCTATCCCAACTAGGCTTTCCCCTCTCCCTCTTTCCGGTGTTCCTAACTACCCTACCCTATCCACAACCTCTGCCTAATCCCACTTACCCACATTGGCTGCCACGTGGTTATGTGTGTTGTAAAATCAGGTGCCTGTGCCAACCACAGTGGGAGGGTCGAATCAATTTGGCTTCTGTGGTTCGGGGGAGAGTGTTGAAAACTCTTCCCTTGTATGTGTGTTTGACACATAGCGTCTTCAGGTACTGATGGGGGTGAATTGCTAGTACCCAACCCCCCCAGTTTTAATTGGGGTTTGGATCCTGCAAGCCAATCGGATTGCTGCCAATTCATCTTCCTGCTGTTTAAGGCTGATTTGTGTTAAACTGTCAATCAGATATCCTGCATTCTCAATTTCAACCCAGTGAGATCTTACAAGTGGCGAGACTTGCGGGGTGGCACAGTGCACCCACACATAGTTGCCTCCCCAAGTTTTAACAGATTCAACAAAACTCAAGTCAGACAAGGAGAGCACTTGTAGGGCCACAACTCTTCTACAGACCAATACTACATCAGATCTATTGGTGGCTTTATCAGAAAAGGTCTGTGCCCCTCCCCCAAACGTAAACATCTTTGGATCTAAACTGACATTGCATGGTCACACCATGGCGGGCTCTGATTGGTATACACATACTACAGGGGTAGGTTGAATCGGTGGCGCCACAATTGGAGGACCTTGTAAAGGGCCATCTTGTAGAGGTCCCAGAGAGCAAGGTAGACATGCTAACAAGGCTGTAGGAGTTGATGTAAGATTTTCTTCTAATATATGCAGTTTTAAGTGGGTGACATCACCAATCAGTCAACTGGTAAGCGTACCTGCTGATTTCTGCCTCTTTTTCCTTGTGGCCTTCTTCTTATCCCTCTTGTTTTTGCGATTTATTTGCGATCAATTGTGATGATGTAGATGCAGCTTGTTGGCATGCCTTTGCTCGTTTGGCTAAACGCCTTTCTTTGTGTGTCATATAGATGGTAACATCCAAGAGACTAGTTTACAACCTGCTAGAAGTATGATTTAGAATCACAGAGAGCCCATTTGCCACGGGGTTTGTAGAGGACTGTTGTGGCTGTAAGTCGCTTGTGGGATTGTTTAAAGTGACCATGGATGAAGCCATTGCTGAAAGCTTAGCATCCAATGCAGAAACCTGTTTGCCAAGCAGCTGCACTTCATTCAGAGTTAAGCCACAGAGTTTTAGAAGAATCTTGATTGCAAACTGAACTGCATCGGAATGCACAGTATTCGTGTTGTGCGGCTCTGTGCCTCCACTGTGTTGTGGGGAACTTCCAATGGGGTGTTAGGGAACAAGTTGGGTGACGCAGAAAGGCGTGGGTTTGAGGCTGGAGGCAGAATTATAGTGGAAGGATGGGCAGTAAGAGATGAGGCCATGTGGATAGGAACCCGGCTCTCTACTTCAACAGATGTCTCCACCAACCCCCTGTTGTTTTCTAGGGCATTTTGCAGGGTATTACATAGATCCAACAACGTGTTATCAATATCGGTGTAGTTGGATCTAGATTGATTCAGATTTCGATATCCATGTTGGAATTGCGGACACACTGATTTGTGTGTGCCCCTTCCGCTACATTTTAGTAGTTTGTTATCTTTGTCCCCTCCACAGGGGGGGGCATGTATGCAAGCCAGTACCACTACATTCGGATCAATAACTAAGCCCATGCAGGCCGACATTGTTTTCATGCTGCCTGGAGGGTATTTCAAGTTCCTTGTGCAGGGTTAAAGGGCTAGTAACAATGTTTCAGCAAAATGTATTCCAAGTCCAAAACAACGTTGGAGAGACCTCGAGGTTCTTCCTTCAATACACCAAACACTCTGCTAACTCATTGTGTGCAACGCGCTTCACGCTGCCTGGTGGGTATTTTAAGTTCCTTGTGCAGGGTTAAAGGGCCAGTAGGGACGCTGTAGAAAAACATATTCGAAGTCCAAAACAACATTGGAGAGAGCTTGAGGTGGGTGCTTGCTACAATAAAGCAAATACTCTGCTAACTCACTCTGCGCAACGCGCTTCGCGCTGCCTGCTGGGTATTTTAAGTTCCTTTTGCAGGGTTAAAGGGCAGTAGCAATGTTGCAGAAAAATGTATACCAAGTACAAAACAACGTTGGAGAGAGCTTGAGGTGTTTCCTTCAATACACCAAACACTCGGCTAACTCACTGCGTGCAACGCGCTTCACGCTGCCTGGTGGGTATTTTAAGTTCCTTGTGCAGAGTTAAAGGGCCAGTAGGGACACTGTAGAAAAACATATTCGAAGACCAAAACAACATTGGAGAGAGCTCGAGGTGCTTCCTTCAATAAAGCAAACACTCTGCCAACTCACTCTGCGCAACGCGCTTCGCGCTACCTGCTGGGTATTTTAAGTTCCTTGTGCAGGGTTAAAGGGCCAGTAGCAATGTTGCAGAAAAGTGTATTCCAAGTCCAAAACAACGTTGGAGAGAGTTCGAGGTGCTTCCTTCAATGCACCAAACAGTTTGCTAACTCACTCCACGCAACTTGCTTCGCACTGCCTGCTGGGCATTTTAAGTTCCTTTTGAAGGATTAAAGGGCGAGTAGCAACGTTGCAGAAAAACGTTTTCCAAGTCCAAAACAACATTGGAGAGAGTTAGAAGTGCTTCCTTCAATACACCAAACGTTCTGCTTACTCATTCCGTGCAACGCGCTTCGCACTGCCTGCTGGGTATTTTAAGTTCCTTGTGTTGGGTTAAAGGGTCAGTAGCAACATTGCAGAAAAACATATTCCAAGTCCAAAACAACGTTGGAGAGAGCTTGAGGTGCTTCCTTCAAAACACCAAACACTCTGCTGACTCACTGCGCGCAACGCGCTTCACGCTGCCTGGTGGGTATTTTAAGTTCCTTGTGCAGAGTTAAAGGGCCAGTAGGGACGCTGTAGAAAAGCATATTCCAAGTCCAAAACAACGTTGGAGAGAGCTCGAGGTGCTTCCTTCAATACACCACTCTCCTAACTCACTCCGTGCAATGCGCTTTCTGCTGCTTGATGGGTATTTTAAATTCCTTGTGCAGGGTTAAAGGGCCAGTAGCAATGTTGCAGAAAAGTGTATTCCAAGTCCAAAACAACGTTGGAGAGAGCTTGGTGTATTGAAGGAAGCACCTCAAGCTCTCTCCAACGTTGTATTGTACTTGGTATATATTTTTCTGCAACATTGCTACCGGCCCTTTAACCCTGCAAAAGGAACTTAAAATACCCAGCAGGCAGCGCGAAGCGCGTTGCGCAGAGTGAGGTGCTTCCTTTAATACATCAAACACTCTGCTAACTCACTGCGCGCAACACGCTTCGGGCTGCCTGGTGGGTATTTTAAGTTCCTTGTGCAGGTTTAGAGGGCCAGTAGCAACGTTGCAAAAAATGGTATTCCTAGTCCTTAACAACGTCGGAGAGAGCTCGAGGTGCTTCCTTCAACACACCAAACACTGCAGATATTTACAACGCATTCTTATGGAATATGTCAGCTTTTAGCCGGTGATAAACACAGAAGGATTCCTTAGGAATCCTATGCGTGAATCCCAGCATGACAATGCGATGCTGGTCACAGCACATGGCACAGTTCACTTCCCAGGTTACAGGTAAAACCTCTGGTCCACCACAGCTCTGACTGTGGGCTCGTGACAGAATATTGTTTGCGCCTGGCAATGGTTTGCTTGGGTGCAGGCTGGAAATGATAGAGAATGTCTTGCACACCTGCAGAGCACATGTATTTGGCATGTTTTAGGGGCAAAATAGTGGCTGAGATGTGTGGTTGAAAGTCCATTTTAGGTTAAAAAAGAGTAATATGTCAAAATGTCCTTCTTTAGTAGAGTAAGGCAGGGAGATTGACGGAGTGGATTTCGGAAAACTTGGTTTGCTTGACTTGTTTTGCTTTTTGCCCTTCTTCCAACCATAAATGGATGGAAGTTAAAAAAAGAAATGTGACAAAAAACGCTACATAAATGGTGCACTCTTGCAGTGTACATTAGTACTAGAATTAGCAGTGCAATTTACTATTGCTTCAGTGTATTTCTGCACTGGGGAAACTTCTACAAGCGTTAACGGCCATACATTAAACAACTGTGTTGTTTTGTTGATACAATTGAACATAATACTCGAACTCTGCAAGAAAACAAGAGACTAGTTAACACGTTGTCACTATTGCTAAGTGGGTTTTGAGAAAATACTTATGTGCCTCCTGCGTATAAAAACGCTGCTCTTAGTAAGAAGACATGAAGTTAAAGTTTCCAGGAGCGCTTTGTGGCTTGCTTTAGCCAAACTGAAAAAAAAGCCTGGATGATGATCACATTTTAGAATCTTCATAAACTCTCAACAGTATAACAATTTAATAGCCGTAGATGCTACAAACTGTACTCAGAACAAAAACACTGATGAAGAAATGATGCACCAAATCCATATGGCCTTACCCAATTGATTAACAGCAAACTAAAATGTTGACACAAATAATCGCACAGCATGCTGGGAAAACCCTTCCAAGTTAAAAAAAAATACAAACAAAAGATGGAGTTCGTGAGATAAAAACTCCAGAAAGTCCGTATGTGAAACTAAATAAAATGACTGTGGAGGGGCCGAGGTCCACCCACAATTAACTCTTATGTATGTAGCTGTTATATATCAATAGCCCAATTCAATACGAGGAGTTCAGCTTTTCAAAGGATTAGCTCTGAAAATACTTGTGACTCAGAAACTCCTGAAAGAATTTACTTGGCATTATATTTGTAAACTCTCTTCGCTTTGGCCACAAGGAGGTTGGTGAACCTGTTTGACCGGTATTGGTTATTTTGTTTCTTAGACAATGAATGCAATACTCTTTTATAGCCTCTTGACCCTTCTCCATTTCCCTTCACTGACTTCATGAAGTTAGGAAGGGGTAGAGTTGTGGATGTTGGATGCTCTCTAGTTAGGGACTCAATTATTCATAATAATGTCATATTTTTCTATAGTATCTTATGTCAGATGCCTCCCACAACTGTTATTATTGATCAATGTAATGCTTGGAAGCATGAAGGGATGTGATTGCTCAGTCTGGAATTATTTTTATTTATTGTGCATTTGTAAGGCGCTTATACATCAAGTACATTTTGTTGCGAAGCGCCCACATGGCAACGGGGAGGTCACATGTTAATGAAAGGCAAATATAATGACCATGAAGAAGCAGAGAGGCGGTCCTACTAGGCCTTGTGAGCATTCAGCAGGTGCAAGTGCTCACGTGAACATGTTGAAGTGCTCATTCAGAACATGGGCATTTTGAAGTGCTCCATACCAAAGGCGAGATTTAATTTGTGAGCTATACTCACTAAGTGGTTTGGCAACTGAAAGAAATTGTATTGTACCTTATCTTGAATTTCCAATTACAATATTCATTTAAAAAACACGCAACTTGGTTCATAAATAGAAGTCATTAAAAAGTACACGTTTTTTACACATGCAGAAAACTGAATAAAATGAATAATTCATAGTATGTTTCTGAAAATCCTGAACAAAAGAATACACTTTCTGACAAAATTGTAAAATCAAATAAAAAAAATACAATAATCAAACTTTCTGTTTAACAGAGTGTTATTTTAACCCAATAAATACCACGGTTCTAATGAAAATATGCTGAATTAAGAAAGGTGCTCAGCCATACACCCTTGCCCTCGTTCCTCCACCCGCAACATCTCCCAACCCCCCGCACCTGCCTCCCTTACCTTGCGTTCCTTGGTCCCTCGCCGGCGGCGGAACCCCTCGGTGCTCCCGGCGCATATCTATTTGTGGCAATGGGCACCATGGAAAGGGAGAACAGACTTTGTGCAGTTCCCATCACCTTAGTGCATGGTGGCCATCTTGGTTTCTAGTTTTTTTTTTAAGTGGAGAAATGGCAACTTTGCCGTTTCTCAACTTAAAAAAAAATAAACTATTAGCATCTAGCTAATCATGCCGGGATAAACCCATCCTGGTGGGGGCTTTACCAGGACAGGTAATGCCCAGGCTAAATTAAATACCGGCACAGTAAAGCCCCCACCAGTTGGGTCGTTGTTGAATTATAAACTTGAAACTTGTACCATGTCAGTGATTAAAAAAAACGTGAACTCTGACAACCATCACCGGGCACAAGAATTAATTATGTATACCCTATTTATTCTGCTCCAATTCATCTACTGAGTATTACATGTGCTCCAAACAAGATGGATAGTCGTACACGCATTGACTGCACCTCTGCAACTGAGAGTCTAGAAGTTGGTTTAAAGCGCAACATAACTTTCCAGATCCATGGGCAAATTGTATGCTTAGAAGCGACTGTGAATCTAGAATGTTTTTATCATTTGAAAGATGAAGTTACAGGTTAATGCAAACTGTGCAACAGGCAACATCTAAGCAAAAGCAGGTGGTTTAACTAAATTGGGAAGCATTTTACGTCTATCTTATAAACCTTGGTAAGGGAGTTCCAGTCCATATTCATTGGCGCCATTACAAATTACAAGTAGTGAACAGGTGGACGAACTCACCCAGTGCAAATGATTAATTATTTTAGAAAAAGGGAATTTGACATCTCACAAATACCAGATGACTGGAGGTCTTCTTCCAGCCAGTTTGCAGGATAGAATTAAGCCACATGTCAAGAGGTTAATTCTCGAAATAACATATGCATCTGGTATTAACAGATGGAGGAGACAGAGGGAAAAATGCATGAGAGGGAAGGAGAAAAAAGGAGAAGTGAGAAGAGATTAACATGAGTAGAAGAGAAAAGAGAGCAAGTATACTGTGATGAAAGGAGGAGAGGCAGAATGAAATGAGAGAAGAGAAGAGAAGGAAAGGAGATGCGGGGAAATCAGAGGAAAGACGACGAGATGAAGAGTAGATTAGAGGAAGCAATGGAGAAAACGTGAGAAGAATAGAGGAGGAAACGACAAGCGAAAAGAGGAGAAGAAACGAAGAGGAAGCAAAGCGAAAGGAGAGAAGTGGAAATGGTAATGTAGAGAGGAGAGTAAAAACTAAAATCCAGCTCCCTCAGTGTTGCCTCAGCGCTGAATCTTGTGTTGCCTAGTTACGCAAACCACAATTCGAACCTGCCTGCAAGCTCTCCAGCTGCTGCGTCTGCATAAAGTCATGCGCCTACTATCATCTCCTTCCTCATATGCACCCTGGTGTCAAGCTCATCAGAGGATGCGGTGTCAGCGCTCAGAAGGACAACCTTTGCATAATGTCCTTCACTAAATCAAGGAATTATGAAACATGGTTTCAAAATAAAACAGCAGAATCAGTCCCATTGATGATTCACACGTAGCCTAAAACGTGCAAGCATGACAGACCTATTCTAGTGGTATGTCATAATGTCAATTTCCCTTTCTGACCAGGGTCAGCGCATCCTACTTTCACACATTGCACTTCAATTACCGTGTGCTCTCAGGACATCCGAGGACATGCCAGGCTGAAGGGAGAAGACTACAGCGGCCAATGGGTACAAAGGCAGGAGAATGGAGCGAGCAAGGAGAGGGAGAGGAAGAAACCCTCATCATTAAGAAAGACAGTGTACACTCATAATATGAGTCCATGGAAAAACAGTGCTTTAACTGACAGAACATTTAAACACCCAGCCTTTAAAGACAGTAAAATCCTTTGACATTTGGTTTTTCAAAGAAAGTGATGCATGGACGTTAGCGTATGCAGTACCTCACTCATTCAGAGCATAGTACAGCATGACAAAGTACAATGCTGACATACATGCAGCCATCAATGAGCAGCAAATTAATAGAGTGCACAAAACTGTTAGTAGTGCTCTTACAAAAACCCAGCGGCTAATAATCTATTTTGATCATGTGCAAAGAAAATATGCGTTGATTTGATGTTAATGTTTGGGTATTTGCAAAACCCTAAACTTCCACGGGTGTGGCCCTGTATCGTTGGGCGCCAGACTATCCAGGAGGCCATTCTTTAATCATAACACATATTAGCACCCGGCGGGTGGGAGCCGGCCAATCAGGAGGCCGGAGACAGGGGCTGATACTCCAGATCTAGCCCGCCTTCGAAGCCGCCTGATAGCCGGCTCCCGAGCCCGCCATCTTCCCCTCACTCTCCGTTCCTATTATTTTTTTACGTTCCCATTTTTCTATGTTCCCAACCCCACCCAGCTAATTGTGGCGTTGCCCACCGCAGCAGCTCCCCTGCGTCTTCCGGCTGCCATGGTAATGGAAGAGTGGCTCCTATGGCCATCATTGAAAGGGACGCACACAGTGTCCTGTTCAATGAATGAAAAGGCTTTTTTTAGCACGCCAGGTTACCACTTTGGTAACCCAGTGTGCCAATGGCATTCTTAACCCGTTCCACGGGCCATACCAGGGGTAACGTCCTGGGTCCTCGTCTCGGGCTGCGCTCGGGCCGTTAACTCCGGTATGGCCTGTGAAACGGGTAAAGAACACCCCATTGGATACCTAATGACAACATGAAGCAGAAGCCCTATGGCTGTTCTTTATTTGCAACAATAATCTCTAGGCAGAAGCAGAGAGATGGGTGTGGTGCTGCGAGTGGCTAAATCTGTGGCTGATGTGGTTTCCATGAGGATTCGAAATGCGGTAGCATTTTGGTCACCATAATGCAGTAAGTATGTCATAGGAGGTAGGCAATAACTATAAAGAAGCATTGACACAGCCAATTCATCTGTTTAAGTGCATGGCTTCTGGACTGGACAGTTCAGAACAAGGTTCATGAATGCACAGCTTTGGGTGTGTTTTGTGTGTCAGTCGTGGTTTGACAGTTGTGCTATCTGACAGCAGATTGCAGAGTTAAAATGTTTACTACAGGAGTAGATTGGTCTAACATGCACATTGTGCCGTACGCCTGGGTAGTGCTGTAATATTTATAGCTGCTGTGCTCAAGCACTGGGATAATGTCATGCAGGTACCCTTAACATACACCAAGCATTGCCATCGTATGACCACAGGTAAACTGTACAGGAAACATTAGCAACATATGCCCATGTGCTCCATATTATGACTAGGTAGAGCTCGGGATGACACACTGTTGAGTAGTTAATTACTGGCTCATAGAGATGATTAACCACTCAGCATCCCAGCATTCCCCGTGGAAAGGATTGAGCGGGCTGTGTAGGGTAGTGAAGGGTAACTCTCCCCCAGATTTCTAGATTAGATTGCTACAGAAGATGTCTAGGTACTTCTCTGGTAGTGTTCAAATCACTTTGATAAGTTCCCTCATGTCACCCTGGGTTGTCTCCTGTAGTGCAGTCTGTCTGGACCGGCCAGATTCCGCAATTCCAAGCTCCAGTATGTGCGGAACCTAGCAGCCTACTTACTTTGCAAACTAGGCTAATGTGATCGTGTATCACCTGCTTTTTGCCATTTGCACAGGTTGCCTGTTAAAATTAAAGTGCAGCACGAAGCACTCTGTTTGGATCACAGAGGAATCTGTACTGCCAAACCTATATAGCATATTCAAGCATGTTTCCAAATGCAGGGTTCATTATTGTATAGATGATGCCGCTCCAAGCAACACAGTGCCAAACATTTGAGGACAATTGATGCCTCAAAAGATGCCAGTGACAAATGAGTCACACATTTACTATTGTTTGACCTTTTTTTGGATGGGCTCCACGGTTGGATTGTGTGGCCTTTCTTGAACCTAAACAGACCACCAGTGAGAATTTCTGTTTCCCTGGATCATTGCATTCTTTTTGGGTAAAACCAGAGCCATAGTGGGTCTCTCCCTTAGCTTCCCCCATTCCTTTTCTCAAGCCACCCTTTATCGCAGGAGAAGGCCGCGGTGCTGTGAGGCACAGGTACACAGGAGATGCTGCCTGATGTCACGTAGCATGCATGCAATGAAACTTCCACATTCCTGAGCAAAACCCTTGCAGGACAAGGCTGCTAGGTTGTGCAACGTAGGTATGCAGGAGTCACTGCCCGATGATACTTAGCACACAACACAACTTCCACACTCCCGAGCCTTTAAGAATTGATGATCGGACCCTCTGCGGCAAAGCCCTCGCAGGATAAGGCTGCGGTGTTGTGTGATGCAGGTACACAGGTGACACTGCCCCATGACACGTAGCATGCAATGCTACTTGCATGCTCCTGAGCCTTTGAGAACCAAGTATCGGACCCGCTGTGGCAAAGCCCTTAAAGGTCAAGGCCGCAGTGTTGTGAAACGCAGGTGCGCAGAAGATGCTGCCCGACATGTAGCATGCAATGCAACTTCCATGCTCCCGAACCTTTAAGAACTGGAGATTGGACCCTCCGTGGAAAATTCCTTGCAGGACAACGCTGTGTTTTTGTGCGACGCATGTACGCAGGAGACACTCCCTGACAACATGTAGCATGGAATGAACTTTAATGCTACCGAGCCTTTAAGAACTGAGGACTGGCCCCTCTGTGGCAAAACCCTCGCAGGACACGGCTGCTATTTTGTGCAACGTAGGTATGCAGGAGTCACTGCCCGATGATACTTAACACACAACACAACTTCCACACTCCCGAGCCTTTAAGAACTGAGGATCGACCCTCTTCAGCAAAGTAATCACTGGTCAAGGCCACGGTGTTGTGTGACACAGGTGTTTGGTGACAAAGGGTTAGCGGTGCAGATTGTGAGCACGGACGATATCTCTGTCCATCAGCGTCCATAAGGTAAGAAGGTGCGGGGAGGGAGAGTAGCTCTGCTGCACTCCATGCAACTCCCCAACCTTGCGTGTCCATCCCCATCTGACCATCTCCACGTTCGCTTTCCCCTGCAACTCACGCTCCGCTTCTCCTGGCCTTGTGCGTCTTTCCCCGCTCTGCCTGTCTCCACGTGTGCTTTACCCCTGCAACTCAGGCTCCGCTTCTCCCGGCCGTGCAAGTCTTTCCCATCTCTACTCTTCTCCTCGAGCGCTTCCCCATGCTCCTTGGTCCTTTCTCCCTTCTCTTCCTTCCCTCTCCAGGTCCCCCACCAGCTGTGACTATTTATTGTACATTGCTGCATTGTTTGCATGTCTCTTCTTACTTCTCTAGGTCCCCCAGGGTTACTAGTGTTCTGCGCATGTTGAACTGTATTTGCGTTCCCCTCTCACTTTCTATTGTACTGTGACTATTTATTGTATATTGTTGCACTGTTTGCATTTCTCTTCTTACTCCTCTAGGTCCCCCAGGGTTATTAGTGTTCTGCATATTTTGTACTGTATTTGCATTTTCCTCTCACTCTCTTACACCCCTAATCGTCTCTATTGTATTATCGCACATTACTGAACTGTCTCCTCCTCTTTAGGTCCCCCTAACTGCAATTATTGTTGTGACGGTATCCTATGTCACTGTACCCATCCCCTTCTTGTGCCTTCGACCTATGAGTGCCCCTAGTATGTGAAAGCCCCCACCCCACACCTCCTGCTTGGGTTGCCTCCTCCTCTTTTGCTCTCTGCCTCACACCCCTCAATGATGCTCTCAGTCTCGCCAACTGCAATTCTCCCATCCTATCCCTCTCACTAAGTCTCTGGAAGCTCACATGGGACACCCTGGTCTCCAACCCAGGCCACCCTATCGCTAATACCCACACCAGTGCTTCCTCCAGACAGACCCTCACTGACGTCCTGTTTGTAGTTCCCTCTCCAGGCCTATGGAACCCCCATATGTTCTCTGTTCACTCTCCTTTTTCGTCCTTTCCCATGAATGGTGGCACTCGGTGAGAGGTTCTCCTGGCCCCCTTACACTCCTCCAAGACCATCATCAATGTCTTTCTGAATGGCACTGTCTTGGTCCAGGGCCCTGGGCCCAAACCCCTCCTTTTTGATAGATGCTTCCTGCATCTTATCAACTTCCTTCCTTCTCCTGCTACTCCTACATACACCTATTTGGCTCCTCCGCCACCTTCTTCTTCTGAAACCACTCTGGCACCCTCCTCAGTTTCTTTGGCTTCTCTACCTTCTCCTTCCTTCACCACCTCTCTGGCACCCTCTTCTTCCTCTCTGACTACTTTGCCAACTCTGCAGGGTGTAACTCATGCCTGTACCCCTCCACGGAAGTCTTTTAAATGTGACATTCTGTTCCAAGTCGCTACTCATAAGTCTCGCTCTGCTGTCAAACACTCTTTGGACATCTGCCGATTTCTCGAAGAACTTGATCTGGATGCCCTTGGTCTCAAGGAGACATGGTTCACATCAAGCTCTGTAACAAGTGTTGATGCTCTCCATCATGATGCCTACAAGATCCTCTACGAACCCAGAACCAACCATCCAGGAGGTGGAGTAGCCCTGATCTTCCCTGAGTGGATCCCTGCATCTGTCATTCCTACACAGGCCTACTCCTCCTTTGAATTCCTGGTATGCAGGCTCTTTATCTCTCCTGGCCTCTATCTCACTGTGGTCACCATCTACAGGCCACCTGGCTAGGTCACCCTCTTGCTCTCCGAGTGGCCTGAACTCTCGTCCTCCCTCCTTGCCTCTACATCTCAACTTCTCCTCCTCGGAGACCTCCAAATCCACTTTGATGCTTCTAGCCCCCCTATGTGCTCTAGGCTCTTTCACAGTCGCTGCAACTCTCTCTTGTTCTCCCTATTCTTCCCTCTGGCACGGCACACTCTGTGGGGCACACGCTGGATATTCTTATCTCATCAGATATCCCCTTCTCCAATAGTCTCACCACTGCTCTCTCTTGCACTGACCACTTTCTTCTCTCCTCTCACCTGTCGTTCTCTGTCCCCCAGGTAAAGCTGACCACAGCACCACCACCTACCTTCTTAGTCATCTGGCCCATGAGGCGTGTGTCAGTGGAGGCTACTTTCTCTCCTCCTCCTATTCCTGAGGCTGACTCACACTCTGACACAGCCCTAGCCAACCTGCATCTCTCAATCTCTAACACTCTTGATGTCCTTGCCCCTTTCATGAGGAGCCGTCTGAAGCACACATCCAAGTGCAATTCTTGGTATGATTCCGACCTTTTCACCCTTAAACACAAGTGTAGGGTGGCTGAGAGGAAGTGGAGGGCATCAGGCTCATCCTCCAACAAACTGGCCTGCTGCCTGCTCCAAAGACAATATAACTCTCTCTCTTGTCCAAGAGGAGAGCTTATATCCAAGCACGCGCCTCTGCAGCCTCAAACAACTCAGCCGAACCTTTCAAAATCTGTAAGGAGCTGGCCAAAACTGCTTCTGTCTCCACCTCTCCTGTTCCCTCCCAGGTCCTCTGCACGGCACTGGCTTCTCACTTCACGACTAAAACTCAGGACATCCTGTCCACTCTCTCCTCTTCCCCTCCCTCTACCACTCCCGACCCCTCTCCGGCCATCACCCCTCCTCCTTTCTCCTCCTTTCCAGACAATGTTTCTAGACAAGTCCAATAAATGAAAGTCTCGCCAGAGCAGTTGCTCCCCTACTCCTCCACAACCATTAAGGACCACACCGACACCCTTGCTCCATCCTTGCCCAACTTCTGCAATCAGTCTTTTGCCACTGGAACCTACCCTTTCCCCCTAAAGCACTACCTTATGCACCCCCTTCTCAAGAAGCCCTCTGCCGATCCTTCTTCTTTGGAAAATTACTGCCCTATCTCTTTCACTCCTTTCCTGGGCAAACTCCTGGGAAAGCTGGACATCTAACAGCTTACGCTCCATATTAATCTGTTGGTTGCCTCCATGACCACCAGTGTGGCTTTAGAGCAGCCAGAAGTTATGTTATGTTATGTTACTTTGCATTTATATAGCGCCTTATATACCATTGGTATGGTCTGAAGGCGCTGGTAGGTTGAACGCCCTTGGGAACCGAAGTTCAAGTCAGTAGAGAGTGTAGAGAGAGTCAAAGGTGCGTGTGAGCACCGGATATGTGTGCAGCTGGTGTGGCATTCGTGTCATAGCTGCTTCTTAGCGGTAGGTGTGGTGGTTGGGAGGTCAATAGTATGTGTTCGTTCTGGCAAGAATTATCCAGACCGATCATGGCTGCGTTACGCCTGAGGAGAACGCCTGGCTGGGGGGTGTGTAACCAGCAGTGTTTAGTTAGAGTGATGGGGAGTATGAGGCAGATGTTGGTATGAGAACAGCTATACCGAATGGTGTCATAGTATCGCTGTGTTCTATTTGAGTGGTGGTGTAAAGAAGAGAGTAAGCATGGAGATGTGAGTATGGTGGTTTACTGTAGGTGCTTGAGATCGCGCCCACTCCAATACTTCCATGAACTTCATCCGTTCCATGTACTCCAACTGTTCCATGCATTACGACCGTTTCAAGCACTCAGACCATTCCTTTCAGTGTTCTTTCAGACATTCCCTGCCCTCCAAACCATTTCATGTACGTCCCGCCATTCTGTGCACTCCAACCCGTTCCATGTATTCCCATCCGTTCCATGCACTCCCATCCGTTCCATGCACTTCAACCATTTTATGCCCTCCACCATTTTATGCACTACTCCCGTCATTCGTTCTAGCCACGTTATCCTTTGTCCATGCATCATCCATACACATAAGTCATCTTCGCTCTGATCGTTTCATTCGTTCTACCCATGTTATCCTTACTCCATGCATCATCCATCCACATACGTCATCTTCACAAGAAGTACGGAAACTGCTCCCCTGAACACATGTGAAGACTTGCTCTCTAATCTCAACGCTAACCATTCTCCCTGATCTATCCTCTGCTTTCGATACGGTCAACTTCGCCATCCTGATCAATCGTCTCCGTTACAACCTGGGCATCACAGATCAAGCCCTAGCCTGATTGACCATTTTCCAAATAAAATACATTTCCACTTGCGACTTTCCATTTTTCAATTTTTATATTTTCTTGAGTGCCAAAATAAATTTCCTTCACACTACGTGTCTTTTTCAAAATATAAATATATTTATTTCATATATTTCATATATTTCTCATAATTTTGTTCCATTCACTGATTTTTACTGTATCATTTTCAAGTTTTATTTTCTCAAGTTCTATTCTCTCTACACGTGTTTCACCTTAGTTACTATCACTAAGGATCTTCAGGAGAGATTCAATTTCTATTTTTTACACAAGAAAGAGAGCATGCAATTTGCATTCTTGTTATACCAAAAAGTTAATCAAAACTACTAATTTTTTCAAACATTTTTAAGGATAAAGAGAAACTGTAGCACAGATGAAACATTTGAAACCAACATTGAAAAAATGATCACTAAATTTAAACACAGAGGATATAAAGAGAAAAAAATAAAGAAATCAATTAAGAACGCAGAAAAAATATCAAGAGAGTACTTATTAAAGGATAAACCGAAGAATGAGAAGAAATTGACTCAAACTAAATTCATTACCACCTATGGTTCAGATGCCTCAAAACTAAGAAAAATTTTAACTAAGCATTGGAACATGTTAAAATTGGACAATAGTTTACTGAAGTATATTGATGAAAAGCCAAGTATTTGCTTTAAAAAAGCGCCAACATTGAGGAATAAGTTAAGTCCAAGCCATCTCAAATCAACACAAATGACAGATATAAGGAGTATGTTCCAGCAGCAACCGATCTATGGTACATTTAAGTGTGGAAATTGTAAATTATGCCCGCAAATAGAAAATGGCAAGAAAGTAATTATGCTACCAAATGGAAAAGAATTTAAAATGAATACGTTTATCAACTGTAACAGTAAATTTGTGATATATGCAATTGAATGTACTTGTATGAAAACCTACATAGGAAGTACAATAAGAAGCTTAAAAATAAGAATTTTCGAACACTTACGTGCCATAAGAAATCAAGACCTCAGATACCCATTATCATTACATTGTCTAATGGAACATACAGAACTTAGAGTGGAGCAACTGAAAATCTATGGATTAGATAGAATTGAAGACCTGCCAAAGGTGGTGATAAAGAAAAAATCCTGAGACAACGAGAATCAAGATGGATTTGCTCTATGGACACATGTGAAACTGGTCTTAATTCAGAAAATGAATTTTGCAATTGGCTCTGAAATTGTATGTAACACAAAGTTGTTTTATCTTCTTTTAAATAACAACTGTCTACATTTTTCTCTTATTCTATTGTAGAAATAGAAATTTAATCTGTCTAAACAACATCTAATTAGTTCTAACAAAAAATTCTCCCCTAATGGCAGAAACATTGAGGAATTTAAATGCCACCTTGATAATATTTAAGCAAAATAATCAAGCGAATTCAAAATGGCCACCGAGGTGAACACGAAAGCATGATAACGTCATCACGTATGCAGAAACGTGAGCGTGATGACGACACACGCATAAATAGAAGTAACAGTGTGAAAATAGAGAGAAATAAGCATTCCTGTACAGGAGCTCGTGAGCGCATCCAAAATGGACGCCACGGTGACCACGCATGCGTGATGACGTCATCACGCACGCAAAATTGCGAGCGTGATGACATCACACGCAATATTAGTTTAAATAGCGCGAATTCAGAGGAAAACAAAGCGCGCCAGTGTAGAAGATTGAAAGTGACAAGCGGATCACTTCAAAAAGTGACAAGCGGATCATCACACAAAAATCAAGGTAAGCTAAGGTAAACCTTCATTCCCTCATAGGCTATAAAGTCTGGTAGCAAATAGTTAAGAAACCAATTTATCTTAACCTAACTTTAAAAAAATGTGTGCCCTTTTATTTATCTAGGGTTAATACACCAAAAGGAAATAGAAGTAAAAGTCAAAGGAAGCGCCTAAAAATAAATGATTGAATTGTGGCAAAGCTAAATCTACAGTATTGGTGAGTGTCATCTGTTTGGAATCTTTTTTTTCACCATGATCTATTTGAAATTTTTTTGAAAAAATTAGTAGTTTTGATTAACTTTTTGGTATAACAAGAATGCAAATTGCATGCTGTCTTTCTTTTGTAGATAATAGAAATGGAATCTCTCCTGAAGATCCTTAGTGATAGTAAATAAGGTGAAACACGTGTAGAGAGAATAGAACTTGAAAGAATACAACTTGAAAATGATACAGTAAAAATCAGTGAATGGAACAAAATTATGAGAAATATATGAAAAATATGAAATAAATATATTTATATTTTGAAAAAGACACGTAGTGTGAAGGAAATTTATTTTGGCACTCAAGAAAATATAAAAATTGAAAAATGGAAAGTCGCAAGTGGAAATGTATTTTATTTGGAAAATGATTTAACTCTACCCATGGCAATCTGGGCATCGATAAAACACCATAGCTGACTAATCCAGACAACATATAAGAAAGCAAAAAATCAGAATTCTCCGGGAACATAGTCCAGTGAAGGTTGCCAAGAAAGTGTTTACAACCCTAGCCTGATTGACCTCCTTTCTCTCCGATTGACCCTCCCAGGTCCAACTTGGGTCCTTTCTCTCTATGACATCTTTCTATATATGTGGTGTTCCCCAGGGTTCTAACCTCTCACCCTTGCTCTTTAACCATTACTTGGCACCTCTGGCCCACCACATCCCTACCTTGGGTTCTAACTTTCAGTGTTATGCGGATGACACTCGGTTCTCCTTCAGGCTTCCCTTGGCCTCCTCTGCTCTCCTGTTCATACCTGACTGTCTATCAGTGATTCAGGAATGGTGCACCTCCAGTGATCTCTGCCTGAAAGCCAGTAATACGGAGATCCTTCGCATTGGGACCCCTGCTCCCGCTTTCCCTCTTTCACTCTGGCCACCCACCCTGAGCCCTCTACCCTCACCTTCCTGTGAGGCAAAGAACCTTGTAGTCATCTTCGACAACACCCTCTCCTTCTCTCCTCACATCTCTGACATCTATAAGAAGTCACACTACCAGCTGCACCTCCTCAGAGGTATTTGTCCTTTTCTCACTTTCCCCCAGAAGCTCACTGTCTCCAGAGCCCTGATTTGCTCTAGGCTGGCCTACTGCAACAGCCTCTTTCTAAATCTGACTGCCTCTACTCTTTTCCTGTTGCAACTAATCCAGAACAGGACTGCAAGACTTGTCCTTAGCCTCAAGCCCAGTGATCATATCTCTCCAGCCCTGAAATCTCTCCACTGGTTGGCTGCAAGGATCAAATTCAAGACCCTCTGCATCATCCACAAGGCTTTCTGGGGCTGGGGAGCACATTAAATCCAACTCTCTTCCTAAGCATCTTCCTTCTCGAGCCCTCCGCTCATCCACCTCCAACTCTCTGAGGGTCAGACGCTTCTCCAGGCAGAGAGTGGGGGGTAGATCTCTGTCCTCAGCTGGGGCCTCCTTCTGGAACAGCCTCCCTGCCTCTCTCAAACTTGAGCAGGACCTCCTAAGGTTTTGGAAGCAACTCTAGACCTTCCTCTTCGCTTCCGCTTTCTCTCTCTCTCGCCCCTGCTGATGCTCCTGTCTGCCATGCTAACTGGTCACCTGGCCACCCACTGAACCTCATGGGCACCTGGCTCCTGCATGACCAGTAGCCCCTTGCACTGTCTTTGGGTATCCCACCCACTAAGGGACTGTACCTTCAACCCTACAGTCCCCTGCCTCCCTGCACTTGCTTGAGACACCATGCAGTCAGCACTTACCGCGTTTGTGTCACTGCACTCTCCCCCTGGTACTTCTCCTCTTCCATCCCCCTCACACTTACACGATCTGAATAACTCAAGGCCTAGTAAGATCGTTTGTTTTGTCCTCCCTCTGTCTACCCTTCCTTGTCTTGTCTGGCCTAGAAACACTTGTGTACAGGCGCATTATAAATTACTTATCATATCTTATCACATCCCTTCCTCCCTACCCATAACAAATTGGTTGTTGATGTTTATCACCTGGCCCAAACAAGCAGTGATTATTCCCCCACACCACGGTGATCTGATCCATTATGCCATCTTTCCCGAACATGTGCAGATGCCCTGGTGAGTTCACGTTTCCCCTTGTGCATAGGCATTTTTTTAGATGGATCTAGATCTATTTTGGGTCTGTACATAACCATCTCCTGATGCTTTTCCCCCGGTTTCTATTTGTCCCACCATTCTCTTCCTGGTGAATGGTGTGAGTCACCTGTCCCAAACAACCCATTGCACAGCCTTTCCTGAACCTGTGCATGCCCTCTGGTGAGAAACATTGTCCCACTGAACCAACTATTCCTGTAATGTGAGCTAGGGGCCTTAAAGCCATTGCATGCCACTCTCTTGCATTCCCTGCATCCTTTTCCCATGTCTCCCTTTACCCCACACTCCCGCTATCCTGAATTTTGATGGCCCCTGGACCAAACAAGGAAGTGTGTATTTCCTGACACCACTGTGCTCTACTACATTGTGCAGCCTTCATTGAACCTTTCTGGACATTTCAGTGAGTGCCTGTCACGACAGACCTACTCTTAACCACCCTATTTACCACCACAGACCCCACTGCACTTTGCTTTTTCCCCCTTCCCATGCACTTGCGTGATCTGAATGATACCTGGCCTAGTAGGAACATTGTCTGTCTCTGCTCTGTTCCCCCTCCCTTGCCTCGTCGCGCCTTGAAACACGTGTTTATAGGCACGTTATAAATGTCATATCGACTCATATCATATCATGTTATTGTAGGTAAATCCAGAGCCCTTGCAGGCTCTCCCTTCCTTTCCTCATTTTCCTATGCCTGCCTTTTGCTACCTCAGCCTCACACACCGATTGGTGCTTGGCTCAGGTATACTGACCTAAACAAGGAAGAGTGTATTTCTACACTTTGGAATGCTTTAATTCATTGTACAATCTTCCCTTTACTTGTTGGGACCCTCCAATGAGCTTCTTTTTTCTCCCTGGGCTTGCTATTTTTGTTAGATGGCCCAGAACCAGTGTGGGGCTCCCTCTAACCTTACCTTAATACTTTCACCCTACCTTCCTTTGTCTGCCCTTCCCACATCACCATTTGAGCTTCATGCGAGTCAGCTGACCCAAATAAGGGAGAGCATATTCCCCCCACCATTGTGCTCATATCTATTAGATATCCTTTATTTTACCTGTGCAGACCCTCGGAATAGTGCTATGACTCCTATTTGTGTTAAATGAACCCAGTGCATTTGCAAGGTTCTACTTCTCTTTTTTCTCATCTACTTGCCCTGCCATCCTTTGTTCTGCCCTCCCTTTACCTCAATGGAGTTTTCTTCCGTCCACCTGATACAACCTGCCCCCTATATCAAGCTTCCCAGGGTAGCATGCCCAGGCACTTCACCAAGGGCCATGGCAAAGGCTGTTGCCTGTTTGAATGTTCACCTGCCACCCAAGCCTTCTATTTGACACTCCCTAATCCAGCGGATAGAACAGGTAAGTAGTGATAAACTCTGAATTATTTGCTCCCCCAGTACAGTTTAGTTTACTGTCTACTCAGTTCAGTTCAGTTGAACAGGCATATTTATTTTTGCAGACCGTATTCCATTTTATAATTTGATACAACAATTGTTAAAAATACCATAAAATACAATAAAATGAGCTTCAAGTAAATCAAGTCTCTTAAAATTAATCTGAAACAAAACAAAAAAAAAAATCTTAATAACTCAAGTGTCAATGTACTAGCTGCCAACTGCCATACATATAAGGCCGATGAAGTAATCGCCAATGACTCTACTCTGGCAATTGTGCTCCTAAATGTATCCAAACTGCAAGTAGTAAATTTGCTATATGATTTATCATACATTGTGTCAAAATATGTTGCAGTATTTCTACCTTTTTAGAGCAAAGTCTACATAGTCTATCACCCCTAGGGAGTGCCGCCCAACCCCCTGTTCTTTCTACGACAGGGGGGATATACAATCAAATCCTGAGGATCAATCTAGTCAATGCGGGTAACCAGGACATTCCAAGGCACGACTTCCGGCGGCCGAAAGAAAATGCTTGCTGCCAGTAAGCCTCAAACCTACGCAATTTAGCAAAATGCTCCAGAGCTTGACCCGCATCATGGAATCTGGACTTCTCTATTTTTGCTGAGTTAAAGTCTAGCCATGGTTCGGGGCTTTATGCCGACACATTTCAGTAAAACAAGCCTTCATCATTACCTCCAAATACTTAAACCATACACTTTTGGAAAATCTTCTAGAATTAATGATTGCACGGTTCAACAATGAATCATCTCCAAAACAAAGGCAAGAATAATGCATTTTAGCCCAGAGCTTACAAGTGGAGACTTACCAAAGTGATAAAAGGGAAGGAACTCCTAGTTCGAGCCTTATAGCTACCACTGTGACCCCACTAGAAAGACTCAATAATGATTGGTAGCCAAACGATCGCCCAGGTTGGGAATACCTCCAGGGCATATAATATATCCGGGATAATTGAAGACCTTTAGGTAATAACTTTTGCCTCTATATATTGGCCATCATATGCATCAATAATTCTTTAGATGGATAGCCACCTATACCAGGCCCTATGTGATATCCCCCTGCCAATTAAGGTGAGTTAGTGGAAGGTCTAATGCAAATGCCCAAATACTTGCACTCAAAGATCAGGTCTATGGCCCAGTGTGACAGCTTTTTGCAGAGCTTCGATCTTATTGCGCTGTCAAAATCAGCCGAGTAATCTACAAAACACAGATATAACACTATTCCCAGATAACACTGTGTGTCTGAGATCAGGGTTAAAAAGGTGCAGATTGAGTGGGTGGTCCCACAACTCTTTCTAAATCCTGTCTGGTGACAGTTCAGCAGACTCTTCTCCATGGTCCAAGAGGATAGCAACTACAACAGTAAATTTGCAAATATCATGGAGCTGCAATCCAACATTACTAAGAGTCTATAATGTGAAGGTTGATCAGGTGGCCCTTTCTTGTGGACTGGAATTAGGAAATTCAAGAGTCGGGGGACTTCCCAGTTTCACATATCTGTGTAAATAACTGCTGTACAAGTGAGGATTGCGGATCAGCCTTTAGGACCATATTACAAAGTCCATCAGAGCCAGCGGCCCTAGTAGCCTTAGACTAAGCAATACAGGCTCTAACCCCCCCTTATGTGCGTACCTACTGATGTATTGTGCATGGACTTTAATGCATCAGGCACACTCGGTTCACCATCTCACCCATAGATATTCTCTATAAAGAGACCCCACTGCTCCTCTGATAAACCAGGGATCTCCTCAGACCAATTACCCGCCCCATAGCTGCTTATAAGGTGCCAACATTTCTTTGAATCACATGTCTTGATTAGATGCTTTATACATTTCTAACCTGCATTATTCCCGGAAAATCTATACCCCTTTAGCCACCTCTTATATCTTCCCCTAGCCGCTGCTATGATTTTAAATTTCTCCGTCCCCATTAATAAACAACTTCTCTTTGTTTTATTGACAACCGCATTCAATTCTTTTTTCTTTTTAGCTATTCCATAATCATAGCTAATTCCTAGCTTAGCCGAGTGATTGTTCTTGAGTAAATGTCTATTATCTGTGGGTCCCCATAAAGCCTGAAGCTTCCACAAATCCCGGTTGCGATTCCTAAGGATTTCCTCTTGATTATAGCCACATTGCATTAATGAGACATTGCATTTTACTGAATTGCCTGCTGACCAGAACAGCCCATTCCCTTGGGTATTAACCTTAGAATATCAATCTGTCACTACATTTTACTTGCGGCCCCCGGCAGTTCATATACAGCATCACATGATTGCTAGCCCTTGTTGCCCTGGTAACAAGCTCTGGGATATATCTAGCAATTTGGGAATTAGTAAAAATGAAGTCAATAGAGCTGTTATAAAGTCTGTTGGACGAGGTGTTCCAAGCTTCTCTGTCATTAACAGCCAGAGGCATAAACTCAAACTTTGCACGTGCCTCCATCCCTAGCATTATATTGTTGCTTCTGCAGATAGTCGACAGTAAAGTCTCACGTCACAATAATTCTAACCTTAGGAAACGGCAGATACTAAATTCTCAGACTCTCTACCACCACCTGCATTAACTCTGCTGTCAAGTCGCCACCCGGAGGGTCATAAAGGATTGCCACCAGGGAGACCTACTGGCCGCTCCATACAGTATTAATAGTAGCAGCCACTAAGTTAGCATGGTGCCTACCAGGGAGATATTCACGGATGTTATAAACCGCTTTGGCTCCTATACACAGACTACCTTTTGGTCAGCCCCTTAATGGGCACAAGAATAGGCAGAATAACACTGTGTATCCATCCAGATCAAAAGATGAACTTAGCCAGGTCTCCTGTAAACAGAAGTACTGGACCTTCAATAGGGGCGCAAGGGGCCCTGGATTGTTAAGAAAATAATGATGGCCCCTGGTGTTCCAGGATAGCAGGCAAATAGTGCACACCTCCTCCAAAGGGACTGGTCAGCGGGATGGCTGGAGTAAATGGGACCATTACCTCTGTTGCCTCGGTAGGTCCTGCTTCCCTTCAATTGGTTTAGGTCTCCTTATGGGAATTGTACACTGAGAGACGACACTGGGAAGAGTATTTTGCCGGGTAGGGTGAAATACTAAAATTTCGAATCCCAGTTGATATAAGGCCTCTGCACTACCACTGGAGAGATAAAGGTTACCAATGACCAATTATCAATACTCTCAATAGTAGGCTGTTCCAATTGTTGAATGACCTCAGACAAAATAGTACAGAGGTCCGGGATGAGATGCAATAGTTACAGTAGCCATGAGCGGTTCAGGAAGGGACTAAAAGCTGTGGGTTTTATTTCCACAAATGTAATATGCAACAAGTCAGTAAACCATGATGAGTCTGATTTAAGCCCCATGTTTTCTAGGATTTTAGGTCTCAGCGACTCAACCCGTTCAAGCCAGGTCTCTCATTTAGAAGGTACTAGGGCTTCAGTGATCCGAGTAGCAGCCAGATCGGCTGAATCCTATCTTTCACCCTCCTTTGTGCACCTCATCTTACCCTGTGATTCCCTCAGAAGCACCTTCTGACACTTACACAAAATCGTTTTTGGCAGGGGAATGTCCGATCTCTCTTGAGTTAGTTGGATAGGCACACAGAAAAGATGTAGGGCAGAGTTCTTATTAAGGTCCAGAATAGGAGCAGGCAGTAAGGATTGGCCCAGAGGTGATAGAATTCAGGCACAATATCTAAGTTAGCTGGAACCTGCACAGGTCCTTTCCTAGTTTGTAATTCTGGTTCTGAAGCGGGCTGGCAAAGTCACGTGTCCAAGGGGCCCTGAAGATAAACCCGCATCACTTCACTATTTCCCACAGTATAGTAACAATCCTGCCCCCCCATTATCGAGAGAACATGACAAGCCCCCATTTTTTCTATGTCCGCTGATCTAATTTTTGGAGTGCGACCGTCGAGGGGATGGAATCCTCTTCCTACAATGCTTGAGTTTCTGGACATGCGAGGACTAGGTGAACTGATGAGGAGTGATAATTCGGCACAAATTGTCTCTAATGCTCCACTCTCAGAATCTGCCACCACATAAACCGAGCCTTGCTATAATTCTCTCTGGAGTGGCAACAACATCACCCATGAAGAACAGAAACCTGCCACCCCTGTGTGACATTTTATTAAGGGGTGGGGGTGCAGAGGGTTGTCTTCCATAGACAGGGAAGCTGTACATCCCATATCCCCGGGCTGCCCCACTATTCAGAGGGTCCTGCTCAACCATAGCCCGCAATATTGCATCAATCACTTTGGCCAAATCCTCCTTAACACACAATTGTTCTGTCGCCATGTTTGAGCACAACAGGAAAAAGTCACCCATTTTTTCTTCCAGCACCACCATTGAAGCATCAGCATGGGTAGATAATTATGTGACTAATAAGGAGTGGTAATATTCACAGCCATCGATTCACTATCAGTGGCCAGAGACTCGAAGTGGTTAGCCATTTTTCCAAGTTAGGGGTGCAGGAAATGCCTAATGGCTAGATATTATCATATATAATGTCCGACGGTGCCATCAAATTTCTCTGCATACTATGGCAAAGCTTTAAAAGTGAGCCATCATTGTCAATTAAGCAATTAAGGTCTATAACGCACTCCTCCTGAGTTTCAATATGATTGTCCGGTGCAGCGGCTCCTTGCACTGTCGAATTAGCGGCAGATGCATTTTCGAAGAATCTCTTTATTTTTGTTTGGAAATGGTCCACTAAGGGCATTGCTTGCTGTGTCATCCTTTTACTGCAAGGCGCAGCATGGGATGTCCACTAGTTACTGTGAGGGTTCTGTGGAGGTTTTCCCCATAGTTTGGTGTCACTCCGTAGTGTGGCTCTATGAGGAACTATTGAATTAATTTGTCTTTTGGGTGGTGTTGCCCGTGGTCATGTTGGGAGCTTTCTGCAGGTTGTTTATGGGCAGTTACTTCTAGCATGATGTGAATATCAAAGTACCAAGGAGGGGGGGGCAATGGAAGGAAGGCCACTCACGGCACGCTCCAACCTCCCTGGACCACACAATTGCTCCCCTCCTTCCTCTCCAATGATCAGCATATAATCCCAACCATTTTATGACTCGCCACTTCCACAAAGACTTTGTCTGCCATATTCTTTTAAGCCACCTGAGGTGACTATATCCTGGCAGATGTGGCATCCAGTCGTGATCTATCGGACTCCCATACAAACTACTTTGGGGAAAATGCAGCAAAGGGCACCTCTGAATCCATGGTCTGGGATGCCATGAAGCCAGTGATCAGGGGAATAGCCATTGACTGTACAGCGGCACACAAACGCTGACACCAACTCCAACTCTCCAAATTAGAGGCAGAAGTGTCAGAACTGGAGGCGAACTTCAAACAACGCCAGACAGCAAAAGCAGGGAGTGACTTCAAAAAAGCGAAAGCAGCACTTTAAATGCACCAGGCCGATCAAACGACCCAAGCCTTAGCGCAAATTAAGCAATACTATTACCTTAAAAGCAACAAGGCCAATCGACTACTAGTGCATAAACTCAAAAAACTGCATTCCAGGAACAACATTCTGATCCTTCAACACCAAAGCAGCAAGCCCTGTTGCACAGAGGCAGAAAAGCTGGACATTATGATTGAACATCAAAGGAACGTAATGTCCGGGGACCCTACGGATAAGGAATCACAAATTCGCTACCTGTGAACCATTCAAAGGCTCGCCCCACACGTGCAGCTGGACACCATGAAACTCCCTATCTCTACCGAGGAGGTAACTGAAACCATCCGCTCACTAACCAATTCTACAAAAAATATGCTCACATCCTGGCCACCACTTGGCATCTCTCTACAACTCCTTTCTATCGACAGGCAGCATTACCCCCACAATGGAAGAATCCCTCACACTATTGATTCTGAAGTCTGGGAAGAACCCAGAACTCTCCTCGTCATACAGACCCATCGCGCTGGTGAACGTTGACACAAAAATATTCTCAAAACTACTGCAGGATGCAGGAATTCTCCCGAACCTGATGCACCCGGACAAGGCAGGATTTATCCCAGGCCGCAGCACTTGGGATAACACCAGGCACACCCTAGATGTCATTGAATCCACAAACAGAACGGGGGAGAGCATGGCTGTCTTGTCTCTTTAAACCCACAAAGATTTCGATATGCTCGATTGGGGATACATGAAAGAAACATTGAAGCACTTCGGCTTTGGCCCGAAGTTCCTGAAGTGGACGCTGGCAAACTAACAACATCCCACCACGGCACTCAGAATAAACAGCAGCAAATCCCCCAGGATCGCGATAACCAGAGGCACTCGACAGGGTTGCCCTCTATCCCCACTCATCTTTGCGTTGTCCATGGAGCCCTTCGCCTCTAAAATTCGTCAGAACCCGTTGGTTCACGACCATGAGTTTAAAGGTGAAACCTGCAAAGCTGCTCTATACGCAGATGACGTGCTGCTGACTCTAACCCACCCAGAGGCTTCTTTGAGCGCCCTGTGGCAGAAACTGGACAGTTTCAGAGCAGTATCAGGGTTTACCGTCAATCTCACAAAATCAACTGCTCTGGGCATCAACATCCCCAAAGACTTGGTCGGCTCCCTGGTACCCAGATTCCCTATTCCATGGGCTTAAACCCACCTCAGCTACCTCGGTATCCAAATTCCGAGCAAAATAGACCGGACTTATAAGATGAACTTCCCGGCCCTGCTCAAAAAAGCTGCAGACGTACCTGGCCCGCTGGCAAAAACAAGAGATATCCTGGACCGGGAGGATCACAGCAGTAAAAATTAACCTGGTACCCAGACTGTTATACCACTGACATGCCCTCCCGATCTCCATGCCCAAAAGAGACCTATGGAAATTACAAGCAAACATTTCAAAATACGTCTGGGGAGGGAAGAAGCCACGAATCGCCAGGGTGGTGATGCTCCGAAGTCCGAGAACCGGAGGTCTGAGGGTCCCAGAGGTCAACAGATATTGCCTCACGGCTCAGCTCTCAGCGGCATTCTCATGGCAATCTGGCACCAACCGACCACGCTGGCTAAAACTAGAAGAAGACTGGAGCCCCTACCCACTGGAATCCCTTCCGCACATCACCTGGCCCAGAAACCCGCTAAACGCCAGACCCCTCACGACAACCAGAAACACAACAGAGAGCTGGAAGAAGGCAGCCCGACGATGGAACTGTACAAACACAGTGGGACCACTGACCCCAATCTGGGAGAACCCCGACTTCACTCCAGGGATCACACCAAACGACTTTGTCCGGTGGAGGGCGGGAGGGCTGAGACACACCGCAGACTTCTTCACAAATGGCACTCTGCTCACTTTTGAGGAATGTAAAGTGAAATTTCAGGTCCCAGACAATGAACGATTCTGCTATGCCCTGCTCAGACATTTGATGTCTCATGACACAATAACATCGCATGGATGCAGAGAGCTGATGGCATTGGAACGCACCTTGATGGCGCTGCCGCCCAATGGGAAAATATTGAACTTATACAGGCTGCTGGACCTAGGGGACCCCAACTTAAAGGAGCCTTACATGCAGAGATAGGAGCGAGACATATGGAGAGAGCTAGATGCAGAGAGTTGGAACTGCATCTGGGCAAGGACCCATGGGAGTTCCAAATGTGTCACAAACAAAGAGGGGGCGATCAAGGTTTGCTATAGATGGTTTCTAATGCCGGAGACCCTACATAAGAGTGACCCTGCCATCCCACCACACTGCTGGAGAGGCTGCACCGATACTGGCACACTATATAACCTCCTGTGGACAGTTCCGAAAGCGGCTCGGTTCTGGAAGGAGGTTTTGGAGCAGGTCAAACTGATCACAGGCCTCTCGATCCCGTGGGACCCAGGAGAAGTCTTACAGGGCGACACAGTTGAGGATCCCCAGTCAAAACAACTCGACGTCCACCTCAATCACCCCTTAACTAGACCTCTGCCATTGCTAGTTGGCCCACCGCTTAGCCCAGCAGCAGATCCCAACAACCTTTTCTACGAGCTGAAGCTGCCTCCCCTCCTATAAATCCCCCGTCAGACTTCCCCCCCTGTTGTCCTTGATGTTTTAGTTTGACTTTTGTTTTTCTACTTGTTCGCTCTTGATCACATTACGACCTGAATAATGTCTACAACAATCTGTTTGTTAACAAAATCTTAATAAAAAGCCTTGTTAAAAAAAAAAAAAACACATAAATGACAAAGTTTAACCAACTTGACACAACCGGTTATAATGACGATGATATCAAGCATAATAACAAAATGTATCCCACATGAAATAAGTGGTAAGATAGTATACATCAAGTCTAAAGAGGGGTGATTTATGGAAAATGGTGTCAATCAAAACTATTATCAATATGTGTAATTTCCCTTTTATTGGAATGTACCCTAGAATGAGACCTTAGCAGCCGGTATTACCCAAATTGACCTTTTACAATTGACCTTTTGCACAATTGACCTAATTACAGTAGTCCTAATTGACCTTATGCACAATTGACCTTTATATTATTTTAGTTCGTTTATATTATGTATTGTGTTGGTTTTGGATTATAAATAATATAAGGGGAATTGGGTGAGGGGTTGAGGGGTGTTTTGGATTGGGTGGAGGGTTGCGAAGGGGTTTCCCCCCGCATATATGTCCTAATTGACCTTCTAAAGTAGGTCAATTCTCCTGAGGTCAAATCTCCCGAGGTCAATTGTGAAAAGGTCAATTAGTATACAACCTAGCAGCCAGCACCATGGGAGAGGGTTCTCAATGAATATATCTTTCTTAAGAAAGACTATGCACTAGAAAAGTATCTGGTTTCTTGGTAAAGTATTTCTGCAAAAACAGCAGCTACCTCTTGGATCTGGGGTGCTCTGCTAAAATGCCAAACTGCGAGACCAGGATGGAGACGAATTTTGGAGGCTGGGAAATGTATCCAGGAAGTTAAGACTTTGCTCCATATCGCAGGAGGTGGTAGAATGCAGCACATGAACTTGTTCAGTCTGCATTCTAGGATGTGGCATGCATAATTAATCATCTTCTCTGGTGGCCACGTGTATCTCTCAGTGGCATAACACAACATTTGGGGCTACCAAACAAGCTCCTGAACAAATCATGGGACATGCCACAAGGTGTGCGTGCCAGGGCAATGCCCAGAATGACCATGTGGCTGTAGTGGCACCTGCACACTGCGCTAGGTGAACGATGTACGCTTTTTTTTAAAATTAAAGCTTAAATCATTCACAGGTTAAGCCCTGTCGAGTGAAGGGCTGCGTTTATCGGCGCTGTTTGGCTGTGCTGTGTGAGAGGAGCTGCAAGCATGAGCATTTGCTGACAGCTTTTGTGGAAATCAGCTGTTTGAATTGACTTTACGGGCAGCGTTTGCTAGCAAAGACATTGGCTAGACATTGGCAAGTAAGCCTGGTAAATCCCGCCTATTGCTCCGCTCCTCCAGGAAGTCGGTGCATCAAATGAACGCCCCAGCGACACTTGCGGCGTTAAGCCCTGGCGCGTGAAGGGATGCTTTTATTGGCTCTGTTTGGCTGTGCTGCATTGCTGCGGCGCAAGGAAAATATATCCTTCTTCTACCAACGGATTAAGGGTATTAAAGCACTCAACGTGAGGATCAGCACGAGGCGTTTGTGTCTCTCGCTGTTAGGTACTGTACACATCATGTCCAAAAAGAGTCCTGCTGATATGGCTGTACCGCGACACAACACCAGAACGAAGTCAAGGTTACCCACACATCCACGTACTATGTCGTCATCTGCTATGCAACACAATTGGCCTGCTTAGGAACAGCTAAGGAGCAGGATCGGGACTCTTCTGTGTTACATCACGTATCTGCTCTAGACAATTGTGGCAAGGGTGGGCTGCTGGGGAAATCTAAACAACATCAGTATACTAGTAATGTTCCAGTGGAAGAACCTCAACCCTCTGTGGGGAACAGTGATATACAGATAACATCAAAAGACATTGCACTACAAATGCAAACACAAACACACTTAACATCCAAAGGCAGTTCACAAGAATTGTTTACCCGCCCTTCGGGGGTTAATAGTGGCTTGCAGCAATGCGCCGGCAGTGTCCTGGAAAAAAGGGCATTGGCTCAACTGAAAGTACGGCGTGAGATACAGGAGAAGTCAATCAACACTGACAAAACAGAGCAACATGCACTGAATGTCACAGATGCTGAGTTATCCAAAGTAGGAACCCAGATTGACGGTGTCCTTGCCCGGTCACAGATGGAAATCAGCTTTGGTGATAGATTAAGTGATGACAAATCTACTGGTAGTAAAGTCTCAAGGAACACTCCACAAGCATCAAACATAGTAGAGACCCCAGTGGAGATGGAAACAGTGCAACCAACTCAAATTAATTTAACTCAGTGCTCTGCAACAAACTTGGATGATTCCATATATTCTGACGCATCAGACTTAATGATCACTGCAGAGCGGTATGAGGATATGATTCCCAACGGACAACCAATGATTGAGGAATCAATAATCAAAAACATTGGCACAGTATCCTCGAGCTTTGACGATCAGTTGAAGGCTGGTGACTGGAACCACAGGCTGGACAAAGGAATAGAGGTCGGAGCGATTGTGGCTCCCGAGTGTAGCGAAGATTCGCATACGATTGTCAGTGGCATTGTTCATGAAAATAGACACAATGTGAAGGACAAAGGTACGGAATGGACATCCGTTCCCCACAAATCCAATGAAAAAGTCCAATCAAAATCTGTAAAAGATTTGACTTTAAACATTAACGACAAAGAAAAAGAGGTGGTAGGAGTGGAAGAACTCAAAACTCCTACTAAAGAAAAAAGTGTCACTAAATCCAGAAACTTACTCAAGTGAAACCGCTCCTAGACGAAGTGAAAAGAAAAGCAGCCTCCCCTCTAATTGGGAAAAGAGTAAGACACCAAAGTACAAGCAATCATGAACTATCTATTGCAGACGAAATTTGCGAGCAAGAATGGAGAGAACAATTCATAAAAACGATGAAAGGAAATTTCAAGAAAAACAAAGAACAAGAAACTCCAGATACAGTGTCATATTATAATGACTTTCCGGAGTTGGAAGGAGGATATGTCGCAGAGTTTTTACCACAATCGCAACAAATACTCACATCTAAGAATACCCACAGGGGCCCACACTTATTGAATAGTTTAGAAGATGTTGACATGATCAGATCTCTGCAGCATGACAAATACTGCCTACAATCAACATTTGTGTCAAAAGGAAGACACATATGTGGTTCCAAGTTGCAAGATGGAAACAACTGGTTAAAAGAAAAAAACAGATCAATTGCCAATCAAACAGAAAATGTCACCATCACTCAAAAAGACACTTGTGTGTCTACTGGAAGTGACAACAATGCGCATGAGGAGGTAGAAAAAAGCAAACGGTTAAAAGAGTCATCCAAAATTGAGAAAGAGGAAGCGAATCAAGGAAATAAAAACCATCTTTCAATTGAAGCAGGCATGCAGATTCATAACAACGTCATGGCCGCACTCTCAATCTCTTTGGCACCTTATATGAAGCTGTAAGAAAACATAAGTGACAGCTTAAAAGACAACAACGCATTATTAGCGTTAATGCTAACAAAACTGTCAGCACAAGCGATGATGTCAGTTAATTTTGATGGCAAACTTAATCAAGAAGCAGAAAACTCTGCGGCATGGCAACGAAGACTCTTTGACCTAGCAAGTGGCGAAAAACGTGAAAAAGAACAATTATCGCAAGCACTTGCGGACTCCTTAAAATGCATGAGGAAAACATGTGAAAGTAGAGACATCGATATAAGGAGTGTGCACAGAAACAAGACCATCAATATTAATGAGAATAGAGTGCTCCCTGATTTGAGGTGGAATTGCAGTACTTCTAAAACCCTAAAAGAAAGTGGACATAGACATGGAGGAAACCAATCGATGAAAGTAGTAATTACTAAAGGAACAAATGCGATACCAAGTGCACAGAAGGGAGAGGCACCATCACAAGGAATTATGGAGTCTGAATTTAGTGACGCAAAAGAGGCTAAACAAGATAAATACACAAATATAAATATTTCTATAACTTCAATAGAAAAAAATGAGGTGGAGATAACAGTCCCACATAAGGGAGGTTCGGGCAAATCAGCAAAAACCACTGATAAGGACAAACTGTTCCCAGTATTTGGGGGAAGCCAAGGCCCCTTCCTGTCCAGAACACTTCAAAGTACAAAAGAAAATACAGAAAATGGAAAGAGAACAGTAAAGGGTATTGCCCCAGTGGAGGCTCAGAAATCAGAAAACATCAAAGGTACCCAACGGAATCAAAATACAGGAGCAAGATCATTTTTTAGAAACATAAATTTAAAGATAAACGCCATGACGGAGGAAAACAAAGTCAGTAAGCTAGCTCAAACGGTCAACAAGAGACCAAGGCTAATAGTAGAGAGTGATGAGGACATTGGTTCTGAGCTAGAATTACGATCGCAAGATCTGATAGATGATGTGTCTTTCTACCTTAATGAAGCTGAACAAGTACCAGAAGTAAATTCAGAGGTCCAAACAAAAGGGAAATTGAGTTCAGGAATAACACAAAATGTTTGTCTAGTGGAACTAATGAGTAATGGCTCCATAGATACATCTGACGAAGATACTAATGAGGTGGAACACAAATTCCTAACATTGGACCAAAAAAGATTGCTATTGGTTAGACAAAGTGAAAAATTACAGATGGAACATGAGAAAAAAGAAGCAATCAAGGTACAAAAAATAACTTGGAATCCTACAATGTCAGGGAAAATTAATAGTAAAAATACCAGCGGTGGAACAGAGTCCAAACAAAACAAGACAAAGAGATCAGATGACTTAAAGATAGTGTTTGAGAACATATTACTTGAGAATGATGAGTACAACTTGAATTGGAAAAATGTCATGCAGCTATTACAGTGTGTGCCTGGTTAAAGGTCAATAAGGTCCGACGACATAGCTGTTGTGGAATATGTTGACGAGGAGCAGGTTGATAATGTAATTTTGCATCTAAAGAATAGAACAACAAAAACAGTGCTGCTTAAGGAGGCAAATGATCTTAAGAAAAGAGGTTATGACATGAGGGACTTCCTTGAAGATACTCCTGTGGTGGTAAATGACGAGCAGATATTGGGCCTCATTACACGGACGGCGGTAACCATGGCGCTACTAGCGCCATGCTTGCCGCCGGTATTTTACCCCGTCCACCATGGTGAATGGCGGAATTACAGCCTTATTCCAAGGTGTGTGGGGGTGGTAATTCCCCATTCACCATGGCACTTCCCTATTCCCATTTTTGCCCCCATAGGGCTCAATGGGAATGGGGAAGGCAGTAATTACGGTACCGCAAATTGCGGTACTGTAATTACCTCCTAGGTCCCTTTGCGGGTCCCGTCCTTAATGCTGGTAAAACCAGCTGTTGAGGTAGGGTCCCACAAAGGGACCTTGTAGTAAGGCGGTAAGGGTTTACCGGCACTGGTACCCTTACCGGTAAACCCTTACCACCGTCCGTGTAATGAGGCCCATTGTCTTTTCCAAATAGGGAGGGGGAAGCCTGTGCACTAATCAAAAGTGCAAATGACCACAGAATAAACAAAGAAGTTTTCAAAATAACGGTAAAAAATAATCATATTGAGAATACCAACCAGACCCCAATACAGAACGTTGCAGGACCATCAAACAACATTGAGGACTGGTCTTGGATAGCAACCTCTTTGGCAACAAATAACAAACAGAAGTAGCATGACTTAAAAATCGATGCAAGGCAGGATACAGTAATCTCATGGAACACAAGGGGTTTCAATCACTTAATGACCATGGAAAATCAACATCTAAATAATGCCTCCCTAATATGCTTACAAGAAATATGGCTAAGCGATTTACCAACTAGTAACATTGTTGATATAGCGATAAAGGGGCAGTTCGGGCGACCTTCTGCAGGCCTATTAATACTGGTTAAAAAAGGAAATGGATACCGAATAATAAAGAAGGGAAACCCAAACAAATGCATACAGTGGGAACTATTAGAAAAAAGAGAGACTGAAATCGAGAAGATCTCAACAACAGTATTGATTAATGTTTATTGGAACCACGTAGGGATTTCGGTAGAGAATTTATTACCAGCAATAGCAGACTTACTGCGAACCAACACTGCCGACAACACCAACTTGTATATACTTATTTGTGGTGACCTAAACATAAGATGTTTGAATGCCAATGGATTTCCACAGGTAGACTAGCTAAGTATGGGTGGTTCCAATGCTGCAAGATAGTCACAAATGGCATATGAAAATAATTTATCAATGCTGAATGGCCAGACAAAGGGTGAAATCCCCGGTGGTGCTACATGGTCCAATGGAGCGGCGAAATCAACAATTGATTACATGTGGACTTCATCTTCAATGTTGCAAAAAATAAAAAGGTTCAGAATTATTGATCAAGAAGACAGCTACCACAAAATATTGGAAGCATCCCTATTGCCGATAAAAAGAAAAGGAACAACAACAGCTAACTCGAGATCACATAAACTGTCACTGAATCCAGCAGGAAATCGGCTGCATCTTACCATCAAAGATATTACGAATTTAAGGGATAAACTTACAGCTTCGAATAAACATCTTGAATATGAATCCTTGCTGGCAGTATACGTGACAAAAAAACTGGTCTAAAACAAGGCGCAATGGTACCTAAGTATCAGTATAGCATTGAATTAGTGGCGAGAAGGAAACAACTTAGGTAAGAAATAAGCCAGTTAAAAAAATCAAATCAAAAAGCCTATGATGTCAATGCATTACCCCGGGTCAAACAACGTTACAAATCCTGGCTCAGAGAATTTAAATTTAGGAGACTGCAAGAACAAGGTGAGCTAATGTTAAGGTCTCTACGGAATGCAACAACCAGAGATACATGGAAGATCATTAACAATTGCTCCCTGAAGCAACAACAAAGGCTGATTGCTGGGGTTGCAGAAAAAGACTGGATTTCACACTATACTCAAGTATTCAAAGCTTATGAAGACGATGTGACCCAGTGTGAAGAGGATATAAAGACTCCTTTGACAGGGAGGATGGAGATAAAAGATCTTATAGACACAATAAAAAATAAAAAAACTCTACGGCAGCTGGACCGGACGGCCTAACCAATATACATCTGAAAAAAGACCCCAAAAAATGGGCCAAACTAATCAACACCATATTTAACCAGATAGTAGTGCAAAAGAAAATACCAGGAGTATGGAATAAAAGCATTACTGTTCCAATGTACAAAAAAGGGAACCGGGATGAGCCAAAAAAGAACAAGCACAGACCTAAATGTTTTCATACTAAACATGCTGATAACAAATGCACAAAAATCGAATAGAGAAGTACATCTTGCATTTATAAATCTTAGTCAGGCATTTGACATGGTACAGAGAAGAAAACTATGGGACAAATTGGAAAAGTGGAAGTGCCCGAAAAATCTTCTAAACCCAATAAGAGCTTTACATCAAAAAACAACAACACAAATGTGTCTTGATAACAAAGGAACGCTGTCTCGAGACGTGGCTATAAAAAAAGGAGTAAAACAAGTATGTCCATTGGCAGCTACCTTTTTCAAGTTATATATACCCGATCTCCCGATAATAACAACAAACATTCGACACTTCCCTCCAAAACTGAATGAGCAGGAAGTATCAATTATATGCTATGCCGACGACGTAGTACTATTGGACGAGTCAAGAATTGGTTTGCAGAGGCTATTAATCAACTTGCAGGTTTATATGACATCTAATAACCTGGTGATAAACAGTGAGAAATCGAAGATCGTCACAATTGGAGGAAGTAAGAAACTTTCAATAAAAACAATTAAATGGCAAATTGGAGGAGAACAACTGGATAAAGTCTCAGAGATGCGCTATCTCGGTATCAGGTTTAACAGCTCTAGCATAGAAAGTAAATGGGAAGAAGAGCTTTTGTCAAAGGTAAAGATGTTATGCTCACAGGGTAGCATTATAAACAGAAGATTTGGCAAATTTTCTCTTGTCACAGAGAGAATGTTTTACTCTCAGAAAGTGGTGCCGTCGCTAACGTACGGAAGCGAGGCAGGTATGAACCTAAGTCATAAAATCTGGCCAAAATTAGAACGTATGTTTTGGAAGTCCATATTTAAACTGTCAAAAACTATTTCAACAGTTGCAATAAGAGCAGAATTATGCCTTGAGTCCATGGAAGCAAAGATGAAATTGAACTCTCTATGGCTTCTGAGGAAAATCAGTGAAGAAAAACCTGCAGAAGGGTATAGAATAATGGTGAAAAATGGAAAATGAAAAAACGCAGAGCTCCTAAACATCTGGAAAAAGGAGTGGGTAGAAGTGTTACTTAAACTGCCAAAAACTATTTCAATGGTTGCAATAAGAGCGGAATTATGCCGTGATTCCATGGAAGCAAAGATGAAATGGAACTCTCTATGGCTTCTGAGGAAAATCAGCAAAAGAAAAACCTGCAGAAGGGTGTAGAATACTGGTGAAAATGGAAAAGGAAAAAACGCAGAGCTCCTAAACATCTGGAAAAAAGAGTGGGTAGAAGTGTTGGCAGAGTTGGACTCATCTATGAAAGAACTAACTTCTAATCCAAACAAAGTGAAGGAGAAACTTCTTAGACTTGACTGGATTGCGACAAGAGAAGCAAAAATGGCTCTCAAAAATAGTGCAAATATGGCAAACGAACATTGGAAAAGAAACAAAATGCCTGCATATTTACATAAATTCCCCTCTAGTTTCTACAGAGGAAGTTTGATGAAAATCAGGCTAGATCTGTATACAACCAATGATTACATGAACCAGACTGGTAAAAGATGGATTACTAACGGAACCTGCAGAGGGTGTCAAAAACCAAAATAAATGGAAACAACATTTCATCTGCTGTTGGAATGCAGCGTAGAAGAAAATGCGAGACAACTGTTGAAGACATACTTGGCGCTAGAAGGTGGCAAAAGTACCAATGAATGTTGTTACTACTTTCTACAAGGACATAACCACAAATTCACGTGTCAGGCGATAAAGTTTTTAGAGAAGACTCTCCAGGAAATTGACACCATCGCAACGTTAACCGTTAAGAACAAATTGAATATCTGAATGGGGATATAGTAAAATAATTGTGGTTTTGTGGGAGAGATGGGGTTTTTAACATAAGGAATGTGATAAAAGTTTTCAAATGTAAATGTCACAATAAAAAAAAAAAAAATTAAAAATTAAATCATTCACATTCACATACAGTAAAAACAAGGGGGCAAAGCCTGTCCACAGGCACCCAAATTTAGCAGCCACCAGCGGTGCCTAGCACATTTTTTTTTATCACGGGTGCTTAAATATTTACCACAAGTATGCAAAAGGGACAGAGCAAAACGAGGGACCCCAAATCCTCAAAACAGGGTCCTGGGGTGTTCTGCCCCTGAGACACAATTTTGAATAATCGTTTGAAACGGTTCATTATACAGCACACTTTCTACAAAAAACTGGATAAACAACCAGACAGTTTGCAATCTGATTCGTAGGGTAAATTGTGAAAAGAATCCAATAGAAGCAATTTACCGACTGTGCATAGGCCATTTCACAACACATTTCCATGCCTTTCCCCACAATATTTGCCAGTATAAGAAACATTTCCAAGCTGGCTTGCCCATACAGTTCTATGCTGGTTGCACCAATATATGCATGTATTCCCATATAGGAACATACTCAAGTTTGTTTTCTGAATAATGCCAGTAATTACACAATAAGAAAACATATCCACGCTGGCTCTGCCCATAAATGCCAGTACCTCCAGATAAGAACACACTCCTGGTGACTTTTCCATTAAAAATGCCATGATACAATAAGAATCCATCTCCAAACTAGCTCCAATGTCGGCCAGTGTAGACACATATGTACACATAGTATGCTTGTATTATCATAGATGCTCAGTAAAAAATGTCATGCCACAGTAAGAAACAGCTGGACCTGATTAATGAAAATGCCAGTCTAACCACATAAAAACATTTTTCATGCTTGATTTATCATGGATGCCCAGATACAAATGTGATGACACTATACAAAATGGCTAGACTGGCTACAAAAAAGTGCCAGTCTCGTCGCACAATAACACTTATCATGCTTGCTTACTTTATCAGGTCCACTATGGATCATGCAGCTGAACTTTACCTAATTGAGAAGTTTTTCCTTGATATGCTTTTTATTACTGAAACCTAGTTTAATGAGGCTTCAGAAGCAATGTATCTTATTTTAGTACCCTCTGGATTTCTAATTCAATCTATCAATCATACTACAAAACGAGGAGTGGGATTGGTATTATTTACAGAATGAGTATGGGTATCTCACAATGTCATCCTTTCTGTTGGGATAACTCGGCCCATGTGTGTCATTTGAATATTTGGCTTTTGCCTACCGCCTCGTGTAAAATTTTATTCGGTTCAGGAACCCATTGCCCTCTGAAAAATGTTCTTGTCTAACCTGGATCTTTTCCTGTCGAATGACTGAATTAGACAACAACAAATGATACTTTTGGGAGATTTTAATATTTCGCTGGATGATGCTACACCAGCTGATTCAGGATACCTCTGGGTGATATTGAATAGCCATGGCATGAAACCTCTAAGAGTATTCCCCACCCATTTACATGGCCGCTACCTCAACCACGGTTTGGTTTGGAGGACAGGGTTTCCTTTTCTTAAGTCTGATTCAGTTTTCTAGTCGGACCACTTTGTCAGCTTGTTCTCCTTCACCCAGGCACTTAAGCCCCCAACAGGACCTCAATAATTACACCACTTACCTATCATAGGCCAAAACATCTGCAAGCCATTATAGGCATTCAATTAGTGAATTGTCTGGCCGTTATTAACCCAACATTGATGTGTGTGGAGTTTTTGGACCAAAGTTGGGGAAATTTAGAATCTGTATAAAAAATATGCCCCCCTGGTTCACAGAGCACCCAAAAGAGTATCCGACCCTTGATATTCGTCAAATTTAAAGCTCCTTCAGAGGAAATTCTGGCAAATGGAACACCTCTGGAGGAACCATAAAACCATCACATCTGTAAAAACAGCCTTGAACAGTTAAAAAGTAGTGATCTTTGAAACCAAGGCCAAGTCTTTTCAGAAAAAGATTCAGATTTTCAGAACAGCCTCATGAGAAATGTCTGTTGTGAATGTTGGCCTGTTCCATCTAAGATGTACCTCACAAACTCTTACACCCTCTGTCTACCAAGTCAATGTTTTTAACACTTTTTTCGTTAACAAAATCAAATTGGCCGTTTCAGCCAAGGAACTGCTGTTCCAGCAGGATCCTCTGCACTGCCTTCCAGATGCAGCCCATTGGCTGCTCCCTGCAACATATGGCCAGGAAGCCCCCAACCGAGAGGCGCAGCGGCCGACTTCCAAGGCCTGCATATAAGGCTGTTGTATGCCTGAGACTGCATAATTACAGAAAGAAACACCCTCGGAGAGCAGGACTGGCAGCAACAAAGACTTCCCCTGCAGCACATGGAAATGCCCCCATGAGTTTAAGATGGCCACCACCGTTTCAACCAAACAACTGCTGTGCCAGCAGGATCCTCTGCACTGCCTTCCAGCTCCAGCCCACTGACTGCTCTCTGCAACATATTGCCACAAAGCTCCCAGCCGGGAGGTGCAGCTGGCCGACTTCCAATGCTGGCATATAAGGCCGTTGTATGCCTCAAACTGCCTATTGCAGAAAGAAGCCCTCTCGGAGAGCAGGACCCCCAGCAACAAAGACTTCCCCTGCAGCACATAGAAGTGCCCAGGGAGTCTTAGATGGACGCTGCCATTTCAGCCAAGGAACTGCTGTTCCAGCAGGCTCCTCTGCACTGCCTTCCAGCTCCAACCCATTGGCTGCCCCCTGCAACATTAGGATAGGAAGCCCCTAGCCGGGAGGCACAGCCGGCCGATTTCCAAGACCAAAACATAAGCCTGGTGTATGCCTCAGACTGCCTCAGATTGGATCGCAGATCTCCAACTGCTCCTGCCTGTGCACAGATCGAAGCTCACGACCAACAGGAGTTTCGGAGAATAGGTAAGGCTCATCCCTCGCCCATGTCTGCGACTGCTCAGTCAGATAAGGCTGCATGCATAATGCATCACACAAGCCTACCTACGCAATCCACCTGGTCGCCACACTCTGCATCCCATTGTTGGCCCCAACACCCTTCTTCCCTCCTACAGCACTGTCGCTCCAAGAAGGCTCCCTCCCACTCCTGCCCGCTCCCTGAGCCTACAGGATTCCGCTGAAATCACCCGACCAGTGAAGCTACGGAGAAATCTCCATGTGAAATACTCCAGCAACCACCCAAATATCCCACCTTAGTGAGTCAAACAACCCATTACAACACCTGCATCCGACACACGCTAGAAATTGCACTCTGCACAGAAGGATCTGCAACAACCTCCTCCGACTCACCCATTTTCCCATGATATGTGCCTTAATGCCTACAGCTACCAAGTTCACTGAGACAGGAATTGAACCTGTCCTTCCTCACTGCGACCGTTGGAACTGCAGCTAAATGTACACGCCGTAGAACCTGCACGCAATGAGGGCCATCAGTCCCTGCATCCAGCTCACCCTGCACAACACGAGCGTACACCTTTACAAAGTTTCGGCACCTATGCACAACACCAATATGGGCACCGCTCCCATGACCAAATCGAGCAAGTCTATTGGCCATGCCATCTGCAAGAACATTACGACCGTACCAAATGTAAGATCACAAGTACGCATTCAAAAGCATGCTGCCTCAGTCCGCTATAATGCTGCACCCACTGTCCTGCGTCCCATCACTCCTTCTATTCCCTATGCTACTGCCAACATGTCTGATGTTGATATAAGTATCAGGACTACTGTCACAAACACTGCTACAAATGTTGATACATGCTCCACTGCTACCACCACGAATACTGTTAGGTGTACTACTGTTCCCCCCTACTCACTATGATACCACCAAAAATGTTGAGATATGCACAAGGGCTACCGCCACCAATTCTGATACAAAAACTGATATGAAGGCCATTGCTACTACCACCGAAATTGTTATGTGTGCCTCTGCTCCCCACTGTCACTATTCACTCCGTTTGGTCCCATTCACACCACTTGGGGCAATGTTCCCTCTTCACATAAGACCCGACACACCAGCACTAATACTTATCATATATGTTGTAATATACGTCCCAATGCAATATCTGTAACAACAGTACGATATCTTGTAGTATTCATAATGTGTTAACAATCGCCTTCATGCCTGTACCATGTAACTAAGTTATTGCAAGTAACAGCGCCTCAATGCCCCTGGGCTTCTTGCGCGCTATATAAATATAAATAAATAAATAAATGATTTGGTGTTTATTCCCTACTGAACTTCCAGGTTTTTGGCAGCCAGCAGGCTGCTTTAATTAAAAGACATGCTTCCCAGAATGTCTGGCCACCTGCTTCATCTCCACCCTTGGAGGACAAGGTTGGGTGGAGGATAAGTAACACCTGTGGCTGGCAGGTGCAGCAAGCAGCACACCTGAGGCGTGTGCTCGTTAAGCAGCTTTAAAAGCCTCAGTTTGCTTCAGTCCAGTGCTGGTCATTGATGCAGTGTTCCTGTTTGTGACTGGTCCCCTGTTCCTGGTTCTTTGCTTAGTATCTAGTTCCTAGTTTCTACTTTCTTGTTCCTTTTCTCTGGATTTCCCTTTCGTAATGTGTTTATTAGTGACTTCTGCTTCTTGGATTCCCTTTCTGCATTCCTCTGTTTTGCAGGCAGCACTTCCCAATCCTTTCCTTTTTCTGTGCAGCCCTTTTTGCCTGTGTTCTATATTTGTTAGACTTTGCCCTATTCTGCTGTGAAACCTTGATCCTTTAGTCTCTCCCTGTCTATAGATTTAGCAGTTTGCCTTGGGGAGGTTTTGCCTTTGTAATTTCGTTTTCCCTGCTCCTGTTCGTTTATTTTCTATTTGAATCTATTCCAAGTTTTTCCGTGCACTTCTCCATTTGTTTCCTATTAATTAGTAGGTGTGGAGTGCTGTTGTATCTAGCTCCTGTGTTAATGCCTATGTTTTCTTCAATATTCTGTAATCACTAGTCCTACTATCCCCTTGTCATGAGTCTTATGTATTAAGTTATCCTCCTATTGCTGTTATAGCCTTTATGGGTCCCTGTTTGATCAACAGGGTTCATGGGCTTCGCTGACATTTCAGGTGTTTTTTCTCATCCTCGTAAGTATTGCCTTTAAATTACCTTATACAATACCATCAAGGGTGTTAGCTCTCAGATCCTGTTGTTGCTTGCCCTGTATGTGGGCTTAGTGCTGTCAGTACCTGTAACAGCTATTGTGGGTAAGGAGCTTGCCGACTTTCTTTGTAATCATAAGGAGCATCTAAGTGCTTACCCAACACCCCTTTTCATATATTTGTATTGTTATCCCGCTCTACTTGCAAATCCTGAGCTTTAGTGTACATGTGCCTTGTTCCTGTGTGCATGTTGTCTGACACAAAGCCATTCACTGTGTGATCTTGTGCACATTTCCCTTCCAATATTCACTGCCTTTGTCCTCTCATGACGCCCCCACTCACTATGATACTGCCAAATTTATTGAGATGTGTACTAGGGCTACCACCACCAATGCTGATACAAATGTCGATATGTGTATTAGGGCTACAAACACGGATTTGCAGGCCATTGCTACTACCATCAATATTGTTATGCGTACTATGGTCCCCCACTCACAATGACACTGCTAATAATGTTGATATGTGTACTAGGGCTACTATAACCAATGCTGTTATGTATTCCACTGCCCACCTACCCACCAGGATATGGCCAAAAATGCTGACACCTGTACTAGGGCGTCTGCCACCAATGCTGCCCCAAATGTTGATATGTGTTTGACTGCTACAGCCACCATTGAGGCTAAGGTCGTAGTTTCTCCCCTTACCCCACATGACAACACCCTTGATGGGGCCCCTAGGGGACCCTCGCATGTGGTAACAAGGCACAATCACCACACACAGACTGATACGTCAGACACAAGGTTGTATTCCCAAAATCTAGGGTTTATTGCAAAGCAAATAGTCTCAGTTGGCCAACTGGGTCCCACGCCCCACGACGTGTGTCTACCAGACCTCAGGGGACACAAGAGAAGTGAGAATCGTACAACAGTTACATATATACAAAGCAAGCATTTTACAATCAGTAGTGACACATCCAATACCGCCCCTAATACATTTCCTTTGAATTGGGCATGATGATTGACATTGGTGACGAGTATGACATCTTCAAACATTCATTTATCAACAGTTTGCAATTTTGCGAACCTACAGACATAAGTCTTTGTTTAAAGAACACAATGCTTCTGTTTCTACAAGCAAGCTGTGCGTAGGGGAGAGACACATTCCAGGCCTTGCTATCTCCTGGTTTCTATTTGTGTGCTGGCGGTCAACTTGCTCCCCAGAGTTCTACGGGGCTCAGTAAAGGGGGGCCGCAAAGAAGAGCAGAGAAGAGCATAATTCAAATCATTTAATGTTCGCTTCTACCATTTCTACTGTGTGTCCGAGACTAGCTGGCACCTGCTGTACTGATTAGAATGCCTTGCTGCTTACTTCCCAAGGATATGTGAGGGAGGAGACTGGGCATTTCTGTCTGGGTTACTGCGTTATGTTTCAACATGTGTCTCGCGGCATTGCGTTATGCACCAGTGGAGCAGAATACTATTTCAGCGAAGCAGTTTTGACATGAAGCAAAAGGCAAATGTTAGAGAAAACAAAATGGCGATTTCAGTCACCTCAAAAATGGCCGCACTTCAGTCAAGCGTATGGCTACATTTTTCTAATACTAAACAAATGAGGCGGTTTGCCTTCGGCCAACAAAGTACATTGCCTTCTGATCGGGGGGTGTCTGTTTTTCTGGACTGACAAACCCTCCTTTTGGCCGTATGCCAAATTCCTCATCAATGCATTGCATCCTCCTCTGACCAAGTATCTGAATCAGATTCTGAATCTTGCACACTTCTGGTCTCTTCTTCATTGTCATCAATATCGATTGACATGAATTCTTTTACTGTCTTCGATTCATCATTACCACAAGTGTTTGTTTTAGCAATGTCTTTCCTTTCCATCATCTGTATACATCCCTCACTTATTTCAGTGCATATTATAGGTAAGCAGTGTATGCAGCAGCAACATGTCATAAATATTCCTAGTACCGCTACTAGGATTGCAAATAATTTTCATCCCCATGATCGTAAAACTTCCCAGAACCAGGAACTTACGTTTAATTCCCAACTGCCTTCTGGAGGGTGGAGGTCAGAGCTTAAAACTTGCAATTTTCTTATCGCTTCGAAAATCGTAGGGGAGGAGTTGCTTACACACTGATCACACAATTTTGCAAACACCACCATGATCAACCAGAATTACATCAAGAGCCATTCTATTTTGAAGTGACATTAATCTGATTCCTTTTTCCTCCAATATATCTGTTGTTCCATTTATTCTTTCCTCTAATATTCAGGACAGTCGTCTTATATTATAAGAGTTAATTGCTTGACCCCCAAAAGGTATGAATGATTTTGCTATATCCTCTACAATCAAACCTCCTTCCTTATTTCGTCGGGGTCTTGACCTGGCCAATTTGGTTATGTCTGCTGTTCTTGAGAGGAATACCCCAGGGAACAGAAATCCTAAGTAACAAGTACCTCCCCAGTTTCTAGGTAACCAGGGATATGCTTTTTCTCCACATATAAAATAAACAGGATCTCCTACATAAATTGGCTCTACCTCCTTATCAAGGAATGCTATGTTCATGCATCTAGTAAATGCTCCCACTGAATAGGAACCCTTCTTTCTCAAACAAAAGAGGACAGAACGTTGACTATAATTTACTGTATAAGAGGGGGGTACTGCATCTTTATTTCCTTCTGGGTTCATATGAAACGTGATCACAGATGATTTATAGGGCACAGCCAATCTATCTTGTGGCATCATTACTGGTGTAATCAATCGTGCTTTGTTGAATATGGAGCAACCTACTGGTTTCATAACGATTTCTTCGGATTCATTCATATTTGTTCGGTCTAGTTGACCAGATTCGCTTTCGTTCCATTTCCCATAATATAAAGCACTCAAAGAAGCGTAACATGCAGAACTCAATGGCAGGGGCTGCACATACCATCCAATTCCTTTACCACCATGCTGTGGCAAGTGGGCACAGACCCAACAGTTATTTTTTCATAATATTGAGTGTGTCATAGTCATTATTAACAGTAATGTGTTATTTCCATAACCTTCCCTGTGTCTTTCTTCCATTGGGGACAAGGTGTAAGTGATCACATGAACCGGGCTTTCAGTAGTGGAAATGTTTCTAACAGGCAAAAGCACTTCTAATGGGTGTATTTCTTCCAAGTACCATAATACTAATACTGTCATAATTGGGGCTAATATACTCATTATGCACATTATTATCGTTGAGTTCAGCATACAATCTTTCCGACAATTTCCCTTTTGTAACTTTTCGTGTGCTTTGTTTAACTCATTATCAGCAGTGGTGCAAGAGGAGGCAAAAACTGGTTCCGGCATTCTTCTCTCTCAATTCTTCTTCTTCAGTAATATTCGTCGTGAGTATCTCTTCTCGCTGCACTCGTTCGAATGTCAATAAGTTTGGTAATTGTCCTCAGTCTATTCAGCCAGTTCTTAGCAGCCTGGATTGCTTATACATTGGGCAAGATCTCTGTGCACTTGCACATTGCTCAAAGAATTCCAAAGCATTTATCAATTGCCTTTGTACCATGTACGCCCGTTCGTTTGCACGGGTTCAGGACACATGGATTTTAAGTTAGCACCGAGGAGCCTCGTTCTTGGGCTGTCCGATTTGCACAACCCTCATGCCACTCTCCTCTAGGCCTCCGGTTCCTATTTCATCCATGACAGGAAACAGAGGCAACGAAGATCAAAATAAATTAAGATTTCATCACTCCTTCTTCTGGTTCCGCAGATTATACCGCCTTGCTCCTGCTTTCGTGTGATCGATGAATAGTGCAGATGCACTTCCATACTCAAGCTCGGAGTCAGCTTGTGGCGCAATGACAGATGATGGCGGGCACCCAAGTGATGATGCAAATTTCGTTTCAGGTGGTGGCACAACAATAGATGATGGGCGCCAAAGCAGTACACGTTTTGTGTCAGTCAGCTGAGATGCAAATTCTGTTGGACAATGTTGGGGCATTCTTTGCTCTTCCTCTTTTACAGCAATCTTTTCAGGCTTTGTTTCAGGATCAGGCAAATTTTGTGGCAAAGAACTGGCAACCGTCTCTTTCGTTTCTGAGACCGCTGTCTCTTTCTGGTCGTCTCGATCAGGCAGTTTTTCAGATGGTGACGGGACCTTCTTAGCGTGCGTCGCGTGAATCCACGCTTTCCTCCCATCCACACGAGTTGCCGTTTGCGTTGTTAGGAGGATCAAATAGGGTCCACGCCACCTGGGTGCAAGCAATGTTTTCCTCTCAAAGCTCTTGATGAGAACCCAATCTCCGGGTTCCAGTGCGTTTCCTGGACCAGTGTATCTTATTGGTAATGCCTCCTGCACCAGCTGATGAATCAAACGCAATTTTTGTATTAACAGATTACAATAAATGCTGATCACAGGGTATTCGAGTTCCCGCAACTGTTTCGTCTGTGGTGCACACCAAACATTCGCCGGTCTCCCCATCATGATTTCATAAGGGGAGAGCCCAGTTCTTGCCTGCACAGATGTATGCATGCACAGTAACGCTATTGGTAATGCATCTAACCAGCTTAACTTGTTTCCTGCGCATATTTTGCTTACCTTGGACTTCAAGATGCAGTTGTGGCGTTCAATAAGACCGGCACTCATGGGGTGTCTAGAACAATGAAATCACTTCTCAATCTGGAGACCTGCGCAAATCTGTAATATTACTGCGCCCACAAAATGCAGACCGTTGTCTGACCATATGACACGGGGCAGACCAAAACGGGAGAAGTACTCTTTCAACATTACTTTTGCAGTGCTCATGGCGGTACAGTCTTTTAGTGAATATGTTGCCACCCATTTACTGAATGCACATATAACTACTAGGACATACTTCAAGTTTTGGCATCCTTCCATCTCTGTGAAATCAAAAGGGATTACCTCAAAAGGCATAGAGGGAGGGCCGAAACTGCCTGTTGGAGTCACCGTTCCCTTCCCCACATTGTGTTGTAGGCACGTGATACAATTCTGAACCACCCTTTTGGCATTCTTTTTTATGTGCGTGTTCTCCCATACTGTGGCTAGATGCTGGACTATCTTTTTGGCACAGATATGAGTAGGGCTGTGGGCCATCGTGACCATTGCAGTTACATAGGAATTGGGCAACATCCAGTTTCTACTCTTCTTGTCTACCCAACAACCCTCTAGATCTAATTCAGCAGAGCCCTCAGCCAACCCTTGTATTTCATCTGCAGTGGCTTCTGCCTGCATCTCTTTGACAGTAGAAATTCCATTTTCTATCATGCAGGTCACTTCCTCTGACTGTACTGTTAACATTTTGGTATTCAAGTCAGTGGCCGTATGCTTTGCATTTCTGCCTGCAAATGCGTTTCTCTCTCCCACTTTACATGTTAATTTTTTATGCGCCTCACATTTCACTATTGCTAGGTGCTTCGGACACGTAAGTGCAGACAGCAATCATACAATCAAAGGGCCATGTTGGATCCTGGCCCCATGTGATGTCAGGAAACCTCTCTAAGCCCTGAGTCAGCCAAAGTTATGAACCACGCCAAAGGCGTATTGGCTGCCAGTATATATGTTTACACTCAGTTTCTCAGAAATCTCACAGGCTCTGGTCAAGGCTATTATCTCTGCCACTTGTGCAGAGTTGTAGCGGATTATTTTACTCTCTACAATGCTCTTTAACCTGGTGATAGCATAGGCAGCAGTTGATGTGCCATCAGGTAGTTTAAAACAGGAGCCGTCACAAAACAATTCTCCGTCGGGCTCTTTTTGTGGGGTATCTCTTAAATCAATTCTCCCCTTCGTTTCTTCCTCAGTAACCATTTTCATCCTTCTCATCGAGTTCTTTCATGGGAAGTGGCAATAATTCTGCAGGATTCAAAGCGCTATACCTCATAATTTGGATGTGTGGTGCAAAAAGGACAATTTCATATCTAGTCAATCTAGCAGAGGTGAGGTGTTGCGTCTGCGTTCTATTTAGTAGAATGTCTATGGCATGTGGCACCATCAAAATTAAGGTGTGCCCCAATACCATTCCTTCAGTTTGTTTCACTGACGCAGCAGCCGCTGCAACAGCTCGCAAACATCTTGGTAGTGCGCGCGCTAAAGGGACCAGCGCGGAAGAAAAATAGCCGCATGGCCTATTTCTTCCACCTTGTTCCTGTGTCAAAACGGACAACGCACAACCTTCACGCTCGTGAACAAACAATCTGAAAATGTTTTCATAATTTGGTGTGCCCAAAACTGGAGCAGAACACAATGCAGCTTTGAGCAGATCAAATGCTCTCTGACATTCTTCATTCCACTGCAAAGGCACTACAACATCCTTCTTTGTCAACTCCACCATTGGCTTCACAATCAAGGCAAAGTTTACAATCCACTGCCGACAATAAGAAGCCATGCCTATTATGGCTCTGACTCCTTTCTGTGTCTTTGGAATAGGCATACCAGAAACTCTCTCTATTCTTTCTGGCGTCAGTCTTCTCCCTTCTCTCGAAAGTAGGTAACCCAAATAAGTCACCTCCTTTCCACAATATTGGAATTTCTTTAAGCTTGCTTTATGGCCATGTGCTGCTAAATGGATCAATAACAACACCGTACTTTTTTTACAAATCTCCTCTGTGTCTACTGCGATCAATAAATCATCTATATACTGTAACAATACGCAACCTGCTGGTAATTCTAGCATATCTAGTTGTTCTTTCAATGCTCTGCTGTAAATACTCAGACTCTCTGTGTAGCCTTGTGGAATGCGTGTGAATGTGAATGATCGTCCTCCTAGTGTGAAGGCAAACAAATATCTACTTTCCTTGTGTACTGGAATGCTGAAGAATGCTGAAGAACGCTTCTTCAAGTCAATAACACTAAAGTACTCAGCCGAGGCAGGTATCATTGTCAGAATTGTGGTAACCATGAGATTGAGTACGGAAGGTAAAATCAGTGCGCAGATCCCAAAGTTCTTATTATGGAATCCATGAAACAAAATGCAAATTAGGCTTCAAATCCAATTTATTCTTCACTAAACAGCCGATACGTGTTTCGACCTTTCAGGTCGTTCTCAAGGTGTGATTCCAATGAAATAATGGACAAGGTAGTGTGATAAGCAACACAGTTGCTACCCTCCAATGGTTATAAGTCTCAGTGAGAAAACGATGTGTCTGATGCAGGTCGCTCAAAGTTGTAACGGGGTCAAATCCCCATCTCCAAATCAATATTTTTAATGAATTAACACTGGCGCCGTGCTAATGGTTATCACCCTTCATTAATTCATTATAATATGGAATCACACCTTGAGAACGACCTGGTAACATCTGGAACCAATGGGAACTGAGGATCTACCACCTTGTTCAGTGCACGCAGATCAATTATGAAACAATATGGTACCTCATTACCTCCTTTCTTATACACCGGAAGAATGGGACTGTTACAAGTACTGCCTGTAATCTCTTCAATCACTCCCAACTTACCAAATCAGAAACAAGACTTTTCAATCCTTTCTCTCCTACTGCTGAGATTTTGTACTGTGGTATACGCGGTAACGTTGCTGCTTTTTTCAAAGCAATTTTCACTGGTTCTATCTTCAAACATCCCACATCATTGTCATTCATTGCCCATATACAAGTTGGCACCTCACTCAATTCTCCTGGCAAAGGTTTGGACACAAATTCAGATACCGGTACATTTTGTGGTGATATAGTCAAAAATACTCTATCTGGTGTACAGTGGATAACTGCAATCAGTTTTTTCAATAGATTTAACCCCAAAAGGTTCTCCCCACAACTCTCTGTTAAAAGAAAAAGAAATGGACAATATTCGGTGAATGGGCCTAATGTCACTGCTACTGGTTGGGACACGGGATCTATCACTGGGGTGCCTGCGGACCCTACTGAAATGTTTCTTTGCCCTGACAGTGGTATTTCTGGAACCAAGTGATGATCTATTGAGCACTTTTGTGCCCCCGTATCTACGAGAAAGCTATGCTCTCCATTCCTGACTTTCATTTCTACGTTGGGTCCTTTCTGATTCACGGGAATAGACACTGGTTCCGACCCCTGTCCTGGGCTTTCCTATTGGGGAAACAACACATCATCTGATGTGTAATCGCTACTATTACTATAGTACACACCCAATCGGGTATCAAAAATTTTCCCGCCCCTACCTCTATTTCCATTTTGCATGTTTTGATGGCTCTGATTCGGAGTAGAAGTTTGATTCTGTGCTAGGTTCTGATTTTGGGCACCATTCCCTAGACCATTCTGGTGCTGCTGCACGCTATTTCTATTTTGCCCATTAGTTCCTGGATGCCCCCTATGCTGTCTTGTTTGGCCATACCCATTTCTATTCTGCAGACGTGGACATTGCGCTCGCCAGTGACCTTCCTCTCTGCAGTATGCACACTGATTCAATCCCAGAGGCCCTCCATGCATGTTTAAATTACTTCTGTCTTGTGCACTTCCTCTTCCTCTATTGTGTCCCGCCACTTGCTGGAGTCGCACTCTTGTTTTCAAATTCGCCCTATCCTTGACCTCAATCTGTTCTCATAATATTGGGCCATATGTAGTACTTCACTCAACGTTTTGGCTTAAAATGCACTTTCCGAGGTCATTATTAAGTTTTGAATTGGAAGTATTAACCCTCTTACATATTTGTCAACAAATAGTCTTTTTCCCGCTTCTGTGCCTACATCCTGTCCACTGAAGTCTGTAAATGCTTCCTCAAATCTGTTAAAATAATCTGTCGCTAACTCATCCTTGCCCTGAACACACGCAGTCAATTTGTCCCATTGAATTCTTTTCTCTGGCACAATTTCTTTCAATTTTTGAATTATCCGTGCTGGTAACGCCACCATATTTGGCCCCGGCTTTCCCCCCACCTCTTTTTCTCTATCCTCCTTTATTAAATTCGCCCATGTGGCTCCGTAGGCCGTTTCATCATTCACTTTTCTGATTTGCTTCCATATGTCTGCTGGTAGGATTACTGGGAATATTAGATCTATGTCACCCATGGTGAGCACGGATGATTGCAGGCAGGACTCTTCTTTATAAAATCCCGCGGGATTCTTTCTTATATCGGGAATCGTCTGTTTTGTGTTATTCCCTTCCTGTCTGGAAAAGGGGACATGTACATATTGGGCGGTATAATGCGCTTCGGTTACTCGCGCTGGTTGATTGCCTACTGCGGGAATCTCTACCTTTGGTACATAAGTAGGGGGCACTTCTCTCATGGGAAATGGGAAATGCTGCACTCTCTGTTCCTCCCCCTTCTCTCATATGCAATAATATTCCCAGGTCTAGTGATGAGGCTGTCTCTCCTGTTCCACGTTCTAGTGCTCTCTTATACACTGCCATTATTTCAGGGGGACTGGCTTTCTTCTCATTTATACATTTGTCTATCAGATGTTCAGCCATTATCTGCAGTGCTTTTCTTTTCATGGGCAAGGGGTATTCATCAAATATTTCATGTATTTCCATTGTGGGGATGCTAGGATCTGAAATCCATTTTACCGCCTCTCTTACACATACTTTTAGTTTATCGCCTGTCTGTCTCGTCGACGGCAAATATCGCCGTAGTATATAGGGCTCTACCACTTCCGTCCTATCTCTCCTAATATCTTTACTCCTATACCCTGGTGTGGCAAACATTTCAGCATGTTCATCATCAAGTTCATTCTTAAGTTCAAAAAGTCGGTCTACATGTTCCCTTATCTCTTCCTCTCTCTGTCTACAGCGCGCTAATGCATTCAAATCCAACAATCGTTGCGGCGGTAGCTTTACAATTAACTGTTTCCATCTCGCCACTAAATATTCCCCCATGCATTCCAACACTACCTGTCTTTCATTGCTACTTCTGAAGTCATACATCGAAGCTAGCGCTGACGTTGCATCATTCCCATTTATATACATTTCGGCCTGTTCTTGCAACTCTCTCTTTCTCTCCTTGCTGATCTCACTACGGGTCACTCTCGCGCATCCACTTTGTCCGCCCATTTCTTCTGTTTCAACGAGTTCAAGTTCCATCACAGGCGGGGCAAATGGGACAGAAACGATCTCTGGGGAGGGAGGTGTAGATGGGACAACGGGAACGGGAAATGACTGTTGCGGCGCTGACTGGCTAATGGGAGGCGCTGATTGTGCGGTCTGTGGCTGTGCTGGTATTTGGTCAATTGGGAGGGGCGGAGCGATAGGGACTGATGCAGTCTTTTTAGTCTCTCCCCTCGGGCCTCGCTTTGTGTCAGTTAATATTTTATTTAGTAATTTGTCTGTTGAATGCAACTCTCGTTGTGGGTATATCTTTTCTATACTCAACTGGTCGCGTCTATTTGATTTCCTCAAACTATCATTCCACTCCTCGTCCTCCCAATGGCGTAACACAAAATGTGGGGGCCCCCCTGCGAGCCATGCTGAGGGGGCCCCCCAACTCGGCAACAAATCACGGGTTGCGCCACACTCTGGGCCGGCCTAGACTGTCACGCTTGCACAATACGCATGAACGTGCTGCTGAAGGGGTATGCCGCACACTGCACTAGGTAAAAGATATAAATATGTGTTTTAATGCAATATACAGCACACTTTCTGAGATAAATTGGCTATAAAGCCAGAGTGTTTGCAATTGTTTTGTAGGGTAACACAATCCAATACATGCAAGTCACCAACAGTGCACAGGAACATTAATGCTTCCAACTGGCTGCACAATGTAGACCAGTGTAAACATGTAATAACATTATAGTACAGAATGCCAGGCCACATTTAGACATACCTATACTGTTTTCAGCAAAATGCCAGTCAAAGCAATAACACTCATCAAGAAGAGAGCACACAATAAAGCATGTGTCTCCATGGCCTCGAACAACACGGCCAAACTCTTTAAAATCTGCAAGGAACTGGTCAATCCTGTTGTGGTCTATACCTCTTCTGTTCCCTCCCATGCCCTCTGTACAGCTCTGGCCTCTCATTTCTCTGCTAAATCTCAGGACATCCTGTCCTCTATGTCCTCTTCCTCTCTCGGCCCATTTTGGCCATCTCTTCTCTCCTCCTCCTTTTTCCTCTTTCTCTCTGACAACACCTGACGAGGTTTCTAGACAAGTCCGATCTATGAAAGTGTCGTCCAAACAGGTGCTCCGCTGCTCCTCCAGAACCATCAAAGCCCATATTGACACCCTCACTCCAGCCTTGGCCGATTTCTGTAATCACTCTTTCGCCACTGCAATGTTCCCCTCTCCCTTTGAGCACTCCCTTGTGCACCCACTCCTCAAGAAGCAGTCTGTTGATCCTACCTGCTGGAAAACTATCACTCAATCTCCACCTTTCCTGAGCAAACTCTTGGAAAAGCTTGCCATCTCCCAGCTTACTCTCCACACTGAATCTGTTGGTTGTCTCCATGACCATCAGTCTGGCTTCAGAGCTGCCAGAGGCATAGAAACTGCTCTCCTTAACACCTGTGCTGCTCTCTAACCTTGATTCCAGCATTCCTTCTATTCTCATCCTTCATCTTTCCTCTGCTTTCGACAGGGTCAACATCGCCATCCTGATCAATCGACTCTGTGAGAACCTGGGCATCACAGATCAGACCCTAGAGTGACTGACCTACTTCCACTTGGACCGCCACTCCGCTCCCAGGTCGATCGTGGTCCTATTCTCTCTGCCACCTCTCTCTACCTGTGGCATTCACCAGGGCTCTATCCTCTCACGCTGGTTTTTCAACCTCTACTTGGCAACTTTGGCCTCCCTGATCTCTACCTTATCCTCTAACTTTCAGTGTTGTGCGGATGACTCAGCTTTCCTTCAGGCTCCCCTCATCCTCCTCTCCTCTCTTGCTCATTCCTGACTGTCTATCCACGATTCAGGATTGGTGCGCCTCCAACAATCTCTGCCTTAACGCCAGTAAGACAGAGATCCTTCTCATTGGGACCCTTGCCACTGTGTTTCCTCTCTCACTATAGCAGACCACCTTGGGCCCTCTTCCTTTGCCTTCCTGCGAGGCAAAAAACCTTGGTGTCATCTTCAACGCCACACTCTCTTTCTCTCCTAACATCTCGGACATCACCAAGAAGTCCCACTACCAGCTGCTCCTCCTCAAAGGGACTCTTCCCTTTCTCACTCTCCACCAGAAGCTCACTGTCTCTAAGCTGGACTACTGCAACAGCCACTTTCTCAATCTGTCTTCCTCTAGTCTCCGTCATCTGCAAATAATCCAGAACAGGACTGCAAGACTTAGCCTTGGCCTCAGGCCCTGGGATTGTATTTCTCCAGCCCTGAAATCTCTCCACTGGCTGCAAGGATCAAGTTCAAGAACCTTTGCATTGCCCACAAGGCTTTCTGGGGCCAGTGCCAACACTAAATCCAATGCTCTCTTCCAAAATACCTTCTTTCTCTAACCCTTCACTCAGCTACCTCCAACTCTCTAAGGCTTAGACATTTCTCCAGGCAGAGAGTGGGGGTAGACCTCTCTCCTCTGCTGGTGCCTCCAACTGGAATGGCCTCCCTGCCCCTCTCAAACTTGAGGCGGACAACCTGAAGTTTCGGAAGCAGCCAAAAGCTTTCCTCTTCTCTGCTGCTTTCGCTCTCTCTCCCCCCTGCTGACCTACCTGACCTACCTGTCTGCTGTACTGACTGGCTGCTTGGCTACCCTCAGAGTCTCTCTGAGTCCAGGCTCTTTCTTGATTGGTCACCCTTGCACTGCCTCTGGGCCTACCATGCACTTAGGGGCTGTAACTGTAACCCTGCAGTCCATTGTTCTCCTTGCACAACCAATAGCTGCTCTGCCCTGGCTGCACTTACTGAGAGCATTGCTGCCCTGTTTTCCCCTCCCCTCTCACTTGCACTTCCCTGCTCCCTTTTCCCTTGCACTTCTCGTTCTCACAATGACACAAGGCCTAGTGAGATCGTTTGTCTTGTCCTCCCTCTATCATCCCTCCCTTGTGTACACTTGTGTACAGGCGCATTATAAATGACTTGAATCACATCATATCATTTTATCACAGATGCCCAAAAAAATATACAATGCCGCAGTAAGAAATGGCTAGACTGGCAGCACCCAAATGCCAATCTAGCCAGGTAATTAAAGTTAGCAGGACTACTTTATCAGAAATGTCCAGTTAAAAGAAAGTCATACCAAACTGAGGAATGACTAGACTGGCTAAATCAAAATGCCTCTCTAGCCACTAATACCACATATCATGCCGGGTTAGCCTGGACATGGACAACCATTATGATTTATCACACAATCCTGCCCCCCCACACATCCACTCTCCCTCCCACCCACCACCCCAACCTCCACAATCAGCTCCTTGGCCCAGAATTACCTCTGCGTCCCTCTTCCTTGTCCCAGAGCTTTCGTATGAGGCTCTTAGCCTCATAGGTAAGTACTGGGATGAGGAACAGTGGGACTAGGAGTGATGAAGATTACAGGTAGCTAAATCAAGCATTACCTCCATGTACCTCTACCTCTTCCCAGTACTTTTGTATGAGGCAGAGTGCCTCAAACACACGTACTGCCTCGTATATAAGTACTGGGACGAGGAAGAATAGGGCTAGGAGTAAGCAAGGCATTAAACACAAGTAGTAGCGCAACACCATTGAGTTGACTGGGCTTCAGCACTACCCCCCCTGACATTTTGGGCTATATTGACTCAACTTGGCTAACCTTTAGAGCAGTTGCCAGACCGAACAGGACACAGATTTTAAACGGCACCTGGTTTTTGCTGTTAACAAGAACCCAGCAATTACCAACGTAAAGCATTTCACTGTTAGTACCTGCATTCAAATGCCACATTGTTTAGGCGATTGAAATCGTGATGTGGGTTTAGTACTTGCATGCCAGGGGAGTGATTGGAAGGGTAGAGAGGGAACAGGAGACTTATAGGAGAGAGTTAACTGCTTGTAACATTGAATCTGCACTAGAATAGTCTCATTAAAATGCGTAAATAATTTGGATGCGCCCACACAAATAAGTTTCCCCCTCCCCACCGCATGTGAAGTTAGCGCCTCTCCCAACATTTGAAGGGTTAGCCCCCCGAAATGAAGGTTTTCTTGTGCCCCTGTACACAAGCACACACACCATTCACCTTATACACACCCAGTCATCCACACATTTAAGTGTGCACCCTTTCACCATACACTCACACAGGTAGCCACCTATACATTTATGTGTGCACCCTTTCACCATGCAGGCACACCCCCACAGCCACCCATACATTTAAGTGTGCACCCTTTCACCATACACACACAGGCAGCCGGCTATACATTTGAGTGTGCACCCTTTCACCATAGACTCATACACGCACACCTCATGGAGTTGAGGGGGGGCCCTATTACTTAAAAAAGAAATTGGGGCTCATTACGGGTCCAGCGGTAACTGTGCCGGTGCTACCGGCGGGTTGCGCCAGACCCATAAAAAATTACTATGGCCTGACTTCCCGGTGCCACCGTGCTATTTCAAGTCCGGCGGCTGGGAAATCAGGTGCCGGTAATTTCGTTAAACCCCAGACTCCACGGGAATGGGGACACAGAAGCACCTGCACCATTGTTAACGGTGCCGGTGCTTCCGTGACAGGTCTGCCTACCGTGGCTGCTGTGCCTGGCAGGGTCAGACCTGTCGGGCACGGCAGCCCCACCAGGCAGACCTGTAATATGCCGGTCCGGAAACAACAGTGCCTGTAAGCTTACCAGCACCGTTGTTTCCGGACCGGCATGGTCAGAATGAGCCCCATTGTTTCTTTTTTAAGTCACTATAACTTCATTAAGAAATTATTTCAGTTAAGGACCGAACCATAATCAAAATAATTTCTTTATGATGGCTGAGTGGCTTCAAAAACAAACCATTTCTTTTTGAAGGCATAGGGTTCCCCACCCCCCCCCCCCACCCCATGACATGGAGGCCTCCAGCCTAGGGTCTTCCATGTCATGGGGTACGGGGGCCCTCAGACTTCAAAAAGAAAGTTTCTTTTGTAGTCACTCTGCCTTCATAAAGAAATTATTTCTGTTACAGAAATGTTCTTTATGAATGCAGAGTGAATTTCAAAAGAAACTTTTTTTTTTGTAGAATTTTTTTTTTTTTTTTTTTTTTACTGGGGCCCCCTCCCAGCCATGTGCTGGTGGGGCCCCCCACACCGCGGGGGCTGCGGGGGCCCCTGTTACGCCAGTGCGTCCTCCCCTACTCTCGCTCTCTCTGCTTTTGATTTATGCCTGCGCGCATGTTTCTCCCTACTTCTCCAGCGAAGCATGGCTTCCCTTCTCCAGTCCCTAAGAATATCAAATGCTGCAGGGCGTGCTTTCTTGTTCATCAACACCTTTTCCAAATTATCTATTCTCCTCATTTCAAAACACCCATGATTCGCCACTGGAGATCTTCCTGTTTTCTGGTTTGCTTATGCCAAATCTCACAAAACATTATCGCTCCCACATCTTATTTCACATACATATCATACGCCGGCGTTCCCACGGGTGGTGCAACCTTGCCAGTTTCCAAAGATTGTCTACCGCTGTAAATCCACTGTATATATATATATATGTAATTAAAGCTGTTTTAGCACAAATTTAGGTAAGAACCCACGAACAGCTCACCTTGGCAATCGATGACTCCAACTGGGAGAACCAAAGCAGATGTGAAGATTTCCCAGTGACAGCCCTGGCCACTCAGCCCAGGGTAAAGTGACCCATGAGAGAGGGCAGGACTCCCAGGGAAACCCTCAATGGGAAGAAAACCCTGGACGAAATCCCCGCTCGTGCAGATCAGGCTGATGGTAGAAGGTTGGACGTTTCTGACAGGAACCCCCGGGAATCACACAAGACACCTTGTCTGCAGTTATGAGAAGGGAAGAAATAGGAAGCAGGTTAGAGAGCCCAAGGAAAGAAAAGGAAGAGAGATCAATGGAAATCCTCTTACCCGAAAAGGACTGAGGGAAGAGGACGAGAGTTCAGATCTGGAACCTGGCTGAGAAGGAAAGCTTCGGGAGAATCTGGAAGGATAACAGGAGATGAGAACCAGGTAGAAATACTCAAGGGAACCCTAGAGGATGGGAACTTACACAGATGGGAGACTGGCCAGAACGGGAAACAAATTAGATTGATCCGTGAAGCTGACTGAGAACGAAACTAGCGAAAGCTGAGGGAAGGATCTGAAGAGGGAAAGTAAACACAGGGTAAGTCGGAACCGCAAACACAGAGGGAAATGAAAGCATGGAGAGAGAGAAGGATTCAGAAGCGAACTCACAGAGCGTCAAAGGCAGAAGCGATGCGAAGCACTGGCCGCTTCATTTCCGGCCGCACGTCAAGGGAGCGTGCAACAACTAGACCGCTACCAGCCGGTCGGGGAGAATCACAAGCTTCCAACTTGGAGGTGTTAGGAATCAAAGCACCGCACAAGCGGGTCCGTGCCCATAGAGACCACTTGCGGCGATGTGTAACAGTATGCCCCCTCCTCCGGGAGGGCACCCCGGGTTTACCCGGATGAAGCAGGAAAAAACGCCGCACAAGACGGGGTGCGTGAACCCCAGAAGCTGGCTCCCAAGTTCTTTCAGCAGGAGAATAACCCTTCCAGTCAATCAGAACTGCAACCTACCACGATGGAATCGTGAATCACAGAGAGCAGCCACCTCAAACTCAGGACCACTGTCTGTGAGAACCGGAGGCGGTAGAGAATCCCCATCGCGATGGAAACGATCCCACACCACTGGCTTAATCTGGGACAGGTGGAAAACCGGGTGAATCCGAGATCAGGAAGCAGGTAAGGCAAGTCGGACAGCAGCAGTCCCAATCTTGGAGAGAACTAGAAAAGGACCAAAGTACCTGGGAGAAAGCTTAGACGGGACCAAATGACGAGGAAGAAATCTGGAACCCAACCAGACCGAATCCCCGACGGTCAGTTCCTTAAAGTCTCGACGACGAAGATCAGCGTATTTCTTAGCTCGATCCTGAGCTTTCTGTAACAACTGCTTAGCAAGTCTCTGTCCCTCATGGATATCTGCAATCAGAGAATCCACACCTGGACAGCCAGGAGGGAGACACATTCGGAGCAAAGGAAGGGTGATAACCATAGGTACAAAAGAAGGGGGTGGACTGGAGAGCAGTATGCAAAGAATTATTGTATGCAAATTCTGCAAATGGAAGCAGTTCCACCCAATTGTCTTGAGCTGCAGAAATAAAGCACCATAAGTATCCCTCGAGGGTTTGGTTCAATCGCTCTGTTTGACCATTCGTCTGGGGATGGTATCAAGAAGAGAGGGCACGTTTAATACCCAGAATACGACAAACCTGTTGCCAAAAGAGAGAGGTGTACTGGGGACCTCTATCCGACACAATAGTGTCTGGTAGACCATGGCGAGAAAAAACTTCAGAGATAAAAATTTTGGCCATGAAAGGAGCACTGAGTAGTCTTCGCAAAGGTGTAAAGTGTGCTAACTTGGTGAAATAATCGATCGTTACCATGATAGTAGTCATATTCGCTGATGGCAGTAGATCAGATACAAAATCAGTGGAAATGATCTGCCAAGGACGGTCTGGTATGGGCATTCTTGCTAATAACCCTAACCGTGGTGAACGAGGTGACTTAGCATGAGCGCAAATCTTACAGGCGGCAACATAGTCCCGGACGTCAGATCTCATGGAAGGCCACCAGAAATGTCGTTTGGATGAGTTCCAATGTGGGAAGTACGCCCCTATGTCCTGCAGCTCGTGAGTCATGACAAATCTTTAACACCTCCAGTTGTAATGAAGGAACGGGAATCAAAACTTGAGTACCATGAAAATAGTATTCAGTTTCCTTGGAGAGATGATAAGTAGATGCCAGGTCTTCACAGAAAGTTTTATTAAGAGTGGTGGCTGTTTGTACCTCTTGAAGGAAATCGGTAAGTACTGCAATGAACCGAGCATTGGGAAACATCTTTTCTGGGCAAAAAGAAGAAGTTGGAGAATCTTTGTGGGATAAAGCATCTGCTCTTAAATTATGTCTGCCAGGCCAGTAAATAAATTCAATCCGAAAGGGTAAGAAGAAGTAAGCCCAACGTGCTTGTCTGCTATTTGTGGTGTAAGCATTTTGAAGAACCTTGAGATTTTGGTGATCCATACGCACCAAGACAGGAAAGGGGGAACACAAAAGCAAATGCCTCCATTCCTCGAAGGCGCTTGATAGCCAGCAGTTCCTTCTCGAGTACAGAATAATTTACCTTGGCAGAATTAAATGTCTTGGATAAGTATGCCACCGGTCTTTCTTCACCTTGCTCTGATGACTGTAACAACACAGCTCCTAAAGCATTCTGGGAAGCGTCCGTCTCAACAATGAATTGTTTGGATTGGTCAGGGTTGATCAAAATGGTTGCGGAAGTAAACATTTCCTTCAAAATGTCGAATGCCTTCTGAGCTGATTCATTCCAAACAAATGAGACACCTTTCTTGAGAAGTCGAGTCAAGGGAAGTATGATTTCTGAGAAGGAAGGAATACATTTACGATAAAAATTTGTGAACCCCAAAAACCTCTGTATGTCTTTTATCCCAGTTGGAATAGGCCAATCCACAACTGCAGATATCTTTTTGGGGTCCATGGAAATACCCTGGGAAGATAGGACAAAGCCTAGATATGTAACCTGTTTCTGATGGAATTCACACTTGGATGCTTTACAGTAGAGATGGTTGGATTGAAGGCGTTCTAGCACGGTATTAACATGATGAATGTGCTCTTCTTGGTTGTTGGAATAAACAAGGATATCGTCGAGATAGATGATAACAAACCGGAACAATATGTCGGCAAATAGGTGGTCCATGAATCTCTGAAATATCGCAGGAGCATTCACTAAACCAAATGGCATTACGTGATATTCATAATGTCCAAAGGGAGTCTGGAATGCGGTCTTCTATTCGTCTCCGGGTGCAATACGAATAAGATGGTATGCACCACGAAGATCCAACTTGGTATACCAAGAAGCCCCTCGAACAGCTTCAACGATTTCCGTGATGAGAGGCATGGAATACTTGTCAGCGGTAGTTATCTTGTTGAGTCCACGATAATCAATACATGGACGGAGCTCATCTTAGTCCTTTTTGGGAATAAAGAATAATGAAGCCCCTGCAGGAGACACCGACTCAGAAATGAGACCATTCCGTAAATGGGTTTGAAGGTATTCTTTTAGTACCGACTTTTCTCTTTGAGAAAGAACGTACATGCGGCCAAAGGGAATGGGTTGATCGGGAAGCAGATCTATGTGACAGTCATCTCTTCGATGAGGAGGCAGAGTAGCAAATTCAGGATGTTCAAACACTGATCGGTAAGGCACATGACAGTGAGGAATCTCAAGTTGGCTGATGGAAGATACAGCTGGTTTGAGAGTCTCATCCAAAGGTATTCGGATCCCCACTGATTCTTGCGAAAGACAATGATGGACGCAATATTCTGACCCTAGAAAAAGGGTTCCAGCAGCCCAGTTTATGAACGGGTTATGCAGTCTCAGCCAAGGGAGCCCTAGAATGATTGGGTAATGGGCAGTCCTGATAACATCAAAAACCAGGGTTTCCTTATGACTCGATATCTTACAAGTGAGAGGAATGGTTTGTTCTTTAATAGGACCCGAACTCAGAGGGGTACCATCTACTCCCTGAATAGGAGTAACCAAAGTCTTTGGTACCTGAGAGATACCGAGTAATTTCGCCCACTCCACATCCACAAAATTACCAGCCGCTCCACAGTCTATTAAAGCTGGAATAACTGGGATGACATTTTCTGGTAACAGGATGGAAAGAGAAACTACCACCATGGACTGGTTGATGAGAGAGTTATCAAGTGACATACTGGTCTGATACGGGGAAGAATGTTGCTGGGCACTTACCGGTCTTCCCCTCACGGTAAGGCTTTGAAGTTTCCTAACTTAGGAATAGGAGAGCGACGAGGAGGAACCAAGTGACAGTCTTTCAAAACATGAGTAGAGGACCCACAGTACATACATAGTTTCAAAGACTTTCTCCTCTCCCTTTCAGTACCCGAAATCGGTCCTCGAACGGTCCCAATTTGCATGGGTTCTTCAGTAGAAGACAGAGATTTCTGAATGGTAGGGGAATACTCCAACTGTGGTCGTGTTCCTTTCCCCTTTTTCTTTTCATATGTCCTTTCATGCATACGGTAATCAATCTGCATGGTTAAGGTGATCATATCAGCTAGATTAGCGGGACTAGGGACTTTAGAGACCTCATCTTCGAGTTCATCCGTGAAACCTCTCCGAAAAATAGTGAGGAGACCTTCATCTGGCCAGCCTAGTTCAGAAGATAGTTGCTTGAACTGAGTGATATACCAAAGTAATTCTTTGTTTCCTTGTTTTAGATCGAGAAGCCGTTCTTGTGTGGCAACCAAAATCTCCTTTCTACCAAACATGGTTTTGAGGCTGTTAGTGAAGGCGGTGTAAGAATCGAGAATCACATTGTTGGAGGTAACTAAAGGGGTTGCCCAAGCCAATGCTGGACCAGAAAGATGAGAAATAACATAGCCTACCTTATCTTTATCGGTAGGGAAAAAGCGAGGTTTGAAAGTGAATTGGATGGTACAACTGTCAAGGAATTCTTTTAATCTGTAGGGGTCACGTCGTACATAACGGAATGTAAGGACGACGGGGCCGTGTCTGAAAAGGCTCTAGCTACTTGATGTTGTAGTTGAGAATTATCCTGTTTCAAGGATTGTACCTCTAATGACATTGCCTGCATGGCAGCCATTAGCTGCTGCATTTGTTGTTCCATTTGGAATTACGATTGCCAATATTCTTTCGGGCGTCGCTTACTGTAAATCCACTGTATATATATGTAATTAAAGCTGTTTTAGCACAAATTTAGGTAAGAACCCACAAACAGCTCACCTTGGCAATCGATGACTCCAACTGGGAGAACCAAAGCAGATGTGAAGATTTCCCAGTGACAGCCCTGGCCACTCAGCCCAGGGTAAAGTGGCCCAGGAGAGAGGGCAGGACTCCCAGGGAAACCCTCAATGGGAAGAAAACCCTGGACAAAATCCCCGCTCGTGCAGATCAGGCTGATGGTAGAAGGTTGGACGTTTCCGACAGGAACCCCCAGGAATCACACAAGACACCTTGTCTGCAGTTATGAGAAGGGAAGAAATAGGGAGCAGGTTAGAGGAGAGCCCAAGGAAAGAAAAGGAAGAGAGATCAATGGAAATCCTCTCACCCGAAAAGGACTGAGGGAAGAGGACGAGAGTTCAGATCTGGAACCTGGCTGAGAAGGAAAGCTTCGGGAGAATCTGGAAGGATAACAGGAGATGAGAACCAGGTAGAAATACTCAAGGGAACCCTAGAGGATGGGAACTTACACAGATGGGAGACTGGCCAGAACGGGAAACAAATGAGATTGATCCGTGAAGCTGACTGAGAACGAAACTAGCGAAATCTGAGGGAAGGATCTGAAAAAGGAAAGTAAACACAGGGTAAGTCGGAACCGCAAACACAGAGGGAAAGCATGGAGAGAGAGAAGGATTCAGAAGAGAACTCACTGAGCGTCAAAGGCAGAAGCGACGCGAAGCACTGGCCGCTTCGTTTCCGGATAAAGGATCACGTGATCGGTCGGCCGCACGTCAAGGGAGCGTGCAACAACTAGACCGCTACCAGCCGGTCGGGGAGAATCACAAGCTTCCAACTTGGAGGTGTTAGGAATCAAAGCGCCGCACAAGCGGGTCCGTGCCCATAGAGACCACTTGCGGTGATGTGTAACAACCACAGTGGAAAAATCCCACTAGGGTGGACAATACCCCAGGCATGTTTTAACCTTACCCTTGGCTAATCAACCTTACACTGGGTTTTGATTTTGCAAAATCAACTCTCAACCAATATCAGGATTACTTTGAATTGGGGCATGACTCACCTGATCAATCAAGTTGTCTTTTTCAAGACACAATTCGTCCGTATACTGACGCAACCAATGACGTTGTGTCTACGTATCTTGGCTCACTCTGCCTCGTTTCGGGACCCTTGCCTCCTTGTTCTCTGACCGGGCACGTCGATCAGGGATCACTTGTGTGAAGGTCTGCAAAGGAGTCTCTCATCACTTTCGCAGGGGCGCCCCGAACACCTCTTGATCCCGGCTCGATCGTCTCGTCCTCGCCGTTCACTCCGCCTTCCTTATCTTACAACGTACAGGATGGAACAAGTGGGGGATGGTCCCTATTCAGGCGCCATCTTGATGGGGTCCCTAGGGGACCCTTGCATGTTGAAACAAGGCACAATCACCACACAAACTGATACGCCAGACACGAGGTTGTATTGCCAAAATCTAGGGTTTATTGCAAAGCAAATAGTCTCAGTTGGTCAACTGGGTCCCACGCCCCGCGACGTGTGTCTACCAGACCTCGGGGGACGCAAGAGAAGCGAGAATCATACAACAGTTACATATATACAAAGCAAGCATCTTACAATCAGAAGTGACACATCCAATACCGCCCCTAATACATTTCCTTTGAATTGGGCACGATGATTGACAATGGTGACGAGTATGACATCTTCAAACATTCATTTAGCAACAGTTTGCAATTTCGCGAACTTACAGACATAAGTCTTTGTTTAAAGAACACAATGCTTCTGTTTCTACAAGCAAGCTGTGCATAGGGGAGAGACACATTCCAGGCCTTGCTATCTCCTTGTTTCTATTTGTGTGCTGGCAGTCAACTTGCTCCCCAGACTCTACAGGGCTCAGGAAAGTGGGGCCGCAAAGAAGAGCAGAGAAGAGCATAATTTAAATCATTTAATGTTTGCTTCTACCATTTCTACTGTGTGTCCGAGACTAGCTGGCACCTGCTGTACTGATTAGAATGCCTTGCTGCTTACTTCCCAAGGATATGTGAGAGAGGAGACCGGGCATTTCTGTCTGGGTTACTGCGTTATGTTTCAACATGTCTCTCGCGGCCTTGCGTTATGCACCAGTGGAGCAGAATACTATTTCAGCGAAGCAGTTTTGACATGAAGCAAAAGGCAAACGTTAGAGAAAACAAAATGGTGATGCTTATGGCTACATTTTTCTAATACTAAACACATGAGGCGGTTGGCCTTCGGCCAACAAAGTACATTGCCTTCCGATCGAGGGGTGTCTGTTTTTCTGGACTGACACCCTTATCGACAACAACATGACCACCAATGCCACAAATACCACGACCACACCTTGTACACCCACATTCAATAATGCAAACATATATTCAACTACTATGAATATGAATATGAATATGAATGCTACACCAACCTGCTCAGACTCTACCCGCTATGATGGAACCATGACCAAGGGATACCCTCTGAACATAGCCACTACAGCGTATAATCTTATCCACTCCGCAACTAACTTTACTCTGCTGAGCTTGCCCAATACAGACTTGGGACAGATAACCCTGCAATAGCAGATCTCAACCTAGCCTTCATCAATGCACGCTCACTCCTTACCCATGTGCTCGACATCCACCACCTCTTGACAGCAAGCAATCTAGATGCCCTCGCTATTACAGAAACTTGGCTACGTGCAGCCTCAGGTCCAGCCATATCCCTTGCCTTCCCTCTGGACTACACCATCTTCAAGAGTGATAGACCGATCTCCAGAGGTGGAGGAGCTGCACTCCTAGCTTAGGACGACCTACACATTAGACAACGCAACACCTCTTTAGAGAGAACTGTGACATACTCTCTCTAAAAATGACCATCTGCCCTACTAACACTATCACAGTACATATCGTCTATCGTCAACCCGGCATTATCAAGGCCTCCAAGGAAGACTTAATCCAGGCACTAGGTCACAATTTAAAACCCTTGTCAAAAGTGACACTTTTGGGAGATCTAAATCTTGGCTTTAATGACCTTACCGACCTACATGCCTCATCACTGGCCAATTCACTAACAGTCCTAGGCTTTAATAAATGTAATAACAACCCCACGCACATTAGAGGACACACTCTTGACTGGATAACAGACTTCAATTGCCATATTGCAATTAAGTCTATCACTCCCTTTCCATAGTCGGACCACCATATCATCACATTCTCGATCCCCCTTGATGTGCACACCAAAATCCCTGCCAAGCTGCTACCGCCGTCAGTGGCTCACGGTTCCAGGAAACTTAGCAGAGTAAATCTTCTACCCTTCCTTGAGGCCTCTAACCCTGAATCCGGGAATGCATCGGATCCACAGACATTAGCTGATATCTACACTAGCACACCAACTTCTGCTGTTCACTCACTCTATTGCCCTGCTAGTCCCAAAAAAAGCAAAACCTGTGTAGCTCATGCTAGCTCATGGTACACCCAGGATCTCTCGAACCTGAGAACCAAAAAAAGACTAGCGGTATCTAGTTGGAAAAACATCCCCTCCCCTGCACTCATGCAGAAATTCACTGACCTGTCCATACAATACAAACAAGCCATAATCAGGGCAAAGCCGCTACCTTCAACACCAGAATAGCCAATGCTCACTCAGATACAAGGGAATTATTCATTATTCTTAGGGAGCTGGAAGCCCCAGTCCCTCCAGCCTCCACCCTAAAGAAAGACTCTGTCTCACTGACACACTATAACATATTTACAAAGCCTCTATTCAACCTCCTAGACTCACACAGCATAGTATACACCAACAAAACTCAAATTCTCCTCCCTCTCTTTGGTAACTATCCTAATGATGTAACCTTGCTAAACTCTACATACCCCACCATCCAAGCCTGGATGGCAACCCACGACCTCTGTCTCAATGATGAGAAAACTGAGCTTCTTCTCTTGGGCCCACCTCAGTACTAAAAAAAACGGAACCCAGAATACTCGCCTTTCATCATTGACGGCACCTTGATCTCAGTCTCACCTGCGGTAACAACTCTTAGGGTTTAGCTAGATGCGACCGTCTCCCTATCCCGACAAGTTAACGTGATATTATCCTCAGCAGCATACTCCACTAAACATCTCAATGCCGTCAGACCCTTTCTCTCAGTAGATAGCCGCCTAACTATCGCCCGGGCAGAAATAGGTGCTAGGTTAGACTACTGGTATGCCCTCTTCGCTGGCACATCTTCCTACAACATACAAAAACTCCAAATGATCCAACATAATGCCCTACATGCTGCCTTGAACCTGCCAAGGTCAGAACATGTATCTGATGCAAGAAGAACAGTACATTGGCTCCCTATCTGATAAAGAATCCTACTCAAGACACTTACCATTACACACAGGTGTATCTCTTAATCTGCCCCTCTCTATTTATCCCAAATGATTGTTAAGTACCAGTCAAACAGGCCCACTAGAACTCCTTACACCCACATATTTGTGCAACATAAATTCAAGCGTGCTAAATCTGGAGGCTCCAGCTTCCCAGTCACTGCAGCAAAGGAGTGGTACTTGCTCCCTCTTGCACTCAGAGTGGAAATATCCTACTGTGCCTTTCGAAGAGCCCTCAAAACCTGGCTGTTTGTTTAAAACCTATCATGTTGTAACTCCTCTTCCCTAATTTATTCACTGTTTTCCGATCTATGTCAGGTATGTTGTCATGTTTATGTAAGCATGCTGCCTATGGGCCACATGTAACTGGTATCAAGTGCCCTGATGCCTGAGGGTTTGTGTGCACTATACAAATGTAAACATTAAAAAAGTAAATAAGAAGATTCAGGAAACAATTGGTTCAAACCTGAATCAAACATCTGTCCTTTCTAAAATCACTTCACAACCCAAGGTTCCTTTTCACCTTCTCTCATTACCTCCAAAGTTTGATTTTAATCCTATAGCCCATGGCACAGTATCAGACCTATTAAAGGGACTGAAACCCACTAATGATCTATTTTTTTCCTTTCCCTGCTTATGCGGCTCAGCTGCATGCTGCCTAACCCACACACTTCATGTCTACTTGTATCAATCTTTATCTATCTCAAGGCATAGTGCCTCCATGCTTAAACTCTCTACTGTTTGCCCTCTCCTGACAAAATCCAATTTGGAACCAAATTATTTGCAAAATGACTTTCCCATTGCAGGACTGCACATGCCAGTGAAAATCCTTGAGAAAATTGTGACCTCTCAACTTCAGGAACATGTTCCAAAACATGATCTCCTTGACACAAATCAATAAGGCTTCCGCTTTAGACATGGGGCAGAAACTGCTTTGATTTCGGTCTAGGATGATATTTTGGCCTGGGCTGACAATGATGAGATTACTCTCTTTGTGATTTTAGACCTGTCGGCAGCGTGCAACACGGTAGACTACGACATTCTGTTAGACCAACTAATGGAAGTAGGTGAAGTCTCATACATGGCCCTTTTATGGTTTAAATATTTCCTAATTAATCACCAACAGCAGGTAAATCATGTCCCCAGTGCTCGGCCGTCTCACTACTTCTTTTTAATATTTATATGAAACCCTTAATGGATATTTTTAAGACATTTGAGTTAAATTTCCACTCATATGCAGATGACACTGAGATTTTCTTAAAAAATTGCAATCTTAAATGCTCAATTCAGACAATAGGACAGTGTCATTGGATGCCCCACAATTGATTACAGTTACCTGGAAATAAAACTGAAGTGGCTTTGTTTAGACCCAAACATATGTTAGGCAATATGTTGAATTTTCTTCCCCTTCTCGAATTCTTTGGGTCAAAATTCAACAATGCACACACAAAAAAACCCAGGGTGCATTTGGCAAGGTAATTTAGGGAGTGAAACCCAGGTTGGATCCATGGTTCAATCCATGTTTTACTCTCGTCAACTACTGAGCCTCACCCTGCCATACATATCTCAAAATGACCATGCTATGGTAGTGGGATGCTGGTCAATTCCCGGTTGGATTATGAGAATGCACTTCTGACAAGTTGCCATGAGATCACACGTGTTTCGGCATTTTCAAATCAGGGCATGTGGTATTTTATAAACGAAAACTCATTTGTCTTCTAATGCTAGTTCAATCCGGTATCGATTTATAGGGTTAGATCCCTCTCTTTCGTTTTCAAATTCAGACACATGGTTCGGCATTCACTGCCTTTTTCAAATCAACTTTATTTGCTTGTTAATACTTTATGGGTCGTTCCATACATAGCCCATACCCAAAGCTGCACTCATCTCTGTGTGCAAAACATGGAGTGGCTTCGACCCTTGAAAGCAAGTACATCTTTCCTGACTGCTTTATATATGCTTACGGGTGGAGAGCTCCATAGTATAGCCCAGTACAATACTGGTTTCAATCTAGCTTCAATTCCTATGCCTCAAATACGCAGCTCCAGCCTCATGAGAACATTGGGTGCACTGGCTGGAATCTACACCAATGTTTTTAGTAGTTTGTTCTGTACTCTCTCAACCAAAGTAACGGGGAAGACACCGCATAACCTAAACCTATAGAGAGCTACAAAGACAAGTTGCCAATGACAGTGGTAAAAATAGCGTGGCCACCAAATCGTTTTGAAAAAATTCACAGTGGCCCCTTTATGCACAGATAGGACTCGGGTACTTTTTTTCAATCTGGTCGAGCCAGATTCCATTTTGGGAAACCTGGACTCCAAGGTAATCAAAGAATGTGATGTTTTCTAAAATACTATTAGAAAGAGTGATAGAAAAGTTAGTTTACTTTTTCTCCGGTTTGGAGCTTTTGCATTTAGTTGTCTTCATGTTTATCTGCATTCCCCTCTCTCTTTCACCACAACCTGAGTAAATTGTATTTCTTTTGCCACCAAGAGTCATTAAAAAACAATAATATACCCAATTTTTCCCCAAACATAAAGTGTCAGCTTTAAAAGAATGTTTACATAATAAATACAAAGAGGGTGCTAATACGTCTCACCCTCAGTTTCAACACTGACTTTTATGGCATTAGCCTTATTTAACATACATGCAGCTAACATTAAAAAAAAGAAATCTCTTAGCTTTAGCATTTTGTCTTTCAAAAAGAGCCTCTGGGAACTGTTTCAGAGGAAATTTATAAAACAAAACTACAATGTTTATGGTCTTCAAACCCCAGATTTTTGGATCAATAAAAACTGTTTAAAAACCTGCTTAATCATTAAGGTACCTTTACCAGCAATAGTTTCAGATCGCTTGGATCCAGATTTCCTGCATCCATGCGATCTTCCTCCTTGAAGATCGCAATTAGATCGGTACCTTGCCAACTGTCTGCAAAGCAAATACCATCATTGATGATATTAACGTTCCTGGTTAAAATGGAAGCCGAGATAGAGGGTTTATGTTTGATTATGTCTCATGGGATGTGATCAGGACATGGTGCTTTATATGTTTTATGGAATGTTATTGCTACGCACACTTCTTCTTCAGACAATGAAATATACCATATATCATTGGACTTGCCTAAATATGTAATATCAATCACAACAGGGGGTGTTAGTACAAATTTACTTTTATAGAGGTCTTCAAAATCAGCATACAAAGCAGATTCTGGCATAGGACATGACCGCAAAAAGTGGTTTGCTGTGACGCCTGTGGTCACTAATTGCCAAAATCTTTGCAAGTGCTTGTAATCTATATATACATAAAACAAAGTTGTGTTTATTGTGGATTTGTATATGGCGTACATCTTGGGGACATAACTCCTCATGAACAATGAGGTCTGGTGTCATGAATTTTGCATGGAATATTTTGTATTTTATTGTCGAATGTATGCAACTATCTCTAGCTCGATAGGTCACCCCGTTCCCGAAATAATTATTTTGTTTTTGTTTTTCACCATTACATTTTGTGGTGTTCCGTGCGCCATCTACAGGTCTTTTGTAGAAAATGCTCATGGTCGCGCTGTCTGTGCTAAACCAGTCTTGGTTTTTCTTTCAAAATTTTTCATGAGAGAGTTAGTGAGTCTTTCTTTTCATTGATTTCTTTTGCAATAAACTTGATACATGCTCATTTAATTAATTAATTGAACCCCAAATTTGTCTTGACGTCTGATTTTAATTCTCACATGAATGTCATATTTGTATGCTTACGAATATGGCCACCACTGCTAACACTACTGCAAATAATCAGAGCATGCATACAAATATGATATTCATGTGAGAATTTAAATTGGAGATAAATGAAAATGTGGTGTTCAATTAATTCGTGAAAATACCTTGTATCAGGTTTTTCCTTTGTGGCAAACAGCAATATGTGTTCATCTTTTTCAGTGGAATATGAAAAAATGCTGAGAATGGACATGCCGGGCAAAGCTAGTTTACTATAAACTTGAGGGATTTCCATTTTCTTTTTTACTCTAGTTTTTTTTGTGGGTTATCTTTGTTTTGCAGCTTTTCCTGCAAGTCACAATCTCATCCATTGATATGGCTGAACCCTGTTTACCACCTCTAACAGCCACATTTTTTGGGTCATTGCATTTCTTGTCAAATCAACAATTATTTACACCCTCGATTTCTTACCATCCTTTAGCATCCTGTAACATGAGACATAACCAAACAAGCCAAAGTTTGCAGGACATCGTTACCAGACAAAAAACATATCTTGATTTAAATAAGAGTCTAAAAAAGGTGCCAGATCAGCATACAAATTTACCAAAAAGGTTAAGGAATCAATTTTCTCATATGGAATCCTCCTTCTAAGTATGCTTCCTTTTGGTAAGGTACTATTAGTTAAAATAATCCACAAAGCCCCAAGCCTCATCTTTCTATTTCTGTAAGTGCTTTCAATAGGAAAAAGGCTTGTAATTACCAATTAAAATCAGCTAGCAAAATTAGATGGTCAACCTTGCTGCATGCATTTGTTTGTCTAGATTTGAGAGGGTATTATTTAATGAGTCAAAGGTTGAAGAATAATGTTTACGCTAGATATTACAAATGAACACAGACATATCATCTCTAAGGTTAATTCAGACAAGAATATCTTCACACTCTGTGTGTAGTCTTGGCCCGACTCAACTGCAGCCCAAATGAATCCCCCCACTAGCCTTTACACGTGTGCCTCGAGATGTGGCAACAAAGAATGTACACAAACCTTCAACAAATACTGAGTCAATCTCTCACATTTACAAAAGGCAAATTATATTATGGGATTTTATGAACAAGCACCACTTATGTTCTTCAAGTTTGTGGTTAGGGCCAGCTATGTTTCATGGCCTGATGTTTAGCCTATATGTGACAGGATCCACACAGGCTGTGTCCTTGCCTCAATTGCAAACTGGAGGTCTCCCTTCTATGTCTAGAACAATTACATCATCCACAGCCAGAGTTATCAGTGGTAGCCCAGTATCTTGCTTATTTATTCCCCATCTTGTTATCCTCAGGGATAGACCTTGCCATCATGAAGGTAGTAGAATGGATTTTACTGTTACTATTAGATGCGGGTAACGTTCGGAACGTGAGGTTAAGTAAACCCTCTGCCAGGTCGCTACTCTTCAGTGTGAGTTTTATGACATACAATCTATTGTGCAGTTTCTCCGCAATCCTCTCCATATGTACAATGTCAAATGATTGAAAGGCAGCCTTTCTTTTGCCTTATCCAGTGGACTACAGTATTGTATAAAAACCTTTTAGATTCCCATGTTTCCAGCTTATGCCCCATGACTCCTGCCATATAAAGTTAAATTTGTGAAAGACTTCGATCTAGGTTCTTTGTCTGCAGGTCCCATTAGTTTTGCTTTCAGTTTGTGTGTCTCAATAAGAGTCAAGAGACTTACACATTGCACCAATCTTGGAATATTCCTTTATCGGCCCTCGGGGGATTCTTTGTTTAATAAGAGTGTTAAAGATAGTACAACCTTTCAGTATATTATGTTCTCACTTTTCTGTCCTTGCACGGCTAAACTGAATGGCCATGGATATCATTTGGAGTCTTCCTTTTAATCTGCCCACTGTTGTACGAGGTGGGAGTTTGGTTACAAATCATTATTATTCTTCACTATGATAAGTTGTTTTACTTCAATAAATGTGGCTCTAATCCCACAAGGTCTTTCTGCACTTCCAGTAAGGCACTGATTCATATTTTGCACTCATCATAGCTAATATTCATAGGCTGGATTCATTTATTACCTGGATTTGCATCATTGCCAGACACTAGCACGTGTATGCAATGTGGCCTGCCTACTCTTCCTCCCATCCCCATAGACAAAGGCACGTATTGGGGTTCCTGAGATTTCTGTCATGCATGGTGACCTGAGCAAATTGGGCGGACATGGCATCAATGTTGCTGTTCTTGGGGGTCGGGGGTGGGTCTTTTTTCTTCTTCCAACCTAGCCATGGTTCTCTAGACCTTCAAATGGTGACCAACTCTGAGGAAAGCATGACCTAGTACCAATAATTTGTGATGAACCAAAAAGTAAATCATTGTTTAATACTAACATGGGAACAGGATTAACTCAGGGGGTTATTTGCTAGACCACACTTAAGCCATTATACTTTCCAGAGTCAGCTCTCACCACAGACGCAAGTCATACATTAATTTGTCATGTTTGACGTGTAGCTGATTTGTCCTCCCCTTCCACATGCTTTGTCATTAAAGAAGTAAAGTCATTCCAAATATACAGATCACAAACTTCGTGTCATATTTAATCCTGATTATATTTCGTTTTTTGGGGCTGAGGGTCTTGGTCAGGCAAACTAACAGACCTAAATGATAGTTGTCCTTGTCTTCCTTTTTGTAACATGAGTGACGCTCAAGGCTTATGCATAAAAGGCATGTGACGTGCTACAATTAAAAAGCTCATATCACAAACACTGTGAATGAAATGATACTCCAAACCAGTTAATGAAATTAGCTACTTGTATTATCTAATTATCATCTTTAGACTAAAGGGAAAAAAACACTATAAAAGGAAACCGATAAAAACATTGCATCATGGGATCCCAATTAGCAAAGACAACATCTGCCTGGAAGTTCTGTGGATGCCCCACCAATGCCTTCATAACAACGAACTCAGTAACACCGGGGCGCTACCATTTCTGCACACCCCAGCTAGGAATGCATCAAAATACAATCTCTTGACTTCATGTAAATTTGACAGAATGTGAAATTGTTGCTGTGTCTGCCACACAAATAGGGAATGTTGTTCCTGCTTGCCTGAAAACTGGCTTGGTGACATCATTAGAGCACCCTAGCTATCTGCCTAGACTCCCTCTGTGTCTTCCCTAGCTATGTCTAACCTCACAGCAACGTTTGTAAGTAGCAGCATTCCAGAAGCCATAGCTATTCACACCCCTTGTGCCAAAGTCTATTTTCTATTGTTGCTTTATAGTTAATTTATATGACATGATGTCAAATAGAAATGTATGCTACTCTGTACTGTACCAGAACTGTGTTGTTGCCCTTCCCTGCTGCCCCGGTGCTCCCTTGACTCTGGCGCTTTGAAACATCAATCACGGGGGCACATTATAAAACACAAATAAACAAGCAAACAAGTCAATAAATGCATACACATACACAGACATACACACATAGTGGATTTCCTTTTGGGAGCAATGTTATTCATGGAAACATGTTGAAACAGGATAACAAATGACCAAGCATCTGGCGTGTAGTAGAAACCTCACCAGTGGACAGGTCCAAAGGCTAAGGTCAGTCAGGGTTTTATTCAAGTCAGGCGGCCCTTCCGAGACAGCTGGGACAGCAATTCATTTCATGATGAAAAAGCCCACAACAGCCCAAATCCGTGTCAGTGCCCATGAGTTTGCGCCACCACTGGAGAATGGCATGGGTCATTGGTCCTTACCTGGTTCTTATAAGCAGTTTATGGAGGACACCATTAGCCACTGAGCCACCTTTAATTGGTCAGGTGGCACATACATGTGCACGGGTGCTACACAATCCATTGAGGCACCTCCTCTTGCACCTGCTCGTGTTGACTTTTACTGGATCCATGATTAGCTAGAGCACTGGGTTCCCACAGCTAACTCCATAACATTGCCTGCAGGTTTCCAGTTAGTTTCTAGCCCAATATGCCCTGCCACGGTATCCCATGCATCAATATCAGAGCTGATTAGGAAAAGCCATCCATTATCCAAGGATATTACACTGAGGGCTCCAGCGCTCACCAATTATGCGAAGGCTCTGGGCAGGAACAATAGCCAATCAAAGACCTTCCATAGCACATGTTCACCCTTAAATCCAGTAGGCTGGGGTCTTCAGATGCTGAAAAGAAGCTCAGATATCTGAAGAGCACATACGCACCCCTGAAGTAATCTGTTCAAACCTCTAGAATGAGGAGGAGCCATCAATACACCATCCCACAGACGGAGATGGCACTGCCTGGCTCACTATACAGCATGGTATGTCCACCATGCATAACACTTGAATGGTCCAGCCCACCTGCCTCTCATCAGGAGAAACCTTCTAAAGATATTTTTTGAGGCCTGGCACAACAAAGGATAGTTGAGCCCCACACACCCAAGGTATCCCTACTATAACTGGAAGCAGGAATTTAGGTTATTGAGTCTTGCTTGCCCAAAACTATATCTTAGACTGACATTAAACCTAAAGTTATTGAAAATGCATTTAGATGATTCCCAATCCGTAAACTATTCTGAGAATGTTATGTAATCCTCTATCATCAGGTACATACAAATGCTGGCATAATTCACTAGTTTGTTAAAGTGTGAGTACAGGAAAATTAGGTTACCAAGGGATTTGTGGAGTAGTGCCACACAACACAAACAGTGCATCCTAGGAAGAAAACATGCCATCTTACCATGTTTAATTAACCCCACCCTCTCCGGTTTGTCATCGCAGCATACCTGTAAACCCTCTTCCGTTGATCTATAGCTGTGCCACCTGAATAGCGCCAGATGTTTTGGACTCTGACTCCCATGAACACTCACCATTGTGTATGCTGGACAGGGCTGATGAAATGTATAGTTCAAAACCTCAGGGAAGTCAAAGGTAACAGACACACGTTTAAACCTAGGCACACTTACATACTAACAGTCTTAAGATACATATTACAGCAGACTCTAGAGTCAGCAATTGTCATTTCACAGAAACAAAGGGGGCTCTCTCGCCAGTCCTGATACCTCAGTTCTAGTGGCGTCCTATTGAAATGCAGACGTTTACTCGAAAGTACAAACATCCTGGGGAAACACAAAGGACTGATGAAACTGTATTGGCAGAGCTGCTGGTTGTGCCTTTAAAACATGCAGGGTGCAGCTGAAGTGTCCATTTACTTGCAAACATATTCTCCCGGAAGTGTAGTGGTCAAGGAGTATGCAAGAGATAGCAGGTTTAATCATGATGGTTCTTTACTAAGAGACAAAGGGGTTCACGTAAGAGAGTGGTCTTGTCCATGCATACATATAGTGCCACATGTCATGAGAAACTGGTGAATGCAAGACACCCCCCACTTTCTCCATTACTACCTCCCGGTCCCCCTAATCGAATAGTCTTTGAGGATGGGTCACATTTTGCGAGTAAATGTATTTTAAAGAGGCAACATATCAAATGTCTGACATGGATAACTACAGCATGGCTCAGTGGTAAGGACATCACTATAGAATTGGGAACAGCAAATATGTACCATATAGAAAAAACCCACAGAGGCTTGGGATACGTTTGCACTTTGCAGAATAGAGGCAAGTATTTTGTTTTGCTGTGTCTCGAGAGTGATGTGGCTAGCCATTGATGTCTCTGGCTGTGGGATTTCAGCTGCACATACAAATACAGTTTCATCATGTTTGACCTAAGTCTCTGGCAGTTCTTATTCCTCATTTTCTTTTTATAAATGTTCTGCTTTCTGTTTCTATGTCTCAGAAGTCCCCTTAGATGTTTAAGGTTACCTTTCAGTATGTTTTTCTGTACAGCCAGCTATGAATGTATCACACAAAAATGAAGAATTGGCCTAGCAATGCACTGTGATTAGACGCCTCACCAGAACGTGCACACCACACTCGCCCATTGGTGAACAATGGTGAACAGTGCTGGACAATGGCACCGTTAAGGAAAGCCAGCGATCTAATATAACGTTTTTTGTGCTTTTTTCAGAGCAAATCTGTGTAAAACATGTTATTTCTAGATTTTACCGACAACATGGTTGACTGCACTAGATGAAGACATAAAAACTGACTTGTGGGTAGGTACTGCTGTAACGTTCTGATGTCCATGAACCGGGGGTGTCAGAGGATACCAGATTCAAACCGTGAACAGAGCATATTGGACACTGAAAAAAAGTTATATTAAAAAGGCCTCAGTGGCTCTGATACATGGTTGAGTTGGACCCACGTTGGAGTGAGCTTTCAACACATACTGTAGGAATGCAGTAAGATTCACAACTTCTGGAGATAGGGTGGATGAGACCATAAACAAAGTACTACCTGAGGATCTGGGGCCTGGCTTTAAAACAATCATTTTGGGGTTATGAAACGATTTTGAGGGGGCTACCCAGCCCGCTAAATGTCTGGGTGTTTAAGGCTGGAATTACAGCTAAAAGAAAAAACTAAGGTTGTGAAAGTGGCTATCCGCCTCCTTTGAAAGGGTCATTTTAAAAAAGAAAATGCAGTTGAAGTTCCACCAGAAATTATGCTCAGAATTTATGTGTAGATTTGAGTAAGAAAGCCTGGGAGATGTAAACAAATGAAAACCTTTGAGAACTGTCAAACTATTACAGGGCCCAAGTAAATATTAGAAAGTATAGTGATATTGTTGTTAGTGGAACACTATACCTGTACACTATATCGGTTTGTAAATTCCTAAGTCTAGCCTGAATTATGAGTTTAAATTGAAATCGTGAATTAAAAAGAAAAAATGTGAAGATACCAGTTTGTACATGACCCATGCTTGGTGGCAGAGTTTAAATAGAATTTAAGTTTTAGAGCAGTCAAGGCATGACCTGGATGTGACAATATTGGGGGGTGCAGGGGGTGTGAAGCGCTGGGATGGCCTCAGGCACATCGCTGAACATTCTGCTTGGGAGATCCTTCAGGCAGACCAGAAACCATGGCAGGGCTGGGTGAGGTCTCACGTCAGCACTCAGGAGCTCTGGTTACTCCAGAAAATCATCCCAAAGGTGTACCAGAGTGAGCCTGTGCCTGGCAAGTGCAACCCTGTGTTCCACATCATGCTGCTTTCCTCTCATAATCTGAATGTGTATACACATTTGGCATCATAGGGTTTAGCCGGTGTTGCAAGTGGTACTAATGTACTGAGTGCCAGTAATATGGGTAACCTGTTGAAGTCTTATAGGGAGAATGGCATTCACTGGAAATGGTTAGAATTCTACATCTGTCATGTGCAAATTGTATATAGATGTATCCATGTCATGGTTGCTTCATGGACCTGGCAAAGCAATATCACGTGTTACTATAGTGTCATGTTACCATAGCCACCACACATGGCCCACAGCCATGGTAGTGTTTGGAAATCTGTCAAGGATCCTGCTAATCCTCGCTCAATGTGGTGCATTGGTGCCGGAACAGTAAAATCATGCTTTCCCTGCCCTGTCATCAAGGAGTAAAATTATAGAACCAGATGAACAGAAGCTGGCCGCATGTTCTACAAAGTGAGGCCCCACAACAAGTTCTGCATGTACTGGCAATGCGGAGGTCCACAAGGTGTTGTCGATACATGTACCTCTGACCACCCCGAATAGTCCCACAGTGACCACTGGTGAATGTGACTTTCTTCTCATCAAAAGCAGCTGGTTCCTTTCTATTCTGCAGATACCTGCTCCCGACAGTTGTACATCCTTATGGTCTTGTTTTGTCAAGTGTTTCCCAGTAGGTATGTGTCTATGCTAGACAGGTTCACAGCAACACGTTGCACCCGTACTGGGTTCATGAACTTTCAAGTGCCTTTTCAGTGTGACAACATAGTCTGATATGACTGGTCACACAGGTGGTGCAGCGGCACACACTACGTTATTCCCATCAATGCATCATAAAATGAAAGGAGCCAGGGGGTCACATCTGGCAATGCTCTGACAGCCAGCGACTGGGGCTGAGTTAAGGGTCAAGGGACTCCTGCCACTAATAATTTCCATGCTATGCGATGGTGGCCTGGGCTCATTCCAAATGGTGCATATATACCACATGCTGTGGTAAGGGCAGACAGCATGCCTAGATTTCCCAGCTGTGCTGCAGAGTAGATGTCATGTGGCAACTTTGTATGTGTGCATATGTTCTGTCAGTATGGTCTGCTGTCTTAACAGTATGGGTGTGGGTGTATATGCACCAATATGGCTTACAAAGGGACACGTGTTCACTGACGTGGTGCCTATGGTTTGTTTGCTTGTGTTGGAATGGCCACAGACATCTGGGCATGGGTGTCTCTGGATATTGTAAGTGGATAGCTCTCTCACAGTGTATTGTCCCCCTGGTCCGCAGTTGGAAGTGGATGAGCTTGTGGCTGGTGCTTGAGGTCTAATACTTGCTCCGTGTGTATGCCTCGGAACACTGCAATGTTATGTAGCACACTATAGGCGAGGATGATACTGCACACAGAGGTAGACATGTACAGGAGAACCCCCTGAGTGTTTGAGGCACCTGAAGTGTGACTTCAGAATGCCAAAACTCCTACCAGTGGTGCTCCTGGTGACCCTGTGTGATGTGCTATAACTGTGCTGTGGAGTAGAGGTGGACCATCTGAAGGCTGTCATGACAAGAGAAGAGAGAGGTTAACCAGCATCACCTGTGTGCGAAAGGACACGATTTATGTCATGGCACAGTGCTGGCAAATTATGTTTACAATGAGCTATCACATCATTATTAGTGTGGTCGAATTATGATTGTCGATGTCTTGGCATGTTGTTTTGGTCCCATGCACACCTGTACCCATGATGTATTGACTATGCATGCACATATTGAGTGTGTGGGTGTTGAAAGTGTTTTTTTTAATTTATTTTTTTATTTTTTATTTGTTATAGCTGATAAATCAACTTTTCAAATAATCATAATATATAAAACATATGTTACTAACATCCACATAAAAACGTAATCACATGTTCAGAAGTAAAAGAGACAACTTTACAATTCATTCATATAATCTAAAATATTCACCAACATACACTATGAAAATGCATGTGTTAAAAAAAAAGAAAAACAATCTCTGATGCAAATCAGTCAAACAGTAAGTGCAAACTGTTTCGCACTACCATGTTAAGCCATTCTCATTCTATGAATTAATTACAAACCAGAACCTCATCTATTACATGGATTGAGGTAATACTAAGTCCAAAAATTGCACAATTGCTATCTGAATTGTCAGTCTCTGATTTGAGAACAATGAGTTCCAAATTTGATTCTCAGTCATCCAATCTTGTATTACATATTTTTCTCCAAAGCATTTATCTCTTATGACTTTCAAAGCACTGCACCCCACAACCAGATGACGTAAAGATTCTCTTTGATGAATATCTAAGCAAAAACGACAATAATTCTGATCTTGTGGTATTTGCTTTCTTCTACATAATATGTCCTTCTTGTGATACTGGTTCAGCCTAAATTTCAAATATTTTCGACGGAACACATGGGATGGACATTTCACCAGATAACTAGACATTATGCCATAACTCTTAGTCCCAAATGATTCGACGTCAAAATCTTTTCATTTTGAGCACTTCTCCATATTACCAATCCAGTCATGTTGGAAAATTTTTGCTTTCGCTCGATCCGGGTTCGTCAACAGCAATTCAATCGTAACTGATGCATCTGCTGCCATATTTAAGGTATGATTGCGCCAAATACTCGAAAAGTGATTCTTAGATGTAAATAAATTCTGAGCTAGACCGTTTAAAAGAGAAGGGTTACCCACACTGTCTAGCAACTTTCTGGCCAAAGCGCATTGCCTCCATGTCACATTTGAGTATAGAGACACTAGACCCAACTCAAATCGCAGTAGAGCCATAGGGGTCCCAGATGGCAGCTGTAACACCGTTTTCCAATACTTCGCCTCTATGCTGTCCCAATATGTACGCTCTTGAGGTGCGACAGCTTCTAGACCGTACAAGAGTATTGGAATCACTTTCGATTTGTAGAAGGCAACAATATGTTTCAATGAGAATTTTCCGTACTTTCGCACAAGTATCTTGGACTGCGATATCAGAGCTTGTAATTTCATCTCAATTTCACTAAACAAGCTGTCTCTGGATATCTTATACTGAATTGACTCCTAAGCACTTGTATTGTGATACTATGGAAAGTTCGCAATTTTGAAGTGACCACTTAAAATGACACTGCTTCAAAGACTTGCTATTACACACCAATATCTGTGATTTAGCGGTGTTAATAATTAGATTATTCGCCGTCGCATAGGTTCCCAGTTGATTTAACATATTCTGTAAACCCACCGGGGTCTGAGATAACAACACTAAGTCGTAGATATGAAATATTTTGATAACCTATGCGAGGCGGGTCACCAGTGCAATTAACTAGTGTGGGTCCTAAGTCAAATATGAAGACATTGAACAAGAAGGAAGCCAGGGCACAGCCCTGCTTCACTCCCCTATGTGTCAAGATTGAAGGTGACAGTTTTCCATTCATGTTCAATTGTACTCTCAAAGATGTATTCGTGTGCAATAGCATTATTACATTTAGCAATGAGAGGGGGCATTGATGCTGCCACGACTTATTCAGCAACAGAGCTCTATCAATCGAATCGAACGCTGACTTGTTTTGGTCCCATGCACACCTGTACCCATGATGCATTGACTATGCATGCACATATTGAGTGTGTAGGTGTTGAAAGTGTGTTTTACTCAATGAGCAGTCACATGTCTCTGAACCCTGCAGCTTGCAACTGGGCATACAGCATTAACTAATAGAAGATGCAGCTGTCATATGTCGAGCCAGGTATATTGGCACAGACATCAGTGAAGGCACCCCCAGCTTCATATATCATCTGCACTGATAGAGTTCCACAGGTGGTAGTTCCCTGTGATTAGTGGGGGCAACATGGGTGCAACAGACAACACCTAGTATCCATGCAAAACTGTGCACAGCATATAAACAGTGTGTCACTTGTCGCATGTCCTCTGCAGAATGGGGCATGGTGATGCCTGGGCTGTGAAATGCCCGCATTGTACCTCTGCAACTATGCAAAGAACCAGAAATGCAAGGCAGCCTACAATGTCACATGTGCCCTGATGTTAGGAGAATGTGCTGTAGTGACTTGAAGATCTCCCTCACACTCCTGCTGTATGTATATTATCACATGAGGAGGGAGTCAATAGTGATGAAGGACCTCTTGATCTGACATACCAAAAAGGGGGTTCTAGGGCAGAATGCCCTCACTGTCCATGACCTCCTCTAATGTGAAGCAGTTTAAGCAGCATACTGCTATTCCTGGGCATGGAGTGCTGGTGCAAACTCACAAGGGAATATTTAGTGGAGTGAGACTGTTGCTGGTGTGAATGCCTGTTTTATTTGTTGTACAGGTGATGGATCAGAGAATGTCAGCAGGTGTCGGCTGTTTTGTCTGGATGTGGGCAATCTGTGTAAGTTTGTTGAAATCCACCTCTGATTCAGGTGAAAGTTTCTGGGAAGGGTATCCAGTGAAAATGTAGCCAACAAAAATGTATTCAGTGTAAAGTCATGGTGAAAATACCTCTGCAGTGAAAAAGTTCCTAAGCAACAAAATCGACAATACATGCAGAAAAGTATTCAAAAATGTAGTGTTGTTAGGGTAACTGTTTGGATTAAGAGGGTTTAGTGGGCTTGAGAAGGCCTGGTTTAGGCTTATGATAGGGGCTGGGGTAAGGATAGGGGTTAAAGTAAGGAAGATGGGGTTTGGTTAGTCGTTAGGGTAGATTAAGTGTCAGGGTTGGTGTTTGGGTAAGGGTTATTGCAAGGCTAGGGCTAATAATGTAATGTTTTGGGTAAGTGTTAAGAAAGGGATATGGATGTTAAAGATGGCTGATGATGCTGGTGCAGGATAGGAGTTAAGATAAACCTAGTGGTTAGGGTAAAGTAAGCGTTAGGGTAAGTAGTAGAGTTGCATTTAGGGTAAGGCTAAGGTTAGTATTAGGGCAAGCGTTTCAATTGGGGCAAGGGTTATGTACTTTGTGGTGAGCTGGTGATTAGGTTCACTGTTCATTTTCTATTAATTTTGTATTGATTAACATGCAAATAAAATGCTTTAGCGTACTTAAAGAGTAGTGTTCTGTAAGAGTTCAGGGCAGAATAAGGGTTGTTATTGGAGTTAGAAGAAGGTTTAGGAATGGAGTCAGGGTGATTGTGGAGGTTTTTTTAGAGTGAGTTTTGGGGCATATTTAGGGTTACACACTTGTATTTCTTGTGTATTTAAAAATGTCGACCCTTTTACTGGCAACATTTTCACACTTTGGATTGCTTGTATTAAATGGCTACATTTTTCAAAATTGCTTTTTTGCTGACTACCTTTTCACATGACCACATTTCCCTGGGGACATATTCACATAGAACCATGGGAAGCCTGGTGAAATGGAGTCTGTGTTGGAATGATGCCCAAAGCTCCACTTTCTGCCTTTCAGAGTGTGATTTGCATATATTTGTGCATAATATAAGGATACTGATTTTTGCAGACTTTCACCACGTCTAAGTAATTTCAGGGTCAATTAGACATTTATTTGACGCCAAGAATGTTTGGGGTGTTTGGCTGTTTATGGCGGTATTTTCCTGATTTGTTTCCCATTTAGAACTATGCTTTTTAAATGTTTTCTGCATTTTCCAATATTTGCAATGGTGCATTTTCCACTGATGCCATAACTTTCACCAAGCCAGACATGTTTACATTTCCCTTACCCCTTCCTTTGAAACAGGTGCAAACTCTGTTTGTGAATTAACTGAAGTTACACAGTCTGCAGTTACACAGTTCTTTCAATTAGTATGTATGTGGCTAATTTACTAGTAGCTAAATTTACTAAGCTTAGAATAAAATAGTGTAAGTAGAACATAAGCCATTTTGTGGTGTAACTTGAGCTTAGTAAATCATCCCAATACAAAAATATATGCGAGGCATATTGACTAAGCTAGTAAAAAATAGTGTAAATTAAAGTAAATGTACTAAGTTTGTGAATGTAAAGCTTACACCTAAAACTGACTTACTTTCTTACTTGGAGTTTCAGGGAAAGAAAATTCTTAATAGCTCCATGAAAACATTCTATAGTAAAATGTCTAGCCACTCTTGCATGAAAGTTTTCATGGACCGCTTCGTATTATTATTGTTTTAAAGTTGTTTTGATCCCGTTTTGTACTGCTTTTAACATAGAGTTTTCTCACTGAAAAAATGTGTCTTTGCACAATATCTCAAAATTGGCCGCTTGGATATTCAAGATGATTGGCCTATGTCTAGATATTATCATCAATTGGTGCACTGGAATATTTTCTGAAAATTGAGCTGGCCAATGTTAAATTGTTAATATTTGAAGATGTATCTATATATAACACATGCTCAGAATGAATGTGCATCTTTTATACAAACTTTGCATGTACTTTGGAAGATGTGAAATTCATAATGTACGCTGTGTATGAACAATTTTCATATATCTATAGGAGATTTAACTTGCATACATGTGCACAGTGTAAAACTCTGTTAATCCTCTTAGACGTACTGAAAATACAAATGAAAGTCAGGGCTCACTTTACTCTGAGCTTTTCTATGTATTGGAGACATATAATTCAAGAGCAGAATGATACATTTTATATTAAACTCTAAACATACGTGAGGGTGATGTACATTTCATACATGTACACTAATATATGTCTGAAAACTCGTGACTGATTGTCACCACACATCCTCTTACGGCACATGTGGGTAAGCTATTATGACGCATACTCAGGATCAAAGTGCAGCTTCGATGCAAAATGTACATGTACATGTTGAATATGTACATTACACACAATCAGAATCACGGAAGACCTTGCATACATAATGTTCATGCACATGTAGAATATGTACATTACAGATGCTCAGACTTAATGTATAGCTTCTATTCAATATGTACCCATACCAACTCTATTATTTCATAGAGGAGACCAACAAATGCAGCAAACAAATAGAGTGCAAAGTGAATACTGAATCAGATGGATTGAGAAAATTGCTGTGAAGTGGCAGGTCAGTAAACAAGATGCAATTCGTTATGGCATAACAAGCAAAGCTTTCAAACACCTCAGCAAAGGGAATACAAAGCTTCCCGATAACAGAGTAACGCTAAATATATAATAGTATAGCTGTTAAAACCATAATGAAGACACAACTGAAAATTTCCAATATGTGTTTTCCCAAGTTCGATTAAGCACCTACCCAAACTATAAAAGTTCATCAGACAGGATACAGAAAAGAACACCAACATCAAAACCCTGACTAAAGGCGCAGCACCAGTTCATGAAATAAGAAGTCTAGACAGGGTAAGAGCTAGTGCATAAGGATGAATGACAATTAATAAAAAAGAGTCTAAGAGACGCAGTTTGAACAAATTAGTAATGCAAGTTTTATTCCATGCAGACAACCATAGCCACACATTTAGAAGCCTTTGACATATGTAAATGACAATAATGGAATGAAAGGAGAAAGGAAGGCTATACAGAAAGTTAGTAATCTTGTGATAATTCACAATACACAAGGAACTATAACCATTACACCTATTTTATCAACCCTAATTGATGTTAATAGATTTTTTTAGACATTATGAAATACAGCCTTTACAAAAATCTTGGATTTTGGTTTATATTCCAGGGTAAAACAACTATAGGAGTTCCTGAGGAGGGTGGTTAAACACTTATTCCACCGAAACGTCCAGCCCAAAAAATCAAAGATACAGTTTCTCGTAGGTTATAAAGGAACATCATTTAGGAGTAACATCAACCAATTAATTTTCGGACGTAGACCCTGATCAAAACAAATGTCAACAAATGCACAAATGGGTGTTCAGTGGTATCACTGATATTTTTTTTAAACTATGTTTTGTATGAGAGAATGTTTGTAACATTATATTTGAAGAATTAATTAAGAAACAAAAGATGCATTACTCATCAAATGTATTGAAAAGTGAAAATATTGGTTGCACTAAATGACTTACGGAGCAACAGAAAACCCTCCCAAAAAAAAAATCCAATGCAAATAATATATCAATAAAGTTGAAAATTGATCATTAAGTGAAATTGAAATAGATTAAATGTGTAAATGAAAAACACATTTTGGGAACTCTTGTGAAAAACAGGATCAATGTGCAGATTCTATTGAAAATGTGCATGTACATGTTGAATATGTACATTACACTCAATGAGAATCAAGGAAGAGCTTGTATGCAAAAAGTACATGTAGAATATGTACATTACAGATGCTCAGCATGAATGTACAGCTGCTACTCAATATATAATAGTTACATGCTCTTGTGCCTTTCACCACAGTCCCATGGCACACACTCTTTCAACATATGCTCTCCCGACACACAACACTTAGACGTACGACACACGCTGTACCAATAAGGGACTCTCATTTAACACATAACATTAAACAGAATTCTAGTTTCTTGAAACTATTTAACAACAACTTGTGTTACATTTACTGCCAGTAACAATATAAGTTGCAACACACAGTGGCTAGCCTGCCAACACACCAAACAAATAAAATGTCTGAACAAACAAAATATCATTCAGTTCCAGCAGCGTTTCTCAAAGCACCCGCTACCCCTTCCCAATGCAACCACTAGGTCACTCTCTCTCCCTCTCTCCTTCAACTCTTGTGCTGTGTGTGTACCCACAAAAAATAATACATTACAAAGACAAGATCAAATGACACCAACATTTTGTAGCCATGTCTACCTGCAACCCACCATTCCTAAAAAAGGTTAAAAGTTAAAACAAGTTCACCAAAATGTAACTAACAAAACATTGAAATTAACATGTGCTCAATCTCAATCTAAGGCAGCTAATAAAGAGATGCAGAACGTGGAAGTGATATGTTGACTAGCCTGTTTGCTGATTAAAGTGTTTGGCATGTTTGGCTCATTCATTCTTTTGACCTAGAAGACATTTTATTGTGAAAAATACATTAATCAAATAGTGTTTTACAAGAATAGTTCTCTGCACCCACTTCTTTGATTTGCTAAAAGGTAAGCAGCTTGTGTTCTTCGATTACATTTATTTCCAGAGCGGAAAAACACAGCACATCCAAATCACCATTTATTGCACGTATAATCAGCTATCTTGTACTCAAATACATGTGTGGGCAACACCTTGAAGTTTGCAAAGTTTTGCAGTTAACATCACAAAGTGTGCAAAGACAAAGTCCTGCAATTTCACACCACACTACTTTACTTATTTCTTATATATCAAGGGAATCTTCTCCCAACCCACCACACAAAAACATATGAACTTGAACTAGTGACCATACGTGTTCAAACTCATCACCTTGGACGTTAGCCACCCATTCATCTCAGAGTAATTATCATCAAAGCTCTATGAAATCGATATAGCTCTAAGAAATCTCCCTAAATGTTATTAAATACATGATGTTGGTATCTAGTGCTCATAATCACACTCTATAATGTTCCAATTTCGAAATGTTGCAGTTTTGTATTCATTAGATGCACTATAATTTGTTGCAAATGTATATTTGGAAAGATACCCTGATTTACTATTGCTATTTCTTCCCTTTGGCCATTGTGTCCCTCCTCTCTATCAAGCCGCTGACTATCAAATTAATAATTCTGCAGATTTTCCCGCAAACCACATAAGTTCTGAGAGACTGGTGTGTATGGCATAGAGGCAGACCCATTTCTGTTATCAACTGACATTTAGGGCCTGATTTACAAACATTTTTTCGATGGGACCTTCCCATGTTAAAACATTTTATTAAATCAGGAGCTTAGTACAAATTTGTCCAGAGATTAAATACCCTTCAAACCCTTGCCATACCCTAACAGCCGTTAAGCGGCACACGATCAGTTAATAACCTTCGTAATTGGGCATGGTGCCTATTAACAAATGTCCACCCTACCCCTCTGCCTCACTAAAGTGCATCTGGACTGCTTGAAATGGGGAAACACGTAATGGAGAAAGATGGGGACAGACTGGGTTTGGGTCCAGCCGACTGCAGTTCAGGAGTGCCCTGATATGTACAGAAACATTCCTTAGAGAACTGCTTACTGCTTTAAACAAATTAAATACATACTGACTCCTTCCTACACTCAAACGTGTTTGAGGATCAGAATATCACCCAATGTATCCTCTTTTACTTTCGACAAGGGCCTCTGAGCCCAAAATCCCCCCATGCTCTCCCCTGCCTGACACCAAAAACGAATTAATAAGACCGATCCGTTGGCCGCACCATCTCCAACCCCCTGTCTCCCTATGACTTCCGCCATCATCCCAAATGGATGGATTCCTCTTATGAGGCTTTTTCAATACACCACACAACTTGCCACAACTGAAGTTGCATTAGCGGAGATTGTTTTCAGGACCCCCTCTAGCAATATATTGGCCCTGTTGGTTTAGAGGGAAAGGTCTTGACTTCAGTTGTGTGTTGTTCTGAAAGAGCCTCATAAGAAGGAAACCATCATGAATGTGTTACATTTCAGCCTTATTTGCTTTAGCCAAAATAGGTTACTGCAGGTTTTTAAACTTTTGGGACAATGGTGGACGTGATGGGTGTGGGGGCTATATTTGTGAAATCGTGTTCACATGAACTCAAAGAAGGTGAAGGGAAGGATGCCCCTGCAAGCATCAGTCTACAAAGTATTTAGCGTGCAAAGGTATTGTTCAGAATGTTTCTGTTCCAATCCCCGTCTTTGCAATATTTTTACACTGCACACATAATTACACAGCAACTTTATGCCCAAGGATAGGGCTACATATATTAACTCAGAAATGTTTGATTATGAATGCCATTAGAAAGCCAGGCATACTGTTTCTGCATAGTGGTCTATGGCCTTTCTCGTTCTTCACTTCTTTGGCAAATATTTGTACGCTCCAACATCCAATTTTGAAAATAGTTTGTGGCACTCATTTATTTGCAGACAACTGTCAATTTTGCGAAATTTGTAAAATGCAAACTACATTTTTTTCTTTTTTTAAAGGGGCAGAAGTAAAATCTTTCAGAACTGCGTAGGCTCGCGACTGACTTGACTTTATTAACCTACAACGGACGAGCAATGCATTGAAAAATATTTAAGAGCACTGAAACTGCTGTTAAAGCTGTTCTTCATTAGTAATGAAAAAGAGGAACTATAGGGAATCTGGAGAAAGCTGTGTTTACAGAGGTTTGCACAAACTGTGGTCAATATCCATGGCAACCCTTGGTTTCATTTGACATATTGTGATTCCCTAGAAGAGAGACTTTTTTGTTACAATGACATACAATGTGAAGTGGATATGTGCTTCCTCTTTGACTTCAGGAGAATGTTTCACAATGAGAACGCTCAGAAACTCAGTCTCATTTTCATTCATTTCTGTTCTTGCCTATTTATTTATTTATGTAGCAGTTTGGAAAGCTTGTAATATTTCATACCAAGGCTCCAAGAGAGAGGAGTGGTGAGAGGGTTAGAGAAGGGGAGGTCTGAGGAGATCAGAACATCCACGGTGTGCCCTGCAGAGTGAGGAAAGAATAGAGAGAGAGAGAATTGCAGAGGTTGCAAACAAGATCTGAAGACGGGCTGGTAGCATCCAGGTGGATGTTCAAGTCTCAGAGGAGGAGAAGTTGAGAGGTAGAGGTGAGGAGCAAGGAGGAGAGGTCCGCCCACGCATAGAGGAAGAGGGTGACCTGGCCAGGCTGCCTGTGGATAGTGGCCACAGTGAGAGAGAGGCCAGGAGAGATAGAGAGCCTGCAAACCAGGCATTCAAAGCAGGAGTAGTACTGCATTGGAATGATAGAAGCAGGGATCCACTCTGGGAAAATCAAGGCTACACCCCTACCGGGACTGTTGGTTCTGGGTTCGGAGAGGATCTTGTGGCCATCAGGAAGGAGAGTGTTGAAACTCGTGACAGAGCTGGCTGTGAGCCAAGTCTTGGTGATACGGAGTACATCCAAATAAAGCTCTTCCAGGAGACGGCAGATGTCAGAGGAGTGTTGACAGCTGAACGAGAGTTGAGACTAGCGATGTGGAGCAGGTTTCCACATTTGAAGGACTTCTGGGAAGGGGTACAGGTGTAGGATAGACCTTGCAGAAGAGTTGGAGGTGCCTGAGGATGGGCAGAGGAGGTCGGAAGAGAAGGCAGGGTAGTCAGAGAGGGAGAAGAGGGTTCCAGAGGGGTGGCAGAGGAGAGTGGCAATGGGGTGGCCAGAGAAGGATCAGGGGGGCCAAAGAGGTGGCAGAGGAAGGAGGCAGCAGAAGAGCCAGGGAGGGGTAAGAAGGGATAGCAGGAGAGGAAATAAAGTTGGGAAATGTATTTATTTTTAAAAAAATGTTTTTATATATATTAAATTATTTATTCATTTACATTTGTAAAGCGCACTGCAGCCCTTTATGTCAGGATATCTGAGCTGTTAGCTCCCCTTCCTCAAGTTTTCAGCATGGAACTAGGCGGCACACTCGAGTTTAGCACACACAAGCTTAGCACGCTTTCTGGTTTCTTTAGCACAAGGATCCAGTTCAAAACCTCAGCATCAGGGCCTTCTGTGCAAAAGTCTCTTTGCCATTCAAAGTCTCTGATTTCAGAGGCCCGATGTGACAACCAAACATTAAAATTCCTTCAGTCTTATGATTTCACATGTACACAATTTCTCCAATAAATTCACAATTCACCTCGGGTCCCCCTCCGCTGGGCTCAGACCCACTTTAACACAATGTTCCCAGGATTTTCACATATCCAGTTTCTCGGATGGTTGACTGTTCACCCTGGGTCCGCCTCCACCGGGGTCACACCCACCTTAACAGAAAATCTTCAATTAGTCTCCCTCCCTCGGACTTTGACCAATTTATCTACTTTAAAACCTTTCTTTGCTTCATCAAAATGAAAGACTTTCGATTGTGCGTGGGATTTTGCTCAACCTGTCATAGGACCACTTCAATTCACAATTCTTTGTGACCATATAATTCTTTCAACTTTCACTCCTGTCATTGCTCAGCTGGATACCTTACAGAGACCTTCGACTGAGCACCCATGCAGTAATGGACCACTCTGTCAAAGATAGTATCTTGGTTTCAAAGTTTAATCACTCATTAGCAGTTTGGCTCTACGTGCGTCTTCTATCACACACGTTTTAACAATGTTAATTTCAGCACTCGTCAAACAATATTGCTGCTTGCAACCTTGGCTTCAACACTGAATGGTGTTGTATTGGTCTCCCCAACTCACCGGCTGCATTGATTTCACTGACGCTGCTTTGTTCTTGGAGCCAAGAATGGTACAACAGAGGCTGAATGGTACCACCCAGTTCCCCACCTTCATTAATGACGCGGGAGGGAACCGGGTACACAATACAGGATTCTTCAGCCTGGTTTCTTGGTCTTACACTTTCTATTCTCGAGGTTCCTGGAAAATAACAGTTCCTTGTCGAAAAGTTCAAGGGAACTTCCCTCCTCGCGATCCCCTTTGGTTTTGCCATCTTTTGCCTCTGATTCAGCTGCCATCTCGAAACTGATGTTTCCTCTTGTGCTTTACCGAGTATGCTCTAGTGCTCTGTCTTTTATCCATGTGGGGAAGCTTAATGAGAGTCAGGTTGTGTGATGTAATTGCCTGACCTTGCTTGACCATTGTATTAGGACACGTCAGGTATACTGCTCGGGTGTTAGTCTGTTTTCTCTCATAGCAGGCTGTCCGTGAGAAAGTCTTGGCATTCCAAGGGTTGTTCTCGTTATGTCGGCGTGACGACACATCCAGTGAAGACGAGACTCACAGAACACAGATCCTGCATACGTACCAAAAAATTGACTGCCATGATGGTGGAACACTTCATAGCTAAGCAGCATGATCCATCAGACTTCACATGGACAATCATTGCGAAGATGTCAATACCGAAGAGGGGAGGCAACATGAATAACCTCCTTTACAGAAGGGAACAGTTATGGTTATTTCGCCTTAAGACAGATGTAACCGGCCTGAATGAACCTACAAGCTGGCAAACTTTGGTGACCATGTGAAAAATGGTTGTGGAACTCATGATACCCAACCGTAGATCTGAAACTCTATGGTATGCATTTTACTATGCTCAATAAGTATTTTCCATGTCTAGACACAGATGAACAAACAGACAACAAGTAATCACCATGGTTTACATCTTGTAGAGTAACACTCTACTGACCATGATCCAGTAAGTGCAAGCACGGGCCTGTCGGTATTGAACAGAAGGGTCTACTTGCAAATCCTCATGCCAGACTGCACCCTCATATATCTGGAGGTCACTGTACACTGATACATTGTATGTGGCCTGTTTTGTGAAAACTTTCTGTCTAATTACGTTCAATGCTGAGATACTGCATCTTATTGTGCTCAAGATGTATGTTTTATGTTTCGAATAGTACACGTATAATAAGTAATGTCCAGGGTGGAAGTCTTGTAGGGTAACATACTACTGACCACCATCCATCAGCCCGCCCATATGGCACAGGAGGGTTGCTTAAAGCCAGACATTGATACATTACATGTGGCCTGATTTGTGTAAACCTTTGGCCAAAGTTTGTCCAATTTTGAGATGATGATCACATCTGGTGCTTGAGGTACGACATTACCAACAGGCCATCTCCTTTGCACCAATAAGGCTGAGAATACCAGGTGATAGCTTTCTCTGCATGTGTAGGATGGAACCAGTACTGAGAAACGTTGTCTCTGATACATTCAAAGATGGCGGCCTGCTTGCATCGACCAGGCCGCCTTCTTTGTTCTCCAGCATGGGGTCTGGCATGGATTCACATGCTCATGAATATTCCCCGTCGTCAGGCTGGGAATCCTCGGTAAAGAAAAATCAATATCAGTTTCGTTTCTGATCTGTCTTTCGTAGTAGTAACCAATCACTGATCTCTGCGTCATACTGACCACAGCCAATGACTGCCCTCTACCTAAGCCCCGCTTCTGGCAGCCATCTTCAGATTTTTACCGCACGTTCAAGTGTTGGGATCCTCGTGCTATTGCTCTCGAGCGCTAGTGCTATTTTTCACGTTTTTTCTCAGAAAAATTTCTCTTTTTTTGGTCAAAAGAGCCTCAAGCTCCACCGTTTCTTCATCCGATCAACGGGGACCCGTGTCGGATTCGTCTACGCCCCTCAAGGGTGAAGATTTCGTCGAGCCGCGCTTTTGGAGGACTCCAGAAGTTTCTCAGGCCCATCTCGAACATGGCCCAGGAGAAGGGAAGCTCGACGCCCGGAAAGCTGTTCAGGGTCTGCCCTGGATGCCAGCTTCAGAATGTCTTTAAGGAGGACAAACACTCCCTTTGCCTTTACTGCCTACATGAGGACAAGACGCACGTGGAGAAGGACTGGGCATTTTGCGGCAATATGTCGGAGCGGACCATGAAGGACCGCCATCAATGTCTCGCCAACTGGCTGGAAGGAAAGAGCCCGTCAGGCGAGAAGAAGAAGAAGAAGTCCGAGCGGTCTTCTAAGGCCTTTGAGGGCGCCCCAGCGACGGGGGTCCAACAGAAGGCCAAGCACCGTGAGTCCGCTGGCACTGGGAGCGCCGAACGGTCGGGCTCTACGGGCGCCAGGCAGGGCGCATCCTCCCCGGCGCCATCAACCACGAGCCAACGCTCTGGCTCGGGTAAGAGGAAGGCCGAGCACCCGGCGAAACTCCTGGAGAGACCCCGGTCGTGCCCTAAGGCCCCATCGGAGGGGGAGCGAGGTGGTGACCCTCCCCCCAAGGAGAAGGCAGTGAGCGCACGTAAGGTGGTGAAAGCCTTGATCCATCTAGCCAAGGCCTCTATCGAGACAGTCGCGGCGGCCCTGGCACAGCCTGTGGAGGCTACACCAGTGGTGGCGACCCCGGGGCCCAGAATCTCCCTGCCACCGCGGAGGGAGTCCTCTTTCATGCCCATCGACAGGACCCCCGTGAAACCTCCGATGGAGAAAAAAAAGGGGGGGCAGGAGGTCGTCGTGGACTTGGCCTCAACCTCTGAGGAGGAGCTGATCGAAGTCTTAGGCCACGGCTCTGGCGTTGAAGAAGGCCATCCTGTCGGGAGGGACCCCGACGTCGAAGACGACGAGGGCGTCGAGGATGCCGACGGGGCTCCTGATCGCCCGTCGGATCTCCCTCAACCAGTGTCGCAAGACAACTCGGCGGCCATTTTGTTGGCTATACAGTCCTTATGCTCGGAGATAAGGACGAGACTGCCGTTACCACCAACGGAGGAACCGCTCCCGACGGGGGACCCGGAGCCAGGCCCTTCTGGGAGCCCTCCCCCTAAGAGAAGACGGATTCATCCTCCACCTCCTTTTCAGCCATCGCGCCCTGTACAGCCCTCCTCCCCGTCCACGACACGTGGGGATGATACGGGGACTGACACGGCCTCGACGGGTATAGACGACGAGGTTTACGACGAGGATCTCCCGTCGTCACCTCCCACCCGGGCTTCCCTGCCTGACGAGATTGGATCGTTTCACTCCATGATCACCAGGGCATCCGAGCTTTTCCAGCTCTGCCCGGAAGAGAAGAAGAAGGAAGGTTTCCTTTATCAACGGCGTGAGACCAAGAGGAAGACGGTCCTCGCTGTACCTCTACTAGACGATATTTGGGATGAGGGCCTCGCCCTCCTCAAGAACCCATCCACGACGACGGCTAGAAGGGATCGGTGCGAGAAGAAGTACCGGGTCCCGGACGCGGCCCCCTTGTGCCTTCGGGCACAGCCGACCCCGGACTCGGTCATCTCTGCGGCGGCCAGGAAGAAAGTGGGGGGGGCACGGCCTCTACGTCAACCGGCGAGGGAAAGAAATTAGACACGATGGGACGCAGAGTCATCTCGTCAGCAGCAATGACGATTAAGGCGGCCAACGCCTTGGCTATCGTAGCCCGCTACGACAGGGAGTTGTGGTACAAACTGGCCCCCCTGCTGGATTTCCTACCAGACAACAAGAGGGCGGAAGCCCTAGAGATCTTGCAGGAAGGAGAGGTGGCGTCGGACCACGCCATTACGATTGCGACGGACATCGCTGACACTAGATTTCGCCAGTTGGGCAACGGCGTGTGCCTTAGGCGGCGTGGATGGCTCAAGGCTACTGACTTCCATCAGGACGTGCAAATCAGAGTCTTGGACATGCCGTTCGACGGAAACAACCTGTTTGGGAAAACAGTGGACGATTCCCTTCAAGCCATCAAGGAGGACACAGAGACGGCCCGGGCTCTTGGGGTTCTCCAGCAACGGCGGCCGCCCTTTCGGAGCGGCGGAGGCAAACAGGGTGCCTCCAAAGGTTCCAGCGGCGGATTTTCCACCTACCGTCAAACGGCCCGTTCGTCGTCACAGGAAGCTTACAGGGGACGAGGCAAGTCAGGCGGACCCCGCCGTCGTCGCCAAGGTGGACAAGGCGGCAAAGCCTCGTCGAAGCAGGACTGAACCGGCCATGGGGTCGGGCCCCCACCGAAGCACCCCAGTGGGAGGCCGGCTGGAGAGCTTCGTCAGCGTGTGGGAGTCCATCTCCACCGACTGTTGGGTGCTGGACGCCCTAGCTCAGGGTCACGCACTCGAGTTTCTAAAGAGGTGCCCGCGCGTCCCCCCTGTGGCCAGGAAAGAACATCACGTCCCTCAACTTCTCTTGGAGGTAAAGGCGATGCTCAAGAAGGGCGCCATCAAGCTCGTCCCAAAGAGTCTTCGGGGCTCCGGAGTTTACTCAAGATACTTCCTCGTGAAGAAGAAGACGGGAGGATGGCGTCCCATCCTGGACCTACGACGACTGAACAAATTCATCAAGGCACAGAAGTTCCGGATGGTCACCCTCCAACACGTCCTGGGTCAACTGGAGGAGGGCGATTTCCTGTCGTCGTTGGATTTGGAGGATGCCTACTTCCATATTCCCATCCTAAAGGGACATCGAAAGTTTCTCAGGTTCGTGGTCCAAGGGCGTCACTACCAGTTCAGAGCCCTTCCCTTCGGATTGAGGTCGGCACCCAGGGTGTTCACCAAGTGCCTCGCACCGGTGGCGGTGCAGCTGCACCGAGAGGGGATCCACGTCTACCCCTACCTGGACGACTGGCTCATCCGAGCAAAGACGAAGGAGCTTGCCGTGGAACACACGGCAAGGACCGTCCAACTACTCACGGACCTGGGTTTCTCCATAAACTACGCCAAGTCCCACCTGGTGCCCGCGCAAGACGCTCTGTTTCTGGGAGCGAAGCTCGACACGGTGTCGCTTCTGGCCTCTCCGTCGGAGGAAAGGACGAGGGCCATCTTGGGCAAGGTGCAGCGGATGCTGGTTGCGAACGTGGCCAGGGTGAGGTCCATCAAGTCCCTCCTCAGAATGATGTCTTCTTGCATTTATCTCATCCGCCTGTGCAGGCTCCGCATGTGCCCGTTGCAGGAGTTCCTGGACGCGCGCTGTATCCAGACGACGGGCAGCTTCGAGGAGAGGATCACACTCGATGAGAGTTTCCGACGAGCAATCCGGTGGTGGGGCACCCGCGCGCATCTGACAGTGGGCATGGACTTCCAGACCCCCGGCCACCAGGAGACAGTGACCACGGATGCCTCCCTGGAAGGGTGGGGAGCGCACACCGAAAAAATCTGCACGCGAGAGGCCTTTGGCTTCCGACGGAGAAGTCCCTCCATATCAACGTCCTGGAGCTCCGTGCAGTGTTTTGGGCCCTCAGGTCCTTTCTTCCGTCCCTCAAGGGCAAGGTGGTGAGGATCTTCACCGACAACACCACCACCATGTTCTAAATCAGGAAGCAGGGCGGTACCAGATCCCCAGCCCTGTCCAAGGAGGCGCAGGATCTGTGGCATTGGGCCGTCGCCCAAGGGATGTTTCTGGTGCCGTTTCATCTGGCAGGGATAAAAAACACCATTGCCGACTCGCTCAGCAGAGAGCTGCACTCGTGCCACGAGTGGGAACTACGACAGGATCTAGTGGACCGCCTCTTCCGACGGTGGGGCACACCCCAGATTGATCTGTTCGCGACGGCGACGAACTCCAAGTGCCGGAGGTTCGCCAGCAGGTTTCCCCAGCCGAGGAGCATGGGCGATGCTTTCTCGTTCCCCTGGGAGGGCCTGTTTCTATACGCGTTCCCTCCATTGCCATTGCTGATCCGGCTCATCAACCAGCTCAAGAAGTCACGGTGCAGGATGATCCTCGTCGCACCTGCGTGGCCGAGGCAGATATGGTTCCCGGACCTTCTGGACTTGTCAGCGTCCCCGTCAATCAAGCTGTCAGTGGACGTGGATCTTCTCTCCAGGGAAGGAGGCGCCATCCTCCATCACGACCCACAGTCGCTGAACTTGCAGGCCTGGCTCCTGCAGCGTTAGAGTTTGGAGGATACGACATACCGGCCGACTGCAGAGAGGTTCTTGCAAAGGCCAGGACGTCCTCAACTCTTAAATGCTATGGACACAAATGGAAGAGGTTCTCTGTCTGGTGCCATGCACAGAAGATTAACCCTCTACGGATTACGGCTCCCAGGTACTGCCGTACCTTCTGATGCTGGCCAAGGCTGGAAAGGCGCATGCGTCCATCAAGATTCATCTTGCTGCGATCTCCCGATACACCAGAACCACGGGGCGGACGTCTTGTGGTCTCATCGTCTGGTGAAAGAATTCATGAAGGGACTGTTCAGATCGTTCGCGCCGGTGAAGGCTCCGGCCCCGGCGTGGGAGCTCAACGTGGTGCTGACCAAGCTCATGGGACCTCCGTTCGAGCCTCTGCACTCGGCTCCGTTGAAGTTATTGTAATGGAAAACAGCGTTTCTTGTGGCCATCACCTCCGCATGAAGAGTGGGCGAGATCCAGCCCCTTTCCTGCAAACCCCGTACTTGACTTTTCACGACACGAGGGTAGTGCTCAGGATGCACCCCTCCTTCATGCCCAAGGTGCCGTCGGACTTCCACCTCAACGAACCCTTGGTGTTGCCTGTTTTCTTCCCGTCGCCTTTGTCGCCGGCCGAAAGGACTTTGCACTCGCTGGATGTGGCTAGAGCGCAGAAGTTTTACGTGGACCGCACGAAGTGTTTTCGGAAGACGTCACAACTTTTTGTGAACTTTGGACCTGTCAATCAGGGGAAGGCTCTCTCAAAGGCCTCCATTTCCAGATGGCTCTCCGGCTGTATCATGTACTGTCATCGGTTGGCAAACCGACCGCTGCCTGGCCGTCTGAGAGCCCATTCCACCAGAGCGATCGCAGCTACCATGGCGTTCCTATCTAGTGTGCCCTTGCTGGACATCTGCAGGGCTGCTACGTGGAGGTCGACGCACACCTTCACGAAATTCTACTGCGTCGATCAGGATTCCAGGGAGGAGTCCAGGGTCGGCCAAGCAGTGCTGCGCAATCTGTTCGCCTAAGGTGAGCCTGGTGAGGAGGTAAGAATTGCTTAATGTTGAGTTTGATGTAATGCTTAATGTTGAGCCTTTGCCACCTCCCGTGGTTGTGCATGTATGTACTGCTATGTATTCTTTATTCATGAGCATGTGAAACCATGCCAGACCCCATGCTGGAGAAGGAACAAGTTACTTACCTGTAACTGTTGTTCTCTAGCATGGGTCTGGCATGGATTCAAATGCAAACCCTCCCGCCTACCCCTCTGCGGCTCTTCACTTGGTCATACTGCCACTTCACGTGCTACCAAATCTGAAGATGGCTGCCAGAGGCGGGGCTTAGGTAGAGGGCAGTCATTGGCTGTGGTCAGTATGACGCAGAGATCAGTGATTGGTTACTACTACGAAAGACAGATCAGAAACGGAACTGATACTGATTTTTCTTTACCGAGGATTCCCAGCCTGACGACGGGGAATATTCATGAGCATGTGAATCCATGCCAGACCCATGCTGGAGAACAACAGTTACAGGTAAGTAACTTGTTCCTTATGCCCACGTGACGCCTTGAGCATCATTGCAACAGATATACACTGAGACTGGGGAGCCGCCGCGCACAGAGACCACGCGCGGCTCACCAGACCCTGCGGCTAACACACTTCGCTTCACATTAGCAGGTAAGACTGACGCTCAGCCCGGTGCGTGCTCTCTCACTCTCCCATCGCTGGGTTTGAGGGAGAGATGCTCGCACGGATGAGCAGAATATTTAGCAGAAACAGGACCGATCGTAGCAGATCGGATTATGTTTACACATTTATAGTATTTCAAACGAGCCCACGCTCTTGAGCGCGGCTCGCAATAGACTATAATCAAGGGTACCTGGTACAGAAACTAACAATCAAGAAATGTCCGAATTTTTGCATGCTCATATATATGCAACTGCATATGGTTGATGTTTGGTCTTTGGCCCTCAGGCAACAGGGCTTGCCATTTCAAGCCCCCTGGGACTAACACCCACCACTAACCTACCCAAAGTGAAGAAACCACAGATAGGGTAAGCAGACAACCTGTTACAGATTATTTATTATTGCATACAGGCAGTTTTTCAAGAGATATGTTAGCTTGCACATGTATCCTCTCCCACCCACCCCTCCTGTCATCCCTACAGGTTGGCATAGTACAATATCCGCAGACAACGCTTCATGAAAAGAAGATGAGGCATGCAGACTGCCACCTTTTGATAGCCCTGAAGAAAGTGGCACACTAACAGTATTCCACTGAAACCGGTCGGCTCATAAACAATCCAATCTAGTGACAAACAAAGAATGTCACAGTTGAGGGTTGTTTCTTTCAATATATCTCCCTCTAAAAAATCGATAGAGATATGTTGCGAACAGCACGCAAAGTAAACAGAGCAACCTAACGATCAGCAGGTAGCTCTAGTGGTTAAGAGGGGTTCCTGCTCTACCAACTGAAATCAAACATATCCACTGCAAGTATCCCTTACAGCAGTGAGTCCTCTGCAATGGTGCATGAATGAATGAGTAACCTACAGCAGATATGAGGACTATTCTCTCCATCTTTTCTATCCTTTGAAGACAACGTTTGTGAAAGTGTTATCTTTTTCTTTTTACTTTTTCTTATTTTTTAACTACCTCTGCTAGACATAGAACCCAGAATAAAATTTGAAACTTTTCGTTTGAATAGCAGACGACACATGCCCAGTTCTATAACTTAGCATGTTCCTTTCAGCTAAACACTGGCAATGCAGGCAAGATTGAGATAATGGCAACACATGTTGGTACATTGCAACTTGTAGAATCAATTAGCCTGTGTGGTTTTTTGGTGTGACAACAGGGAAGGGGATTCCACGTCTCAACATCCAGTGTCCGACTCCCACTCCCTGAAGACCCCTCACCCAGGTGATCCTCCTGCACTGGTCCACCCCAGGAACTGGATCCAAAAGCGGCAGTCATGTCCTGGCCACCTGGATGACAGATCCCCAGGGACTAGAGGGTGAGACACCTTCTGATTACTCACAGCACTTCCATGTTCAACACAGTATGAACTCCCCGTATGCACATGCATCGTGGTTATACATGGCTAGGCTGTCTGCTACGAGCATAAGGGCTGCAGGTGATGTCCCCCTCATTCAGTACACTGGCATTCCACACATTCCTGGGTCACTGTATGACCTGTAATTGTTTGAGCCTTTGGCAGTGGAGGAGCCATGTGAGTGCACTCAACATTGACAGTACAAACCACACAGACATGGCATAGATGCTGTTCATGCTGACATGCAACACTTGGACACAATGCCATGGGGACAATGCATTTCACATCTACACTGGCAATGTGCAGTGGGTTCTACCCTGTGCAGCCAATGGCAACAATGCATCCTGCATCTATTTTGACCCCAATGCCTGTGCAGCTTGGACGTCAATCCCATGAAGTAAATACCACTCTGCAACACCAATCAACACTGCCATCACCATGCACAGTGGCGTCATGATCACATGCATCAGTCACGCATATCACTTACCTGCAGAATGTCCAAATGTGTTGATGCCTCCAGTGCCAACGGCATGCTCACTTCAGAACCACCTCCAGTCGCCTGTGCAGAGGACACATTTGGTCCAAGCTTCTCCTTTGTATGCCTTGTCACATCATCCATTTGATTATGCACCTCTTTTGCAGTGTGCCTCCCCAACCCACAAGCATTCACAAGGTCAGTCGCCTCCTATCGCTTCTGTTTTTGCTGGGCCTGTGTCACAGTGTTTCCAACCCAGGGGTACATCTCATACTGGTTCTCCTCAACAAAGTCCATGAGGATTTTGAAATTCCTTGTCCGTATATTTCCTCTTCCAGCTCAACCCCTTCTCAGTCAGTAGTGGCGGTCCCTGGCTTGTAAGGGTACCATTGACACCATCATTGGCTGTGCTGGTGCATGTCTATGGCAATGCTGCATCCCCAATATGTGGTGGTTGTGCTCTCCCCCTGGCACGTTTGAGCAGTGGTCACCTCTCCTTCACTGGTCTCCCAGCTCTGCCAGTCAGCCTTCTGTCCATGTCTGAATTCCGCGGGATGGATTCTTGAAATTCCTGTTGTTTGGCACTTCCGCCACATATTTTGCACCTGCGCACATAACACTGATGAAGGAAGTGCTCTGCGTCATACGACCGTTACGAATATGTCACGCAGATGCATCCTGCGCATATGCCCCTTATTTGGAGCCGGCCACGCATGCTCAGTTTGCACGTCGTGATGTGCGTAACTTACATGAGATGGCCCAGAATGTTTTGGCATCCAAAGATGCATGAGTCCACAGGGAGCTTCCTGCCGCCGGTTCGAGACTCTCCTTGGTCTGCTATCACACTCCTGCAATCCATCTGTTGTGCACTCCTTGGCCTGTTTGAAGTACATTGCCAGTGTGCCATGGGTTCATCTATGCTACATTGCTGCCTGCTGATACTCAGTACATGTGATTGGGGGAGTAGGACATGGGCAAGTGGTGGCTCTGTGGATGCATGCTTCGAGGTTGGGGCTAGGTGGTGGCACTCATGGGGAGTGGGTACTGTTGTAGGGGCACTGTGTGTTACATGTGTGAGCTCACACATGCAATAATACACAAATATTGCATGGTAACTTTCCCTATGCGTCGTAGTTAGCTCGTAATTCTACTCTCATACATATGTGATCCGCTACAGCAGATGCATGAATCGTGCTGGAAAGGGGCCTGGGTTGCGTGGGCTGCAGGGCCATGTACAGCTCGTCATTGTGTGCGCATGTGTGAGTGTGTTGGTTCATGCCCAGATGTCAGTTGTCACATTAGCAATGTATGATTTGCCTTGGACGGCTGGATCAATATTGGGCCTGGGATGGGGGGACAACGTCCTTGTACAATACTTTGGACCGTGAACTGAGGGTGCGCCCAGTGGGGTACAAACTGAGTGTTGTGAAAACAACACATTGGAGCCAGTTGCAGCCTCTATCTATGTTACAGATGCATCCCAGTCCCTGGGCCAGTCTACTAGTGTCAGGATCAACATGTCAGCCACCTCCACCTCAAAGGTTGTGCGGATGAAGGCAGCCAAGGTCTCATGGGTAGAAGTTGCCATACTCTGTGACCAGGTGCTGCAGCACTGTGATGCACTGCTCCACCCAGCCTGGGGCAGTTGGTCGCAGGAGGATCTGGTGGCACATCGCCACAGTTGTCAATGTTGATTGTGCGGCCAAGCGAACACCAGAAAATATTAAAAAGAGATCGGGCAACAAGAGGACCTGGTGATATTAAAAGGCCAGGACGGTCATCGAGGCGGGACCCACTGTAGAGGTGCACTCGGGCGACCGCCATAGGATTTCGCCTCTCCATCTGAGGATCTTGCCGAGGGTGAACCTGGATCTTCATGGCCAGGTCCTCGAACTACAGGTTTTCACACACAAAACACACAGGTCTCTAATTTCATTTACTTTCATTGAGCCTTGTCAATATGTACAACCTAAATTGCCCTCCAACCAAACTTGATAAATCCTCCTGGGGTATTTACACCCTAGATTGCGGTGGTGTGCCGCTTATCTAGGGTTAGGAGACAGACAGAAGAGGCTTGCCCTATCTATTCTGGGCATGGGATAAGTCTCTGGGTAGCACGGTAAAAAACACACCCACCACAGGGGCACTACAAATTATACCCCAATGTGAGATGGAGTGCATACAGGTAAGTCATTCCTTGTATTACTCCTGTTTAGCGACTCCACAATAACTTTAAAAACAGCAAAAATTAAGAAAAAACTAAAAAGAAAATGCTCTGAGATTTTAAGAGCTGTTTCTAGTCTGAGTTCCACACTCGTATTCCATCAAAAGGGGTCTCCTTGACGCTAAAGTCACCACAGGAACCACAAAGGCCTACTGGTTTCAGTGGCCGGCATACATTTGCCACATTCTTCAGGGCCTCGGTAGCATGATGGGCACTGAAAATGGTGAGCTTGGCTAAGGATGGTCACTGCTTCTGTAGATGGAGAGAGCGGGAATGGGCATAGAGGGATAGAGAAACAGTGGGGCTCATTACTGGTCCGGTGGTAACTGTGACGATGATACAGGCCGTCTGCTGCCGACACGTAAATATTTAACGGCTCATAACTTTGCGATTCCACCGGGGGATTACAACCCCGGCAGCCTGGAAAGTCATGTGCTAGTAAATTGTAAGTCCCCATTCCCATTTAGTCCCATAGGACTTTATGGGAGTGGGGACACGGAAGCACTGGCACTGTTGCTAATGGTGCCGGTGCTTCCATGATGGTCTGCCTACCATGGGAGCTTTGCCTGGTAGGGTCAGACCTGTCGGCACGGCGGCTCCGGCAGACAGACCTGTAGTATGCCGGTCTGGAAACAACAGTTCCGGAAAGATTATACTGGCACCATTGTTTCCAGACCGGCATGCGTGTAATGAGCCCCTGTATGTTCATTATTTATTCTCTGGGTACTTTTCAGTTTGTTCTTTTGCTTACTGATGCGTGTAGTAGTGGCTCCTTACCCTATTCTCTCATATTGTGCCAAGCGCCAACTCTGCGGGGCGTGTTCTTGCCTTTTTAGAATCAGGGACTCATTGTCATGAGTCAACGTGGCCACCCATTCCTTTCAGCATGGAGGATCTGACGCCGCCTGGTGGCGTCAATTTTATCTTCCAACATGGCCGCTGTTCAAAAGGACTGCTGTGGTCTAGTCACTGGGGTTATGGACGGCATCATCATTTAAGCGCCGCTTGGGAGATGCTTCGGTGCGTCTCAAGGCTCGGTTTGGTTCTGCGTGCTTAGTGCATTTCTAGTTCTCTTCCTTGCCCTTCCTGGTAGTACTGCCCCCTGGTTTTGCTACTGCTTCCATCTGTGAACTCCCGGCTTGTTCCTTGGGACTTGCCGCTTTCCTTCCCTCGCCTTTTCCTGTTGCTGTTCTGCTCAGTAACTCTGGACTAGCGGTTTAGCCCTACAAACCGCTTGACAAGTTCTTCACTTACCTTATCCTGACAACGGGCATCCCTCAACCTCTTCAGACTCCTTGCCCTGTACTCCTGCCCTGTACTCCTTCCTGGATATCATTGATTCCATCTTCCCTGGATTATCAGCCCCAGAATCGAGGACCGCGTGATCTTCCAGGAACAGTCATCGGACTACCTTGCTTAGGGAGTAGCCCCGGTGCTACCCTGGTTGGGCTTGTGCCAGCAGGGTGGCGTCAGGGGAGACTTGACCCTACTTTCATGAGTCGCGCACTACAAGAAAGAAAGAGAAATCAGCAACGAAGAAGAAATCAACGAAGGCCAAACAGGTGAGAAAGGAATCCACATCCTCTGATTCTGACAGTTTGAGACACCAGAAGACTGATACTACAGCAACTATGGAACCAACTCTCCAGGTTTTATTGAGAGGTATGCAGGAGTTGTGAACAGAGGTCCAAAACCTTAAGGCCGAAAACACTGCCTTGAGGCAGCTTGTGATCTCTAGGGATTCTGCGTTTCAGGAAAGCACTTCCACGGGTGGTGTAGTGGAAATGTATGATGGAACTCCAAAGGCACTACGTTCTTTTCTGGATTCGAGTATGGTACACTTTACCTTCAAGCCCTACTATTTTTCAACAAACAGAGCTAAGGTTGGCTTCTTGGTATCCCATCTTTCGGGTAACACTCTAGCCTGGGTTACACCTCTGGTAGCTGCAGGGGACCCCTTACTGGATGATTATGATGGGTTTATCCTGGCATTTAAGGATATGTTTGACCGCCCAGAACAAATATTCATGGCCCAGGAGAAGCTACTCAAATTCCAGAAAGGCAACCATGACATGTTGACATACTTCACCCGGTTTAAGCAGCTAGCCAAGGAAGCCGACTGTTCACCTGAGGCATGCTTTACCCTGTTCAGAAAAGGACTCAATGAGGAGGTGAAGAATGAATTGGCCAGATTGTCTTGTCTGGGTTCCTTCGAGGCTCTCCTGGACTTGTCTCTCCAGATAGACTACTGTCTTCAGGAAAGAAAGGCTGAGAAAAGACGGCTTCGTAGTCCCCAGCTGAAACCCCTGCCAGTCTATCCCAGCCCAAAAGGCACCTCAACCATCACAAGCAGAAGCAGAACCAATGCGATTGGGAACACTGAGAGGACCCCTGAGACCCCAGTAAAGGACCCGAAGGATTGACATTGGGTTATGCATGTATTGCGCCTCGGACAAGCATCTGGTCAGGAACTGCCCAATAGCCCCAACAAGACGATCTGGAAACGCCAGCTCCCGATCCTGAATGGAGTCCAGTTTTGGGAGAATCAGGAACGCTCCTTTTTTCTGCATCCCTGGGGCCGGCTCAAGGCTTAACCTTGGTTATTCTTCAAGTGACCTTGGCTTCCGCCACAGGAGAGGCCCATACGATTCTGGCCTTGGTGGACTGCAGAGCCATGGGAATCTTCTTGGATGATAATGGGCAACCCAACATCGGATACTGAAGGAATCTAAGGACCTGGCACAAGCAGTGGAAGGAATTGATGGACGGCCGCTGTCTTCCAGACCTATCACTCATAAAACAATGGAACTCATCCTATCCATCAACAATCACCACGAGAAGTTGAGCTTCGACATCATAAAGGCTGCCCATTATCCAGTGGTCTTAGGAATGCCCTGGCTGCAACCTCACAACCCGTATATCAACTGGGCAGCAGGTTCCTTGTTCCTGGGATCGGAATATTGTCTGGCACATTGCCTCTCTCGGACAGCTCAGCTAGTGGTGTCAACCGAAAATTAACAACCCAAAAGATAGCCAATCACAGTCTCTAACATCAACCATGTACCCGAGGCTTACCATCCCTATTCCGATGTTTTTCCATTGCCATAGTACAAACCTTGCCCCCCCGCCCCCACAGACCACAAGATTGTACCATTGAAACCGATGAAGACGCTATCATACCCTTTGGTCGGATGTTTGTTTTATCGGAGCCCGAGAAAAAGGCCCTTCGAGAATGCCTGGATACCAACCTGGCTAACGGTACTATCCGTCCTTCTAAATCCCTTGCTGTGGCTTCCTTGTTCTTCGTGCCCAAAAAAGACAACAAGGAACTCTGTTGGTGCCTGGACTATAGAGGTCTGAACAATGCACTCTCATCGCAGACTTTCCAGATGCCTTGCAAGGCACCATGATATTCACCAAATTAGACCTAAGAGGGGCCTACCATCTCATCTGCATAAGGAATGGTGACGAGTGGAAGACCGCCTTATGGACACCTTACAGCCATTTTGAATATCTGGTTATGCCCTTTGGACTCTCCAATGCCCCTGTCATATTCCAGCATTTCATGGGCAGGGTCTTTTCAGACATGCTTTTCAAGTTTGTCATTGTCTACCTGGATGACATCCTAGTCAGGGTTGAATTGGCTCCTCTGCCTTTCGGCCTGTGGCCGGCCCGAAATCGTCCATGGAGAGTAGGGGCCGGTTTCTGCCCATGCCTGGGTCGGTTTGGGGGGGAAAAAAAATCTCTTTTTTTTTTCTAAAAGCCTTTCATCTTTCTTAGGGTGATAAATGAGTATCAACACAGGTTGGGTGATATTGTATGCATATTTGTTCTATAAAAAAGAGCTTAAGCGTAAGTGCTATATAATAACATATTATCATTTGGCCTTGGATGTCTGCTTGGATTCACAGTATGTTATTTGATGCAACTTCCTGTTTTGTCAAGGGGTGAAAGGTCGTGTTTCATCGCTTCCCAGGACATCACTTCCGGTGATGTCATCAGAGGTCAAGGGTCATGAGGCGAGGGGTGGGCCACTTTTTTGAGGCAAGGGGTGGGCCACTTTTTTTGGGGTGAACGGGCCTATTTCATGTCCCAGTCTGACCCTGATCCTAGTGTATTCAAAGGATCCAGCCTTGCTACAAGAACATGTCACCCTGGTCCTACAACGGTTATGGGAACATCGATTACTGGCCAAACCCGAGGAATGCATCTTCCATGTCACACAGTAAGATACCTAGAATTTGTTCTTAATCCTCAAGGCCTAGCCATGGGCGCCTCCAAGATCGTGGCCATCACCTCATGGCCCACTCCTTCTTTGGTGAGACAAATACAGTCCTTTTTGGGTTTGGCAAACTTCTACAGGAAGTTTCTTCCAAACATCTCCTTGCTCGTCCAGCCAATCATCATTATTCTGAAGAAGGATACACCCTTTGTCTGGACTACTGCGCAGGAGTCGGCCTTCCATGACCTGAAGAAAAAGTTCACTGACAAGACAACCGGGCGTCACTAAACCCTTCCTGGTAGAGGCTGTTGCCTCAGATTATGCAATAGGGGCTGTCTTGAAACAATAACAAGAAGACAATCTGGAACACCCCATAGCTTACCTCATCAGGACACTAAGTACCAGCGAAACACACTACTCAGTCCTGGAAAAGGAGTTACTGGCTAAGTCCAGGTAAGGACCGACCATAGGAACCTGCAGGTGCATCAGTCCATGGAGTGCAGGAACAGCCGGCAGACTCGGTGGGCCTATTTCTTTGCCCAGTTTCAGTTTCGAATTACATACATCCAAGTCTCATCCAACACACTTGCCGATGCCTTGTCCAGGAGTCATGATTATGTACCCAACGAACCACTACCCCTTCCCAGGATGTTTCCTGATAAGACCTTCATTGCCCAAGCTAAAATGCTTCTGGATGCGATCTGGACAGAGACCAAATCTTCAGACTGATGGAAGGAACACACTGGCATCAACCCAGGTAATATGACAACCAAGAATGTTCTCCTTTTTAAGGGCACCGCCTTAGTGATTCTGACACAGAATCTTAGGGAAAAGGTGCTACAACTGTCTCATGACTCCTTCTTCTCCGGACATCGAGGAGTTTGATCCTCTCTACGACCCTTCAACAACACTTTTGGTGGCCAAGAATGTGTCTGGACGTTAAAGCCTTTGATAGAACATGCGCTGTTTGCAAACAAAACAAGTACGATAACCAAAGGCCAGCATGTCTCCTCATTCAACCGGAGCTTCCACCGCGTTGTAAGCGATATTCAATCAACACTAAAGCTAAGTCAATGCCTAGTCTGGGATGCTGAGGAAAACCCTTATTGATGTATTTTTATATCCAGTTCAGTACTCTGGGTGACGACCCTTGTATAACACCCCCCTCTTAGAATCCCCCCGACCCCACTGAGCCAAGAAGTAGGTTTGTTTTGCAAATTTAAAAGGTTTATTTGGACAATTCAACAATATATATCTATCACACTTTATAAATAAATTGATAACTGATATCACACTTCAGAATATGAGCAGTAGTCAGCAATAGGTACTTATGAATAGGAACAGAAGAATAAGGTGGGAAAGAATGCTTTATATGGTTCAAGGAAACGCAAGGTGGAATAAAATGCAGTACAGAAATAACTTGTTATGATTTTAGCAAAAGGTAATATGATCACTTTTTCTTTTGACAATTCACTCCCCCCCCATGCAATACAAGAAATGAAAGGAGATGGAAAGAGGAGCACACAGTTCTCAGGAATGCAATCAAATACAATACGAAATTCAGTTCCCCCCCAGCAAGCTTGGAGGAAACAGGTAGGAGTTTGAAACACAGGCCCAAAATGCTTTTTAAATGTGATGGCAATGGATGGGAAAATGTGCCAACTGATTTTAATTCCCTCTAGAGATTCAGGGTGAGTGGGAGATGCGTGTTGGTATTAGTTCAGGCTCACTTTAGCAATGCTCTATGAGTTATCACCAAGTTGCAAACGGATTTTAACAAAAGAAAGAATGGAGCTGCTATTTTGACAAGTGGAGAAATTGAGCAAAAATCGCAAATCACGGTAAATTTCGCGAGTGCGTAAATTGTGATTGCAGAAAAAGTATAAGGAGTAGGTTCTAGGTTAGTTGGAAAGCCTAGAAGCACAGCTTTAAAATGAAAGTTAAACCACGTTCCTAGCCCAAACGGTTCCAGAGATACGGACGATTGAATAAAGGTAGATTTTCGGATTTAAAGTAAAACTCAAAATGACAGGTGACAGCTTGCAGCTTTAAAATTATGCTCTGGTCAAAAAGGGGTGTGGCTTCCCACATCACATGGTGGAATAACTGGTTTATCCACTTCCCCCAAGCCAGCTTGTTCACAGAGGCACAGCTGCCCCCCAGTTTCTCCCAAGAGGAAGCTATTTTACGACGCCCCCAATATAACATTTGCCTGAGTCAAGGAAGTTGCATTGTTCTGTCCCTTCCAGTTCACAGGTCCCCTCCCTTAATTCAATCAGAGAGGTGTCAACTCCTTTTGGCAAGGGGCAGCAGGATGCAGCTAGGCCTGGGAAGAGTGGCTGAGCAGGTTTCAACTCCTGTCGGGGGTAGTTGTCAGGCAGAATTCAGCTGTCACTTTAGTTCCCAGTTTAAATCAAAACTTACAATTTTTACATATACATTAATAATTACTTCCTTCAAGTCATTTCAGAATATAGTTTTACATTGTGTCCACCTCTTAGCAAGTCTTTCCTTGGCCTGGTTTTGGTTCCTCTGTTCAGTTTTACACAAAAGTCTGGTGGTTTTAAAACGCCGGCTTTCTGATAGTGGTGAGTACCGGTATTGCAACCATTTTTGGGATTAAGAAAATTAATTCCCCACAGTTCTGGTTGCTTTTGGCAATCAGCATTGCCATTCCCAATGGTTTCAGGCTACTGTGTGTGTAGCCCAATGGTGGTTTTAGGCGGTGCCCTCCTGTGCTCACAACATAGGCAAAAATGGGTGGCAGCCTATTCTTCATGTTTTCCCTGTGTACTCTCTAGGGAGTTCAGGCCATCATGATGTTTTCCATGCCAGTACTGCACAGTTTTATGGTAGGGCTTGGATGCATGGGTAAAGAAATCCCACAAGCCCCCCCTCTTGCGACGGCCATTCTGTCCTTACAACGGACATACAGTGTGAACGTTAGTAACTGGGGTGGTGTGTATTACAAGTTGCATCAGTGATTGTGGATACTCATTTGTAGAGGGACACATACAGGTTGTAGTTTAGATGATGTTTGTTCAATGTCCATGAACAAGTTACAGTTGGGTGTTGTGGTTGGACACTGGAGGTGGTGATACTTCTGGTGGAATTTGTTGGGTATTAAGCTGTGTACTGGCATGCGTTGGATTTGATATTTGGGCACACGGCTGTATTCTTGTGGGGTTCGGCCATCCATGCAGTCTCATTGCCCATGCGTCCAGCTGATGTGCTTAGATGTGATTCACTTTAAACTCTGGCCATTTTGTTAGCCTTGGTGGGTGCCTAGTGGTCAGGATTGATGGCAGGGTGTGTCATGGTCGACCCCACAGGGCACATCAGACTCTTCCACTGGTACTACTGTCAGGGAAAAGGACCCACAAGGGCCACTGCTTCAGGTCTCACTTGAGCATCAGTATCTCCTAAGGGCAATAGGGGAGTGCCTGCACTGGGGACACACATGCCTGGGGTGGGGTAGTTGGCTTCCTGCCTTCATGTTGCACTCATACAAGTGCAGGTGAGGTATCCACATGCTGCACCACACACCCGTGAATGGGGGTGAACAATTCTCATCCAATGTTGTGGCCCCACTGGTGTGTGATGATGGTGAGAGTGAAGTGACATATATCTGGCTTGGACTTGTGCCCTATGTTTTGATTCAAGGGGGATGCATGTGTGCTGTGTTTGTGGTTTTGGGGTCCACCTTGTGTGTGCTGGTCCTTTGAGGAGGATGCTTGTGTGTGGGGTTATGTGTGTGGTGTGGTGATTGGTGGTAGTACAGGAGTTAGGTTTATTGGGTGTGGGGTACACTTTGCAAGTGTGTTTGGCTCTGTTACGTGGGTGTACAGGGAGTGGGAATAGTGTGTGTAGGTGCACTTTGCATGTAGATTGTTCAGTTTGGTGGGTGTATGGGGGGTTGGAATTGTGGGTGCCCCTTGCATATAGATTGCTCTGTTTTGTGGGTGTGCATGGGCTGGGAATGGTGGGTGTAGGTGCACATTGCATTTGGGTTGCACATTTATATTTCTTTCATGGGGTCAGTGGTTGGTACGGGTGCAGGTAGTGGTGGTCATTGCTTGTGGGTACTCGCCATGCTATTTGTGGTTTTTCCACTCCATCTGGTGCCACAGGTTGAAATGTGCGCAAAATGGTCGGTTTCGGTGGCTCCATGCTTTGCACTAGGGGCATATTATGGCTGTGCCAGTTGCAATCCTATTTCCTTTGCACTGTTGGTGCCTACTTGGATTAGATTCTGTAACTCTCCCACTCTTGCGATGCATTTCCGCCGTGCAAACCTAGCGAACGCACTAATATTTTTGCACTAGATTTGCACATGTTTCTGTAAATCAGGCCCATGGTCTGTTAGAATCTGATTGGCTAAAAGAGAGACCGTGGTGAGGCTTTAAAAGCCAGCAGTTTCAGACAGTAGGATGGAGTTCTTAAAATTTCACTGAAGGTTACAGCACTCTAATTCCTGAGGGTGCAAGAGAAGGAGGATTGTTGATGCAAAAGATCTTGACCTGCCTGGTTTTGAACCAAGAACATTTTCTGAGTAGGCCAAGAGTGTATTTATAGTCTTTGGCCTAAAAATTGCACTTTGCCAATTTTTACAAAGGTACATTTTTAAAGCTTGCTTCAATCGTTTGGAGACAGCACTAAATTACAAAACTAAACTGCCTTGGAAACAAGCAGCAAACTGCTTTCAGATTCCTTCATTCTGAGATAACAAACTGTTCATGGGGTTACAATTTGGCCCTATCCAAATTTCATTTTTTTGACTGTTGGAATATTTTGGGACTAAAATAAGCCATTTATTTCCACATAGTTTGCTTTTCCATGGTTCAACCATTCAGAGACACCATGATGTATTTCTTTAGGTTAGGCTTTCATTCTTCCCGGTGCTGGTGACACACTGAGTTGAAGGTGGTGCTGGGTTTTGGTACAGTGTCCATATGTAGCCTGTGTTGCTCCTCATACTTCTTTGGCCAGGACAAGTGGATACATCAAAGCACAGATGAAGGGTGAGCAGAAACATTTGCAAGGGGATTTAAAATGCTTAACCTGCAATCTTTTTGACCCATGGCTGTTGATTGCTTTTAGGTTGTTGTAAGCCTACTGCCCATAGAAGCCATTGAAGACAGATTGTGTAAACCTTTCCACCTAATGAGTTATACAGAAGATGGCCTATATAGCCTAACCAGTCCCCTGGCTTGCCAAACCACAGCATCAAAACTGTGAGTATGATTTTAAGTTGTACTGGGCACAATGACTTAATTAGTGATCGGTTGTTGATAGTTTTAACATTTTAGAAGAGTAGAATGTTAGGAATCTACTCAGCTACTTTTTTGCTAATATTAGGAATATTGGGGCCTAAAGAAAAACCTAGGCTAGGAGAAGGGCGCGGTGTCAGCGTGTTGAGAAGCAGGATTTTATCTATGTTTACTGATTACTGGTGGAGGCCACACCCCCCTCTACTCATAAGGACCAATCCGGCGCTGCAGTGGTGAAGCCTGCGGCTGGGTGAAGGGCACGGTGTCGGCGTGTTGAGAAGAGGGCTTTTATCAATTTCTGCTAATTACTGGTAGGGGCCACGCCTTGTTAAACTCATAAGGACTGATCCCGCCCGCAGTGCTAAAGCCCGCGGCTGGGAGAAGGTTGCAGTGTTGGCGCCACTTGGTGTTCGAACCGCCAGGGTTTTGCGAGCTGCGGCAGAAAAGTGTAAGCCTCAGAAGGAGATATTAGTCACCGCAAACAAGTGGCAAGTAAATGGCCAGAGAATGCCCACGGATCACAAGTAAGGTCGTGCTAAGTGGGAAATAAGTAGAAATCAAGTGGAAATCAAGTGGGAAGGAGGGCCCTGTTAAACATAAGGCACAATTGTTTGAAGCAAAGTCCCATTAACCCATCAACCCAGAGTAAAGAGTGATGGATGGGCTAACCATGCAAGTGTGTTAAAGGCCATCTAGGGTTTGAACAAAGACTGCCGAAATTTGATAAAAGATATACTTGATCCCATCCATCTCATTCGCTCTACAGTAAGGAGCGAGGGGTGGAGGGTCGGACTCTGGTTGAACCCTGCCTCGCTCCTGTCAATGTTAGCAGATTTGCTTTGTTAACCTACCAAGGTTTGTAAATGGGTAAAGACTGGGGTATACGTTCCCATGAGTCCCCCCACTGACCACTGACCATTGTCTATCCAACTGAATACTAAAAGCCCAGGACCCTAATCTGATAGAAAGTTGGGAGCGTGGGGGGGATGTCGGACTCTGGTTGCACTTCGAGCTAACGGGCATTCCTTGCTCCTACACATGCCGATAGAGGGCTTTTCACCTTGGCCAAACTTCAGTATATTTACTAATTTATCTGTATCAATGTATTGTTTCACCAGACTCTATGTTGTATTTTTAAACTAATGTTTTAAAATCAAGTTTTTTTAAAGTAATTGTAATGATCTATGACTGAGAATAGTTTAAGAGTATGAAAAGTTAGGAGTTGTAGGAGTACTCTGGCGACTTGAAACCTGGGGCTGTCTATAGTGTATACCTTATTGCATTTTTGGAAAAAGCACTTAGCACTTTATAGCATTATATAGCAATATATTGCACCAATTGGTTTCATCCTAGCACTTTTGCACTAAGCACCTTATTGCCTTATTGCCTGATATAGTAGACAATTATTGAGGCTTGGGGTCGAGGCAGACACATCTAGTATATGGTGTATGTATGAACATGCACATAGTGATATATTGAAATTGGTAATTAGTTTATAGGCATTTCCACCAGCCTTGTGTTTTATCGCTTTAACCAATAGTTCATAGACTCTCTTCTGCTTTATAGCCTTTTGCACAAGCACTTTAAAGGCCCTTTGCCATAGGCTTATCCCATGGTTTAAGGCCGAGGAGTTCTAGAATTGTTTGGCTTGTCCCGCTACCCACATGGGGAAAAGGAAAGCAAGGGATGATGGGAGATCGGGGGTGTTGGCTAACGGTGCGAAAAAACACAAACAAACAAAAGCAGGTTGAGGGCATGTTAAATGCAATTCCAACCTTTTGCATTGCTCATTGGACTCATATCTGGATGGTATGGCCAGCAAAATAGTGAATTGCATGAATACCGCTGAAAAAACCGCCCGTGGGGTTGTTTCTGGCTTTTGTGGGAGGATTGGAGGGAGCCCCCCAGCCGTCATTAGTGGTCAGATAGGTTGTTTGGATGAGATGGGGGTACCAGAGTGCAGGGTGTCTAATGTAAATTACTCCCCAGGAACGGATGGGGTATCTGATTACTGTGGGACTCTTCCCTAGGATGGAAAGAGAATTTGGCTTTGGAAGGGGAAATGGAGGTTAGGCCTAGCTAGTGGTGAGATGGACGTTAGTATGCCCCTAGTGAGTAGTCCGGCGGGAGGGGGTTTTGCAAGTGATTTGAGCCAATATCTCAATTCCTCCTTTGGGTGGGAGGATGATAAGCTGTGGTTGGAAGCTTTGTTGGATGCAAAGCTTAATCCCCTCCAGATTGCTCTTGACTCATTATAGGCCTTTAAGGTGGGGCTCATGAGCATATTGGCTATCCTGGTGAGTGGTGATCAGGGTATAGAAGATGGTGGGTAGGCAGTGCCTGCAGACGTGAAGGAAACTATTCCTAAGCCAAATTTGTCAACTGCTAGTTTTAACCCTTAGAGGAATGGATGAGCCAAGTTTAGGTCAAGGTGTCCGGCAGGGGTTTTTGGGGCTCATTTGTCTACAGGTGTGTTGGATAGGAGAATTTTGAGCCTACCGCCTGCTGCAGTGCCTTTTGTGGGGATTATCATGGGTGTACCAGGGCTTCCGAAAAGTGGATTTGAAATGACCATTTCTCTAATGAATACATCAACCCATTGGATAAATACTAATCTGATTGGGCGGAATATTGATCCAAGCCTTATTTTAATGGCAAGATGGGTAGGTTGGGTCGGCCCAAGGCCGAAAAGTATAGTGGGAAATTGTATAGTGGTGTCCTTTTTGGACCCAACAGTGGTTAGCTATTTGGTTAATTCTACCCTCTCTAGAGGTTTAAAACCAAATGGCTATAGCCTTCACAGTAGGCTGGTCCCACTGGATTCAACTACTCCTGTTTAGAGTGGGTAGCTGATGCAGGGAAAGGTCAAGATGCACCCACTACGAGTAGGGTAGTCCAGGGAGAAGCACAGGCACAGGGACCTGTGAATCCACTTTTTGGTTGCAGACTTTCTGGGGGTGCGAGAACAAATACTAACTGTGAAAGGTTGAATTCATTGAGGGGAGGGGCTCCCATTACTGGGATTGAGGTAGTTAACCTGTATGATGTTCTAACCTCTTGTGAAGATCTGGATTGACACAGGGTTGTCCAAGTCTGTCTAGCCGACGAGGTGGGCCATGATTGAAGGGTGGAGTCCCGGGGTCCTGAGCCTAGTCGGGGATTGATGCCTTCTATTATGGCACCAATGGCGTCCTGTATGTTATCTTGGAATATTGCTGGGGCCAGGGGAAAAATCGACAGGGCAGATATTTTTGAGTTCCTAAAAGCCTATGAAGTCATTCTCCTTCAGGAGACCTGGGCCTCGGAGACCCCATTGCTAGACGGCTTCCTATCATTTGGGATTCCAGCAAAGAAAAATGCGAGAGGTAGATGCTATGGGTGATGACGACCCTCATTAAGGCATCTCTTAATTGCAGGATAAGGGTAGTGGAGACCAACATGGACTACCTACAAGTGCTTTGTATCTTGAAGCGGGAACCGTTAATAATTATGAACCTGTACAATAGTCCAAATAAAGATGAGGTTGATAGGTTAAGGTATTCATTGATGATCTACTATTAAATAGGAAGAATCGTAATGAGCACTGTATATGGGGAGATGATTTCAACCTTAAAATGGGTGCAGGTTTGTCTAAGGATCTATTGGACCCGTTAGAGGACCGGTCGGTAAGCAGCCCCGGGCCTCTGATGAAAGTTGAACGGGTGTGTGCTAAGAGCCTCCAAATGTGCTTATGGCATACAGAATGGGGGCTGCACACGGTTGTTGACGTTTGGCACCTGACATACCGGGTCTTCTTACCTTTAACAATCACCAGGTTTCCTTGACAATTGATTATTTTTGCACCTCTTTAGAATTGTGGGACAGGGTTGTGAGTTTTGAACTACTGCCAGATGTTAACAGTGATCATCACCCGATTTGTCTGAAAGTGAAGGGCATGTTGGGGGGCGGGCAGGTACCCCAGACTCTTTGGTGTGTTTGGCAAAGGTGCCTGCTCCCTTTACAGGAGAATTAAATGGGAGAAAATGTTGGATTCTAATCTGCACATAAATACTTTGGGCCTCATTACACGGATGGCGGTAAGGATTTACCGGTACCGGTAAAATACCGGTACCGGTAAATCCTTACCGCCTTACTACGAGGTCCCTTTGCGGGTTGGGGGATTTAACGCCTGCTTTTTGCAGGGGTTAAAATCCAACCCGCTAAGGGACCTCGGAGCTAATTACGGCACCGCAAAATTGCAGTGCCGTAATTAGCGCCTTCCCCATTCCCATAGAGCCATATGGGACAGGAATGGGAATGGGGAAGGGCAATGGTGGAAGGGGGATTTACCTCCCCTCCAACCTTGGAATGGGGCGGTAAATCTCCTTTCCACCAAGGCGGTGCCGGTATTTTACCGGCATGAGCCATGGCGCTAATAGCGCCATGGCTCACTGCCTACCGTGTAATGAGGCCCATTGTCTGAGAATATACCCCTAAAAAGTTTATAAAGATATTGGGGGCCTTGACTCAAGGCTTTACAGTTCTTAGTAAGAAAAATGGGAAGCCACCTAAAAGAGGGTGGTTTGATGGGGCGTGCACTAATGCTAGAAAGCACTCCTGATGGCCTTGAAAGTGCCACTTTGCACCGGGAAGAGCCGTTCATCGAGGGGAGTTAAAACGCAGAAAAATGGAAACTGAAGGGGAAGCTTGGGAAGGCTTCCTGGATGCCTCGCAGAGTAATGATCTGATAGCCTTTTGTGAATATGTGCAAGTGGTTGCAACCCCCTTCTCAATGGAAAGGTCCAGCGGGACACATGTGGAAGAAACAGCATGGGTGGAGTACTTTGGTAACCTGCTTAGTGGAGGGGCCTAAGTGGAAAGAGCTGGGAGAATTCACACACCTTTGAAGTTTAAGTTGGAGGATGTCTCCCGGGCCATTACCAAGCAAACCCATAATCGTGCACCGGGCCCTGATGCGATTCCCGCAGAACTCTTTCAGGACCCCTTAGATTTGTGTGCTCCTCTGTTGACACTGGTGTTTAATACATGTATGGAGACGGATCTTTACCCACTCTCGTGGGGTCAAAAGGGTGCAGGGTGGTTGGTGGGGGCAACGAGAGAGGTGGTAGTGTTGAGTAAGGAAAGAGGGGATATGATGGGTGGTGGCAGAGTGGATAGGGAGGGTGGGGATAGATAGAGAGAGAGAGAGAGGGGTAGCACATGTGGATGAGGTAGAGAGGGTGAGGTAGGGTGGGTGGGTTAGAGAGAATTGTTAGCGTGGGTTTGGGAAGAAAGAGTTGGTAGGGTGGGTGGGGGTAGAGAGTTGGTAGGCTGGGTGGATGGGTAGTGAGAGATGGTCGGGTGGGTTGTGGTAGAGAGAGCTGGGTAAGGTGGATGGATGGGGGTAGAGAGAGTGGGGGTTGAGTTGATGGGGATTGCAAGGTTGGGGGTATGGGTAGAGAGGGTACGAGAAGGGTGGGTGGGGTAGAGAGAGTGGTGGTTGGGTGGGCAGGTGAGTGTAGTGAGAGTGGCGTTAGTGTGTGTGGGGGTAGAGAGAGTGGGGTAGGGTGGGTTGGTGGGGATAGAGAGAGTGGGGGGAGGGTGGGTGTAGAGTGGGTTCTTGGAGGGTTGGTTGGGGTAGGAAGAGTGGGATTGTGTGGGGTAGAGAGAGTGGGGGTAGAGTGGATGGGTGTAGGTAGTGGTGTAGGGCGAGTGAGTGGCGCTGCAGGTAGCTAGCGAAGTCTCCCTCCATGGATTTAGAGGGCACCAGCTGTATAAATAATCAGATAGTTGAAGCTGTGCATAAAGAGAGGGAAAGAGAGAGAGCAAACATTTCTATCTCAGTCTTGGTGCCCCTCCACTTGCACAATGGGCTATCTCCTTCATCAAAAGAATGGTGAGGTGCATGCTCCTGCCCCACATTGCATAGTTGTTTTAAAAATAATGCTACTCTTTATTTTGGAGCTACCTCTAAAGCCATTCATCTTCCACAAATATCTAGAAAGGCCTTGAAAAAATTGCAGCTATTTCAAAGCAGGATTTGCGTTAATTTATTGGGGCAAGGATGATGAGGTCAATTGGTGAGGGGCTTTCTTCCGCAGACACTGCAGGAATCCCTAAGCAATGTTTTCAAGCATGCCAATTGTAATTGTAATTGTAATTGTTTATTTATAAAGCGCTTATACACAAGTGAAGTGCTCCAAAGTGCTTCAAGACAGGAAGGGAACAAGGGAATGCAGTTGTCATTCTTAGGCCTTGAAGATTCAGAATGATCTCACAACAATGACTAGCATACTAGGCTAGAGGCAAATCTACTAGTGTTAGTGCGTGACAAGGAGTGGGGGGAGGCTTGGTTGGGAGAGGAAAAAGGACATACAAAAAAAATAATCAACCGTACTAGGCCTGGCAACATTTAAATTGATTGGTGGTGGTCATCTAATGCGCCTATGCACGAGTATTCAGGGACAACCCAAATAGGGAGGGGAGACAGAGGGAGGACAGAACAGACAAACTTGCTAGCCCTAGTACATTCAGGTCGTGCAAATGTGCAGAACAGGAAGTGCGAGGGAGGGGGTCACGTGCACCCAGTGCAACAGGGGCCTAGGTTAAGTGCAGAGTGGTTGCCCCTCTCATGGAGTATATTCCAAGTGCAGTAGTGCCAAGCAGAGAGCAGAGGCCCGGATGCAAGTGCAGGACTTGGGTGGAGCCTGGGGCCTGTGAGGCTCTTGAAGTGCACCAGGCGACAAGTCAGCGAACTTTGGAGGAGAAGGAAGGAGGGAAGCAGGAGAGAAGAGAAAGGATGTTAGCAGGGGAGAGGGAGAGAGAAAGAGGATGAGAAGAGGAAGGTCTTGAGGAGTTTCCAGAATTTAAGGACTCCGGCTGAAAGCAGAGAGAGGCGGGTAGGTTGTTCCAGAGGGAGGCATCTGCAGAGGATAAGGATCTACCCCCAAATCACCTGCAGAGAGTTTGAGGAGGCCGAGCGGAGCGCTCTAGAAGCAGCATAGTCATGAAGAGAGCATTGTAGATAGTAAGGGCCCGGCTCCAGAAAGCCTTGTGGACTATGCAGAGGCACATTAACTTGATCCTTGCAGCCACGGGAGCCACTGGTGTTATTTCAGCCTGGAGAGATGCGGTCCCTGGGCTTGAGGCCAAGGATAAGTCTTGCGGTTCTGTTCTGGAGAAATTGAAGAGATCGGAGAGTAGAGGTAGGATAACTGAGAAAGAGACTGTTGTGGTTGTCCAGTCTGGAGAGAACCAGGGCTCTGGAGATGAGGAGCCTCTGGGGGAAGGTGGGAAAAGGTAGTTGTTAAGGACAATTCTCATAAATGTGCTAATTCCCTTCACCTTAGAGACCTTCAGCAACTTTGCTGGATTTTGAGGACTTGATATTTTTACCTGGAAAGAGTGTGAGCCTTTTTTCCCACTATTCCATGTATTTTGATGTGTGTTTTACTCTTGTGTTCTTGGATTATGGGGTTTTAAGATAACTCCATAGGAATCTTTTCATGTGTGTTACACAGCACCCTTAGTGCAGTGACACAGGGATGTCTTTGTAGACTTCCCAAAGGTTTATATACCTTCTCTGGGGTAAACTACTGTTTCCCAGAGAATGTAAAGTGAAATTGACTTTACTAGTCTTTCCAAATTCATAGAACCAGCACACCCGACCTAACAATGGAGCGTTGGAGGGGTTACATAGTATCCCCTGTGTTTAAATACTCATGTAGCAGTTAAATGCTATCCTTTCCTATTGAAAAGGCTGGTAGCAGTGGTTTTATAACAAATTACCATGATGTTTCCCGACCGCGAACACCGGTAGCTACAAATCACGGGAGCGATGTTTTTCAAGATGGGGCTTTAAGCCCCTTTGTTTAAACAGGTCCCTGTCTTCTTTTTTCGCCGTTTCTTTTGGAAAGGTCCTTCTAGTGTTTGTCTCTCCACGCCAAACCTGGTTTGGTCCCTTTGATTGTGTGCCTTTGTTGAGCTTCAGGAGTGAAGACCGCCTCTGGCGTCTGAGTGTCTGGGGTGGGCAGGAAGTGAGGGAGGTGCCCGAAACTCCCTGTGCCTAGTCTCTTAGGAGACCCAAATGCACTCTGGCATGATTGGCTAGCTGACTGTCCGGCAAGGATGGCCACCCTGCTGGGTGAGTGACAGCTAGGCTGGAATGAAAGGGAAAGAACTGTTTAAAAGGCGAGTCTCTTGGACTGGAAAGCAGAGTCGACCACTGGAACGATAGAACCGAAGAAGAGCTGGAAGAGGGTGGCTGCTGCAACTCCTGGACCATTGGTTTACCCGGTGAAGCCCTGCTGCAGGTCCGAATTGCCAAACTCCTTTCGACAGAGAAGCTCCTTCAAGGACGGCTGCTTCCTTTGAGTTGGTAGGACCAATCAACTCATAAGACACCTGGATACCATTCTCAAGGCTGGTTAGGATTAACCAGGGAGAGGGACACCAACTTGTGTTCTTGAGTCTACAGCTACTGGAACTGAAGTGACTCCATCTTGTTTGCTTTCATCGACGATCCTGTGCAGTGCAGGAGTCCCCCGACGTCCTCCCTCTTGTCCCCACGACTGCGACCCAGGAACTGTAAGTTCTGCAGGAACTGCCAGGAGCCAACGACCTCAGCAGCATTGTTTTCTTCATAGTAAGGTACTTTGTCAACCCGATTGAGAGAACACCACTTTCGTGGTGAAAGTTCGTGAAACTTTCCCAACTTGCAGCCTAATCAGCTTGTGACCCGACATATTATTCTTTTTCGCCAATACTGCTTTTAAGAACTGTTGCAAAGACTTTACCATTTGATACCAGAACTGCTCTTTCCTATACAGAACACTATCCCATTGACTTTGGCCTAGGCCTATTGACTTAAATTGAACTTTTCTGGTGAACAGAAACCATTTGCACTGTCGAACAAGTATATGTGATCTATTCTACTTACCTTGTCCCTTTTGCTCACTTCTAAGTAACTGAACTGCTATTATGCTCCTACTTCAGGGAGCTCAAACTGTCTCAAAATCTTAGAGTTTTGTATTAAAGTGTATTGGTCTATAATAATAAGTTGCCTCCTTCTAGTGAAATGTTTTCTAAATGATTGTATAATAAATTAATAAGTATTTTACCAAGAAACATTGAATATAAGTGTCTACTTGAACCACTGTGATTGAAAGACCTCTGTGTAACATCCTTGTACTGCTCACATTCCCTCTTGAGGTAAGCCTGGCTGCTCAGCTCGCTACCAAAAATGGTGTGGTACAGACTTATACCAAAGGTTGGTTTGACTTGCACTTGTAGTCCTAATTGTATGTGGTGGTCCCAGAGGGTACTGCATGCAATTCTGCCTAACAGTAGAATACCTATGAGGAGGTGCAGCTGGTAGTGGGGCTTTTTGGACATGTCCGAGGTGTGAGAAGAGAAGGAGAGTAGAGTTGAAGATGACCTCCAGAATTTTTGCCTCACTGGTGGGTGAGGTCGCAGGACCGAGGGAGGCTGGCCAGAGTAAGAGTGGGAAAGTGGGAGCAGGGGTCTCAACGAGAATGCAGATATTTGCAACCACCCAACACTGCACTATGGGGGCAATGGGCAGGTTTCAGATGGCAAGACAGGCAGAAAAGTGTTAATGAGTTGTGCCTCTTAGAGGAATTTCAGACTCTGGCATATTTTAGCAAAAGGTGGCTGTTCACTACTGATCAGACTCAAAGCCCTGCCCTGGGTGTTTGCGCGGCCTGCTCCTTCCCCGTTAGGCTACTGAGGCTATTCCGAAGAAGGCACTGTCTCAAATTACAGAACCACCCGGTGCTTAATTCTCACTCTGCCTTTTCAGATGGGAGGGAGGGGAGCTCTTTGCCTGCACCTCGAGCACCACTAGCCAGGGTTTGCACTCTCAGCTTTGTCACGATGCCTTGCTGTCTGCTGTGGGGGCCAGTACTCTGAACCCCCCCAACACCTACCCAAGATACTGTGTGCAGCGCCCAGAAGCTTCTCAGCGCCTGTGTGCAACACCCTTCAGACCTCCGTCTGTCGCTCCCTGACTGCTGGTGGTGGACAGGTGGGGTGAGGGTCAGAGTTTAGTGGGGGTATTGTGGACACGAGAGAGCCTCGGATAGACTAGCCTTGTTTCCATATATTTCCCGATTCCATATCTGCTGCCTTTATATTTTGAGAAAAGCCTGGATTTCCTCACATTGTTTTCGGACAGACGCCTACGGGTCCCCATGGCGTCTGTCTGTGTTTCAGGCACCCAATTCCTCAGTATGAGGGTTGAACTTGCAAGAAGAAGGCCCGACAATATGTGGCTTTGGTATAAGGTGCATACCAATGTCTGTGGCTTTCATATCCGAGATCTCGTCTGCACCCACATCTGTAGCATGCTGTGCCCCCTGTCAAAGAGCAATGGTGGGACACATTTGGAAATCAAGCTGCCATGCATTTCAAACATTGCTGCAAGAAGTTAAAGACCAGAGGAAAGAAGGGTGCCCTCACAGACCATTACCGCTGATGACGTTGAGTTATACGCATTCAGTACCTTGGCCAAGGCTATGGAAAAGATGGAGACTACGCAATTACAATTAAGGTGAACTAAAAAAAAATATATGTACGCCTAATACCCAACTGAAGATATATTCATGTGTACTCCATTGTGCCACCTCACAGTAACAAGCCTGAAGGGTGGATTGAACCCTATCATGGGCCTCATTACACGGAAGGATATTAGCGCCATGGCTACCCCCTTACCGCCGTCGGAGGCCGGTTTCCCGGAATAGGGACTTACCGGCCTACTCCGACCTTTGCGGGACCGGTAAATCCCCATTCCGGGAACCATTCCCCATTCCCATTTGAGCCCCCATAGGGCATACCGCAATTTGCAGTACCATTATTTGCACTGAAGTCCCTCAGCGGGTCCCGTCCTTAACGTGTGGTCTGACCACACGTTAAGGACGGGACCCGCTGATGGACCTCGTAGTAGGGCGGTGGGGATTACCGGCACCGGTGCCCTTACCAGTGCCGGCAATCCCCTACCGCCTTCCGTGTAATGAGGCCCTATGTCTTGCTATGGGTAGACATATGCTTTAACCAATGAGCTATCAGGGACGAATTGATAAAAAGAAGGAAACACGGGATGAAATGACAAGCGGTCCCATACCCAGGGAACGTCACCAAACTATTACCAACTGGAGCATGCTTGCATTCAGCATAAAGCCTCAAAACAACCAAAAGATGCTTTACAGATTTATAGACGGTTCCAAACCCAGGGACTGTCATGGAAATCCGGAATTTCCTCTGCAAAGGCGTGGGCCGGCAGCAAGAAATAACTCAGTCCACTGCTTAAACATAGTATGACAGGATTTTAACTAAAAAGAAAGCATTGGTGCATAGAAATGAAAATCTAACGGGCATATAGTTAAACACATTCATTTTGTTTTTACTTTGTTAGCGCGTGCATTTCCCCAGCAACAGCAGCAGGCCAGCAGACGTGGGCGAGAGGGTGAAGGCCCAGCTGGTGCTTTGGCCATTTCCGCGCCATGCCATACACTGCTTCCGAACTCCCCATTACAGTTGATTTACAGTAGCAATCCTTTGGCAATATTCGCCAAAACCAAAAATGCCATGAGAATTAGCCATAGCCTTTAGCAAATGCCATGCTCTTTGTCTCAGACAAATAAAAAGTGATTGCATGAGCTTCTTAATATTTAGGCATTAACTATTAGGCATTGTTGGAGTCCTCCAGCTGTTAAATTGGTATCATCGGCTGTTGCTTCTATCACTAATAAGTAGCTGATTACCCCTAGCACGTAAGCTTCTATGGTCAAAATTATTTCAAAATAAAATAAAAACAAGGGAACAAAGGAACAATTTGCTTGTTACTTTGGGTGCATAACCAGTATACTTGGAGCAATGCACAGGTGCTGTCATTTGAGCATGCGTCAATTGTATTAGCTGCAAACTGTGGGCACACTTTCTGTTCAACTTCACCCTTAAAACGTTTTTATTAATAGAATCAAAGCCGCTGCCAGGTGCAAGAAGGTCACGCGCACATGTATGTCTATTTCTTAGTTTAATATATTTATTCATGGTGGTATTTAATACAAGGCAACAATGAACTATATTAAACCCTTCTCTGAACCTAGCCTGGTTAATAGAAATGCTACTGGATTAATCCCATTCTTCCAGCCTGTAAAGGAGTCATTTTGTGAAACTGTTACCTGCTACATCCCAAAGTGAGATGGACCCAGGACAGCATAAATCTATTATGAAGTCTTTCTTAGACAGGTTTGATTGGTATCCAGTCATATTTTCAAAAACATATTTTGGAATGACCATTATGTCAAAAACATTTTGGCGAAAACATTTTTTAGGTTTTTTTTAAAATTATGTTATGTTTTTTTGGGGGGTTCGTTAGTAAAAAAAGTGTAAATAAAAAAGGGGGTTTGAGGGGAACCCCCATTTTAAAAATAAAATTTAAAAAAACAATAAAAAAAAACATTCGGCAAATTTGGTGTCGAGAAAATGGCATTCGCAAATATGGGTTTCGAAAATATCACTATAAACCGTTTGATTATCAGGCTGTAATGCAAAGATTCTGATCGCGTCCTAGAAAATTACACGTGTGTGCCTGAAAACCTACTCAGTGATTCTCGGCCTCACTACATTCGTTTCTTTTTGGAAATTGTATAAGCACATTAATGGGGCATGTGCGGCTACTCCTTGCATATGACTAAAGCAGCAGCAAGTGTTCTGTACACCTTCCCATGTGATTAATTTGCCAGGCATATGATGATATAATTGGGCTATGCCAAGTTGCACTTAACATGTGACAGAACATCACTATGCCTTTGCCATTGCATGTTCTTGCTAGTGACCTCTAGCAAAACAGTCTGCAGCATTGTTGATTCATTCGAACCTGACAGGTATTGCATTTGGTTATGGGGAGTTGTTGTTTTATTGCAAACCTTAAATGAGAAATGCATAATTACAATCCAATTATAACACTATGGTTAACATGGATGCATGGCTTGATTGTTCGAAGAGGAAAGTGCATGCATACATGTTTCATTAACAGTTTCAGAATCTGTAAAAGTATGGTTTAGAGAGTGACATGATGGACAAAATGTCTGTGATGTCAGTTTCTCAGTTTGAATTGATATTCAGTTTGTGAAAAATATAAATGTTTATTTTCTTTGACTAGAAAATGAATATCCTACCACAATGGTGGAGATCACTAATGTGCGCATGTTGTAGCTAGGACCTACATATAGGTGTACTTCAGGAAAGGACTGTCTCACACCCACTTTGAGAACATTGTTGGAAGGGAGAGTATGAAGGGGAATTTCTAATGGACTTGATGGAGCTTCTTTCAGAGTCCACCTTTTGTGTATTTCCTTCAATGGCGTTTTAGTATAGGATGACTGAATAGTAATGGTATTTTCCCAAAAAGTGCTTCCATCCTTGTTGGCAAATATTGAGGGTTATCCGTAACACCCATGGATTTATGCTGATTTAGGCACAGCTAGTGACACCCTGGGGATAGAAAAAGCACATTGGTGCCGGTAAAACAGTTATTTGGGAACAGCGCAGTGCAGGAAGGAAACACATTCCATTCTTTGTGATAGGTTGGGCAAGGCCAGACTCTCTTCTCCACGACTCACTGGACCTGTCACTACAATGTAAGGCCCTTGGCAACAAAGATCAGACTCACATGGCTGAGCAATTTTTTGTCAGCATGCAGTAATATCAGACGAATGCACAGTGGTGGAAAATAAGCAAGAGGACCAGTGTTCCTATGCTGGGAGAGATTTGGTATTATGAAAGGGTTCCCATTTAACTTTTCTGAAACCTTGTTGAAATTCTACATTTTTCAATGCCACATGGGCTTGGCTGGACAACATAGGAAATAGCCTTGCTGGGTTTTCTCAAATCGTACATTTCAGATAACCCCTTAAGTGCACTGTTTGGCCATTTGGAATCCATGTAAGTGAAAGGTCCCTGTTCTGGGCTCTTAAAAACGATATAAGAAGTCGAAGCTTGTTTATGCTTTACTGTAAGAACAAGAAGAATTCAGATGCACCACAGAAAACAATGAAGGATTGATAAGAGGCCTGGTAACCTGCTATATTTATTTGTAAAAGGAATTCATTTGTATGCAAGCAGATAATCGCTGGCGAAATGCTGAAAAGGTGATCAGGATGAGATGAGCCAGGTAGAGAAAGCAAAAGAAAGCAGAAAGGTAAGACGAGTGATTTCTCAGAAGAAAGCCAGCTGGTGGATGTTGGTCATGTCATGGATTTTTCTTCTTTGGGGATGAGAGAGTAAGACATTTCTGGGCAGTGAGCAGAACATTAGAGAGTTTCAATTTTTTTGTGTGCATTGAATTGTCTTGGGGAACTGAGCAGAGAATGGATTAGGATGTGCCATGCGGCTTCATACTGAAGTCGATTTGCCAAGGCGACTGCCAACTTTGAATGCACCATGTGAATAAATTGTTTACTCCAAATATGGACACAACTATTTTCACTATCACATCACACTGACCTCTTTACACATTTAGTTATTGGCTTCTAAACACAAAAATTTACTTTGTACGTGTGCATGTCATTGATGATACCCGGCAAAGAATACTGCATATCTGTTTTCATTCTTATGCTTGGGGATTTATAAGAGATTTTTAAATTTCAAATTTACATGTATTCAAATTGCACATTTTATTTAAAAAAGTATAATACTTTATTGTGTTACAGTGCATTACAAACTTTACACAAAAAAAGAAAATGTTAGGCCATATAATGCATACAATACATACTACAATACATACAATATATTATGTAAGATACATAATATAGATAGGTTTAAAATTTAAAATGTAAGACCCTACTAAAATGTTACTAAGAAATGTTACTAAAATTATCTTACAACGTCCTTTAGACTTAAGATTCAGTATAATCCATACTTCCTCTTTTCCCATGATGTTCTCTACTTAATTATCTATAAAATATGGGTCAATTAATTGCCATATGCAAAATAATGCGAGATGTGTGGTAACAGAGTCCAGGTTCAGAAGGTAGGTCCAAAATTCTGCTGATTTAATTGATTTGTGATTATGCCCCAAATTACCAAAAGTAATGACACTTAGCAGGCCTAAACTGGGACATTCCGTAAATACATGTCTCATAGACTTTACATTGTCATGCCACTTGCATATCCAACGGAATCTGGAATTTTTTTGCAATTGCCATCTGGTGCCCCAAATTGCTTGGAGCGTGAATGGTTTTTCCTCATCAGCAGGCGTAATCTACGCATTGCTGGGTGAGGGCATTGAACAAGATAACCTTGGGGTTTCACAAAGGAATGAGAGACCATCAAAACTGGAGCATAGTTGCTTATTGTCGACAGGTGAGAATAATTATATTCAATCCCATTTAATTAGCCTTCCAACAAAAACACCTTTAGGAGTTTCAAAATGCTGACAATGAGAAAAATCTCATTCAATTTTTTAAAAAAAAGTCAGCATTCAATCTCAAACAGTTGTAGACATGCCGTCTCAGCCTTGAGTCTTTTCAAAATAGTTGCTAATAGATGACATTTCGGATTAGTTCTTGCTTTGATGAATAAAATACTGTGTCTCTTCAAGGCGAGCGCTCTTAATGAGATGAAGCCTAAATCAACATGCAGATACTCCATGGAGGTAGATCTTGGAAGACCTTCAATGTACGCCAGAAGGAGCCCTCAAGTTTATTAAGCCAGCAGAGGTCCTGCATAGAAAGGCCTTCCAGGCCATATAAGATAATGGGACAGAACCATTGCTTATATAGAGTCTGTAAACCAGCTAGCAGGTATCCTGCATGTTACTCTGTAAACGTATGGATCAATAATATTAACTGCTTTTCTCTCCTTTTTTTGAGGCATTAATCAAGCACAGCATAAAAACCTCCACTGGATATCTCCAGGCCCAAGTATTTATCCTGGTCGGTATATTTAATTTCTCCTGATCTGGTATACATGACTGGTCTATTCACCTTCTTAGAGGAAATCAGCATTACTTTGGTTTTCCCCAAGTTCACCTTTAGCTCATTTTCCGTAGTGTCACTCTCTAGTTTGGTTATCATTCCCCTCATTCCCACAAATATCTGACCAAACTTATCAGATCATCTGCATATCGTATGTCCAATTTTTGGTGGATGTTTATCATTATGATCTAGTCATACAGGCAAATCTGCTACAAAAAGATTGAAAAGAATGGGGGACAACACACAGCCCTGCGTTACCCCCAATACATAAGCAACCTATCCGACAGTGATCCTCTGTTCCCCAAGCATATTCGGGCAGAATTGTTACTATGAAGTGCAATAACAATTTCAAACAACCAGGTTGGACAGCCCATTGCCTCTAATTTCTTCCATAGAATAGCTCGATTTATCAAATCGAAAGCAGCATGGAGATCCACATAGGCTATATAAAGTGATGGACTTTGCTTACTGCTGGTATGCAAGATGAGAGCATCAAGCATTCTTGTATTATGAATTGTCCTAGCACCAGGGCGGAATCCCATCTGGAATGGATGTAACAGATTGTGTATTATTACCCATGCTTACAGTTCTGAGAGCACACTAGCCATGCACCTGCCACATGCTGGCCGTTACTTTACTTATTGTTATTATCTATTCTCATTTACTGCACTGTCCCTGCCCCTTCACACGCACTTGCGCGATCTGAATGACACCTGGAATAGTAGGATTGTTGTCTGTCCTCCCTTTGTTCCCCTCCCTTGCCTCGCTGCGCCTTGAAACACTTGCGTATAGGCGCGTTATAAATGCCATATCATATCATATCACATATGACGCAACTATTTTGCCAGTGATGTCTAGCATGGATAATAATCTGTAGTTCCCAGGTAAGAGCCTATCTCCCGCCTTAAATACAGGCACCAACAGGGAAGTTGTTCATGATTCCTGGAACTTCCTCTCGTTACAAACCATAGTAAACAGATGTAACAATACCTTAGCCCATCCCTTATGGTCTTGTTTTAACACTACCACCGCCAGGCCATTAGGGCTGGGTGCTCTAGAGTGCTCCAAATTCCTAATGCACTCACAAAGGTTCTGCCAATGGAAGGACATGGCCCATGCATGTTTCCAATGTTGGGATGTTCCCTATTAATTAATACAGCATTCTCACAAAACAATGTCCCGTTAACAAAGGACTTCCAGTCATGTTCTGTAATTGGATGAATCACCTTTTGCCCCTTTCCAATGTGAGAATCTGACAAATGGAGCGCATGTTCTTATTACACAAAGAACCCATAATCTCTTGCCAATTTACGTTACGCCTCTCCATTGTATGTCTTTTTAACCAATTTCAGAAGTTATTTTTAAATTTTTAATCTCGATTTAAGGCTGGTTTAGTTGGTTGTCACTATTTTTTAATCGTAGAATATCTCTCCTGAGTTTACGTTTAGTGGTCTGGATCTCTGAGTCGTACATGCGTTTCTCTGCTTTTTTAGAGGACCCATTTGGAAGACCGTGGATGGCTCCCACCCTATGTGTCATGTGATGTACCCATTCTTCTATTTCCATAGCCCAAAACGTTATCAAATTTAGTGGGGCATCAAGAGTGGGGGCTTAGCGGATGGCTGAACAGGCTTTATGAATATTTGCATGGGACCAAATAATGCAGCTTGCTTCATGATTTACCGTGGCCTCCACGACTCCCAATTCTCTCTGCGTCGTTTGCCAATGTAAACTTAGCAATGCATTATCGCTGTATTGATTTAAAAAGACCTCAGAATCATTCACACTTTCCAACAGTGCATTATTTCCACTATAATAATCAAGGGTGGCAGTTTTCGAACCCATCTGCCATGTACATTTACCAGGTGCATCACTCTGTCCTGCCATTTAATAATGGAAGTTCCCAATGCTTCGAGTGCACCTTAATGGAAATCCCATTTTCGCCGAGATGCAAAGGACAGAAAAAACGCCATCCATAATCCACTAGGAGAAAGTTGCTAGCTGAAGGAAAAGCTTGCACCTGGGATCGCCGCCATCAAGAACCTCGAGGGTTCTTTCCATTCAAAGATGGCCGTCGCCATAATTTACCTGTGATTCCGGCCCTTTGCCTGCCAGCAGCCCGCCCCCTCAGCTGATTGGCCTTACCGAGGCTTATACAGCCTATTGGGAATCGCCGGAAGGCGAAGCCGGCACGAAAATAAAAGCACGAGAAGGAAGGCACCTCGCCTGTCCCAGCCTGTCTCAGTACTGCCAGTCGCCATCGCCCAAAACCTCTGCCCGAACAACCCCCACATCTTCCCCTCTTACGCCGCTCTACATAACCTGGAAGACGACCCAGATCATCAGCATGACGTCCTCATCAGCTATAGCCCGTGGTGCAGGAACTCCACCAAGTCGCATCTGACCCTGCAGGAGCAGTGGATGCCCTGCACACTCGACCTCAAATGGTAAGCATTGCAGCCGCTGCACGTGCAATTTGAAAACTTGTGCTTGTGCCGCCATATTACCGCACATAAGTCCAATAGTCACCACTGAGCACTGACTGTGGCGCCACTGTCCTCTAAACATTTACCTAACACCAAGATAACTCTAAGGCAACTCTCCCAGACCTTTGTACTTTACCAATGACTTTGCCTTCACCTTGCCATTACAGGAGTCCAAACTCCTCTGCCCGCTCTGTGCGCCCCTTCACTATGTCTTCATCTCGATTATGATTATACTCTATTGCAAATATATTTCCACGCCCCATGTTCATGCATACGTTGGATACCAATCAACGTTATCAGTGAGCCTGCCTGACAAATAGCCTGCTATATGCAGCCTCGGGTTGTCTATACCCAACATTCATGCTGCCTATACCCTGCTATTGTGTGCCCATACTTTGCTATTGTGTTGCCCAAACTTAGCCATGATGCTACCTATACCTAGCATGCATAGCCCTATGTCCACCTATTGTGTCGTTCACACCTAGCTATTGTGTCGCTCATACTCAACATGTATAGCCCTATGCCTAACTATTGTGTTGCCCGCACTCAGATATTGTGCTGCCCATACTTGCATTTAGGCTGCGTGTACATGCCGGCACATGCTAAACAGCTACCTACCAATGCCTAGATCTACTCGCCTTACCTGTGTTAGCAACTTTGCTCTCTAAGCTCATATCAACGACCACTAGCCACTAAAAAATGTTCAGCTACTCCTGCCTGTTGCCTCAGCTATTTTGGATTTGAGAACCAGTTATTAGGCCGCCCGTTATGTATCCTCTTGCTACCCTGTAACTGCATTTATACTGCCTGACCTAGTAATTTGCATTTAGATATGTATCCTCTTGCTACCCTGTAACTGCATTTATACTGCCTGACCTAGTAATTTGCATTTAGATATGTATCCTCTTGCTACCCTGTAACTGCATTTATACTGCCTGACCTAGTAATTTGCATTTAGATATGTATCCTCTTGCTACCCTGTAACTGCATTTATACTGCCTGACCTAGTAATTTGCATTTAGATTGCCTGTCCGAGTAATTGCATTTAGGTTGCCTGTCCGAGTAATTGCATTTAGGTTGCCTACCCTGGTAATTGCATTTAGGTTGCCTGTCCGAGTAATTGCATTTAGGTTGCCTACCCTAGTAATTGCATTTAGGTTGCCTACCCTAGTAATTGCATCTAGGTTGCCTGTCCGAGTAATTGCATTTAGGTTGCCTACCCTAGTAACTGCATCTAGGTTGCCTGTCCGAGTGATTGCATTTAGATTGCCTATCCAAGTAATCGCATCCAGGTGCCCAGTACCCCAAGCTAACCACTATAGCTCACTATGTATCTACCACTACTCTACACAGTTCTACTCAGAACTATCCTTCATTTGACCACCCTTCAGATCTCAAACTCATCCTATCCACAGACCCAGCTACACCACAGAAGTGTACCCCAGGAGCAAACCACCATGGCCACCAATCCCTGCAGTCTCCAACAGCGCAACTTAAGACTCCGCGCCAGACTCCCAAGAATTTATGACCCGCTATCTAATGCCAAACCCTCCCCCATACACAATAGACATACCACGCATTCCACCAAAACTCCACATCATATAGATAACATTGGCCAACACCGACTACAACTCAACAGTCGAATCTTTAGGGATCCCATCTCCCCCCCAAAGTGTCCACACAAAATCCAGCCGCCTTCTATCCTAACTACCGCACCTGGACTAAAAGGCGCCTTAATAAACGCCCGTTCTATGGTAGCCCATGCCACTGAAATAGCGGACATCATCCAAAATGAGAACCTAGATCTCTTGGCTATCACAGAATCCTGGCTTCATCCCGCAGCTGGTCCAGCCATCATGCTAGCCATCCCAGATAATTACACTCTTTTACGCATGGATCGCACCACGTCTAGAGGCGGCGGCCTTGCCATAATTATCAAAAACCACCTAGACCTAAGACTTTCCTCACACCATAATACCACCTCCTTTGAATCCCTCACAACTAAACTCACTATTGACAACAACCAAACTATTACTATTCACCTCATATACCGCCCACCAGGCCCCTTGGGTTCCTTTGAGGAAGACCTTATGAACCTACTATCTGATAATCTAAAAAATTCTACCCATTGTCTCACCTTAGGCGACTTCAACCTCGGGTTCAACGACCCACGTGACCCTAATGCATTACAAATTAACAGCACCCTCGAGGAACTAGGATTTTCCCAAAAAATGACTGATCCTACACACATCAAAGGAAGGACCCTTGATTGGATTGTCACACATAACTGCCCAACTACTATCACTTCTATAGTGCCTCTGTCTTGGTCCGACCACCATATGGTATCTTTCACCTTAGATGCCACCACACCCACCAACAACAGCACCCTAGCTCCCACTGCACCCACTAGAAATAAAAAAAATATTACCCCTGAAAACCTCATCCCCCTTATTCTACCTACCTTAAACTCCATCTCAGATCAGTCCGACCCTGCCTCCATGGTAGAAAAGTACAACGAAGTGATGCTTTCCTCTCTGGATACTATCGCACCACTGAAAATCAGGAAGAGCAAACCCCGCCAACACTTAAACACCTGGTTCACTCCCCTACTGAAAGACATCAGACAAAAGAAACGCCAAAGTGAAAAAACCTGGAGATCAGACCCCTCCGACATCAATAAAAATAACCTGAAGAAATTAGCCACCCTCTACAAAAAAGAAATCATCCTTGCGAAACAAACATCCTACAACACCCGTATCACTCAAGCTAAATCCAATACCAAAGAATTATTCGCCATCCTAAAAGAAGTAGAATCCCCTATCCATGCTCCCGACTCCTGTATCAAGGATAAAGACTGGTGCACAAGCATACAAAATGCCCTTGCTAATAAGATAACTATGCTTCAGACGAAGATTCACAACAAAAAAGCTTCCATAACTACCCCTAATATTGTCAACATAGGCACCCCCCCAAGACCACCATGAATCCACTACCAATTTTGAAATCCACTCCACCTCCACCCACACTTGACACCCCGCCCTTCCACTTCCACAAAGTTTCCACCAAAGAAGTCGAGAAAGTCATCCTCACTCTTAAACCCTCCAACTGCCAGGGCGACCCATGTCCTGCCCAAATCATAAAAGACGCTGCTCGTGAACTCTCACCCTTCATCACTAAACTTATAAACGCCTCATTCACTTCAGGTACCATACCTAGCAATTTGAAACACTCCTGGGTCCTCCCCCTCCTCAAAAAGCAAACCTTGGACCCCTCCATCCCCACCAATTACCGCCCCATAACCACTGTGCCGTTCCTACTGAAAATCCTGGATAAGGTAGCTTACCTACAAATTCAGCACCACTTGGAATTTAACCACCTCCTAGGAGTCCGACAGTCTGGCTTCAGACCACAGCATGGCACTGAGACTGCACTCCTAGACCTTAAGGCACAAATAGACACCCTAAGAGATAAAGGCACGACTTCACTCTTACTACTCCTCGACCTCTCTGCAGCATTTGACCTGGTGGACCACGCAATACTGTGCAACCATCTGGCCACGGCAGTCTGCTTCTCCCATGAAGCAGTCGCATGGATCCAGTCCTTCCTAGATAACAGGACAATGCGAGTCTTCTCCCCTCTAGCAGCCGCAGATCCTGCACCCATCTCATGCGGCGTACCCCAAGGATCATGTGTATCTCCTACCCTCTACAACATCTTCACAAAGCCCCTTTTCGATGATCTAGACGGTCTTGGTATCACCTATACTAACTATGCAGATGATACACAGATCCTCATCCCGTTGACGGGAGATTATGACAAGGATTTGGCCTTTGTGAATAGAGTCTACCTCATCATCCAGGCATGGATGGCCTCCCACGGTCTATGCCTGAATGATGACAAAACTGAACTCCTCATTCTAGGCACCTCTTCCAACATTAAAAAACTAGGCCCCAACTATGACGCCTTCACAATCGACAACAACATCATCACTGTGGCCAAAGTAGTTAAAACCCTCGGTTTCTACATAGACTCTACCCTCACCTTTGGTAAACAAGTGAATGCCATGGCTTCAGCTACTTCCTACACCTGCAAGTTAATTAGAGCTGCCAAGCCTTTTCTCTCAGCTAATAACTGTGTCCCTCTAGCAAGAGCACTAATTCTATCGAAACTAGATTACTGCAATGCCCTCTACATAGGCAGTAACAAATACATCACCGCCAAAATACAAACACTCCAAAACAATGCCCTGGGAGCCGCCCTAAACGACCCTAAGAGTGCCCATATATCAGATCTCAGGAGATCTACTAACTGGCTCACAACAAAAGACAAAATCCTCCTCAAAACAGCATCACTCACACACAAATGTCTTAACCACGCAGCCCCGCAATACCTCATAGATAGATTCACCAGACAAACAGCCTCTCGCCCCCTAAGAAAAGCCAACTCCAACCTCCTGCTAGTACCCAGATTCAAACTTACTAAATCTGGTGGGAGTAGCTTCGCTGTCAAAGCAGCACAATTCTGGAACTCCCTTCCCCCTGCTCTAAGGGAAGATCTCCCCTACCGGCAATTTAGATACAATTTGATTCAATGGCTAAAAGAGCAAGATGTCTAATTCCCACCCTATTGATTATCCAGGATCTCATGTACATTTTGTATTCTTGTTATGCCTTATTTATGCCATACCTGCACTATTGTAAACTCACTGCATATACTTTTGTGATGCTGCAATATTACCTGTGTTCTCAAACTCATTGTATATAGACCTGCAAGTTCTCTGCCAATACACTTCCACAGCAATGTAACCGCCGCTGTACCCTTATGTCTAATTTGCAATCTGTAACCTAAGCTGAACAACCCTCTTCTGCCTACGCGCCCGAATACCCCGGGGTCTGGTGCGCAATATAAATAAATAAACAAACAAACAAACAAAACAAACAAACATAGGTTGCAATTGTTTAAATGTCATAGTTTTAAACTTAGAATCAGCATCCTAGCTGCATATGTAAACATTGTCTTGACTTAAACTGGGTAACAAAAAGTGACATTTTATCTGAAGCCTGGCTTAAGGAACTGAATTCTGCCCACCAGCTACCCCCGACAGGAGATGAGACTTGCACAACAGCTGTGTTCCCAGGCCTAGCTGCCCTTTTGCTGCTCCCACCAAAAGGGATATGACACTTCCCTGATTGAATTACCTGGGCTCTGCAGGAAATTGAACAAAGCCCTGTCCTGACTCAGGCAAATGTTTTATTATGGGGCCGTAAAAAGTGGCTTCCTCCTGGAAGTAAAGGGGAGGAGCACTGCCTGTGAGAGCAAGCTGGCTTGGCAGAACTGGAAAAACCAGAAATTCAACCTTGTGCTGGGGGGAAACCACACCCCTGTAGCCAGAATATGGTTTTAGAAAAAGATGAATAACTCATAGAGCGGACTTGTGAAAATTATTTAAATGATACCATAATTCTTGTGATTTTTCTGCCACATTTTAAGAGGTTTTTAGAACCGGTGGCATGATCTGGGGGCAAACTAGCAGTTAAGAGGGTATTACCTAAAATGTATGCATGTTAAAAATCTGACACTTCATCAAGTAATGTCCATACTCCTTGCGCACATGTGTATAAATTTGGGGTAATGTCTGATATTGGTAACCTGATTAAAAAGTGGAATATGTTGCCATTTCTGAATGCAAGCTCCCAGGAAGAGCAGATTTGGACAGGGTATACCTCCTGTGATATGTGAAGGGTGCATGTAATTTTAAACAAATGTGTACCTGTGCAAATATGTCTTTTGGGTCAAAATATAGATTGTGTGTAATTTGACAGGGGTGGGTTCTCTGTACCATAAACCGACCTCATCATGATGACACTTCATTTCATTCCCCCAATCAAGGGGAAGCGGATGAAGTGGCCAATGACAAGTGGAGAGGGGTAGAGCTTAGTGATGCTGCACACACACCCATTTTAAAAACACATAAAAGCAGACATCAGGACAGAAAGGGACCTTCAAATCCATTTGCTGCGGGACGCTCTGCCGGGAAAATCCATACTTTACCTCCATCAATCTCCAGAATCCAGAGAGAGAGAGAGCTGACCCAGATCATTGTGTGTCATGTCACGCGGGAGACTGGGGTCTGCCGCTCCCATTTCCTCCTGGCGAGTCTACCCGCGCGTTCGCGTCTGGGGACTCGCCGGGAGGGGAGCAACGGATTACAGGGCCGGCGGCCTTCGGCGCATGCGCGGAGGTCCTCTCTCTCGGTTCCGCGCATGCGCCGTGGGGGCTTGCCTTCCAAGCCTCGTTCTGGGTTCGCCGGCGCCCGGAAACGGAACGGTTTGCGTTCCAGGCCTCTCGGGCGCCGGCGGCCCATAAAAGAGGCCGCTAGTCAAAGCTGCCCGCGTCTCAACGCGGTTTGCTTCGCTTTCCTCGTTGTTCCTGCCCAGCCTTACCTGTGGCCTGTCCTGGGCCTACCTGCCTCCAGCCTTACCTGTGGCCTGTCCTGGGCCTACCTGCCTCCAGCCTTACCTGTGGCCTGTCCTGGGCCTACCTGCCTCCAGCCTTACCTGTGGCCTGTCCTGGGCCTACCTGCCTCCAGCCTTACCTGTGGCCTGTCCTGGGCCTACCTGCCTCCAGCCTTATCTGTGGCCTGTCCTGGGCCTACCTGCCTCCAGCCTTACCTGTGGCCTGTCCTGGGCCTACCTGCCTCCAGCCTTACCTGTGGCCTGTCCTGGGCCTACCTGCTTGCCTCCAGCCTTACCTGTGGCCTGTCCTGGGCCTGCCTGCCTCCAGCCTTACCTGTGGCCTGTCCTGGGCCTGCCTGCCTCCGGCCTTACCTGTGGCCTGTCCTGGGCCTGCCTGCCTCCAGTCCTTACCTGTGGCCTGCCCTGGGCCAGCCTGACTCCAGTTCTTATCCGGGTCCTGTCCTGGGCCTGCCTGCCTTCAATCCTCACCTGGGTTCGGCCCTGGGCCAGCCAGCCTCCAGCTACTACCTAGGTTTTGCCCTGGGTCAGTCTTCCCTCAGCCCATTCCGGAGTTCTGTCCTGAGTCATCATTGTGTAGAGGGGACTTATCCCACACTAGCCTGCATTCCCCCTGTTCCATCTTGGGCACGTTCCTACAGTTCTCTAATTGGCCAGACAACTAGTTCCAACTGTCCTCACTCTTTCCTGTCTTGCCTGACTCCGAATCTCATCCTGTGTACCATTGGAACTATCTGCACCAGCCAAGCTCCTTTGCCTACTACGAATACCTTTCTGCTACACTGGTCTATCTATCAACTGTCGCTGCACTGAGGTTCTTGGAAGATTCATGGTCTGGACAACAAGCTCTACCTGGACTATGGTTCCCTCCATCTGAGCCTACATCCTCTTGTCACGCTTACCTGGGAGAGTGCCTTTGTGACATTGGGGGTTGGTCCATCCTTCACCCAGTTCCTCATTTGGGTGGTGGAGAGGCTGATTCCTCGTGCCGCTATCTCATCAGTTCCTGGACTCCAGACTGGCGACCTCTGCGAGACCAACCACCAAGACTACAGGTACGCGGTCCTCTCGGGCCAATCAGCTTGACAGATTGAGACGCCTTCCTCCTGATTCAGAGATGGATGAATCGCAGGACATGAGGAACGAGTTGCTAGCGCTCAGGGCCGAGATGACCGCCCTGCGTCAGGAGAATCAAACATTACGACAAATGATAACGCAAGGAGCACCTAGTACCTCTCAAGGAGAGGGATCATTGGCTCATACAACACCCATCAAATTCGACGGAGACCCTAGACGGGTGGCGGAGTTTTGTAACCACTGCAGAATACACTTTCTCTTCAGGTCTACCTACTTCAACACTGATAGGGCCAAGATTGGCTACATCTTGGGGAACCTAACTGGGAACGCATTAGCTTGGGCAACTCCGTTTGTGGTTACGAACAGTCCTATTTTGAATGACTTTGCTGCCTTTGAAAAGGCCTTTCTTGAGGTATTTCAGACGCCGAACCTGGCCTCCGTTGCACAGAATCAATTGATGGACTACAAACAGGGAAGCAATGACGTCATCACCTACATCAGCCGTTTCCGACTTTTGGCTACTGACTCCCAGTGGCCCGAAATTACACAGAAGACACTGTTTCGTCGAGGCCTGAGAGAGGAGTACAAGGATGAGTTACTTCACATCCCTGAACCAGAGAGCCTTCAACTCTTGATCGATCAAGTACTCCGTATTGACCAAAGGCTAGCCGAACGAAAGGCTGAGAGACGTCGGCTTGACAGAAGCGGTCCCCGGACAACCAACACACCTGCTGGTTCATTTGGGTCGACCGAGTCCGGACCTGAGCCCATGCAAGTAGGAGCCATGAGGGGACCTTTGACGGAAGAAGAGAAGAAACGAAGGAGGTCTTTGCGTTTGTGTCTTTACTGTGGAGCAGCTGGACATTATTTGGGTACGTGTCCTTTGCGTCCGCAGAAGAAGAAGTCGGGAAACTAGGAGACCTGTCGTATACAGGAAGGGCAACGACAGGTCCCATTCCTTCCTCAGACCCTTCTGTTATTTGTTCTATACGTCTGCCCATGCAACCAGCGGTACTACAGACCCTGAAGGTCCGAATTAAACTACCAGACAAGAACCTGGAAGTATCCGGTCTACTGGACTGTGGGGCTTCCGGCAATTACATCGACGAAACGTTCGTCACCAGACATAAGATACCACTCGTTTCCAGACACACGCCTCTGTCGGTGGAGCTTATTGATGGTACTCCCTTGTCTTCTGGACCCGTTAGTCAGTTCACAGTTGGACTGGCCCTTCTGATTGCTGATCATTACGAGGAACTAGCCTTTGATGTTATCAAGTCACCGAACTACAAGATGGTTTTGGGATTACCTTGGTTGCAACACCACAATCCTTTGATAGACTGGAGAACCCAGACCTTGACCTTTTCATCCGAACGGTGTGCTCAAGAATGCAAGCTACCCGTTCCCACCAGGACCGTCTCGACTTCTCTAATAACGGACAGCAATGGGGTTCATCTATGTTCCACGTCTCTGGTCCCACAGGAATATTCCGAATTCAAACATGTGTTTTCTGAACCTGGCAACATACCCCTTCCTCCACACCGTTCTTTTGATTGCTCCATTGACCTGCTACCGGACCACGTTATTCCCCATGGGAAACTATATGCTTTGACACGTGACGAGAAGCTAGTTCTTCAGGAGTATTTGTCGGAGAGTCTAGAAAAGGGGTACATTGTGCCATCGAAATCGCCTGCAGGATTCCCCCTGTTTTTTGTAAAGAAAAAAGAAGGTACATTGAGACCCTGTGTCGACTACCGGCAGTTGAATGACATAACAGCCAAGGACCGGTATCCTTTACCCTTAATCCGCAGCATCCTTGAAACCCTGCATACTGCGCGAATCTTCTCCAAATTGGACCTCCGCGGAGCTTATCATTTGGTGCGCATCAGGAGTGGGGACGAGTGGAAGACAGCTTTCAAGACATCTTTTGGGCATTTTGAATACAGGGTTATGCCTTTCGGCCTATGTAATGCTCCCGCTGTTTTTCAACGATTCATGGACTACATCTTTGGTGACCTGTTAGGGTTATCCGTTTGGGTTTATCTGGACGACATATTGATATTCTCTAAATCCTTAGACGAGCATGTGGAACATGTTCGTGAGGTCCTTCATCGGCTGTCCGTCAATAACCTGTTCGCCAAAGCGGAGAAATGTAGCTTTCACCAACCCAGCATTGAATTCTTGGGATTTGTTATCAATCAAGAAGGCATTGGGATGGATCCCAAGAAGGTGCGAGCCATACAAGAATGGAGACATCCACACGATATCAAGGCTCTCCAACGCTTCCTGGGATTCGCAAACTTTTACAGGCGCTTTATCCCACAGTTCTCACAGATCTCGGCGCCCCTCACCAGGCTAACCAGCAGCAAGATCACGTTCGAATGGGATCTCGTGGCTTCCCGGGCTTTCGACGTATTGAAGTCGGCCTTTATGGCTGCCCCGATCCTGCGCCATCCCCAGGAAGAGTTGCCTTACATAGTGGAGGCCGATGCTTCCAGCTTTGCTGTAGGGGCAGTCCTTCTTCAGAAAGATCCTATCACGTTGGTAGAACATCCAGTAGCCTATTATTCTCGCAAGTTGAGTCCCAGCGAACGAAACTACGCGGTGATTGAAAGGGAACTGTTAGCCATCAAGACCGCATTCGAGGAATGGAGACATTTTCTCCTCGGAGCACGCTTTTCTGTGGAGGTGCGGACAGACCATCGCAATCTGCAATATCTTCGCTCTCTGCAATGTCGGACTCCTCGTCAAGCCCGGTGGGCCTTCTTCTTCTCTCCGTTTGAGTTCCATGTTACTTATATCCCGGGAACCTCCAATACGAAAGCGGATGCGCTTTCCAGGTCCCTGGAAAACGTAGATGGGACGCCCTGTCCAGAACAGCCACTGATTTCTCCTCGCCATTTTCTGCTGGCCTTGTCCTCTCACCTTAAGTCCATCGCGGAAGCCACTCGGTCGGATCCAGAAAGAACGTCCCTTCTTAGTCGGCAACTAGTATCAGAACGAGACGGACTGTTGTTTTTTCAAAGAAGACTCTACATACCCAGAGGAGCCATTAGAAGGGGCGTTCTACACGGATTCCATGATTCACCCATAGGAGGACATCGCGGGGTCAGAGCCACTCGAGAGTTGATATCCCGACAGTTCTGGTGGCCTGGTTGGGCGACCGAGGTCCAGAAGTACATTGACAGCTGTCCAATATGTGCCCAGTGCAAGGTTCCCAGAAGACGACCATTGGGTTTGTTAATGCCCACCGAAGTGGCTCCCTATCCATGGCATACCATCGCCACCGATTTCATTGTGGATTTGCCTCCATCTGAAGGGTACACCTGTATAATGGTGGTTGTGGACAGCTTCACCAAACTGGCCCATTTCATCCCATTCCGGAAAATCCCTACAGCTACTCAAATGGCTTCAGCGTTTCTGCACGACATCTACCGGTTGCACGGCCTACCGGAGAAAATCATATCGGATAGAGGTACCCAGTTCCTTTCATCATTTTGGAGACAGGTGTGTGGTCATCTGGGAATACATAGAGCTCTAAGCTCAGGCTATCACCCACAGACAAATGGGCTAACCGAAAGGACCAATCAGACTTTGGAGGGGTACCTCCGCTGTTTTGCCAATGCCACACAGTCTAATTGGAAAGGTGGGCTAGATCTGGCCGAAGTATCCTACAACAACACTGTTCATGCCTCCATTGGAGTCAGCCCATTCTTCTGTTCCACTGGTCTACATCCTCGGTTAATGCCTTTTCAACCAGTTCCGTCTAGTACTGTTCCCTCTGCTGATGGTCTGGTCTTACACATCCGGGAACAGCAAGAACTTGCACACAAGATCTTAAGTGAAGCCAAGGATCGGATGAAGAGACAGGCAGACAGGAAGAGGAGTGCAGAACCTAATTTCCAGGAGGGCGACAAGGTGTGGTTGTCCTCAAAGAACCTGCCTCTCCGCAATCTGCCCGTCAAACTGGCCCCTCGATATTTGGGACCCTTTGTTATCACCAAACGGTTGTCCTCTGTAGCCTTCCGTCTTCACCTACCCTCTTCCTGGCGTGTACATCCCGTTTTTCACGTGTCCCTGTTAAAACCCTATGTGGTCGATGATTATGGCCGCACCTCTCCTCGTCCGGCCTCTGTTTTGGTACAGGGGGGCCCTGAGTTTGAGGTACACGAGATCTGTGATGCCCGGTACCGTAGAGGGGTGCTCCACTATTTGGTTGACTGGAAGGGGTACCCGGCCTGTGATCGTACCTGGGAACCGCGCCAGCACGTGCATGCTCCCCGGCTGATACGTGAGTTCTACGTACGGTTTCCCTGGAAGCCTGGGGCCCCGGGTCTTCCTGGGAGGGGGCATAGTGTCATGTCACGCGGGAGACTGGGGTCTGCCGCTCCCATTTCCTCCTGGCGAGTCTACCCGCGCGTTCGCGTCTGGGGACTCGCCGGGAGGGGAGCAACGGATTACAGGGCCGGCGGCCTTCGGCGCATGCGCGGAGGTCCTCTCTCTCGGTTCCGCGCATGCGCCGTGGGGGCTTGCCTTCCAAGCCTCGTTCTGGGTTCGCCGGCGCCCGGAAACGGAACGGTTTGCGTTCCAGGCCTCTCGGGCGCCGGCGGCCCATAAAAGAGGCCGCTAGTCAAAGCTGCCCGCGTCTCAACGCGGTTTGCTTCGCTTTCCTCGTTGTTCCTGCCCAGCCTTACCTGTGGCCTGTCCTGGGCCTACCTGCCTCCAGCCTTACCTGTGGCCTGTCCTGGGCCTACCTGCCTCCAGCCTTACCTGTGGCCTGTCCTGGGCCTACCTGCCTCCAGCCTTACCTGTGGCCTGTCCTGGGCCTACCTGCCTCCAGCCTTACCTGTGGCCTGTCCTGGGCCTACCTGCCTCCAGCCTTATCTGTGGCCTGTCCTGGGCCTACCTGCCTCCAGCCTTACCTGTGGCCTGTCCTGGGCCTACCTGCCTCCAGCCTTACCTGTGGCCTGTCCTGGGCCTACCTGCTTGCCTCCAGCCTTACCTGTGGCCTGTCCTGGGCCTGCCTGCCTCCAGCCTTACCTGTGGCCTGTCCTGGGCCTGCCTGCCTCCGGCCTTACCTGTGGCCTGTCCTGGGCCTGCCTGCCTCCAGTCCTTACCTGTGGCCTGCCCTGGGCCAGCCTGACTCCAGTTCTTATCCGGGTCCTGTCCTGGGCCTGCCTGCCTTCAATCCTCACCTGGGTTCGGCCCTGGGCCAGCCAGCCTCCAGCTACTACCTAGGTTTTGCCCTGGGTCAGTCTTCCCTCAGCCCATTCCGGAGTTCTGTCCTGAGTCATCATTGTGTAGAGGGGACTTATCCCACACTAGCCTGCATTCCCCCTGTTCCATCTTGGGCACGTTCCTACAGTTCTCTAATTGGCCAGACAACTAGTTCCAACTGTCCTCACTCTTTCCTGTCTTGCCTGACTCCGAATCTCATCCTGTGTACCATTGGAACTATCTGCACCAGCCAAGCTCCTTTGCCTACTACGAATACCTTTCTGCTACACTGGTCTATCTATCAACTGTCGCTGCACTGAGGTTCTTGGAAGATTCATGGTCTGGACAACAAGCTCTACCTGGACTATGGTTCCCTCCATCTGAGCCTACATCCTCTTGTCACGCTTACCTGGGAGAGTGCCTTTGTGACATTGGGGGTTGGTCCATCCTTCACCCAGTTCCTCATTTGGGTGGTGGAGAGGCTGATTCCTCGTGCCGCTATCTCATCAGTTCCTGGACTCCAGACTGGCGACCTCTGCGAGACCAACCACCAAGACTACAGGTACGCGGTCCTCTCGGGCCAATCAGCTTGACATTGTGAAGTGCAGAGACCAGACCAGAGTCCAGTCTAAAACCTGACCAGATCCGTGGCGAGGCCCATTCTATTTCAAAAATATATTGTGAGTACCTAGCAAAACTGTGCAGAACCAATCTCTTAGTTAAAATAATCTAATCTAAGCTATTTTAATCTAAGAAGAACTGCCTCCTAACTGTCACCTGTCATTTGCAAAGCTGTCACCTGTCATTTCTAGTTGCTAGCTGTCATATGTCATTTTGAACTTTAAAATTTCAAATCCGAAAAACTACCTTTATTTAATCATTCATAACTCCGTAACCGTTTGTCCTAGAGACTTGCAGTAACTTTCCTCTGAAAGCTGGGAATCGTGGCTTTTCTACGAACCTACCCCCGATACTTTTGCCGCAATCGCGAAAAACGCACTCGCGAATTTGCCGCGATTTGCAAATTTTTCAACGTGTGAAAACAGCAGTTTTCTTGCTTTCAGTTGCCAAAAATTCGTTTAACCTGCTAGTTACTCCTAGATCCTTGCTAGAGTGAGCCTGGACTAATATTAACTAGATACCACTCACCCTGAACCTCTAGAGGGAATTAAAAGCATTTTAGCATATTTTTCACTTCATTACCAGCACATATAAAAGCATTTTGGGCCTGTGTTTCCAACTTCTGTAGTCTAAGCTTGCTGGGGTGAACTGAATTACAGTTGATTGCATTTCTGAGAACTGTGTGCTTCCCTTCCATTTCCTTGCATTGCATAAAGGGGGGAGTGGATTGCCAGAGAAAAGTGATTACATTGTTTTTGTTGAACGCATATTGAGTATTTTCTGTACTGCATTTTCATTCCACCTTGCATCCATTTGAAACCATAAAGTATTGTTGCTATCTTATCCATCCTATAACCACTCATCATTGATTATAAAGAAGTGTGCTAGTGCCAGACTATCCATTATTGATTACTGCTCAGATTCAGTGTGATATTCAATTATTAAATTATTATAAAGTGTGATATATATATCTATTGTTTAAATTATCAAATAAACCTTTTAACTTGCAAAACAGAACTACTTCTTGACTCAGTGGGGTCAGGGGGATTCCAAGGGAGGGGTGTTATATAGGGGTAGTCATCCAGAACACATGAACTGGACATAAAGATATATCAATAAGGGTTTTCATTCAGTATTCTAGACTAGGCGTTGACTTAGCTGTAGTGTTGAATTGAATCCTCTTACAGTGTATTTCACCCTCAGTGGTTGAAAGAAGTTGAAATCTCTTGATTGTAGCACAGGAAGCGAAGGTATTTTGGAGAACAGATTAGGTTTGATCGATGCAAGTCATCTGGCACCTTTAGCACTAGGGCACTGTACGAGGGTCAAGTGGCTCGCTACAGGCTGCAATACCCCCCCCCAGCCACCCCCAGACAGGGGGACATTTATTACACCCAGTGCTTTACGTGCCATTGCTTGTTTGCTGCGATGATGTTATTCCACCTGAGGAGTAATGCTAGGAAGATTGAAGCTATGTACACTTGCTTCATCTGATTCTCCACCCACTGATGTTACTGTTAGTTTTCTCCCGAAAGACCACTGGATTAAAGTTCCAGCCGACCACTGCTTGCTTTTCTGTCTCCTACCAGTCTTTTTTCTGGCTTTTCTGACTTTAGATTTAGCTGGGGCAACCGATAAAATAGTAGAATTAATATGGAGATAGCTGTCTTCTTGAGACTCCATAGGAGAACTGCCTTGTGTTAGGCCCACCAGGCGTTGTCATCATTTTTCTCTTTGCCTTTCGTTCCTTGTCGGATAGTTTAAAGGGGAGGAGAGCGCAGGATCCTTCAGGGCTGAGGTGCTCTGAGGCCAGTCAGGTTCCTGGGTAGTGATAAGAATTGGCACCTCTGCTTCAACACGCTTAGGTGCCTCAACCACCTTGCTGTTCACCCTCATCCACTCCCACTACCTTTCTGGTATGCACATAACTGGTGTATGGTCTCTCCTTGTTTAACTAAGTCTCCATGTATGCCCCCACACAATTTTAGCAATATTTTAATTGTGCAATTGCAAGACATTGCCTCGGAGTAACTCGTGCTCTTGGCATCACTCAGGGCCCGATTCTCATCTTGGGGCAGTGAGCATGCTAAATAGCTTGGCTCACTGCGCCATTTCTTGACGCCCAGGCACCACTGCTATTCTCATGTGGGCCTGGGCGTCTTCGCAAAGCATGACAGTGCTTTCGCTGTAATCTGCCAGAATCTCGGCAGCATTTTCTTTAAATAAGGAGAGAATCGTTATTCTACAAAAATGCTGCCGAGAACACAGTTCCTATACACCAAAGTGAGCAGCTTCAACGTTGCAGGATGCAACAAGCCAGCAGCTTCAACGTTGCAGGATGCAACGTTGAAGCTGCTCGCTTTAAATGAAAGTGTTCATATACACTGCATGGGTGTATATGAACACTTTCATTTACACCAAAGCCAGCAGCTTCAACGTTGCAGGATGCAACGTTGAAGCTGCTCGCTTTAAATGAAAGTGTTCATATACACTGCATGGGTGTATATGAACACTTTCATTTACACCAAAGCCAGCAGCTTCAACGTTGCAGGATGCAACAAGCCAGCAGCTTCAACGTTGCAGGATGCAAAGTTGAAGCTGCTCGCTTTAAATGAAAGTGTTCATATACACTGCATGGGTGTATATGAACACTTTCATTTAAAGCGAGCAGCTTGAAAGTTGCATCCTGCAACGTTGAAGCTGCTGGCTTGTTGCATCCTGCAACGTTGAAGCTGCTGGCTTTGGTGTAAATGAAAGTGTTCATATACACCACACAGGTGTATATGAACACCAAAGCCAGCAGCTTCAACGTTGCAGGATGCAACGTTGGAACTGCTCGCATTGGTTTAAATGAAAGTGTTCCTATACACCCGTGTGGTGTATAGGAACACTTTCATTTAAAGCGAGCAGCTTCAACGTTGCAGGATGCAACGATAACAGGTGTATGGACACTTCCATTTACACCAAACAAGGCTTCTTATGGCACTCATCCAGTTTAATGGCACCAAAAGGGTACCGTAAATGTGCGCTAGTTAAGCGCACATATTAAACTGCAGGACCCTATTACAGTCCGGCAGCTCCACTAAATGAAAGAATCCAATTTAGATTGAACTGGAAAAGTAGATTATCATACACGGGTGGTGCCCGCCTTTTTTGTTTGCTTTCTTATGACAGACTTGTTTTTGGACACCCTTAAGGCGAAGGCACACCTCCACCACACCCCCACTAATACTTATAAAAGATATTAAAATTAATCATCCAGCACCGCACATAAGAAGATGTCATATGAAGATATAGAATCACTCACAACGAAGAGAGTGGAAACACTAGGTTTTTCTACAGAGGAAGCAAATAAGATTTTGGAACTGATTGGTGAAAATATATTCAACAAAAATACTACCACTACAGATTCAGATCCAACCAAAAGGATTAAACAATTAGAATATTTGATACGAAAGGAGATCAACAGAAAGTTACACGCGGTCACCCTAGGTAGATACTATAAGAATCAACGTATACCAAGAGGATTACGAATACAACTCCGACCAACACTATGTAAAGAAAACAAGGAGTTTGTTAAGAAATGGGCGGCAATCTTAAATAGATGCTCACTAGACTTAATTTTATTAACCATTCAGGAACTTACGGTTAATCTTCACACCATTAACATAGAGATCAAGGAGATTGAGAAAGAGCTTTCCAACTCATGCAAATTGAAGAAAGAAGAGATAGAAAAAATATTGGTAGACATTAACCTTAAATTGACGGAATACAGAACCGAGCTTGAAAATAAAAAAATCAGGAAATTCAAACGGGATACTTATGACTATGTAAATGACGAAGTGTACTCCTGGATGGATAGATACGCTCCAACAGGAAGAAGACCATGACAGAATAACTCAAATACCCCAACCAGCTCAGACTCAGAGACAAGTGATACTCGGCCGACAGAAGGAAATCCACCAGCAGTGAGTTCAGAACCATCAGAAACAAGACCAGGGTCATCAACTAGCGTTTTTTTAGGAAGAGGAAAAGAACCCGCAGGGGTAAGAAAAAGAGGACGAGGAGGACCACAGACACGCTTACAACAAAAGAGAACCTCGTGATTAATTTATCGTCCAGAGTTCTAACTACGACTGAGACAGAGACACTTCAAAAAGTATTGAGTTTCGTCCCTACGTTTGATACCCCACTATTTGAAACTAAGGTAGAATTGTATAAACTCGTCAGGAAAATGAAACTGAAAGCTTTCTTTAATAAAACAGAGATACCACAAACCACACAAGAAGGGTCCCCGTACAAGGAATTTAAACCAAAAAGTAAATTCATACCACAAATCAACATACCAGCAGTGGAGGTTTTCGAGAAACAAGTCTTGAAGGATCTAAAGAAGATTAATTTCAAGAGTACAAAACATAAGAATTTAAAACCTCATGAGTTCAAATTGCTGAAAGATCTCTACAGTGATGCATCAATAACAATTAGACCCGCAGACAAAGGGGGAACATTAGTTATACTAGACACTGAGAATTATGATAAAGAATGCAAACGACAGCTCGCAGACACCACTACTTACAAACAACTGGGCAATGATCCAACAATGAGCATCAAACAGAACCTAGAGACCCTATTGGATGAAGCTGAAGAGAACGAATGGATAAATCACCACACACACGAGTTTCTGATGAATAGGAATCCACGCATTCCAAATCTACACATGCTGCCAAAAATACACAAAGATCTCATTAACCCTCCCGGAAGACCTATAGTGGCCGGGGTAAACAGTGTATTACAACAGATTGGAAAGTACATTGATTACTTCTTGCAACCCCTTATCCAGAAAACTACAACGTACATTAAGGATACGACCCATTTCCTTCAATTACTAGCAACAGTACCACACTCATCATCACATATCTTGTTTACTTTTGACATAAAGAACTTATACACGTCTATTCCACATGACTCAGGAATTGAAGCAATTGAATGGCTACTCTTAAACACAGGCGAGATAGAAGCGAATAAGGAATTTATCATCATCCTACTACGATTCATATCGGAAAATTCTTACTTTAAATACAGAAACCAGTTCTACATGCAGATAACAGGAACTGCGATGGGAGCCAAGATGGCCCCCTCATATGCTAACACATTTATGCACAAATTTGAGTCCGATTACATACTAAGTCATCAGAGATGGAAGTCATATTTGGTAATTTGGGTTCGTTTTATAGACGATATATTTGGTATCTGGACAGGTACAGAGACAGACCTAATGGAATTTTTTACATACTTGAATACAATCAATGAAAAAATTCAGTTCACCCACGAATACTCCAAAAACAACATCCATTTTCTTGATGTAAATGTACAATCTATGGAACACGAATACAAAACCAACATATACACGAAGACAAAAGATTGCAACAACTTACTTCAGAGATTAAGTTTTCATGAACCCAGTTTGATCAGAAACCTACCATACAGTCAGATGCTTAGAGTAAAACGCATCATCAGTGATCCAAGAGACTATGACAGAGAACTTCACGAAATGGGTGAGAAGTTATTGAAAAGTGGATACAGACATGAAGAAATAGCAGAGGCCAAACATAAGGTGGACCAAAAAAACAGAAACAAACTACTCACAGCTGCAAGGAAAGTGAAAACAGAACCATCACTTGTATTTGTCACTCGATTCTCAACGCAAAGCAGTCGCATTAAATCAATCATAAGAAAACACTGGCAAGTGTTATCTTGCGACCAAAAAACAGAAGAACTCTTTAAAGAACCACCAACATTTCCCTACCAACGTAGTAGAAACTTTCGAGACAGTTTAGTGCAAACGAGACAACGAAAGAAACAACCAGACGCTAAACGTGTTGGAACTTTTCCGTGTCTACAATGTAGTAACTGCAGTTATGTGCTGAAAGGATCAACCATCAACCATCCCCACACTGGGAAAAAGATCATGTTAAAATCATTTGCCACCTGTGACACAAGGAACATCATTTACGGTATGAAGTGTCCCTGTGGACAATTCTATGTGGGTTAGTCCCAAAGAAAAGCTAAACTTTGTTGGAACGAGCACTGCTCGTGTATACGGAATAAGAACTTAAATTCTGCAATCGCAAGACATTGGCTCAAAGAGAGACATAATTTAACACAAATCCGTTTCATGGTGTTGGAGGTAGTTTTGAGTAATGATCCTCATGAGAACATACAAACTAAATTAGATAGGAGAGAGTGTTATTGGATTGAGAGTTTGGGGTGTCTTACCCCGCGAGGAATGAATGAATAGATCAACTGGGCGTGCTTTTTATAAGCATGCAGTTGATCGTGAGGTTATGAGGGGAACACCAACATGGACACATTTACTGTAGACAAATTATGGTTGATGATACACAATAAGGAAGAGAAGCATGAATGTAACGAAGAAAACATGCGCCATTATGAAGGATTCACTAAAGAGTTGTTGTTCTACGCGCAATGTGCATGAATAAGTTACTGCTATTATTGTTTATTATACATGCATACGTAATTTCCTTTGTGTATACTACTTTGACAAGCCACTATTACTGCCATTACCGTTATCAATTTTGCACGCATGTATTATGATGAGGATTATATCCAGTGAAACGTATTTGAAAAGAACGTGTAATTTCCAGACGTGAATATATGTCGAAACCATATGGAGTACATCTGTGGTTCAATGCTCAACGCTCTATTAAGGAAACAGAGAGAAGTGGTCACAGCACAGAGAGTAAGCACTCATGCAACTCCATATATGTAGGACACCCCGACCATCCCATCTCCCCGTTTCCATGGGGACACGGGACGCGAGGCGTCGCTACGGAGGCCATGTGCCACGCGAGAGCGAACGCTAAACGGGGTAGCCACATGAACCCGCACATTAGCTAAATCAGAGTTTCCCCACAATCTGTGATGTTTTTTAACACATTTCCGTATTGGCATTAAACACTAAATCAATACAACCAAGGATAAGAGCTAAACCATCAGTAGCAGCAGAGATAGTACTCACTCAACCGAACACACAGACCATCCGGCCTCCCCGTTTCCATGGTTATGCGAGACGCAAGGCGTCATGACACTGGCCACGAGCCACGTGACAGCGCACACCGAACTGAGTTGCCTTAGCAACCCACACAGAAGCTTAACTACTGTTTCCTTACGGGACGGTGGTTCACTGGAAAAGCATACACGCTGTACGAGTACAGCATCACAGAAACAGTTGAGTAGTGTAAAGACACACGGAAGCATACCCCAACGGGTGAGTTTAAATCCCATATTTTACAGGAACTTAACAAGTTATAGGAGTGACTACGTAGCAATTTTTTTAACAGATGTTATTTTTGATTTAGGACACGGGTGGCTGTACTGTCGTACGCAGAGAGTTTTCCACTTTAGAACGGTGTTAGGCACCACAGGAGATTACGAAGGTAATTTGAATACATTTCAGATACACAGAGCATTTTTGAATTTGTCAGTTAATTTGCACAACCATCTATCAACATTTATCTAACAAGGGTTCCATGTTGTTGTTGTTTTCTTCCCCATAACCTCATCTTCTGACTATTGTGAATTACCTTTATTGGGTATGTACAATTTTCATTTACTCATTATATATTTTTGTTGATTTATGATCTTCATAACGGTGCACTGTGTTAATGTTTATAATCTACTTTCTGGAATTTATTTGAATTGTGATTTTCCCTTAACATGAAACCAATATATGCTTTTTGTTGAAACTTTTTGATTTGTTTGTGCAACGATTGATGAAGTTATATTGAGTAGTGTGGTTAACACCCTGATGAAGGAGATTCGCTCCGAAATGCATTCGCATTAAAATAACCATACACAAAACTAAATAAGTCTGCTTCTTGCTTGACAAAAAACCTAGTTGTTGACAAACCAGAGACTTAGAACTTTGGAGATTGGCTTTGAGTTGTTTATAACACCACTTTGGACATCTACCGTTTATTTTCATACGAACTTCCAGTTGGATGAAAACTTTGATTGAGTTTTGCACTAAAATATATGTAAATCAACGAACGAGCTCCACAAAAGCTCTCACGGAGAGTGCCAGACTTAGTTTGATGAGCTCATCCAACTTCTTTTGCAAGGTTAAACTGCAGGAGAGCCACAAGAATAGGCTTCCAAAAAGCCAGTTCACAAATGTGGCGGTTGCTAGGTTGGTTTCCAACCCATACCCTCAACCGCCACATATATTCCAAAATTGGCGCATTCCTTCTGACTTCGGAGGAATGTGCCAACTTCAGAATAGGTCTTAAGTACCGAAAAGGTCGTTAAGCCTTTTGACAACCTCTTCAATACTTAACACCAACTTGAGAATAGGGCCCTGAGTGTCAAAGTTCCGTTATTGCCCACACTGTGATCCGCATCAGGGCCCGATTCTCATCTTGGCGCAGTGAGCGTTCTAAATAGCACAACTCACTGAGCCATTTCTTGATGCCCAGGAATCACTGCTATTCTCATGTGGGCCTGCGCGTCTTCGCAAAGCACAACAGTGCTTTCGCTGTAATCCGCCTGTTTCTAATGGAAACAGGCGTATTGCAGAATCTCGGCAGCATTTTCGTTAAATAACGAGGGAATTGTTATTTAACGAAAATGCTGCCGATACACCAAAGTGAGCAGGTTCAACATTGCAGGATGTTGACGCTGCTTACTTTCGTGTACATGAAAGTGTCCATATACAACACGGGTGTATATGGACACTTCCATTTACACCAAACAAGGCTTCTTGTGGCACTCCTCCAGTTTAACGGCACCAAAAGGGTACCGTATATGTGCGCTAGTTTAGCGCACATATTAAACTGGAGGAGTGCCACAAGAATAGGCTTCCAAAAAGCCATTTTACAAATGTGGCGGTTGCTAGGTTGGTTTCCAACCCATCCCAGCAACCTCCACATGTATTCTGACTTTCCGACTTCGGAAGAATGCGCCACATTCAGAATAGGACTTAAGTACCGAAAAGGTTGTTAACCCTTTTAACGTCCTTTTCGGTACTTAACACCTTGATGAGAATCGGGCCCAAATTAGGGGATGCTGATAGTTGTTACTGACTTGGCTGGGATGGTTGTTGGGCTAAGTTGTTAGTGGTAGTCATTAACTCACAAGCACTGCTGCTCTTCTGCACTTCTTGATTACATTGCAGAGAGAATACCAATTGTTGTCAATATCGCCAAACAAAGTCCTCAAGTTTTCCTGTAGTATCCCTGGTGACTGAGCACGACGTTCTAGGTTGGGGTCACCCCCATAAAATAGTGTTTTATGCTCTGCTTTTTTGGGGCAGTAGAACACTGTTATTTTGATTTTCAGAGGTACGACCGACATGATTTTTTTTGCTGTCTGTCCCTCTCCTTCTAGCATGTTATCAGGTTCTGATGATAGCAATGCGTCTTGTTTTCCCCGTGGGCCTTCCCATAGGGTTTGTCTTGCAAAGAATTTATTTGTTCGGCTTAGTAGGTTCTTTACCCGGCATATATACAAGCACAGGGCTGGTGTCTGGCGGCAAGGTAAATAATGACAGTAGCAGAATCTCGCTTATAATGATGAGGATAGCGCTTACCTTTTGAAAAATGTAATCGTCTTAATAAAATGAAATAGACATAGAATTAAAAAAGGAAAAGAGGAATCATCTCCACTCACCGTCCCCCTAGCGGACCACAGCAGACCACTTCTACTCCACTTGCTGCTATGCGCAGCGCTACGCACTACAAATGAGACTGCGTAGTCTTACTGAAGCTCTGGCCAAATAAGTTCCACCTCCACAGTAAAGCTGCAAAAAGTACTTCAGTAGCAGCCGGTAAAGTATATGCCCACAGCAGACCCCTTCTAATCCATTTGCTGCTCTGCGCCATTCTACAGGCTGCAAATGAGATTATGTAGTCTTGCTGAGGGTCCGCCTCCACAGTAAAGCTGTAAAAAGTACTCTGGTTGCAGCCAGTAAAGTATATGACCAAAGCGGACCACTTCTACTCCACTTGCTGCTCTACGCAGTGCTGCGCGCTGCATGCTGCAAATGAGATTATGTAGTCTTGCTGTAGCTCTGGCCAAATAGGGTCCACCTCCATAGTAAATTTGGAAAACGTACTCCAGTAGCAGCTGGTAATCTATATGCCCACGTCAGAGCACTTCTACTCCACTTGCTGCTCTGTGCAGCGCTTACCGCTGTAAATGAGATTATGTAGTCTCGCTGAAGCTCTGGCCAAATATGATATGATATCATAAGTCATTTATAACGCGCCTGTGCACGTGCTTCTAGGCGTGACAAGGCAAAGGATGGTACAGAGGTAGGACAAGACGAACGATCTTGCTAGGTCCTGTGTCATTCAAACCATGAAAAAATGCAGAAGATAGAGGCTGGTCTTAGAGGTTAGGAGCAAAGAAACTGAAAGGGGGGCTACTTTAAGTAATTAAAACCATTTTAATCATGACACATTAACACATTCATCACATAAACGTTTGCGAACAAGTAAACAACCAAACACTGCAACTTGTGTGGCCAGGGTATCGTATCAACCAATGGCTGTGTGTTTATGTTAGTTCCTAGTTATCCCTACATCTAAGGAAACATAGGTTCATTTTGCATAGACAGTTTTGGTACATTGCATTGGTTTTTTCTCATTGTATTGGTACACAATATAAACTCTCCACATGTTTCAGTTCTCTAGGTCAAAAGTCCTCTTTGCTCCTAACCTCTCAGACCAGCCTCTCTCTTCTGTATTTTTTCATATCTAACCCCATCCCGGGACTAGATAGAGGCAGCACTTGTCATGCCAGTGCGGAACGCAAAGTGCAGGGGCAGGGGATGGGGAAAGTGCAAAGGGGAGTGCAGTCAGGGTAGCATTGCTCTGAGTAAGTGCAGCAAGGGCAGCGCGGCTCTGGGTAAGTGCAAGGAGTGGGGGGAATGTAGGGGTTACAGTTACAGACCCTAGTGCGTGACAGGCCCAGAGACAGTTCAGGGGTACTGGTCAAAGAAGAGCCTGGTACCCAGTGAGACTCTGAGGGTAACCAAACAGTCAGTGGATGCAGTAGATAGATCAGCAGGGGAGGGAGGGAGGGAGAGAAAGCAGAGGAGAAACGGAAGGTGTCAAGCTGCTTCAGGAACTTCAGGTGGTCCGGCTCAAGTTTGAGATGGGCATGGAGGCCATTCCAGAGGGAGGCACCTGCAGAGGAAAGTGATCTACCCCCTACTCTCTGCCTGGTGAAGCATCTGACGCTGAGAGTTGAAGGCAGCAGAGCAAAGGGCTCGAGAAGGAAGGTATTTAGCAAGAGAGTGTTGAATGTAGTGTGGGCCTCAGCCCCAGTATGCCTTGTGGATGATGCAGAGTGTCTTGCAGCCAACAGGAGCCAGTGGAGAGATTTCATGGCTGGAGAGATATGGTCCCTGGGCTTGAGGCCAAGGATAAGTCTTGCAGTCCTGTTCTGGATTAGTTGCAGAGGGTGGAGAGTGGAGGCAAGCAGATTAAGAAGATGTTACACTGGAGAGAACCAGGGCTCTGGAGACAATGAACTTCTGGGGGAATGTGAGAAAAGTAAGAGTACCTCTGAGGAGAGACGGAGAGAGTGGCGTCAAAGATAACACCATGGCCCCTGGAAACACTGAAAGAAAACCGCAGCATATTTAAATAAAACAACGTTGTTTTTAGGTTTGCTGTGGTTTCAGCTTTGTATCTCCTGGGCTCCCTGACCCGGGGGAGCCCAGGAGACTGAAAGCTGAAGCCGCCACAGTCAGAAATACAAAGTTGTTGTATTTAAATATGCTGCGGTTTTCTTTCTACATTTCTCGGATTCCGGGAAACATAGAAAGAAAACCACAAAAAAACAACGTTGTATTTATGTTTGCTGTGGTTTCAGCTTTGAGTCTCCTGGGCTCCCCCGACCCGGGTTGGGGGACCCCATGAGACTCAAAGCTGAAACCACAGCAAACATAAATACATTATAAATACTACGGTTTTCTTTCTAAGTTAGAAAGAAAACTGCAGCATTTATTTTGCAGTGCTTTTAAAAAAGAATAACATTTAAAGTACTTACCAACAGTAGGTTGTGTTAAATCTCTGCTCTCCGGCAATAATGAATCAAAAGCCACCTGCTGGTAGCTTTTGTGTATTACAGCTGGCTGGCTTTTGCTTCATGAGTGCCGAAAGGGCAGAAATTAACACAAGCACAGGAGGCTCATCCATTTCACAAAATGGATGCCTCATAGTGCTTTAAATCTGTGACTTTGAGCCTCGCTTGCTCAAAAGTTTACATAGCAACTTTCTTAATGAATATTTTTATATATATTTTTGATGATAGCCCATCTTTTGAGCCAATAACATTTTTGATGGCACTATGCCTTTAATTGATGTTGCCTAATTATTATTTTCAAATCCACAGCCCCTTTAACAGAAATATCATTACAGTTTAATTGTTGGCATTGTCTTGTAAGTGGTGTGAGTGGAATTTGGTGACCCTCCCCTGTCCTGAGTTTAGTTGGAAAAAGGCCTTTTTGGACAGTTGGGTGGCTTGGGATATTATGCCCACCAGAGCTGATAATTCACACTCACCCACACCCTGGCCCTCTTTCTCCTCCAGGGTGCAGAGAAAGTGTGAGTTATTTGCCATTCTGGTGGTCATTTTCTTAATATCAAACTCTGACACTGTGTGATCTTGGGCAATTTTTCATTTCAGAGTTTGGGAATCTGTAAGGAAAATGTTACAGCTAATGATAGGTGGATTTGGGGAATCCTCTTTTTCCCCTGATTCTCTGCTGTTCCCCTCTACCTGAAGGCAGTTTTCCAAACCTGTTTCAGGAAAGGACAACGCCACTTCTATCATGTTTTGCTCACATTTTTGGGTTTGAAGAATGTCTTCATCTGGGTAGGTCTCCATGCTTACCGTTTCCTGCTCAGGGTTTGTTGAGACCCACCTTTCTTTGGGAGGGATCAACCCCATTTCTGAAAGAGAAGGTTGGCTAACCTGAATCCTCTGGGGACTCTTCTCTTTCTCAAAGGAAATCATCTTGTGTTCCTCCACAAAGTGGGTTCTTCGTTGGCCTTTCCTATTTTCTGCGGGTAGAAGAGTCCCTTTCAGGCTGAGAGGTTTCAAATGGTTCTATCTGGGTGAGAAAGCAAGCTTCCTCTAGGGCTTGGCATCTCCGTTCCACCTGGGCCTCCTCCTCAGGAACCTGTGCTTTGTCAGACATTTCCTCCCATCAATTCTCCCCAAGGCATCAGCCCTGTATGTTGGTGAATTCTGGGAAGCACAGATAGGATTAGGGTTGGACTGAGCCCTCAGCATGCACCCCAGGTCCTCGCTCATTTGCTGCTCCACAAGTGTTTCTGGATTGTAGGGAGGTAGAGAGTCATACCTCTGCGTCTCCCAAAAAGGGTAACTGTCCTTCCTCCCAGAGTAGCTCGGGTATTGGAAATTTCCCCCATAGTTTTCCATCCTATATCTCCCTTCTCCTGTGTTCAGGGATTTATTGTCCTGGAATCAGGGAGAGAGAGGAGGATTATTTAGAAAGTTCTGGGGTATCTGGGAAAACATTTCAGATTGGGAGGTGGAGTGAAACTTCTCTCCTGAGGAATGTTTGGTGGAAAGTTTCCTGGGGCAGTACTTGATTGCCCCGCCCTCGGCCCGGGGAGTGTATACAAACCCCAGGACTACCCTGGTACCCTTGTACCTAGGACTTACATAGGTGGCAAGGTCTGAGGGATAATTGTTCTCTGCCCCTGCCTGACTACCATTCGCTTGAGCCAGGGTCCTTTCTGCTTTCCATTTTGCTTGTTGGAACAGGGTTACTTATGGGCCCCCCTGTCTCCAGGTCCAAGGGAGGGGTAGTTCTCACCGCTGCCACCTTTACAGCAGCAGGAGTGTTGGATGGCTTGGGGGTTTTGGGTGTGTTATTATTCTCAGTGGGCTTCTTGACCTCATAGTTCCTGGTGGCTTTTCAATTACCCAATCCAGGGTCCTGTGTTCATAGAAATAATGTACCAGCTGAGTAGTTATGTGTTTGGGAGCACATGGAAATAGGTGGTCACAAACTCCTTACTGTGGGTGTTCACCCACTGGGAATTACTGCACAAATTCACTAAGCGCCTTGTCCTACAGACATTTCAAATTTTATACAGCCTTACCGGCCTCTTGTGGGTTTCTGTGTGAGGAGAAATGTTGTAAAATGGTGTCTTATCAGTGGAACATGAATACTGATTCTGGTCCTCCATTCCTGCAAACCATCTGGAATACTCAGGTGAAAAAGTCCAATTAGAAAATGCTATGAAATTCACATCATTTCTGATCTGTAATTATGCCATCATCTTCTCCACGTTCCAGGTGCTCCTATACCGAATACTTGGCAATCTTGTCCTACGGGGTCAGAAAGCTCTTTGTGCCCTTGATTTGTGTTATTGGGTCTTTCACAAAACCCTTGCTCTGTTTCCCTGTCTTCTTTTTCCTCTGCACATGAGTCCATTCATTTTCTGACTCAGAGCTACTCTGTTTACTCCATTCTCTGTTCTCTAGGGCTCCCTATCTCCGTGAGATCAGGAATATCTCCCAGAGACATAGGATCTGCATTCCTCTTGCCTGAACCACAGTGAGCTCTCAGGTTGACTTTTACTGTAGTTATCTTTAGGCCCAGGATTACACTCTGTCTCTTCTTCCATCCTTTCAGGTAGTGTGGGGAAATTCCCCCATCCCCAGAATGGATGGAGATTTTTAATATGCTCTTCCTGGGTTGAATCTCTGGCTTTTCTCTGCCTGCGAAGCGGGCCAGGTGGTCTGTTTGTAGCCTCATCTTCTGCAAGTCTAAGTCCCTTATCTTTTCATCATAAGGGTTTTCATGGTCAGAGGTACTCCTGAGATTTATTTTGGTCTCCCAGGACACACTGGTCCGGCCACCTTCCCTTCTGATTGGTAGAGGTAAATACTCATCAACATCTGACAGGGAGTGGCCTTCTGGATCAGTTTGGCTACGGCTGGGTAAGCCTAAGTGCCTCATGTCACCCTGTTCTTGATAGGTTGCATGCATGAGGCCAGTTACCATTTGTAAACGAGCGGTTGTCAATGACTGGTCTTACGCTCCTGCTGGGAGGGTCATCTCAAGTTCATCAGTGGGCCTTGTCCCATATTCTGATTGGTTAGGATACCTCAGGTCCTGTTTATAATTCTGAATTTCCTTTGTGAGACTCTCACACCTGTGTCTCTCTTTCCTTATTTCCTGTTGGTAGTCAGAGAGCTGGCATTTTAATTCTGACACCATGACCTGATTAGTGTCAAGCATTTCGGCTCTGTGATACAAACCGATTTATTGTTTTCTGCACCTCATGCTGAAGTAATTCATTATCCCTCTGATTCAAGGTGTTTTTTTCACAGGTGCCTAATCTCTTGCTCATCCCTACAATTCACTGCCTCTGACAGTTCAGCCTCTATTTGACTCACACTCACCACTAGCTCATTCCATTCTTGTCTAATTCTGTTCAGTTCCTGAGAACCTGACAGTTCTTTTTCTTCATCCACTTTCAACCTGAATGCATCTTGGTCTTTGGCCAGTTGTGCATTCTGTTGTTTGGAATATTTACATTCTGCTGCATTTCTTCAAAATCCTTTTGTGAGTCCATCTCTTTAATGATAAACTGACTATTTTATCTTTCCAATTCCCTAATTTGGAGGGCCATAATGTCATCTAACAACCTCTGTTATGACCAGTATGGTCATTCTATTGGGAATGGTGGTGACGTACAGTGTATGCACCCTCAGTGCATGCATTATGAAGTGAAGCAAACTCTTTCTTAGTTTAGTTTAGTTTCTTTATTTATACCGCGCGCCAAACCCTGGGGTAACTGGGCGCCAGAGACTTAGATGCAGTTACAACATGTCAGGAATATACAATATACAATAATACAAGACTGTGAAATAACAACAATAAGTGTGGAAGACCAGGTTATGGAAGACCAGGTTACAGGCTGGTCGACAGGGACATGCGGAGAGGAAGTACATTAGGCAGAGTTTCTGTTGGAAAGCCACGTTTTAGTTTTGGCTCTAAAAGTCCAAAAGGAGGGTTCTGTTCTGAGGATTAGCGGCATAGCGTTCCATAGTTTGGCAGCTAGGACCGGGAACCTGGCGCCGCCGGCTTTTTTTAGGGCAAATTTGGGAACGGAGAGGCAGTGTGAGTATGGCGTTCTGGTTGGTCTAGTTGAGGTGTAGTTGTGGAACTTGTCTGCCAGGTATTTGGGTGCATCATTGGAGCGGCATTTATGGACAATGACGAGGGATCTGAGGGTGATTCTGTCTCGTACCGGAAGCTAGTGAGCATCTTGCCTGATGCTGGAGATCTGGGCGTGTCGTGGGATACTGAGGGCGGCTCTGAGGGCATTATTTTGAAGCACCTGTAGTTTGTTCAGGTTGCGTTCTGACGTGCCGAGAAAGAGTGTATTGCAGTAGTCAATTTTTGAGAGCACTAGTGCTCTGGCTAGCGTAATGCAGCTGGAGGCAGAGAGGAAGGGTTTGCAGGCGTTGATAAGCTTATTTGTGTAAGCTGTGGATGAGGCTGTGGCATTTACCTGTCTTTTGAGCGAGAGAGTGGAGTCTAGATAAACCCCAAGGGTTTTAATTTCTTTGGCAACTGTTATTTGGTTACCTTCTATGTTGATGGACGCGTAACGGGGGTCTAGTTTGTTTAGCCGTGGTTGGGAGCCGACAAGAAGGAGCTCAGTTTTCTCATCGTTGAGGCATAGCCCGTGCTCTGCCATCCAGGCTTGGAACTCCAAGTATAGATTGTTGATTCTGGTGGAGTCCTCGTCATAGCACCCTGATAGGGTGATGAGAACCTGGGTGTCGTCAGCATAGTTTGTGTATGTGACACCCAGGTTGTCTAGGCGGTCAAACAATAGCTTAGTGAAGATATTGTATAGGGTCGGCGAGACACACAAGCCTTGAGGGACGCCGCATGTGATGGGGACAGGGAGTGCTGAGGCTCCCTCTCTGCACTGGTGTGCTGTTGTGTTTTCAGCTCATCCTGTAGTTGCTCTATGCGCCTTCTTGTTGTAACTAAAAACATTTGCTCTTCCCCTCTTTTTCTTCAAACTATGTCAGTTCTTTTGGAGCCTGTTTCCAGACCTCAGTTTGCTTCATCATATCAGCCTCACTCTTTTGCACTCATTCTTCCGCTAATTGCAAATGGAATTATAAATAAGCTGTGAACTGAGCGATTTGACTCAGTTCTTCACAAAGTTTTGGGTCATATAAAAAGCCTCTAATACTTTGTGCAATATCCCACCTTCACACCAAATGTCACTGCTCACTGAGAGGACCTGTTGCACTATTCTGGAAGCCTACTCCTGGCTTCGCCCTCACCCCATCCTCCTCTAATGAATAGATTAGCCAGGAGATGCTTCCTGGCATCACACACTTTTATGGAGGTCATTTTAAAATATTTTTTTGCAACTTTTGTGAAACTTTATATGTGCAGGGGCAAAAATCCCCCTGTTCCTGCTTGATTTCCACACACAATGCCAAATCAAAAATCAATTCTCACACAATCTCCGTTTGGCCTTAGCACTCTACAAAGTTTCTTTTTTCTACAACTATATACCTCCCTGGAACTAAGGGGTCAACTGTTACAGCGGCCTTTTAACAATGCATGGCAACCTCATATCTACCTCAATGCAGTTACACCAAAATGAACATCATGTCACCAATGCACTTGTCATGAGTCAACAATAAAAGACCAGATCCCAGCGCACAAGCCCCCAATTTGTCAGAGTACATTGAAAGAGCACCCTTAAACTGGGGAGTTACTACAAAACTCACTTATGATTTATTTTGCGCTGGTCTTACTGCAGACTCATATATAGTCACACAAATCCACTCTACACCCCGTGTCCACAGTGAGCCAAGACCCAATCTGGGGTATAGAAAGAATATGTTTATTTTAATTATAAGCTCAACGAATAATAATTTGTTAAATCACATCCGCCACCTTCTTTGTGGCAGAAAACACAACTGCAATTATAAAAACACTTTTCTACATATAATTGTATCTCACAAACAAGGAACAAAGGCTAAATAACTGGTTAAAACTCTTTTCCCATGAACCCAGTTGAATATTGTATTTCAATAATAATAATAATATGGCACAATGCTAGAACATAATCTTCAACACTACTGTTAGTGTCAAAAATAGGCACACATTTTGTTTTTGGAAACAAATTCACCCTCAAGGCTAGCTAGATAAAGCTCCACGCACACTCAACATGCTAGCAGTTTAAATCACAGATTTGCAAAAATAGACAAAAAGGACTTCACCAGAATGTAGCTTAGGAATAGACATAGGGCTGATTTAAAACAAGACATACATCACACGTTCTAGTTGGATACATGAGGTCTCAATTTAGCAACGCAATTCTCCCCCCATTACCAACAACCCACCCATCAATGACATGCAGGACCCTTCTGTTCAAAGACCAGGTCTAGGGAGTGGGAACAATGCAAACATTTTTGCAGTACAATGTCCGTACAAAGTCATTTTGTACTGCATAAATGACTATGCACTGATTTTGCACAGACTTTGCACTGCAAAAGTACACTTTGCACAGTTCCATGAATCAGGGTTTGTGTGGGCAGTGCAAAATCACTTTCAACTGTGCAAAATATTCCATGAATCAGGCACATAGTATCTGGGGACAAATCTGAGCAGGCCAAATTCTTGGGCTGGTGCATGACCAAAGTAAGGGAGAGGTGTGAAAACCTGGGCCATAAATAAGGCTAAAATCTGGAGAAGGAAATACAGGAAAATAGAAGCTTTTCAGATAAGAAGACAGGATTCCAGATGTCTGCACTGGGGGATCTCTGTGTAGCAAATGCATTCCCATTTACATTCTACAAGCTACAGCTCAAACAACAAAGAAACTAATCAAACAGGCTGGCCCAGAGAGACACATGGCCTGGAGGAAGGGAACCTTATATTTGCACATATGAAGATACCCTTTGTTTAAACGGATTGTCACAATTGTGGCTGTATACATGTATGTTTTTTTTTTTAGATAATTTCAAGGCGTTTTTGGTGATATAAAATTCCTCCATCTGTGACTTAAGCAATTGTAATGGCAAGCTAACATGTGTTCATGGCTTTTAATATGTCCCAAATGTGAGATTTGGCATGCTGGTGGTGGGTAAAATTGGGAATATGGGTAATAAATGAATTGTTCCTAACTATTATGCTTTTTGTAAAAACTGTGACAAATTGCCAAACGGCTGTGCAACATGGTACAGACCCGGCTGTTGTTTTATTGAATTCCCCCTGATTATCTGAATCAGAAAATATATGTATATTATGGAAGTTGCTACGGGTGGGCCTGTGTAGATTCTTAGCCTATTTAACTAAAAATATGAATTTAATTAATTCCCCTTGGCAGTACAACACTGGGGAATTCTTTTTTAAAAATCGAAATTAACAAAGCTCATTCCCAGTGTGCACTGAAAGCTATAGAGTGTAATTTAATTGGGTAATCTGCCTATCCAGCCTCCCCAAAACAGGCCTTTAGTTGGAGGGGGGTCTGAAATTACAAATTCTCCAATCATCCCACATTTTACTGTGAGGGGGGAGTGGTTTGAAAACAAATCACTAAATCACTGTGTCTTTATTTTAAAACAAAAGTGTGGGGGAAATCATTGTTGCCATCTGCATTTGTACCAATCTATAAACCCAATTGCTCGCCTATTAAGCATGCAGGGAAAAGGAAATTGCACAGCATTACACATTTAAATGATTTTTATTCCTCGAGCGGTTTGATTATTTCATGAAGTGTAATCTGAAAAAAGAAAAGTATTGTAATTTGTGTGTGTGTTTGTGTGATTTATTTTTGTAACAAGATGTTAATTGTGAGTCACAAAGAAGTTGGCATGTGTAGGTTATTGAAATTTCTATTACTTCTAATTTAAATAAATACAAATATATTTCCTGCACACCGGTCTGGTTATTGGTTCATTGGTAGCTCGGGGAGGGGTGTTCAACGGGTATTAGATGAATTGGATATAGGGCTGAATGAAAAACTAACATTAAACAGTTTATTTTGTAACACCTAGATTCGGGAGGGAAGGTACTCCATGTGTTGAGAGTGGCCTCTCAATAAACCGTTACAAGGCCCCCTCACTAAAAGGCTCATATTGGGCATGTTTGGGCAGTAAAATGGGGATGATAATGAATCTAAGTTTTTCAGACTCCCCTACACTTGAAGGCCTTTGTTGGGGAAGTTGGGCAGTTTAAAATTGTATTTTATGTGGGGCCAAGGGTGCCCTGTGGTTAAACACAGTGTGGAAAGTGTTGAGATGGTTGAGAATTTCAGTTTTCCATTGATCAGAATACCTTTTATTTAAAGAACTGTTTTCGGAATGGATTTGAGTGGGGAATATTCATTTTATGGACAAGGATCTTTTGGTTTGAAAAGCAAGATTTCGGGGTAGTGACAATTATCAATTTTGTTTTGGTAGTAAGGTCATTGTTTGCTGAAAAACACGTTTTGGTAGGGGCTCAGTGAGCATGTATGTTTTAGGAAGGGACACCCCTTCTCATTAAAGAAGACATGGGTGAACAGGAAAATCAAAGCACCCCAATTACGTTAATTGACTATCTTGTATCTCACAGGTAGGAGAGAGCATGAACGTTTATAATTCTTCCAAACTCCCCCCTGTGTCACTCTATTTGGGAGTTAATTAAATTAATGTTCAGTCAAAAATGCTAAGGTATACACAATTTACCCCACCCACTAATGGAAGAGAACCCACTATGGAAGGGAATGGGTTAATTGAATAAATCCCCACACTGACATTTTGTTGGACAATCTATTTAATTTTGGAAATCTCTGGACTCATGGGTACTGAGCAGGACTTCACTCTTAGCGAAAGACAGAAATCTGGCTTCTCTTTAGTCAATTGGGTTCCACAGCAATT